>NC_048595.1:340481227-341152964 GCF_003668045.3 Cricetulus griseus | reverse complement strand
TATATATCCCCAGTTAGTTCATCTTATATTCAGTTACAGAATTATAATTCCATGGCTGTCTATGTGTCATGGTGTCATGCTATTTGAAAGCTACTGGAAATGTCTGGCCATAAATGTAGTTCCCTGTGCCACATTGCTGTTGATTTGCTAAATTCTTCCAATAGGAAGTCATTTTTTCCCTGTCTTGTTCTAAAAATAATATGCTTATACAAAGTTTCACACCTTAAGTCTGTTCATTGGGTCTTAGGCACACACTCCCTTTGATTGTTTTTTGATCCTTGGATAAAACCTTCTTGTGGGAAACGGGCTGCACAGGCGCCCTCTTGAGGCTGTGGCCGTGAATGAGATAAAAAAAAAAAAAAAAAAAAAAAGCAGCCTGGGGAAAGCAGGCATGGGTATCACAGGGGGTAGGTCTTCAGGGCACTGTCTCCTTATATAATCTTGAGGATACTTCTCTATGCTTTGAGCCTCTTGTTACTGTACAACAGTGGAGATGAAGGTTGGGATAAGCAGTCTGACTTCACCCCACCCCTCCAGACTGGGAAGGGCTTAGGGGTTCTTGTTTGTTTGTTTGTTTTTCTTGAGATAACTCCCATGTAGTCTAAGCTTGCCGAAAAGTTGCTATGTAGCTGACACTGGCCTGAAACTCATGATTTTTGTGCCCCCATCTGTAAAGAGTGTTTTGACCAAAAACAGTTAAGAACATTCTTATTTCCTGTTTTGCTCTTATCGTTCTCCCCAAAGACTATATTTGTCTAGCAAGACCTTAACCCAGACTTGCCCTAACTTCACATCTGAAGCCACGTAGGCTCAGTATTCTTGAGGGAAGCCACACAGTGGATCAAGTCAAGTCCACTTTAGACTACAGCTAAAGAACTCAAACAGGCTCAAGGCATGAGCTGCATTCTCCTAGTAAGCCACTCTGCTAACTCGTCTCTCACATCTTCGACATTTTCTCTTTACCTCACCTCATAACTTCATAGACAAGAAGCAACTGATTCCACCACCAACATACAACTCTTTCTTCTTCACTGCCATGGGTGGTGGGACTGTCCACAGCTTAGACAACCTACAAAGGTCAAGTAAGGGGAGCAAGGAGCAAGCCACACTGAGACTGGGGATGCTTGTTACTACTGCATTTGATCTAGAGAAAACTGACTGCTAAAAAGACTGCATCCTTTTCTTTGGTTTACTGGGCTAATCATTAGAGTGAAGGCAACTGTAATTTGAAAATTTCACAGCTGAAAATTAGAAAACCTCTACTTATCTAGACCTGACCTTAGGTTTGTTACTAGGTAACCTTCACTTCTGACATCATCTTTGTAATTCTTAACTTGAAACTAATAAAGTGTCAAGAGTGTTTCTGATAGTTATTATTTTCATACAATAGCTAATAACATTGCTACCATGTTTCCTTCTCTTGCTGTTGCTCTACACAGCCCCATATGTATGACAGTTGATATTAAATGTCAGCTTGCCACAACTAGTGACACAAAAGGGAACTTGATCAGGGAGCCTCAGCTGAGGAATTGTCTATATCAGGTCCAACTGTGGCAGCATCAGTGCGGGATTGTCTTAATTGCTTTATGGATGTGGGAAAACCCATCCCAATGTGGGTGGCACCTTCCCAAAGAGGAAGATTATTCCTCCTTCTGGCTTGGCTTTCCCTCTGGCTGCTGAGTTAATCCATTGTTTGCTGCTGTTGATTCCTTTGCTGACATTAGAAGCAGCCTTTCTGGGCTTCTGTATGGACTGTGGACCAGCAGCTCTCCAGGAACCCTCCATGCCTGTGGCATCAGACTTCGACCACTGAGACATACAGCCTTATTAACTGAGAGATCAGCAGATTCTCAGCTTCTGTGGTGTGAGGTATTAAGTTGGACTATTTTAACCACATTGCATAAGCTGATTTAAGATTTAAGATTTAAGGGGGTTTGTTTCCCTAAAAAATTCTGACTAATACCTGACATAGAGGCTAAGCATCTTCTACTACTACCTAAATCGGCTAATTATTATCTTACACATTCAGAGTTCAAGGTCTTCTAAGATCAAGTGACCTGTCCACACAGTCACATGGCAAAGAAGAGAGGTGGCATAGTGCACAGCTGCAACCAGGGCAGGGGTGACAAGAAGTTGAGAACATCCTAGCCTGTATAGTAAGGTCTGGAATAACCTGGCCTCCACAGCAAGAGCCTAACTCAGAAACAAAGAGCTGAAGGTGTAGCTCAGGCTAGATTGCTTCCCAGCATGCACAAAATCCTGAATTCACAATCTCCAGTACCATTAACACCGACACCAGCGATGATGGACAGGATATTTGCTGAAACAGGAACACTGAAGTAAGCCAAAATTTTGGGGATCTTTATCTATATCTATCTATATATGCAGTTACCGAAGAAAGTGGGAACTGAGTTTATCTTAAATTCCAACCTACACAGTACATGAAAGAATACATTAACATAATCATTCTTAGATTAATCATTAGATTTAGATCTAATCATTAATTAGAATAAAACAATAACATCAGGCATAG
Organism: Cricetulus griseus; assembly: GCF_003668045.3. Classification (NCBI taxonomy): domain Eukaryota; kingdom Metazoa; phylum Chordata; class Mammalia; order Rodentia; family Cricetidae; genus Cricetulus; species Cricetulus griseus. The sequence goes on along the minus strand of NC_048595.1, from coordinate 341,150,431 downwards.
TTGCAAGCTATACTTGTTTGTTTCTTTGTTGAAAAAAATAAAAAGAAGGACTGGGAGATGGCTCCATAGCTAGAGTAAATGGTTTGCAAACATGAGGACCTGAGGACCAAAATTCCAATACCTAGCATCCATGAAAAGAGCTGGGCTCTGCATGCTCCTGCAACTTCAGTGTAGTGGAATAGAGATACGGAGGATCAGAGAGGTGACTGACCAGCCAGTCTAACTAAATGGCAAGCTTTCAGGTCAGTGAGACTCTCTCTTAAAACAGTAAAATGCAGAACAGTAAAACACACCCAATGTTTTGTTTTGGCTTCTGCAAAAGTACACATGGACACACACCCACACACATGTATACAGCACACACACACACACACACACACACACACACACACACACAGTGGGGGAGAGAAAGTGAGAGAGGGGGAGCGAGCTAGAGAGAGGGAGGGAGGGAGGAAGGGAGGAAGTTTTTTTAAAGAAATGGTTCTGTTGCTTTTCGCCACTAGATGGCGATCAAAGCCAACGAGCCCTAACAAGCTACTGAGTTCAATCCTGACTCAGTCCAAATATTGTGATAACCAGTCCTTCTGCTCACTCAGGCCATGGGGTCAGAGCCACTTGGGTTCCAGGCACTAAGACCCATTAAGTCGATGCTGATTCTTTTCCTGACACTTTTCCAAATCAGGTGAATTTACCCAGAAAACTTAGACTAAATTCTGTTCTGTTTTTATAAAATGCATAGGTCTTCCAATGATTCCCACTTTTCATTGTGGTAGAGAACTTGCATAGCATGAGGAGGAAGCCCTGTGTGTGATCCCCAGCCCGGGAATATAAACCAGGTGCCGGTGCGCACATCTGTAGCAGCATCTATGAGGACCTCATAGCAGCATCTATGAGGACCAGATGTTCAAGGTCATCCTCAGCTACATAGGGAGTTTGAGTTCAGCCCAAGCTACATAAAACCATTCTTTAAAAATCAGAATTTTATTAAATATTTTGCCATCCAGTGAAATAAAATAGATACTTAATGTAACTAAAGCTACTGGGCTTACTGTTTAGTGAAAAATTATTGGAACTCTTTAGAAATGCAGAATTTCAGGACCTGCTCCTGACCCACTGGGTCAGAATCTCCTTTTCGATTGTACTCCCCGCCCCCAGGTGATTGGTATCATATTAGAATCTCAGGAGCACAAAAGAGCCAATGCTGGTAAATTGTTTAAAATGCTTCTTCCACTTACAGCCAAGTTCACAGAATCAAAGAGAGGATGGTGGTTTCCTGACTGGAGGAGAGGCATCCTGGGTGGTTACCCACTGGACTAGCTTTCAGGAAAGCCAGGCGGGTAAGCCTTGTAGACTTGCTGTATAGCATCAACCCAGTTAATGACATTTTTAGGGGTGTTGAGTGGGTTTCTTCTGAACAGAGTAGAATTTCAGCCCTCGAGCATTTGGGGCTAAAAGCTGCATTAATCTGTATTTTATACAGAGACCCTGAGTGTGGATGGCCACACTGTGCATTCTTGGCAGTCACATGTGCACACTCTTCCTCTCCCTCTCCTCTTCCCATGTCCCCTTTCTTCCTCTCTCAAACACTTTCTCATCTCTCATTCTCCTCTCTCTGTATGATTTGTGCACTCATAGAACCACCCTCATCCACATAAATGATATTTATTCAATAACTTACCTTAAAAATGTGTCTGCAAAAATCACACTTCGATTTTCCCAGATGCTTGAAATCTTTATGACCATCCATTAGCCACGGTAACCAGGACTTGGTTATATTCCCAATCCTGGAATAAACACACAGCCGCTCATAAACTCAGGCTACAGAAAGCATGGGAAAAAGTCATCCCACATCCATGTGTCCTCTGCAACATCCATAGCACGGTAGGACAGCTGGCGTGTGTCTTCAGTGCCTCGGCATCCTGTTTATTAAAGAGCAACAAAGTGCTGATGACAGTCTCTGCTTTAATTCTCATCTTGTTCTCACTAAGCCCTTTTCTGTCTGATGCTTTGCATCTGAGGAAATAGGTTAAGTCCTACTGGAAAGCCGAGCTGGGCCAACCACCCCTCAGAGCTAAAGAAAAACCTGGGGTTCGGGTGCTTCCAACAGAGCCAAGTGTCAGTTAAAAGCAGGCTTGTGGGGGAGTTGGAGAACTCTATTGGAGCAGAATAGAGAGGACCACAGGCAGGAGAGGGAGGAAGATGGGGAGAAGGAAGAAAGAAGAGTGGAGGAGAAAAGGTAAGCAAAAGCAAACAAGTGGAGACACACACACACACACACACACACACAGAGAGAGAGAGAGAGAGAGAGAGAGAGAGAGAGAGAGAGAGAGTATTCTAGAGTTCAGTGGGTAAGGATATTTGCCACTGAAACAGACATCTTGGGTTCCATCCCCAGAACCCACACTGGTGGGAAGAGAGGACAGGCACCAACAAGATGTCCTGTGACCTCCACATAGGCACAGTGGTATGTGCATAAGTACATACACAATACATAAATAAAAAAAAACCTAAAATTCAAAATTTCCCTTCTCATACAGAATTAGATGCGGACTTCTCTCCCTAACCTGCCTTTCAAACATGCCCAGACTTTCCTATTACCTCCCACTAATCCTTACAAACAATCCACCCTCCCTCCTGCCACATCCCTGTTCTCCCTTTATCTGCATGGCTTGCTTCCCCCCTCTGCCTCCTCCTTCCTGCTTTGCTTTCCTTTGTAGTACTTATCACTCTCTGATACCTGTTTCTTTCTTTAACCCACTGCATCAGAAAATCAGTCCCAAGAGAATAGGGACACTGGTTGATCCTGAGGGAAGGGCAGTAAACCCTTGTGGAGGGGGATTCAGGGTTTGCTCTGGTCTGGGCACTCATGTATCAAACCTGATTAGTCCTCACCGTAACCCTATAAAACAGGCTTTTACAGAGGAAATAGAGTCATGGAGGACCAGATTCCTTGCTGAACTCTTCTCAGACTATCCATTAATCAATCTTCCTCCAGCGCATGCTCTCTTGTCAAACCCATACCAATGTATGTTTCTGAAGGGGAAGTTGTAAAGAGTACAACTGTACCCAGTCACTTAAGTTTTGTTGGTAGCTGCTCTTGTGCTAGAGTTGAGTGGTTGTGACAGGAACCCTATGGTCTAGATGTAAATGTAAAGCAATTACTAACTGGCCCTTCACTGCAAGGTTTGCTGATTCCTGATTTGGAAGGTAACTCAGTTACTCAGCTCATTGTTATGAGAAAATATCGAACAGAAGCCACTTAAGGGAGAAGGGTTTTTTGGGGCTCACATTGTAAGAAAGAATGTGGGCAGGAAGGCACAGCAGCAGAAGTGTGAGGGACATGCTCGCAGTGCTTCTATATTCAAGAAGCAGAGAGAGGAATGCCAGTGTTCAGCTCATGTCTTCTCCTTTTTGCCTTTTTGTTCAATCTGAGGCCCCAGGTGGTGGTATGATCCTGTTCACATTCAGAGTGGGTCTTTCCTCCTCACCCAAACCTCTCTGGAAGTGCACTCCCAGAGATGTCCCCTTAGTTGATTTGAAGGGTAGTCATCAGAGTAATTCAGAAAGAAACAAGACAAAACTCCCTGGGGTCATTGAGTTGAAGGCAGAGTTATAATAGCTAGGGCTGGTCATGTCTTTGCTGTGCAGTAAAATGATTATGGAGAAAAGCGTTTCAATTCTAGATGCAGTAGCTATCATTCTCTTGTCTGTTTCCTATAAGCTGTGTGATTTCAGTTTACCACTTCATGATGATAATAACATAGATAGTAATAACTGCTTTTGTGAAATGCCAGGCTTCATGCTTGGGATTTTACTAAGAACACAGTGCCTGATGCTTTGCACTGATATTTTTGGTTTTTCATAAATATTTACATTCTGCCCTTGCAGGAACATGGTAGAATTGTAGTCATGGCCATAGGACTTACTTTAGTCAGTGCATTGCTGGAAAATGTAATCTGGCTGTCTTCTGACTCAACTTTAACAGACTAACAGACCGTGCACATATCCCATGTTCTCTTCATGCATTTTTACCTCAATTATAATAACCAGAAACGTTCTACAAAGTGGGTGCCGCTCTGCTGGGCCTCAGAGGATGGACAATGAGAAAACGCTGGGGAGGTTAATTTTCAATGTTGATTTGCCATAACCTGTAATCACCTGGGAAAAGTGCTCAACTGAAGAATTGTTTAGATGAGGGTAGCCTGTGGGCGTGTCTGTCATGGGACTGTGTTAATTGTTGTAGGAAGGCCTAGCCCATTAACCCACATGATTTCATGGGCTGGGCCCTGGAACTCTGCAAGAGTAGAGAAAGCTAGTAGTGATACAATCGTCTTTGTTCTTGACCTTAGATATGCAGCGATTAGCTGCTGGACCTCCTGCCTTGACTGCCTATCAGTGATGGACTTTAACCTGAATTGTATGCCATTTCTTCCCTAAGCTTCTTTTCCTCAGAGCAACGGAAATGAAAACAGAATAAATATCAAACCTCGTGGAGCATGAACACTAAACATACTTACTTAAAAGTCACTGAGATGTAGGGCTACTTGCTACTAAAGCATCACCTACCCCATCTTACTGAATCAAACATCCCCAAGATGAAATCTCTGGAGTCTTAAGAATACAAAGACCTCTGATCCTCCCTCTGAGCACCATCATCAGTATGTTGCTTCAGGATGATGTCACTCTGTGACATAGAGAGGAGGAAGTGATAAGTGTCAGAGGTCAGCCATGTCTAAGGCTACATGTACCTAGGCTACTATGGAGACACAGGAGAGGGAAAGGGCTCTTTTTGAGTGACATGGTAGCAATCCAGCCCACCTTGCTGTTACTTCAGTCATAGTTATACTACAATTATAATCCTCAAATAACTGCTCTATGGCCACTTTAATTCCATCCCTGCTCATCACTTCGGGTGAGGATTCCAAAGCCCTTATTGAAATGCCCATGCACAAGCGTACTTGCAGGCCCTTGAATTTAGAAAGTGGTGCAATAAATTACTAGAAATCATAAATATAAAATTCCCTTCCTTGGAAGGTAAGTGACTGGGCCTAAGAGAGATACATTTTGAAATAGGGTTTGGGGGAAAGGCTTAGCTTAGACATTCCTTAAAAATAGAAGCTAAAACAGCTAGTGTTCAAAGAGAATTATGGGAAGAAAGACTGCAAGGCAAAGAATAAAGAAGAGAGAAAACAATCAAAGTTACATAACTTTGACACAAGTTTGAATATCAGGCATACCCATACTTGGGACTAGTGTGAGCTTCAAGTTTATGTTGGTTAGCTTTCAGTTATTGCAGCAAAATGCCAGGTTTTGTTGGGACATTATAATGGCAGAATACAGCAGAGAAAGGGGAAGAGAAAGAGATAGATAGATAGATAGATAGATAGAGAGAGAGAGAGAGAGAGAGAGAGAGAGATCTCATAACTTATACTTACAGAACTGGAGTCCTGATATACTCTTCAAAGTCATGCCCTTAATGACCTAACTTCCTCCCACTAGGTCCTACTTCTTTTTAGTTCCACTATCCCTACCAGCACCACAAGGTGATGACCAACGATTCAGCTCTGATCCCATCTGCCAGTGGTTAGGACCTCATTTGAGTATTACGTTCATGACAACCAAATAAGGCAACATGTTTTCTTTTGTCAATGAGGGCTCAGTGTGTTGTAAAAAGTGCCAGCACAATTATATACCACAAACACACTGTTGACTGATTAACATTATTATAAAGATGACAGTTTCATTTAATTGCATTATAACTTAATGGAGATAGCTTGTTCAGTAAAATGCTCACCATGCCAGTGAAAGAACCTGAGTTTAGCCTCTAAAACTAAAGCAGGGTAGGATGGTACCCACTTGTAATCCCAGCACCGGTGAAGGCAGAGAAGGTGGCTTCCTGGGGATGTCTGTCCAGCCAGTCTGGCCTAATCAGGAAGCTCCAAACAAATGAAAGACCCTGTATCAAACATACAAACAAACAAAAAACAAAACAAAATAAAAAAAGCAGGTAGATGGGGTCTGAGAAATGTACCTTGGGTTGACTTCTGGCCTCCACACACACATGCACACACATGTGCACATCAGTTGTACACACGTGTATACTAATACTAGCACGCACTCTCCCTTCCACATAAAACTGAACTGCATATTTATTAATGGTCTTAGCACCTAAGAAATCCTAGGATGAAGTACTATCATCTTTCTCCCGATGTGTGTCTAAGAGTAGAAGGTATCCAGAGCATCACAAGTAAGCTGTGTTTAAGACTTTACCATGCTGCCAGGCATTTGTGGCTCATGCCTTTAATCCCAGCACTTGGGAGGCAGAGACAGGTGGATCTCTGTGAGTTCAAGGCCAGCTTGGTCTCCAGAGCGAGTGCCAGGATAGGCTGCAAAGCTACACAGAGAAGCCCTGTCTTGAAAAAACAAGAACAAAAAAACCAACAACAACAACAAAAAAGAGTTTACCATGCTGTCTTAACAGTCATGAACAATCATGGTGCAACCAACCCTGACATAATTACTAACTGAATTGAAAGGCAAGCTGGTGTGCCTCTGGTGTAAGGCAAGATTTTCTGACAGAAACTCGTTTTCCTGACCTTCCAGCTTTACTCTGAACCATTCTGGTTTAATATTTAGAGACTTAAATGCCACCCAGGTTTCTAAGCTTAAACTCTCTGTGCTCAGTGCATCCATCCGAAAACATAGAACTTCCAACTCTGATTTTTGCTTTAGTTGTTTAAACTCAGAAGGCATCAAATAGCAAAGAAAAAAAAGTTATTTTTTTATCACATCCAAAACATGAGCAGGTGGGGGTTTTAGTCCATAGCATTCCCCAGCAGAGGGCAAGCTTCATTTATATCAGCAGATACACGGAACATGTTGGAGGAGAGTCCGCATTCCATATTTGTTGCTCCTTGTGTGTTCCCTAACCTCATTTCTCCTGTGCCTAAAATTCTGCAATTCAATTCCTTCTATTAATTCTGAGGAGTGCTTAAAGACATGGCATATGGGGGCCAATCAAAAGAATCCACCAGACATGTAGTTAAACCATCTCACTATAAAGCACTGGCAGGAGGAACCTAGACTTAACAGCAAGTGAAAATGAGACGAGAAAACATTTTTCAATTCATTAGAAAACAATTTCCTAAAGGACCCATGAGGTAGAAAAACACATTTAGTCTCCTCTACAAGATGAATTGGAAATGAAAATGAAATATTAGATATAAAATGGTAGCAAAATCTGACTTTGGTCCCAAATGGGTACTTGAATCCAACTTACTTAGACAGGAAAAAAAGATCTTTAGATGATGAATTAAAAGGCTGACTGAAGATCCTTTAGGCTATGGAAGAGCCAAGCTCAGAACTGTGATCTCCTAGCTCCCCAAAAAGTATTTATTTCAATATACTATATTGCCTCACCCTGCCTCCAGAAAGAACTGAACTCATAGGATCACTCTTTTCTGCTAGAATTTGCTTTAGTGAGGCATCTGCACTACGGTGCTATCTTGATCCCAATTGTCATAGTCACATGCTTCCTTCTCTGCTTCAAGAACAAAGAACATTCAAGAATAAAGAACATTGGGAAAGAGAAGCACCTCATCCTGGGGGAGTCAACATGAGAGAAACCATAAAGAAGCTTTATGAAGAGAAGATGCTGGAACTTTAAGAATACTCCTATGGCAGCTTTAACTCAGGCTCATGAGTATTTCCAAGAAATTTTTCATTTTTCTGATTCCTCCTCTTTATAAATTGAAGTGTTTACTGGTTGGATTTCAAAGTTAAAATTCCAATGTGATGAAACTGAGATGGAGATCTGAGCTGAGTCTCACTTTACAATGATCCAAATTCCCTATCCATGCCAATTTTTGCCTCTCTGTGTGTGCGTGGGCTCTCTCCCTCCCTCTCTCTCTCTCTCTCTCTCTCTCTCTCTCTCTCTCTCTCTCTCTCTCTCTCTCTCTCACACACACACACACACACACACACACACACCGAACATTAATGTGCTTTCTAGTTGCCTTTGAATTTTCAACTCCATGAAACATCATATTTAACTACTCTACACCCCAAAGTCTAAATGGTTCTTCAAATCAAACAGTCCAGCCTAGCACAATACCCCCTCTCAGACAGCCAAAGACAAAGATATGGGACAAAACAAAGTGCAACTGTGTTAAAGTTGTTTAATAGCCCGCCAATGTGTAGCCCACCAAAAGGAGTAGGGCATAGGAGAGGGAGTGGGGTGGGAGAGCTGGCAGAGACACCCCAATAAATAGCAACACTTACACATTCAGAATCAAAGCTAAAGAAGACCTTTGTTTAACATACTTGCAATAAGAGCACAGTGTGACCTAATAAAATAGACTCAAGCAAGCATCAGCACTCCCCAGGGGAGAAGACTGACATCTGAAAGTAATAGGCAGATGGATGGCTGCTACCATGTAGACTGATATCTGTCAACACCAAGCTCTGGGAGTCTCTAACATTTTGGGGGCTGTGAGGCAGGCGAGGATGTATTACCAGTCTCTTAATATTCTGAGTTTTGTGGGTATAGCTCTTAACATCCTGAAATGGTTGCCCAGCATCAGGAAGTTAAATCTTCAGTGGCCTGGCAAAAGAAAGGGGTGTTGATTGGGAGTAGGAGAATATAGTCTGGCAAAAATGGCCTGAAGCTGAGGAAGAGAGTTCTTAACAATGATCCATTGATAATGAAGAATTTCAGAGACGAGGCAAAGAAGATATTAATGGAAACCATAGATGGGTTGTGAGATCAAGTGACCCCAATACAAACAGTGCTCTCTGGATTTTCATCAATAAACTTGTGTGGAAATCTGCACTTCTTAACTCTTTCTTACTTGTGCAAATCAGCTGAATTCCACAGGAAGATATGTTCCCTTCCCGTTGCACTCTAGGAAGGACTCAGCAGAGAGACTTTTTGAAGCCAAACAACAACCTTTTGTTTGGTAAGAGTCATACACTCAAGATTATAACACTGGGTTCTCAGATGTTGCTGAATAGTGTCTCAAGGGTAAAAAAAAAAAAAAGACAAACCTTGGAGATTCAATTAGTCACTGTCAAATCATGCTCTTACTTGAAGAGAGACTTACAGCCTCATCTGTCATTAATTGTTAGAATTCTCCACCTACCTCCAGAAAATGATCAATGAACAATTTTTTTTCTAGAACAAAACTTAAGTGTGCAATATAGAATCATAGAAACACTACAGGAATGGCAGACTGTTCCATAGGTGGTCATACTCAATGTGTCCAATCCTGTACATTTTGTGTTGTTGGTATTATTGTAATACTAGGGATTGGATATGAGGTCTCACACATGCTAGGCAGGTGCTCCCTCATCAAGCTATAGTCCCAGGAATCATTTTACTTTATATTTTGAGACAGGCTGACCTTGAACTCATTCAGTAGCCTAGACTGGCCAGTAAGCATGAGTTTTCTGGCCCACCACCCTGATCAGCCCCAAATAAACACACAGACACTATATTAATTATGAAATTGTTGGCTGGTGTCTAGGGGTTTTTATTTGGCTAGCTCTGTCTTAATTATTAACCCATAACTACTAATCCATGTATTTCCACGTGGTCTTGGCTTACTGAGTAATGCTTTACCTGCAACTCCCTTGCCTGCTACATGATGACTGCTCAGTGTCTCTGCAAAGAAGAGAGTGATTTCCTGTTTGTCCCCTGCTTATATCCTGATTCTGACCAGTTATATCACTTCCTGTCTAGCCAATCAGTGTTTTATTCATTAACCAATAAGAGAAACATATACACAGAAGAACATTTCCCCATCCCTGACCCTTAACTTGAGATCTTCCTGCCTCTGCCTTTCAAGTAGCAGGTATTACAGGTCTGAACCACACAGGTTTTGCCCTACATATTCAAATAATGTGACTCTATATTGGTACTTTTCTATTTTTGTGATAAAATACCATGAACAAAGCAACTTATAGATGAAAGAGTTTATTTGAGTTCAAGGTTCCAGAGGGTTAGAGTGCATGATGGAGGAGAATATCTATTTGGTCTGCTATTTATTAGCTGGGTGTGTGGCCTTGAACACATTCCTTACCTTAGTGGTTCTCAACTTCCCTAATGCTGACACCCTTTAATACAGTTGCTAATGTTGTGGTGACCTACACCAACCATTAAACTATTTCATTGCTACTTCATGCTTGTAACTTTGTTATGAATTGTAAATATCTGATATGCAGGATATCTGATATGTGATATTTCCAAAGGGGCTGCAACCCATAGGTTGAGAACCACTGCCTTTGTTTCTCTGATGCTTAATTTCCTTATTAATTGGGGTTCTGACCTCCCCATGAAGATTGTCTCAGAGAATTCGTATGAACTTTCATGGTTTCTTGGTTCTGAAGATAAGACACGGACTTGATTAATGCCAATATGTGTCTGTTTTTCAAGGAAAGAAACACATTTTGATAAAGGGAGAAAGGAAAGGGAGGATAAAAAGTGTTTTGAATACTGGAGTTGGGATTGCTTGGTACTTTTGGGAATCATTCGATTGCTTGTTATAAGCTGAATCCATTTTTAATTAAAAAGAATCACAATATACAGTAAACTAATTTTTTTGTTTTGTTTTTTATTTCCCTCACCCTCCTTCCCCCAGGAATAACCAATGCCTGCTCTACTAAACTTTCGGAATAAGCTAGCATTGAATTTTACAAGCTCACCTTCTTGGGGGGATATCCTAATGAGAAAGAAAAAAACAACCCAAGGAGGTTTTGTATAATTCAAAAGCTGGGCAGGTAGCTACTGAATAACTGAAATTGCTGGTCAGGCTTCGTGCTAGTTAGTGAGCCCACCAGTCCTAAGAATACCACAGCTATATGGGGATGCACAACTAGACCTTAGAAATCCTCATAGCCCCAAACAAGCACCAGCACTCCAAACACAGATTCCAGTATTTGACAGATGACTTCCAAACAGATGAGCCCAAACACACAGTGCCCAGGCCAGTCTGCTCTGTGTGTAGTTCAGTCTGTGCTGTGTAGATGCTCTGTGTTTGCTTCATCCATGTTTAAAGAAAGGCCTGCCATGCTTCCTAACAACGGGTGGGAAATGAGGCTGCCTGTCTGCAACATCACTCACTGGAAGCAGAATTAAGACAATATTTCCACTACAGTTCCTGGGAAAAGTGTCGGTGGGATGGTTTTTAGGTCCCAAGTTTAGAAATAAATAATGGTGCGATAATTAGGTGAAATCTATTTAAGTTTTAATGGAGTTTGTTTGCTTTGCTGCTTTGACTGCTGAATAAGCAAGCATTTGAACTCCCATAAGAATCACTGAGGAAAATAAAAAGGCTCCAGTTTTTGTGTCATTCCTGGTGCTACTGAGGTAGAATAAGCAACCCTATCAATCAATGCTGGTGGTATAAAGTCTGCTTTCTTGTACTCTCCAGTGCAGCCTCCTGCCAGGATGCTCATTAATGCAGGGTAGTTAGAGGTACCCATCAAGGAGGACAAGCCAAAGAAGAGAATTAAATGTATTCTGGGAATAAGTAGGGTCAGCATCCATCACACATTCCCCGAGTTCTTGGTCTTTTCCTCCATCTGCCATGAGAAGAATTTCCCAGGGACCACACACACTATCCCATTCTGTGTTGGATAGTTTTATGTCAAATTGATTCAAGCCAAAGTCATCTGAGAGGAGGGGGCCTCAATTGAAGATCAGGCTGTAGACATGCCTGTAGGGCATCTACTTAATTAGTGATTGATGTAGGAGGGCCCAGCCCATTGTGAGTGGTACCCATCCCTGGGCTGGTGGTCCTGGGTTCTATAAGAAAGCAGACTGAGCAAGCCATGGGAGAAAGCCAGTAAGCAGCACCTTTCCATGGCCTCTGCATCAGCTCCTGTGTCTAGGTTCCTTTCCTGTTTGAGTTCCTGTCATGAATTCCTTCAATGATGAACAGTGGTGTTGAAGAATAAATCAAATAAACCCTTTCCTTCCCAGCTTGCTTTTGGTCATGGGGTTTCACCACACCAATAGCAGTCCCAACTAGAACACCTTCATCACAGCCCAGCCTTGAGGGAACATAAAACTTGGAGCACATTTCTTGAAGTATTCAGAATACTGAAATGAGGCTAAGGGCTGATGATCCTGTGTGAACTCAGCCTGCCTCTCTTGTTGAGCTCTTTACTGAACTGAACCCTGGTAATTCTTCTCATTCACAATGTATCAGGGATTTATCAGGGTATGAGAGAGGTGTCATCTTTGAAAACAGAAAAAAAGGGAATGTTGGGGTTCCATCTGTTAAGAGTAGTTTTTGTTTTTCCAGATGACTTCAGTTTGGTTGCCAGCATTTAAACTAGTCAGCTCTCAACTCCAGCTCCACAGGCCACTGGCCTTTGTGACCCCCATCACTCATGAGTGTGCACACATGTGCACATGCACACATGCACCTGCTCAAGCGTGCATGCATGTGTGTGCACTCACACACACACAATTTAAAATAAAGTCTATTTTTCTCTCCTCTATTTTTTAAAATTTAAATTAGAAACAAGCTTGTTTTACGTGTCAATGCCAGTTCCCTCTCCCTCACCTCCTCCCCTGACCCCCACCAACCTTCTATCCCATCCCCTTTCTACTCCTCAGGGAGGCTGAGGCTTCCTTGGGGGATCTTCAAAGTCTGTCACATCATTTGGAGCAAGGCCTAGGCCCTCTCCCATGTGTTTAGGCAGAAAGAGTATCCCTTTAAGAGGGATGGGCTTCCAAAGTCCATTCGTACACTAGGGATAAATACTGATCCACTACCAGAGGCCTCATGGACTGCCCAGGCCTCCTGACACCCACGTTCGGGGGCCTGGTTTGGTCCTATGCTGGTTTCCAAGCTATAAGTCTGGGGTCCATGAGTTCCCCCATTGCTCACTCAGGTCAGCTGTTTCTGTGAGTTTCTCCAACCTGGTCTTGAACCCTTTTCTTGTCACTCCTCCCTCTCTGCAACTGGATTCCAGGAGTTCAGCTCAGTGTTGAGCTGTGGCTGTCTGCTTCTGCTTCCATCAGCTACTGGATGAAGACTCTAGGATGGCATATAAGGTAGTAATCAATCTCATTATAGGAGAAGGGCATCTAAGGTAGTCTCTCCACTATTGCTTAGATTCTTAGCTGGGGTCATCCTTGTAGATCTCTGGACATTTCCCTAGTGCCAGATTTCTCTTTAAACCTATAAGGCTCCCTCTATTTTATTTATCTTTTTTATTTGAATTACAAACAAGATTGAATTACATGAAAATCCTATGTTCCTTTTCCCTCCCTTCCTCCCCTACCAACCCCCCAACTAAAACCCTACCTATCACATATCCTTTATTCTAATCTACACCTGACTCAAACTTTCTGCTCCCTCATGACCTCTGCATCCTTCCTCTTCTTCCCTTCTCATTCTTGTAGCTCCCTCCCCCCTCTTCCCATGCTCTCAATTTGCTCAAGGGATCATGACCCTTTCCCATTCTCCAGGGGACCATGTATGTCTCTCTTAGGGTCCTCCTTGTTTACTAGTTTCTCTGGCAGTGTGGATTGTAGGCTGGTAATCCCTTACTCTATGTCTAAAATCCACATATGAGTGAGTACATATCATGTTTGTCTTTTTGTGATTGGGTTACCTCGCTCAGAATGGTTTCTTCTAGTTCCATTCATTTTCCTGCAAATTTCAAGATTCCATTGTTTTTTTTTTCTGCTAAATAGTACTCCATTGTGTAAATGTATCACATTTTCTCTATCCATTCTTCAGTTGAGGGGCATCTAGGCCACTTCCAGTTTCTGGCTATTACAAATAGTGCTACTATGAACATCGTTGAATAGATGTCTTTGTTGTATGAATGTGCTTCTTTTGGGTATATGCCTAGGAGTGGAATTGCTGGATCTTGTGGTAGACTCCCATTTTCTTGAGGAGTCGCCATACTGAATTCCAAAGTGACTGTACAAGTTGGCACTCCCACAAGTAGTGGAGATGTGTTGCCCTTTCTCCACATTCTCTCCAGAATGTCATTTGTGTTTTTTATTTTAAAGGCTCCCTCTATAATGGTGTCTCTTTTCTCGATCTCCTCTATTCTTCCCCTGATTCGATCTACCTGCTCCATCATGCCCTCCTCTCCCTGTATATAGATATTAGATATAGAGCAAAGGATTACCAGCCTACAATCCACACCTCTAGAGAACTAGGAATCAAGGAGACCCCTAAGAGGGACATACATGGTCCCCTGGAGAAGGGGAAAGGAACAAGATCTCCTGAGCAAATTAGGAGCATGGGTGGAGTGGTGAGAGGATTAAAATAAAGTACATCTTAAAATGTGATGTAAACGAAGGCTTAGGTGGTTTAGATAGCTCCAGGAAGTCTGTTTTCAGAGACGTGTTCAAGGAGGACAGTGGGGATAAGGACAGAACAAGGGAGAGATGGCTCAGTGTTTAAGAGCACTGGCTGCTCTTCTAGAGGATCTGAATTCAATTCCCGATAAACATACACAAAAACATGGAGCTCATTTTGTGTTGTCCATCATGGGGCTTGTCCTGGAGTGTGGTTGATACCCCCAGTGGTAGTCCATTGGAGAGACCCGATTTCTCTCTTCCCAGTGGGTATCAGTTGCAAATAGTTTCTTGGTTAGAGGTGAAATTTTGTGTCTACTTCCCCTTTGCTGTGCTAGGATTTTATCTGGTTGGAACATGTGCAGGTATTGTGCATACTTTCACAATCTCGTGAGTTCATATATCCATCAGCTCTGTGGTATCTGGGACCCAAGTGTTTCCTTGGAGTGATCTATCACTTCTGGCCCTTACATTCCTTCCTTCTGCCTCCTTTTCTGAATAGAACTCTGAGCCTTGGGAGGGAGGGGGTGACAAAGACATCCTATTTAGGGTGAGTGCTCCACAGTCTCTCATTCTCTGCACTGTCCATTTGGGGATCTCTGAGTTAATTACAATCTACTATAAGAAGAACCTTCCCAGATTTGAGTTGAGTGAAACACTGATATGTGTGTATAGAAACATCATTAGGAGTCATTTAATTGCTATATTCCTTTAGCCTAGTAATAGTGACTGGTTTCCCCATAGGGCCCATGAACTATCTAGTTTCAGGTTCTTGGCCACTTTATCAGTGTCAGATATGGGTTTTGTCTCATGGAGTGGGCCTTAAATCCAATCAAAAAGTGATTGGTTACTCCCAAAACATTCGTGCCACTAGTGTACCAGTATATCTTGCAGGCAGTTTGCTGTTGTAGGTCACAGGGTTTGTAACTGGATGCTGTTGATGATTATTTTTCTCCTTCCATAGTCTGCAAAGTACCTTCCAACACCATCAACCCTAGTCAGTAGGAGTGAAGCATCTAGTGAAGTGCTCAGTTTGTCCATGATCAATGACATAAGTAAGTGTGACTTCAGCAAACACCACTTACCATCAAGTTGGGGATGGTAACCAACAACCTTGGCAATAGCCTGGGATGTTTGGGTGGAGGAGTCTATGGAAACCTTTAGGCAAATGACTAGGAAGATGTAACTTATTTCTGGATTTTTTGCAATTATGTTCATAAGGGATATTGGTTATGATTTTCTTTTGTTGTGTGTCATTGTGTGGTTTTGGTATCAGAGTAACAAAAATAATTTGGAAATGATCCTTCAGTTTCTATTTTGCAGAATAACTTGAAGAATATTGGCATCAGTTCTTCTTTGAAGAACTGGTAGAATTCTACACTAAGCCCATGGGGTCCAGGGGTTTTAAAAGTTGGGAGACTTAGTTAGTGCTTCATTTCTCGAGGGGTTATGGAGCTGTTTAATTGTCTATTTTGTTTTGACTTAACTTTGGTAGATTGTATATATCAAGAAATTTGTTCATTTATTTTAGTTGTTTTTTTCCGATTTTGATGAAATACAGATTTCTGTATTTCTCAATTCCCCCAGTGTCTGTTGTAACACATCCCCTTTCACCTCTTATCTGATTAATTTGAGCTTATCTTTCTTTTGTTTAATTTGGCTAAAGGTTTGTGAATCTTATTGATTTTCTCAAAGAACCTACTCTTCATTTCATTGATTCTTTGCATTATCATCATTTGTTTCTAGTTCAGTGATTTCAGCCCAGATTTTTAGTTTTTCACATCTATTCCTTTGAGTATTATTTCTCCTTGCTTTTGAGAGCTTTCAAGTGTGTCACTGTGTTATTAATATGAGAGGTTTCTTGGTATTTGATGTAGCACTCAGTGCTATGAACTTACCTCTTAGAACTGCCTTCATTGTATCCCACAGGTCTGAGTGTGTTGTGTTTTCATTTTCATTAAATTCTAAAAAGTTTTAAAATTTCCTTCTTGACCCAGTTTTCACTCAATAGTGAGTTGTTTGGCTTCTATGAGCTTTATAATTTATGCCATTTCTATTGTTGTTGACATTCAGCTTTAATCCATTGTGGTCAGATAGGATGCAGGGTGTTACTTCAATTTTCTTATATCTGAGGGAACTTGTTTTGTGTCCAAGTATGTAGTCAGTTGTGGAGAAAGCTCCTTGAGCTGCTGAGAAGGTATATTCTTTTGTGTATAGGTGAAATGTTCTGTAAATATCTGCTGGGTCCATTTGACTTACAACATTATTTAACTCCAGTATTTCTCTGTTTAGTTTTTGTCTGCATAGCCTGTCTATTGGCAAGAGTGGGGTACTGAAGTTACCTGCCATCACCATATAAGGGTCACTATATAATTTTTTAGCTATAGTATCATTTCCTTCATGAATTCTGGTGCACTTTGTGTTTTGGTGCATAAGTGTTTAGAATTGCAATATCCTCTTGGTGGATTTTTCCTTTGATGAGTATGCCATTTTCTTACTATCTTTTCTGATTAGTTTTGATTTGAAATCTATTTTGTCAGATACTAAAATCTGAAGCTAAACCTGCTTGCTTCTTGGTACCATTTGCTTAAAATACCCTTTTCAATTAAATTTACCCTAAGATGATGTCTGTCCTTGGTATTTTTCTGGGATGTAACAAAAAGATGAATCCTAATTTTAAATTCATTCTATTAGTTTGTGTCTTTTTGTTTGGGGGATTAAGACTATTACTATTGAGAGTTGTTATTGAGTAGCATTAATTAATTCCTGTTATTTTGTTGTTGTTGTTATGGTGGTGGTGGTAGTGGTGGTGATAGTGGTGGTGGTGTGTGTGTATTTCTTCTTTTGATGAACTATTTTGGGATTATTCATTCTTTGTCTTCTCTTAGGTATAGTTAACCTTCTCTTCAGATTGAGGTTTTCCTTCTACTGCCTTCTGTAGTGCTAGATTGCTGGACAGAAATTGCCTAAATTTGCTTTTGTCATGAAATGTTTTTCTTTCCCCATTGATTGTGAATAACAGTTTCTGGGTAGAGTAGACTGAGATAACAATTGTGGTCTTTCAGAACTTGTAGAATACCTATCCAGTCCTTATGGCTTCTCACAAGTCAGGTGCTATCTAATAGCCTGTCTTTATCCCCTTCCAATTTTTAATATCCTTTGTTGTTCTAGTCATTTAATGTTTTAATTATTATTAACCATGGGGGGGGGCTTTGTTTTCTGTTCCTGTCTATTTGGTGTTCTGTGTACCTCTTACATCTTGACAGGCATCCATCCATCCACCTTTCTTTCTTCCCTCCCTTTTCCTCTCTTCTTTCTTTCTTTCTTTCTTTCTTTCTTTCTTTCTTTCTTTCCTTATTATCTTTCTTTTGACAGGGTCTTTCTATGTAGTCCCAACTGTCATGGCAGGCAAAGCAGGCTTCCACCTTACAGAGATCCTCCTGCCTCTGCCTCCTGGGTGCTTCGATTAAAGAGATGTGCCACTATGCCTGGCCATCTCTTTCTTTAAATTTCCCTCTATGATTTTGTTTAAAATATTTTCTATGCTTTTTGACCCAGGTTTCTTCTCCTTTCTCTATTCCTATTATTTGAAGGTTTGGTCTTTTCATTGTGTTCTAGACTTTTTTGGATGTTTTACATTTAACATTTTCTTTAATTGAAATATCTATTTCTTCTATTTTGTCTTCAGGACCTGAAACTCTCTCTTCCACATCTTTTAATTTGTTAACCCAAACTTTTTTTTATTACTTTGTGTGTGTGTGTGTGTGTGTGTGTGTTTAACTTCAAGTTTTATTTCAGTTTGGGTTCTCTTTAGTGATTTTATTTCTTTGCTAAATTCTACTTTTAAGCCAATTGTTTTCATTATTTCCTTCAACAGTATGCGTTTTCACTGTCTTCATTAAGGCATTAATTCATAGTCTCTTTAAGGTCCTTGAACATAATCATACTTGTTATTTTGAAGTTCTTTCTCTTGTGCTTTAACTAAATTGCTTTTCTCAGAGCCTATTACAATAGAGTTCCTGGCTTCTGGAGGAGGCATATCGTCTTGGTTGTTTATGATTTTGTATTGGAGTCTGGGTATTCGGAGTGTTGACATGTATGGTATTTCTTGGTGTAGATATCTGGTCTTAACTTTGTTGTATAGATGTTCTGTTCTTTAGTTGTTGTTGCCCCAGTCTGGTTCCTAGTGTGGTGACTGTAGGCCCTCTGCTATAGAGCATTTTGGTGGGTCAGTGGGGAATCACCAAAGAATGGGGAAGGGCTAGACGGAACTACTGGATCCAAACCAAGTGTGGTGGCTGTAGGGGCCCTGACAGAAAATGATTCTGAGTACCACCCAATTGTGTCAGTTGTGGGGTCTCTGGTAGAGGGTGTTCCTGGATTCTAGCCAGATGTGGAGGCTATAGGCCTCTGGATGGAGCAGTTCTGCAGATCAGTCTGGAATCCCAAGGACTAGAAATAGGATAGGAGGAATGACTGAAAAGGGTAGAGGGGATAAACTAGGGGTACCTTCCAAGGGTGTGGGAGTAGAATGGAAACAGGACTGAGATAATTTTTAATTAAAAAAAGAACAATGCAACAGGACCAGGGTTTTGTAGTGAAACAAAATTTTGCTTTCTTTGCAACAAGGCTAAGAGGTTACTGTCATATGAATGTATGGAACAGATATCTTATCTGAGTCCTTGGCCCTGCTCTGTCCCCATATACTATCTGAGATGGAATCACACACTGCCCATAATTAGCTTATGGGAATTGCCAAGCACACAAGATGTAAAGAGTCCATTACCCAAAGCACAAACTTCTCTTTTTTGTGAGCATGTGAAGGGAAAACATTTGTGTCTTTTCTTCAAGCAAGTCAAGTTTCTAGCACAAGCTTTTCTGTGACCTGTCACCAGCAGGTCCTGCCACAGAGCAGGAGTAGACAAAAGAACCAGAGGAAAGTCAGCTCAGGTAAGCATGATCACCAGCACAGAGGATGACCAGGACATGCAGAAGACCTTCCCTCCAGGGCTCAGAATTTCAGGAAATGGTTAAGAATCCAGGAAAACATTTCCCTGGTGCTAAATTACCAAATAGAGATTAAATTATCTTTAAATGAGGTTCATTTATTATGAAATAATTTCTCATAAAAATCCAAAAAGGTTTGTAATTTATTAAAAGAATATTCCTTTTTGAATTCACAGTAAGTGCTGTTTCAGGACTGTCTCCCAGCATAGAGACTGTGTGAGCATTCACCAAACTATTTCCCCCTTTCCCCCCAAACACACTGGTGGCTGCCCTTTCCATCTCCCCTTGCAGCAAGTAGGACCTCAAGAATGAGCTCTGGTCTGTGGATTGTGAGCAGCAGTCACATACACTGCTGTTGTTGTCTCTGAAGCCCCCTGAACAGTATTCCTGGTTCTCTTGTCCCACACAGATGGCTGGAATCAGAGGAGTTGAGGAATGGTGGGGAGTGAAGTGGGCAGGGAGGCTTTAATTCAAGGACCTCAAGCTCAAGAAAAGTGGATGGATAGAAATCAGGGGGTCTGAGTCATCTTATGCTTTCTAGAAAACTACAATTTACTTTAGTCATGAACAAAAAGAATCACAGCAGAATGCATAATAGCTATGGTTTTGTCACCTTTAGAAATAACAGTTATTTTTCACATCATGTTCTGGTGATTGAGTGTTGAACACTATGTAGGCATCGTTACTCTAACATTTTGCTGGAGGTTTTTGCCACTTCTGGATGGTGTTCTAATTGAGAAGCATATGTGTCACAGTTTCTTAAGTACTTAGATGACTGTGCTTTGATCTTTGTGGTCCTCAGTGACAGCTCTCTGCTGGCTCAGCAGAGGGAAAGCACCGTATTCCCCAACATCTTTCAACTGAACACTCCCACAGTAGGTCAAAGTTCGTCTTGTGAAGGGACACAAACAACAACGCCAGTGTGGTCCAAGGACAAGATGTTTAATTGTTCTGAAAGCTGGCATGGAGTAGTACCTGCCTACATACCCCACTTAAGAAAGTTAACCATCTCTGCCAGAGACTGCTAAATAGCACCATGTCAGTTCCCTTCAAACGAATATTTCCTTCAACACATAATCCAATCTTCAGAAATATGCCCTTAATTTTTTAAATTTGTTTTAAGGACAAGAATAGTATTTCCATGTGGTCATCAAAACCAGTAATTAACTAAGATAGGAAGAGTGCATACCGGGGTCCACACATATGCTTCTCATTAAGCTTAGCTGCAGTGGCTTTTTCTTTTTCTTTCCTTTTCTTTTCCTGATTTGTTTAAGAAAACATTTCCTGTGATTCTATCTTAAAGGTCTAATGATGGTGTTGCATGTAAAATCACGTGTACAGTTTTGAAGAACAATGAGTTTGTAAGCGCAGTTAGGTTGAGGATCATAGAAATCCAAACCAATATCTCACAGGCAAACACTCCATCTCCATCTCCATTTCAGTTGCTAATGACTTGATATTATTTGACGTTAGCCTTTTCCATAGACACATAGGCTCCCAACACTTAAACAGCAAGGATACATCTAACATAATTCAAGTTGGCTTTGTCAGTGAGCAGGCTGAATATCTTATCTCTTAATTAAAAATCTATCTATTGTATGAATAGATGATAGAGTGAACACAATATCTAAACACAAAAGAGCATCAGTGAGGTATCAAACTTGATTTTCTCCCTTGTTCTAGAAACCTAATTTCCTCCTGTGAAGATGGCCACTGTTTTCAATTTATTATATATCACTTCAAGGTATATATTCCTTTTTATATGTATGTTCACTTATGCATACAAATAATTGAATACCCTTTAATAACTTTAAAAAACTTAGCAATAACATCCATAAGATCTTTCCATATAAGTACATCCATAAAACCTTCCTTTGTCTTCTGTATAATATTCCATTTTATGGATACACCATGCTCTGTTTAACCAGTTTCTTGTTAATGGATATTTAGGTTGTTCCTATCTCTTATGATTACAGTGTTACAATTGTCCTTATGCATATATAAGGTCATTTTACACATATAAGAGTGTATCTATTCAGCAAATAACAAGGGAGAGAAGACATGAACATTTTAATCTGATAAACACCATGAGGTATTATAATTTTATAATACTGTCTTTTGTAATGACTAATAAATAGACTTCTCCACTGGAAAGGATTTTCCCCAAAGAATTCTAGTGATGAGAGGACCAAGCAACTTACTTTGCCTCATTGGTCTTAGCTGAAGGATTAAGCAGATGCAATAGCTTCTACCTAAAGATGGTTACCAAAAAGAAGAGTTTGCAAGATGCAAAGGATTAGGGGTTATGGTAGGCACGTGAGAGGAGCAAGAATGTCTGGAAAGGGTAGGCTAATGATTTAGAGTCAAGGCTATCCTGGCAGCATTAAGGCTGCTCTGGCTGAAGATGCCAGGAGGTAAAAAAGAGAAGGGAGAGGACGCTAGAGAATCAGTTGGAGAGAAGGGGAGAACAGTGATGAAATCTTGATTGAGAAGACTTATGCTTGCTCTCTCCCTCTTCCACTTATGGTGTGGTATTGGATAAGAACAATGCCTCACAGGTTGTCGTGTTAGATACTTTTTTGTGTGCCTGGAAGGGAGCCGTTTAAGGAAAATGATTTTGAGTTCCCAGTTTAGGGGTCACAGGCCATCATGGCAGGGACTGAAGTGAATGGTGGTGGGAGCATAAGGAAGCTGGTTACATCATGATGGGAATCAGAACATGGCAAGCAGTGAATGTTCTCATTTTCTCCTTTCCCCCATTTTAATCAGCCTGAGACATTATCCCAGAAGTTAGTGCTGTCTGCATTCAGGGTTGATCATCCCTCCTCATTA
The DNA here is from genome assembly GCF_003668045.3 of Cricetulus griseus. Lineage (NCBI taxonomy): Eukaryota > Metazoa > Chordata > Mammalia > Rodentia > Cricetidae > Cricetulus > Cricetulus griseus. Next base: position 341,128,266 of record NC_048595.1, on the reverse strand, counting down.
AATGTCCCTGAAAAAACCCTCATGGGAATGCCCAGATGTGTATCTTCTAACTGGCTCTAAACCTAGTCAAGTTGGCAATGACGAGCAACCATCACAGTTATCCTAAGGAATAAGAAGGCAGTACCTATGAAGTACAAACTTAAAATATGACTGAACTAGATTCTCATGTGTTTATGAATAAACTAATACTAGCTTATTAATACTAATGTTAGTATAAAATAGTATAAAAGCTAATACTAGTATTACCAGAGGACCACCACCTATGAGCCCAGGCTACATCTAGCCTGCTCACTGCCATGTTCAGCACAATTTGAATACAAGCCAAGTGAATACTGTTAAACAGTCAAATGACGTTAAGCCACCTCCCCTAATCTGGACAAGGAAACAGAAATGCAAAGAGAGAGGCATGATAGTGTGAGTGGTCTGATTTAGAGGGTTGTATGTTTATAAACAATCACTATGAGGAAAATATAACAATGATTCTTTGCTACGCCCACGGCGGTCACGCCTGTGTAGCAGAAGATGCCACTAAGGCGGGTTAAGGCCGCTGGGTTGGGGTCTGTGCTCCCCGGAGATGAGCCCCAGGCGGTTCCCTGGTGATCATGATGCCCGATGAGTCAACTTGAAGCAGCTGTCATTGGTGCCACTGCAGCCTCTTCTTCCTTGTCTTTTGTTCTGTGTATTTCTTGTGTCTTGCCAGCAAACTACACTGATGTTAAAGGAACATCTGAGGACATGCTAAACTCTGTCCCACCGTTTATTAAAGCCTTTGCTGAAGTGGCCAGTTTAGGGAATAAGATGGATGAATCATGAGGGAAAAAGACAACTTTAGAAAGACTTGCCTTTCTTAAAAAGAATAGCTAGATCTAGAAAGCCCTGGTGTAGATGGGATAAAAAAGAGAGAAAAGAAGTATTAGAAAGCATGAAGCCAACATTAAAATACTGAGTGACTTTATAGAAAGGGTTTGATAGACTTCATGATGTAGAAGAACTTTATGATATCTAGGGCCAGAAAATCAGGAAATGGGTAAGAGACGTGGTTGGTGGTATGAGACAGATTTTGGAGAACTCTTAGATCATGTCTTTGGGCAATGACCACAATCTGAAGCTGAGAATAGATCATCTATAAACAATTTTGCTGTTCTTTTTCTTTCTGTTGTATGATCTGGTGATGTAGCCCCCTTGCCAAGTTCCCTGATCCCCCTTGCCAAGTTCCCTGATTGTAACAGTATATAAGCATTGCTTGAGATGAAGTAAAATTGCAGCAGCATATTCAACTACATTGAGTGTGTCTGTCTGTCATTTCCTCGCCGATTCCTGATTTCTCCTTGAGCCTTCTCCCTTGTTCCCCTCGGTCGGTGGTCTCCACGAGAGGCGGTCCGTGGCAATTCTTTTATATAAATGTGTTGATTAGATAAGCAACTGAATGAATGACCATCTCAAAATATTTTCGGAAGTTAAGTTATTTTAAGAAGTGAGTAGGCTCCTCACACCCCACTGCAAGAAACAAACAAACAAAAAAAAGTATTTCGATTTGAAATGTGTGTATACTAGTGGTGGAAACTGTTCAAATTTTGCCCTCTCTTATTTTCTTGTAGTTTTGAACTATTTTTTTTTCAAACACATTTTGTTAGTATGGATAAAAGCATTCAGGTAGCCTGTTGTCAGCTACTGATTCTAAAGCCTTGGCCACAGTACATTCAGAAATGTGCAGATAAGGGAATAAACTGCTCAAGTGTGGCCAAGCATCCAGTTTTCAAAAGAATCAGAGAACTGGGGTTAAATGAACTTGAATGTTCTTTCCAGCCCTAAAACAGTTCTATTTGCCAGTGAAGCCACAACAGGGAAATAAGGGCTTAAAAGATTTTTAAAAAAGAATAATAAATGAAAGGAAACCAAGTCCCCTGTAGGACAGAAGTTACATCATAGTTGGAGGGTTATAATAAGCACCCAACACTTATATGTCTTGCTTTGCCTAATGTTTGCAGTCTCTGCCACAGAGGTGTAGGAGTGTCTGCCCAGAGTCCAGAAGCTAGACATGAGGAGATTGCTGTGAGCATACACCATGACTCCAAGCAGCCAACTGGCCAACAATCAGGGGCTTTGTACAAGTGAGTGCAGTCCCAAATCAAAGAACAGTCTTCTACTGAGTTGAAAGGGCTATTACATTGGGGTGGTCTGCCAGCCACAAAGACATGCAGATAATGTCTGCTGTGACTGAAGGCCAAACTCTGTGACATGGGGCCTTCATGGTCATGACTCCATGTATAAGCCTTTTGCCTTGCTGTATGTCTACTCTTCTGAGAGCCAGTTATTATTTTAATAATTGGTGACATTCTTTCTCCTTTCTGAGCTAGCATGAGCAATTTGACAATATTGTCTCTAGTTTCTTTGTATTAATATCAGGTGTATCCCAACAGTAAGAAGAGGTGGGGTAAGGAATTCAAATGTGCAAGCCCTTAGTCATATAACAGATGATTTAAGCAGCACAAGAAAATCCCTACACCACACAATCGAGACAAGCAGACACAAATCAGCATGTAACCCAGGACGCTGGAGCTTTGCTCCCTTTGACTGGCCAGTCACTCCCTGTTTGAATAGTACAAAGGTAACCATGTCACAGTGGCATGGCTCAGGTAACCTACAGCTTTCACACTACTAGAATTTTCCAAACTAGCAGTTGATTTAGTACTATCTGGGAGCCCATCTTACTGAATGAAAAATATGCATTCTAGAACCCTTTTCATTCCAGGACAAGTGGCATTTTTCCCACACACAAAGCCAAGAGTTGGCAAGCTATGGTACATAGGTCAAGTATAGCCTGTGTCTGTTTTAGCAAATAAAGTTTTATTGAAACACAAGTTTGTCCATCCATTTACCTTCTGTTCCTGGCTGTAAGTAGTGGAACTTTCTCTCAAACCAGAAAGCCTGTCCAGACATGGGAGATAGTCCCATTCTAAAGGAGATAGAAAGTGAACTTGATCTTTAGTCCTTTGTGGACTGAGGGTGAACTGACTAATCTAAAATGAAAAGAATGTATTACCTAAGGCTATTCAGATAAAAATAAATTTTAAAAAGCCACTTCCCTCAATTCTTCTTGCTGAAAATGAAAAAAAAAAAAAAAAAAAAACCAAAGGTTTCACAATTTCTTCGCCATGTAATCCTATCTCAGGGCTGTCAGCGTCTTAATAGTGTATTGATTGGCCCGAACTTCAGCTAGCTCCAAAGAAGCATTTTCACTGTTGGGCCAAACATGAAAAACTACTTTTAACGGCCTTTTTAAGGGCTTTTTGATTTTTCAAAAGCTTCTTGGGGGCTTATTGAGCTTCTCCAAGAGCAGAATTAACTCTACAGAGCTTTCTCTGTTCCTGAGACCGCGAATTCATCTGCAGCCAGCACAGTATCAATGACTCATGGCAGGGAAATGAGGGGTCCTCAAGATGAATTAATGTGGTAATTAGTTACATGGACACCTGGATTTCCTGTCCTTTTCTAATTAAGAAGAATCTTGTTGCCATTGCATTGGAAACTCATGATAATTCCCAATATTCTTTAAAATACATGGAGTGGACTCCAGTATGAAAGGGTAGGGAGTAAAGAGAAAGGAAGATGGATTGTAAAAGTTAAATCCGTAAGTGCATAATACTGTTTTTCAATTATATAAATGCCTGGCAAGCAGAAATAAGACATCTTCATTTATAGCTTTCACTGTATTTATTGATTGTTCATATCTTTTCCTTCAACATAAAAATAATAGTATGAGAATAACTTTCATTGAATGCTTAGGAAAAGATTTGGTAACCAGACACTAAATGTTATCATTTGGGAGCATATGTTGTGCTCTGGCCGTTCCTTGCAACCTTTGTATTCCTTTTTTCTACATTGAGCATCTAATCCTGTTGAACTGGCTTCTGTCTCACTGTTTTCTTGGGAAATCACTTAACTACCCACAGCCACATTCCGTCATCTCAAAATCTGTAGCATTGGGCCAGTGAGATAGCTCAACAGATAAAGGTGCCTGTCTCCAAGCCCAGCAACCTGAGTTTGATCCCCAGGACCCACATGATGGAAGGAAAGACCTGACTCCTGGGCTGCCACTCACATACACATCATAGGCACACACAATAATTTTTTAAAATATTTATTAAAATAGACAAAATCAAATCCGAAGGCTACAATGTACAATTTTCAAAACCTGGATTTGTTAAGGTATAATTAACATATAACTTAAATTCACAGAGTTCTTTGCATTTCCGCAAACACAATTAGGCAACCACAATCCAGATACAGAACAGTGCTAGCCCTAGTCCCACACATCCATACCTCTTTGATATAACTCCTTCTACTCACAACTTCTGTAACTACTAATTGGTGCCTTCATCTCTTGTCTTGCTCTTACTGAGGATGTTTCTTTGTTACCTCAGTTATCCTAATGTCTTGACTTGCCTCCTTTTTGTGTGGAGAGACACCTGCCCCTTTCCAGGCAGAAAGATGCTCCATCCCTTCAGCTGACTTCAGAGAAACCCTCCTCCCATTGGCTCTGAAAGGTAAAGGATGCTGGGTCTCTAGGGTCACCATTTGATGATGCCATGCTTCCTTGGGCAGGCATGTGCTAGGCATTCCATTTTGACTGCCTCTCCCAGGACCAAACAGATGACTTGGAATTTGCTTTTGACAAAACAAATATACCTGCTTGCCAGAGATCTCATTATCTAGGGATTGGTTTAGATTCCTAATCTACATAGGGTTAAATAAAGACCTCTGTTTGCTCCAGCTCCTCTTTAAGAATGTATCACGGGCTTTCTCAAACACCAGGGCACCCTGAGCAGGAGCCTTCTCAGTCTCCATGCTCTTTGGGCTGCATGTTGGTATTTCTTTACTCAAATCAATATCATCTAATTAGCTGTTTAATGTCGTGAGATCATGATGGTTCCCTGTCACAAGTCTTCAGTATTTTTTCACTTGATAAAGTCTGAGTCTTTGGCTGGTAAATAAATAACCACCTGTGCCCACCCAGGTTTGAGAGTAGAGTTGGTATGTTTGATATGTTCTATATACATAGACCCACATACCCCCCCAAGGTAAGAACATGGAACATTTACAAGCATAGATCACTTATCCAGAGAACACATCTCAAAATGTCGCCATATCTTGCTGTCACAGATGGGCTGTTTAATACCATGGAGAGGTTCCGAGGCTTAGGAGCCCACCTGCCTTTCTCAGGATCCTGACCACTACTGTTGCCAGTTCTGTGACCTGGAGCCAGTAACTTTACCTGTATATGCTTTTGTTTATTTGTGAAACTTAAGAGACTTTTGTTGAGGAAAACCCTTGTTCTTCTATAATCTCCCATCTCCCAGTAGGCTCTGTCTTTGAACAGCCTTCTCCCACTAGCCTTGGATTTGCAGAATCAAACTAATGGCCTTGGTAGCCCTGAGTTTCTTCTGACTACTGTTTTTTTTTTCCCTCTGTGAGAACAGCTTTATTGGGTAACTTGGCTGTCCCCAAGTGGCTCTGGATCACTAGTGTGACAAGGATGAGATGGTGCCTCACTGAAGATGCGGAACCCTTCTTCATTATAGGACAGTGACAGCTGACACTAGATGACTAAAGGGTGTCCTGGGGGTCAGGGAAGAGATTACCTGTATCTGCCAGCTTCAGCTATTGATGCCATTGCCCTTTCTTGTGTCTGTGGCTGTCAAGGGCACTGTGTGGGCGGGAGAAGTTTCTTGAAGAGACCAGTTAGGCTCACCTAGCCCCTAAACAGCCTCCCCATTGAGTTGCTTGAGAGCTGGAGGGACATCAGAGCCAGGTTCATCACACTGTGTCACCCCAGTAAAGACAGACCCTGAGCCTATAGGAAGCTGAGTGCCTCCGCAGAACCGCACAGAGCTGGTCTCAGGCTTTATTATCACCTGCCCATTGCTGTTCCAGGTGCCATCAGGACTGAAGCAGGGTCCTCTTCCAAGTCCGGCCAGCATGTGGGGTCACCTGCAAAGTTCCAGTGCCTTTAGGATGGTGTCTTGTTGGGCGTGATGGCCCCCGTCTTCATTGATGCACCCTTCAGCAGCGTGAGCTTCTTAAGCAGGCTGGAGTTGGCTTTCATCACCACGTCATGTTCAATCTTCTTCCGGATCCCCACTTCCAGGGGCTTCTTTAGCTTTTGCTGCTGCACGATGCGCGCCTTCTTAGGAGCGGTGACTCGACCGCCTTTCCTCGGCTCTCGGCTCTGCTCTGCTGCAGCCACTGCCTTGCTTTTAGGTTTCTGAGCCTGGAACTTGCGCTGTCCCTGCACCATGTCCCACCACAAGCCGGAGGGGGCCTGGCTACTTTCTTTTTAACACTTATTCACTGTGTGTGCTTGCATGTCTCTCTGTGGGGGGGGGTGTATTGGGGAGCTATACATGTCACTGTGTGTATGTGATGTATTTGGGGGGTAGTTGTATATGGCAGTGTGTGTGTGTGTGTGTGTGTGTGTGTGTGTGTGTGTGTGTGTGTGTGTGTGTAACTTTGTGAAGTTGTTTCCTATCTTCACGTGTGTCCTGGGGATCAAACTCAGTCCATCAGGCTTGTTCAGCAAACACTAACATGTTGTGCTATCCCCCTGCCTTCTTTCCCACCTTAATCTTTTGAGTAGATTTCCAGCTTCCACCATGTAAACATCTACAAGGGTCCCTTGAGCTGAGTTTTCCTCTGAGCCTGGGCATATTTCCCTCCTCTCATCTCCTCTCATTCCTTTCCTGTCTTCCCATCGCTCTTCTCACCTCCCCTTATATTCCCCCTCTTCTCTGTCTCTGTTTTCTCCCTCCCTCTCTTTTTCAACAGGGTCTCATTATGTAGCTTTGGCTCTCCTAAACTCACTGTGTAGACCAGGCTGGCTTTGAATTTGCCGTGATCCTTCTGCCTCAGCCTGCAAAGTGCTGCAATGATAGGTGTGAACAACCATGTTGAATGTTGAAGAACACTTGTTTTTGGCTTGTTGTCTACCAGACTCCTCCAATGGTTTGATTGAGGGAGTTCTGTTCTCTGGCACATTTATTCACCCTTACATGGAGTGCAGTTATAGGAACACACCCTGTTAGTTCAAGCACCCAGGCTTCCTCTATGGGAAAATATTTTCTCAGCTGTGAGGCTCTCAATTCAGAGAACCACAGAATCTTCAGACTTGACCGGACCCTTGATGCCATCTCTATCTTTCACCATCAGATGTAGCCTCCAGAAAGGCAGAACAGATAGCTTCTAGGAGTTTGTGAGAAATACAGAATCCCAGGAGCCACCCAGAACTACTGAATCAGAATTTCAGTTTTAATAAGTTCCCAAGAGATGGGAGCTCACACGAAAGCCTGAGAAATGCTGCTGCACAGCAGCCTCCTAGAAGATGCAGGGATCCAACCGGTCGATAGCCTTCAGGGTCATCTTCAGCATGCAATGTGCTCTCCAGAATAGCAATTTCCAATTTTGATTGCACATTGAAATCGCATAGAGTTAAAGAAGAAGAAGAAGAAGAAGAAGAAGAAGAAGAAGAAGAAGAAGAGAAAGAAAGAAAGAAAGAAAGAAAGAAAACACTCTAATGCTGAGACCTTGCCCCTAAATGATAAGATTGGAATCTCTGCTCTCTGAAATCCCGTAGTGGCTTTGAACTCCTGATCTAGAGCCATCTATTTGCATCTTATGTTATCTCCTTCTTTCCTGGCTTTGATTTCCTGTGAAAATGCAAATATGCCCTTAGAAAGGCAAAACTGTTATCTCTCATTTACACTTTGCTTGAAAATAGTAATTTTTAATCAGCATAAATAATTTATCACAAAACGCTCTAATATGCAGTAGTAGGCATAGCAATTCACACAGAAACCTTCTGAAGTGGAAAGGACAAGAGTCTAGAGAGGTGATGAAAGTGCTCAGTAGGAAGGTAGCCCTAAAGGGCAAAGGTCATGCCTGACCTTCATCCACTAACCTGCTTTGGGGAAGCTGCTGGGCCAGGACCAGAACCTGGGGCTCTTCTTTGGTGGGTCCACTGTGGCATTCTTGCCTTCTTCCTGCTGCCTTGTGCATAGAATGAGTTGAGGGAAGTGTGGTGAGGCAAGATATGCCAGCGGTGACTAGGACTGGGGTATCTGTCAGCAGAGCTTGGGGCCCGTTTCCCAGTGCTGGGCCTGTCACACACTTATGTCACAATTTGATAGCTATAAAGGCAATTCCCTGTTCCTGACCACTCAGTTCTCCTCTAGAGCCCAGGGTAATACGTTTTGGTTTGTTAACACAGCTGTTTAACAGAGTTTTAGCTTTTAAAATAATTTTATTTAGACACTGCTGCAGTAGATTGTTATTTGGGAAGTATAAGCTGTGTTAACAGTGCCTGTAAGCAGACTGGAGTTCATTTTCAGTCAAAAGTTGGGGGACAGGGGTTGAGAGAATGTTATTTTAAAATAAAAAATAGCCACTTCCCATAATTATAGTAATGTACTATTAATAAAAATATAACACCAAACAATGCCCTGATAATAAATAAATTTGGAGGCACAAACAATTTAGGTTCCAATGAATATTATCCACACATCAAATTTCAGAAAATGTTCATATCCCAAATTCTGCTTTATATGTATTCATTTCTCAAACCAAATTATTTTTGCAAAGTAAGTCAATTTAATCTAGATGCTCAAGGACAAAATATCACCAGTTTCTTCACCCTGTTCCTGATAGGCTAACTTTTAAGCCTGAACAAACATACAGAGTTCTGCTAATAATGACTTTGACACATAAGATAGATTCATAGATAGCTTGGAGGTATAAAAACTTGCTTCTTGGGTCCTTAAATGTCTCAGCAGGTGATCTTTAGAGATAACTGTCTATTACAATTCACTCTTTATGCCAAACAAATATTGTAGGCAGAAGGAATTTTCTTTGGAATTTGTGGTGAGGTACAGATGTTGGTGGTCACTATGTGAACCAGGTGTTCCCAGGTTGCTAACATCTTGCTGAAAGAACTGAAGAGGCACACACAAACAAAACAGCAAGGGTTTTCTTCAAAGGCTGCAAAAGTGAGAGTAAACATCCAGCAAGGGAGCAGTAGGCTCTAAGAAGCCTCAGTCACGGCAAAGAAGGAATTAGTTTCTAGGAGTGTTACCTGTTTTGGTTGACAGGCCTAGGTTACATACGCCTTTGAACCCTAAGCATGTCCTTTCCCGAGATGCATCTAATTTCAACCCTATGCATAATGAATCCTGCATAGGCATATGAAGGAACACAGTTCATTATATACCTGTGTCTCCATTATGAGGATATAACTTGTATTACTGTTCATGAAAACCAGTCCAAGATGGGCCAGCTCATTGCCTCCGGTTCTAAGATACATCCCAGGGTATATGTAACCACAAAGGGAAGTAACGGGAAGGTTACTACGTAACTATTTGGTGATGTTAGGGCTGAGATAATAGTTGCTTTGCTTGGAGAGAGGTGTGTGTAGCTCAATGTAGCTGAGGGTTCAAGGTCACTAAGCTATTCCTGCAAACTACCTGCTTCATGTGCTCAGTGCAGCGTTGTTATCTGCAGGCACAAGGCTGCACAGCAGATCCCTAGACCAATAATCCTCAACCATCCTAATGCTGCAACCCTTTAATATAGTTCCTTATGCTGTGGTGACCCTCCACCCATAAAATTATTTCATTGTTACTGCATAACTGTAATTTTGCTACTGTTATGAATCATAATCTGATATGCAGGATATCTGGTAAGTGATCCCCTGTGTGTGTGTGGGGGGGGTCATGACTCACAGGTTGAGAACCACTGCTCTAGAGCATATTCATGTTGCATAACTAAAAACTTGTTACCTACATGTTAGTAACTAAGTCCCTTCTCTCTGGCCTTAGTGACTACCATCATTGTGTTTCCTGTTTCTCTGAGTTTGATTTTCTTTTCAGTTACTGGACATAATGGTTCCACAGCTTGTCAACTGTGAATGCTGCTTCAGTAACAAGGAAGTGCTGCAGACAGCATTGCTGTTTCCATTATGACCATGCAATTTGCTTTCCTAGGAAAATGTGAGTGGAAGATGGAAAACATTTTAATAGCATGTTTTCTAGTAGGCACAATTATTTTTCCCATTAATATGATATTTTGATTTTATTTGGATACCAATTTTGGTATAGATAGCCTACTTTCCCCCCACTGGCTTGTATTTTCAGTTCGATATTTGTATTTATTTTTGAACATATACAGACTGGAATGACTAGCTTGAATATTCTTGAAAAGCTTCTATTTTTAACATAAAATACTTGAGGAAATTACAATGTGTTTTTTATTTTATTTTAAGCAAAAAAATAATCCTAGTCATTTTCCAAATTAATCTTTTGTATCAATTCATATTTCTTAAAGATGGGCACTCCTAAGAGAATTCAGTGATAATTGTTAATCATACCCCGCCTTGAACACGTGACATCAGATGAACACAGTTCTTTTTAAATGATATCTTTATAAATTAATTAAATTAACTTTTCTTCTGTGTGACTCAAATACAAATTATTCAGAATTTTTAAAAAAGGGTGCACCAGTGAAGATTCATCAGCTTGTACTGTTAGTTTCATTTATCTACTTATTTTGTCATGAAAATGTGGCAACATGCAAATTTGAAAACATGCAGTCAAATGTGAAATAACTGTACAGGACATATGTGACAATATTCTACATCATCCACGTCTGTTCCCTTTTCCAGTTCTATTATGTTTTCCTGCTTTCATTGTCTTTTCTTTGTCCTAAGTTCCTTCCATATATGTTCTTGTTCTCTTTGGTTAGAGAAAGCCCAGGAATGCATAATACATCTACATGCACACATAGGTCCACAAAGAACAATAATATATATAAATACATGAGGTATACATACATATACACATAATGGGACAATATATACATATGTATTGTGTTTTATATCACACACACACACACACACACACACACACACACACACACACACGCACACACTTTGTTACTCCCTATTAAGTACAACTTTTCTATTGCCACAGTCTGCTTTTCACCCCAGTGAAGGAAGATAGTTTGAATGATATACATGAATACATGTATAATTAAGTTCAACATTACAAAAGAGCTTAGAGACAGAGAATTATTAAGACCATCCTCTTATTCACCAAATAAACACATAAGAACCATCTCCATGTTCTAAATGTCATTGTGGATAATTTATCTATGATCATGCACTCATAAACACTCTAATCTATTCCTGCAACTCAGAACCAAGAGAGTGCCTTAGTAGCCTCTCCTGGGACACATTGTTGCAGTCTAGACAAAATCAAGGAGGATGTGCCCGAGACAACCTTACCCTAACAGGGACACAAGAATGTGCCAGTTGGGAAAGATATTGTGTGCCATCGGTTTAGCCTAGGAAAACTATGTCAGAGAAGCAATGTGACTCATCCAGGGCCCTATAAAAAGTAACAAACAACACAGAAGGGCAGAGAACATGAAATTAAGACATACTGGATGAATTAAGAGGCACTAAAGCTGTTGGAAAATCTGAGTGGGCCTAGTGTTCTCAGCAGCAGCCAGGACTCGATAGTGTCTCCTGCCAGTTGTAGGTGTGTTCTGTGTTCTGTGTGCACACCCCCATTTGAATGGCCCAGTCACTTTTCCTACCCGGGAGAACCCTTACCTATTATCTCATTGCCATTTTGGAAGGTCTTTCGCTGTCTTAAGATTCAGTCTTTGATTCATCATTATTCCAAGTCCATGTAGGGAGTGAGTGATTTGGTTCTTTGACTTGGCCTCGGGTCTTGATTGTCATCTCAGTGCTTCTGGGGTTTCAGTCTAGGGTGGACTCAGCTTTGTCACTGGGAAATGTGACATTGATGGGATAAAATGAAGTAAACATTCAGTGAGTGTCCACTGTGTGGTGTGCAGAGAACATCCATTTGTTCTGTGAGCACATCTTTGAAAATAATATATGCCCCATTGTTCAGGGCCAGAATCTAAAGCCAAGTCTCTCATCCTTGACCACTGATCTTTTTTCATATTGCCATTTTATTTAACACCGTGAACCTCAGGCATAATCTGCTGCTTCTTTGGCTAAGTAAGTTTCTTGAAAAGACACATGGTTGTTCTTTCTAACAAGGCCACCATCTGGACATGCCACACATTTTTCCCTTGAACCTTTCTGATGCAACACCCCTCTCCCCTTGTGACTGGGTACAACGTAAGTCTCCCTGAATCTAGCTGTTTTCTATCCTCTTGAAACCTTCTACATTATAACACTTCTCAGACCACATAATCATCCCTTATCTCTCTGTATCTGTGAGGTATGGGTTCTAGGACATCCCATAATTATCCAGGTCTCTTGTTTAAAAGACCACAGTAAATACACACAATCCAATGCACATCCTTCAATATACTTTAAACCATCTCTTGATTACTTATAAAAACATAAGGTATTGTTCAGGCAATAATAACAAAGAAGTCTTTATATTTTTAAAAAGGACACGGTTTTGGGGTGTGAGGGGAGTATTTTCCAATTGTGGATGGGTGAATCTCAAGGGTATTGAAGCAGTGGCCACAGAAGGCTGGCTGTACTTTCCAATTCTTTCAGTCTGCCACCTAGTCCTTATTGTCCTCCTTTTAGGAACTACACAAATAAAAATAAAATCAATCTCAGATTGCAAAATGCACTTTTAATTCTTTTCACAGGTTTTTCTCTTGGCATCAGAAAATCCATATTTATTAGCATCATTGCTGAATAACTCAAAAAATGAAATCTGCATTCTCTTGCTTCCTAGGCTCACCTCCAACCCTGGAAGTCTGCCCTTCCCACCTTCCCTTCTCATGCCTCCCAGCCTCCCATTTCCGCTGTGTGGGAGGACTGGATATGGGCTGCCTGGAAATTATGATTTGCCTTCCTAGAGTCTTTGCAAAGATGGGATGGCTTTGGTCCTGTGATCAGTGTGTGTGTGTGTGTGTGTGTGTGTGTGTGTGTGTGTGTGTATTAAACGCTGCATTTCATTTCATTTTTATTTCATTTTACTTTTGGCAAGTGAGTGGCTTTCCGAACCTCAGGGCTTTTCTGAAAATAAACCTCGTACAGGACTTCCTTTGCTTTTAACAAGTGACATCTGACTGGTCTGGGTGGAGGTGGGGGGAATGTCTTTTGTGGGAGCTGAGACTGCAATGTCTAGGTCGAACTGAGACATCATTTTTCTGATGTCTTCACTTTATAGGAGAGAAAAATAAGGTCTTGAGAGTTCAGCAGAATCACTAAACTCCCTCTGACAATTAGTGACAGGACCAGGAGGCAAGTATAGATCTCCTGACCCCATGTCTGTAGAGACTTCCAAGATGTGGTGTCTTTCACAAATGAACCCTGTATTTTACAATCGCAAGCCAGCTCTCCACATACATACCTTTAGGAAGAGACAGGGTATTATGTGACAACTTTGGGCCTCCTTGCTTTGCTATGCCACATGTGGCTAGCAGCTATGGGAGGCTGGATGTCCTTGAAGCATTCCCCAACATCTGCAACCCGTTCTTACACCAGATCTCTGTGCTGTCGAGAAGATGGCAGCTTGTGTCTCTTTCTTGCATGTTTAATTTGGCAGCTCTGGACAGAATGACATAGTTTGTGAGGTCTGCTCTTCCTGCTCACCTCCCTCTTGGGAGTGCTCATCTTATTGCTTCATTTCTTCTAGGATGTTCAGGTCTGAATCTTTCTCTTGGTATTTCAGTCAGTGTTGTTCTTCCTATCCCATGAAGCCTGTTACCTGAATTGCCCTCTATCCTTTTAAAAGTCATTCATATTTTCTCTTAGACCCAAGCAAAGGTATTCCACTGATTAAATCATGAGCATTAAAAAAAATAACACCAATCACCTCCATTCACTGTAGAATCCAGATCTTGCATACTGACTTTATGCACTACATATTTCCCTTTTCCGGATCACTGTGAACATGACTATCTTACCTGCTGTAGATTCTGGAGTTGCTGTCCTAGGAGACAGCTAAATTACTGTTAAGTTAGTCATTGTGCTTATGTTAATGTACTGTAGTAACGTGACTTTACTTCCTTTGCAGGGAGAATATGCCTATTTTGTGAAGAGACATGTGGGTAAAAAGTTCTTTAAACGTGTTCCTCTACCTCTCTTTATTTTATGCTCTTAAACAAGACATGTATTTAACTTGAGGTGTATATTTCAAACACTGGAAGTGTCCGAAACACCAAGATTCTGACCAGTAAGGTATTTGAGGGTGGTTGGTCCTGTATCCTCCATGCCCATTGGCTGGTCCAGGGTGAGAATGGCGGTCCCAGTTTTACCATTGAGAATGAGCCCAAGACACTGTGTGGAGATGGACCTCCCCACCCTTCAGTCAGAAGGGAGCATCCAGCTGAAAAAGCCTCAATCATTATCTTGCTTCCTGCTCTATCGATGCAGGTCTAAATGTGGAAGGCAGGTTAAAAAATCTTCGGAAGAAAGCATAGAATGGAGTGTTCATGATCTTGGGTAACGGTTCTTAAACAGGTTATAAAATATATTAGTCATTAATAAAAATTCACCAGGAATAAGTCCAGGACTGCTCCTGGAAAATCCCATTATTGACATAATCATGGTGTAGACTTTAATGAGACTGGTGATTATTAGTCTTCTTGCCCTGTTGTAACAGAGTGCCATATGTTGAATGGCTTAAACAGTAGTAGTGTATTGGGGACAGCTTTGTTGGGTTCTGGGGCCAACTCTGTTTTACAGGTGATCACATTCCTACTGTGTTCTAATAAGCAAGGAGTGAAGAGAAGCAGAGAAGGAGAGGGAAGATAAAGGAGGGGGACTTTTGTATCAAGTAGTTATAGCTGCCCTAAAACCTGTTGTGTAGACTTGGCTGCCTCAAATATGCCTCTGACTCCTGAGTACTGAGATTACAGTCACAGTATTATTGGATTTAGGTACCTAGCCCTGTGACCTCCTTAACCTTAACTGCCCTATAAAATCCTCTCCTCCATGAATGGTCACATGGGAATTTGGTACACTGACATATTAATTTTGGAGGGATACAGTTCAGTACATAGATATGACTGTGCATTTTGTAATAGTATATGTCATCCCATACCATGATGCTTACACTGTTATGCCTCCAGTATTCAGTTTTAAAGAACAATTGGCTGTACAACTGTTTTCTTCTCCCAGTAAAATCTAATTCTGAGTCCATTTGTATTGCATCTTTGTTCTATTTTGTTTGTGTTTTCTATGCTACATTGTTTACGTTCTTATCACAGAGGTTGCCACATAATGGGACCCATTCTGGATGGATGTTGGAGATGGGGGAAGTGATTCTGTTGTTTGTTGATCTAGTTTTATCTGTGAATGGGATGTCTGAATTCTGCCTCAGGAATGTAGACTAGACAAGTGTGATCAGCACTTGATGGGTACTAGATGTATCTACTTCTTGATCTGGGTGGTATTACAATGTGCTCATCTTCCTATATATAGTTCTTCAAGAATTCAAGAATACCTGTCTTTTTGCATACTTACATTGTGTGTTAATAAAATATGTGCATGTGTATTCCACACTCATAAATTTAGTTTAGTAAGGCATTAGGTTGGTGTGAGTTTGTAGAAATAGTCATGCTTATGTATTACTTCCAATTATGTACAATTTTTGTTGGCCAAATTATCAAAATTGAAAGCATTTACTGATTGACTGATCAAGGGCTCATCTAGCAATGAACCCTGCAGTTTAGGATAATGCGAGCAAATGGTCCCACATTCAAGGTCACTCACTGCAATGGTGTTTATCGTGATGCAATGGAAAACGATAGAAAAAAAGAACAAACAAATCAGACATCACATGGTAGAATACTATTCAGATGCTAGTGAGGAGGCAGCAGATCTGCTGACTTGGAAGGGTCTGTGGATTAATAAAGATGCAGAAATTGCTCTTGTTGGAGATGAGCACAAGCATGTGTGATTTTCTTGGTGTTTGTAGATATCTATAGAAAGCCACCCAAAACACCTGGTGCCTTTCCAGGGAGGAAACATAAAATGACACTTTGTTACTATCCAGTCTACTTAATAAATATTGCAGATTTCATTTCATTTAAGTCAATGAAACCAAAACACGAATTTCCCCCCCTCTGTGCTTCTCTCACCTTCATTTAGGGTTATTATCAAACATTTCACAATTGATAAGTTTTTCTTTGGTTTCTTCACATCTATCCATGGGGAAGAAGCTAGACTGTTCTTCTAATGATATTGCACAAAGTAGGGAAGGCCATTTACCGACTGGCTACATCATTAATTGAGTTTAAATCACCAGGGAATTCCAACACATGTTTTAGCAACAAAATATTCAAAGTAATTTTTGCCATTGTTAGCTCCATCCCCCATCACCGAAGGCAGGAAGAGGGTGAATGTCACGTGACTCATTTGTCTTTAGCTAGATTGACATGATCCATGAGCTGGCTGTCAAACTGGAAGGAGAGTGAACCTTGAGGGAAAATGATTTTAACTGCAAAGGAAAGGAGTGGGTTCCTTCTGAAGCTCACCTCACATGTGTTACAGTCCCCATGAAGAAAGTTTTGTCTGTGGCCCAGGACCCAGGGTCTGTAGAGGCCCTCAGAAGTAAAACATGACTCAAAGGTGAGGCCTGCAGGAAAGAAACAAGGGGACCTTTGAAGAAAGAAACCTGGTTCCTCCATCAGCTATGACCATCTAGGACAGCTGGAGATACATGGTTAGGAAGACATGTCAGCTCCTATCTAGCAGAACAGTCAGTATGCTAAAAACCTGTGTTTTAGAAATTAACAATAGGCAAGTTACATAATGGGCTTTTAAAAAGACACAGTGTGGAGGGTTGGGGAAATGGGGGCTGGGATTCCATGGTGCTGTTTCACTAGCTCGACCAAATTGAAAGTAGACCTAGGACTGCTGGCACAAACTGTCCTTATTCCAACTTGGGAAGGCTAAAGAAGGAAGATTTTTCATTTCAAGACTATTGAAATGCAGTTTGTTCCAGATGAACCAGGACTACATGGTGAAGCTCTGTCTAGAAAAGTAAAGCAAAACAAATTGCAAACAGCAACAACCCCTCTGAAAATTTAGTTATGGCCACCATCCATTCATTTGGAGAACACACACTGCAAGCAGAGCATGGGGAGAAACTCCCAAGTCCCCTGTTGGATCTGTCCTCCACCTGATCCCCTTGAGAGTCTGCCTGCTGTGGAGGCAGAGGGTCCAGATTTAGTCTCTTTTCTGCACTTTTGAGGAGAGAAGGTACGTGGATTTGGGTGGTTACTCAGCCTTTCCCTGCTTCCCTTGTAGCCTTGGCTGTAAGATGGGGATAGTGCTAATAGCTACACCTTCTTGGTATGGTTGCTGTGGGGATTAAAAGGCACTTCAAAGAGGGCCCTGTACCCAGAAGATTGCATGCATATAATAAATACACATCATGCACACTAACATATTAAGATGTTAGTCTTAATACTCATGACTATTATTTGTTCAATTTTATGCACCAGGGAGTCATTTTAAGCAAGAAAGAGCAGAAAGGGAGGTGTCTACATTAGGGCACTTGGTTGGTCTGGGATACCCCAAGAACTCGGATGTCAAAAGTCCCTACTGATGGGATCTGATACAGAAAGACTCAAATGGGGGTGGCATGCTATGCCAAGAAAACTGAAAGCAGACCCCAGTGTGGCATGGAGGTGAGGGAGATGGCCTCTAGTGGCCTCAATGATCCTAAGGGTCTACTTTAGTGACAGAAAGTATCTCTCCAGTCTCCTTGCTGCTTTCCCTGCCAGATTTCTCCTCAGAAGTGTAGTTCAGTCTGGATGTTCCAGCACTAATTCAGTGTAAAAGGAGAAACTTCTGTGTCTTGACTTAGACTTCCGGGATACTCAAATAGAGGCGGACGTTGAATGTATTTATGGGACAATTACACACCTGAAAATGCCAAAGGGTAAGGAAATATATTCTCACCTTGCTAAAAGGATTAGGTTCAGATGGGATCAAGAGTAGAAATCAGGGGCGGGGACGTCAGTCAACACTCTGGCTCTCCTAAGGAAAGGTTAACAAGAAGGAGCAGGATGCTGCTCTGCCAGGTGGGGCGTGGCGATCACCCGCGGACCACAGTCAGTGACCGCAGTTTCCATCTGTGGGGCGCTTCCAGGGCCTTTGATCTTTCCCCGGGATTTGGCGAGGGCCGTTTTCCTTTTTAGTGCATTCCTCTTAGTTTATTTATTGTATCTGCTTCCAGGAGGGCCTGGAAGTCAGAATGTCAGTTTGCACTGGAGCTGGCACCCTGTTGGGGCAATACTGGGAACTCCAGCCAGCCGCGCACTTCTGGAGGGAAGAGGAGAAGGAGGTCTGTCCTTAGCTGGGGAGCTAAGTGCTGGCCCCTCCTTGTTCCTATTCCCCAACCCCAGCCAGGCCGGCAAACGCCCCCTTTACAGAGTTGCCAGGATTAGCTGGGAGTTTGATTTCCTTTTCTGGAGGGTCTAAAGTTGCCATCCGCCACCATGAGGGTACCTGTTCCCTAGTCACCAGTCCCTAATCTCCATTTAGCCTTTGCATCTGAGTGGCCAAGCCTCAGCTCTCCATCTGCGCGCCTTAAATCCCATTTATCTTCTTAGCACCCCAGACTTGGCCAGCCCTGCCCGCCTTGTCCCCACTTGCAAATAACAGCCCCTCCCTTGCGCTTCCTCTGGAGCGCCAGACAGAGTAGAGTAACCTTTGAGGTGTTAAGAAAAGTGACTTAAACTGGGTGCAAGCGACATAGAGGGGCGGGGGTGAAGAGAAGTCCAGCCAGTGGAACCGAGGCACCCTGAGTTCAGGGTCAGGACCCAGCCGAGGTCCCTGAGTTCGCAGCTTGAATCTACGAACTCCCGCGGGGTGTCGAAGGCGGTCCCACCCAGGCCCCCAATCTAGGTCACCCGCGGGGAAGGGCTGAGCTGGGGACTGTCTGCTCTGGAGGTGGGCGAAGAGTGAATTGATTCAGACCCTGCCCCTCGCTCTTCCACTAGATTGTAATTCCATCTCTGGCGGGTCGAGCCGCCCTCCCTCCGGCGGCCAGTGCGTCCCTCCCCTCGGCCGCCAGCGTCCACTCCCCAACCCCGAAAAGCCCTGCAGCCGCGAGCCCGCTCCACTCCAGCACGCCAGCCTCGCAGCCGCTGCCTTGCCTCCTCGGACTCCCCAGTGGCTCCTCGTTCAGCTCCCTAGGTCCCCCACCTTCTCACTCGAGCGCCACTGGCGTCCCCGCGTCCCCCAGGAGACGCCCTTTCCCTGCGCGCCCGGGACTTGGTGAAACTTTGGAGACACCGTTGGCGAGATGGATTTAATCCCAACCTTCTTGCTCCGTTTCTTGCTCCTGGCCTGCAGCCTTTCACCGGGCGCCGTGTCACTCCGAACCGCTCTGCGAAAATCAGGTAAAGCTCTCAGTGCGCCCCAGCCATGGTGCCCGGAGCACCCTGGTCCTGGCCTTTGGTGGGATCGCAGAGCAGGCAGCTCCACACTGCTCTTTCCACTGGTCCACATGGGCTCAGCACGCTTAGCCTGAGCTCAGAGCTCAGCTGAAGGGTGAGCCTCGCCCTCCCCCAGCTCAGGCGGTTCCAGGGAGATTCTTGTTTTAAAAAAAGAAGAAAGAGAAACATCTGTTTTCCAGAGCACAAGAGGTGGTGGGATCTGTAGGGAAACACAGAGTGCTAAAAGTTGGGGGCAGCGATCTCTCTGTCTCGGTTACTGAAGGCTCAGGGAGCGCAGAGGACTCCAACAGCTCCTCCTGCTTCTTTGAACATCTTATTGGATTCCTATTGCTTAGAGCCCAGCCATTTCCTGTTGAGTGTCTGAAGGTTTGCCTGGAGCCCCCCCTTCCTGGCTCTGGTCCTGTCCAAGCACTGGGTAGGGACCTGCGCTTTCTGCTTTCTCCGCTGTTGGGATACTCTTGCACCCCGGGGCCATCTGCACAGACAGGAGCCCTCCTTGGGTTAATCTGATCTTGTTTAGAACTACTGCCTTTGCTCGGCTGTTCAAACAAAGATGTATGTACGGTAGGCTAGCAAGTACAAAGGATCCGAGAGAACGAGAAGCCACAAACACTTACATTTCCTCTGGGTAAAAAGTATTTTTTTTTTTAAATCTACATTGATTTGGTTTGTGTCATTAAGAAAAGTAGAACATTCTAAATAATAAAGTTCTAAACGTTGCTTCCGAATAACGATTTTTAGTCTTTGTTGGCTAGGACCATATTTAGGATTGTGAAAAAAAATCTGCTTTTTCTTAGCTTACTTTGCAAATGGGGGTTGTCTTATGGGATTAATTATGTCTTCTGAACAATGGAAAACAATCTAACTATTTGGATTCAGCCTGCAAAACCTCAGAGAAAGTGGAGTCCCCCCTCATAATGTTTCTACAAGAAAGAGGCGAAACAGGAAAAATTATCGGAGTGCAAAGAAAATAATCTTGTCAGGTTCCCATTTGGCTGCTAAAATATTTCTTAGTGCCTAAGGATCTGTGGGTAGTGGTAGGACCGTTGCCTTTCATCCTAGCAGCCATCTAGGTCTTCAGGTCTTCAGGCTGCATCCATGGTCACCTGATTTGAAATTTAGAAACAGTCTCAGCTTTCTCACCACACTCAGATTCAGAACCAACCTGTCTGCACACTGTCCAGTTCATTTGGGAGGCAAGAGCAGTCACCCAAAGTAGTTTCTTGTTAAATTGTCTTCTCACATCTTCATACACCTTCCAGCATTTCAATATGAGGCTCCTTTGAACTTTCTTCCTCAAGATAACTACACTATGATCTTGCATTCTGCAGGCTTCTGCGCATGAAACAGTCTAGCCACATGTTGGAATAGCTCATCCATACATCCGTGGCTCTGAGCCTGAGTGGCAAACACAAGTTCTCCAAGGGTAAACTTCAAACCATTTAAGCAGGTGGTAAAATTATTGCACAAAAGCCCACTGTTTAAAATTGCACACATGTTTTGCCCCATTTGCCCCTTTATTTCCTAATTTTTGGCCGTTCCTCTCCTAAAAACATTTTCTTCCTGTTTCACTCAGCATCTTGTTCAGATATTGATGTCACCCATGTATCATGTTGGTTTCTTTGGTTTTACTTCAAGTAAAACCAAAGATGGGAGTGATTTTGAAAAACTTCCTTTTGGATGTTCTTGGACCCATCAAGGTGGAAGGGATATTTAGACTAGCTGTGGCCTAGAAGGAGCTTATTTTAATTTTTTAATTACTTCATAGTTTTACTCAGACAATGGCTTTCAGGTTGAAAAGCTGCTTGGCTGAAAAATGACAGCCACTTCATAAACTTCAGGAGAAATTTTCCTTGTGGGCTCATTTACATCCCATGGAAAGACTAGTTTTTGATCCGTAAAATTGGTCCAGATTAAAAACTGAATGTGCCCCAGTTGGCTCAGATGTGAACAGCAAGGAGCTCATTTGTAATCTCCCCCAGACACCCGCAAATCCTGCTCCGATCCATATGGGAGTGACTTTGTACCTTGTTTCCCCCCACAGAAATTGGCTGTGTGCAGCACTTTAAAGGTGGTGTGGTGATCATGCAGGCATTCCAAAGCAGTCTGTTTTGTTTATCTATTCCTCTTTACGATGCTGCTTAATCGACTTTTGATAAGTATAGTTTAGTTGGGAAGTCTTGGTTTCCAATTAACCTGAAGGTTGCATCACTTCTTTTAGAAAGAGATAGGTAGTGAAGAACACCTTGCCCCCTCACCTCAAGGTATAGCCCCTTCTAGCATGGGACATTAGGAAAGAAAGCTCCACATATGCCAAGGCTAGAAGCAGTTGCCACTGCAGTACTCAAACCAAGTCAAAGTAAATAATAATAACTGACACTAATTAACTGCTTGTTACACTGTTCTGAGAACTGATTTCTTTAATCAAGCCGGCAGCCTTGTTTCTTTGTTTTACTGGGGCTGGGGGGGGGAGAACTGTGGCTTAGAGAGAAGCTCAGTATCTTACCTGAGGCCACACAGAGGCTAAGCGGAGGGATGGGCTCTGCTATTTGCCATGAACCCCCAGTCCTCAGCTGTCTTGTTTGCAGAACTATGTAGCCTTGGGTGTTTTCAAGGCTGAGTTCTCTGGGGACAGAGCCCTGCAACCTAGGTAGAGGGCCTGGCCTTGCTGTTTTGTGTGGGAGATCTGTGTTGACCATGGAACATGACACAGACCCCAAATAAAATAGTACCCAGACTACTGATGTGGGGTGCAGAATGATACTGTCCCCTGACCTCATACATAAAGAGTGTTCATAACCTTACAAAGTAATGAGGAACTGCTTGCTGGCTTTTATTAGATTTCTGGGCATTGATGCTTGTGGGGACCAGAAGGACACTGTAGTCCCTTGGGGGTAGAGCAATGAGAAGATGGAGGCCCCTATGTCTACAGCACCTTAACACACCACCCTGGGCCTCCATGCTGTACAAGCACAATGTGCTGAAAAGGTTTCCCTCCTGTTCTGCTCCAAATTGGAAGCAAGTGAAAACCCCTCAATTGGCAATGAGATTGAGAGGTACTGAGTGATTTGTCCAAGTTAACATCAAAAGTTGAACTGGGGTAGTGTGAAGACCCCCAACACCGGAGGCCTGCTGACTCTTGCTTCTGCTTCTCAGCAGGAATTTCAGAGGGAGAGGAGGAAAGAATGCTACAACCATGGGGCCAAGCAGGGAAGAAACCACCCATAGTCCACAGGCAGATCTATAGCTCTGCCCTTCTTTATGAAGATCTCTAGGCAGCTATTGAGATAAAGACATTTAGAAAAAACTCTTCCTTTTCAGGGATAGTGTGATAAGTTCTAACAAACATACCCAGTAACAAAACCCTTCGCAGTTCAGCCTCAGCCAGTAGTAACCACCTAAGTGGCCTGTATTCTCTCTTCCTCATCATCAATGTGGCACCTGTCTAGCTCCCCTCATGTGGCCTTTTGCTTTAAAATATATGGACTATTTTCTTTCCTCTAGAATATTGTCTTGTGTTCCTTAGTAGAAAGCCTTTACAGTCCCTGGCAACTGATGATCTGATTTCTGTCCCTATAGTTTCAATTCTTCCAGAATGTGTCATGCTTTGTATCTGTAACATGTGCTCTTTCCTGCCAGCTGCCTTGCCCCAAATGAACACACAAGACTTATATTAATTATAAAGTTGTTGGCTGTTGGCTATGGCTTCTTATTGGCTAGCCCTGTCTAAATTATTAACCCATTTCTAATAATCTAAGTATTTCCACATGGTCTTCTCTTATTGGAGAAAGGGTCTGGACCTGTTACTCCTCTCATGTCTTACATGGTGACTGCTCAGTGACTCCACAGAGAAGAGAAGAGCACCATTTCCTGTTTGTCACTGCTTATATCTCTTTCTGCCCAACTAAGTCACTTCCTACCTGTCTGTACAGACCTCCAGACCTGTATGGATAGCTAGTGGCAGTTTCTGCCCACCTATGTCACATCTTGGGATCACCTCTCTGCCTTCACTTCCTAGAATCCTCCTCATATCCTAGCCCCACCTGTCTTACTACCCTATTGGCCAACAGTGTTTTATTCATCAGTCAATAAGATAAACATGTACACAGAACAACATTTCCCATCACCTATCAGTGGTTTGTTCCTTAGTTATTGGTTAGTAGTAGTGCTTAGATGAGCACAATTTGTTGAACTGTTCACCAGGGAATGGCTTTTTAGGTGTTTTCAGCTTCAGGGTGAGGTGACTGAGGTTGCTACATGCAACATATATGTGTCTCTGGGTGGATATGCTTTTATTTCTCATGGTAAGAAGCCAAGTGGGATCCCTGCTTCCAGTAGGCTGAACTTTCCAAGAAAACACTGCATTGCTTTTCAGAGTGAGTTCACTGTTTCACATTCCTAAGAGCAACGTATAGAAGTTCCACTCATCCCAGATTCCCTATAGCATCTGGTACATGTTCTAGTTTCATTTCTGTAGCTGGGACGGAAAAAAAAAAAAAAACACAAAAACAAACCCAAAACCTGACAAAAAGAAAATGAGGAGAGGAAGGGTGTAGCTCAAAATTCCAGGTTGCTGTCCACCTAGAAGTGACAGGAATTTGAAGCAGCCCAGTCAAGAGTAAAGAGAAATAATTACATGAGTGCTTGCTCACTTGCTTGCTTGCTGTGTGGTGATTTCCCTGGTCTTATGTGGTCATGATCTCATTGACTAGAGAATGGTGCTGCCCACAGTGGGCTGGGCCTTCCCACACCAACCACATTAATTAAGATAATTCCCACAGGCCAAGTCAGTGTTGATAATCCCTTACTAATACTTCCTTCCTAGGTCAGTCTGGGTTTTGTCAAGTTGAAAATTGAAGCTAACAATCCATGCACAATTGTTTCTTTGTCATTTCCCTGTTTGTTTTTGTTTTGTTTCAGGTATTCTAATAGGTGAACAATGATGTATCTCATTATGGTTTTAACTTTTGTTTCCTTCATGACTAATGATATTGAACTTTTGTTTCATGAGTCATTTGCCTCAATTTTCTTTGAATCTTTTGACTTTTTCAGAAAAAATTGAGATGTTTGTTTTCTTACTGATTTTTTTTAATGTTCTTTGTACATGTTGAGTGCAGTCCTTGATACAGTCCAGTTTCATGCTTTGAAAGCATCAACATCCCAGATGCTATTTGCCTTTTTTATGCATATATTTGTGTGTGACCAGGAGTGTGTGGGTGGTATATGTGTGTGTGTCCAGGAGTGTGTGGGTGGGTATATTCTCTTCTTTTGAAAAAGGGTCTCACATTGGCTTGGAGCTAACCAATTAGGCTGGACTTGCTGGCCAATGGCCCTCAAGGGCACCCTGTCAATTTCTCTGCAGCATTGAGATTACAAGTACATGTCACCATACCCAGAAGTTTTAGATGGATTCTAGAAACTGAATTAGGGTCTTCATGCTTAGGAGGCAAATTCTTTACTGACTGACCTGTCTCTTCAGCCCTTGCCTTTTGTTTTCTTAATGGTATCTTTCAAAAAGGAGAAAATTTGAATTTGAATGGACCCAATTTATCTCTTTTTAATGATTATTCCTTTTAGGACAACTTAACCCATGATGATAAGAATGTCCTTCCTTATCTAGAAGATTTTAACTTTCTATTTAGTTCTACAAATTATTTTGAGCTATCTTTTTGCATGAGATGTGGTATTATTTATTTAAAAAATTGTTTAGATAGGGTCTCTCTACATAGAGAGACTGGAACATAGAGGCTGTCCTGGAACTCCTATGTAGACCAGGCTGGCCTATAACTCAGGAAGATATACCTGTCTCTTCCTCCTGAGTGCTGGGATTAAAGTGTGTGCCACCATGCCAGGCCATGAGGTGTGATATTTAAATCAACATTTCATTTCTGATTTTTGGATTCATTGATTTTATTATACAAGTATTGTGCTTGGTGGTGGTGGGTGGGTCTTTGGCTTAGTGGATTGCTATGCCTCTGCTCTCAGTAGCTGATGCCACCCAGGCCTGCTCACATCCTCCTGCAGTAGATAAGGGCTGGGTCTGCTGTCTCTCTGCAGGATCTGACAGTACAGTTCTTAGGGATGTCTCTGCTGTGGCTTGTCTGTGGCCTGGTGCCAAGAGTCAGGATGGGTGTATACTGGGGGCCTGATGATTTATGGGTTAAAGGCCAGTACTCCCAGTCCTAAAGAGTGGAGTTGTTCTTTACTGATACAAAACACATGGCATTATTAAATCTGGCCAAAGTACACAGGAAAGAGAGAACACGTGGGTCCTGTTTTCCCTTCTGACTTGTCCTTAGTGCCTGAGGCCCCAAGGCCCATGGGAGAAGGTAAAGCTGGGGTTTTAGGGGTCAAGTTTTCCCGGAGTAGCTGGTATTCTCCACAGTCATCTTTAATGTGGCACAAGCCCATAATCATTTCTTTCCTGCTTCTTCAGTATTTCTCCATCCATATAATTGGACTAAAATGAAGATCTAGGGAAATTCACAAAGGAGAAAACAAAATCCCCCAAGAGGAGAAGTACCTCACAGGCAGGTACCTTGTTGGTGGATGGTGAAGAATACAGGTCCCTCTAGGTGGTTTCTGCAGCTGCTGGATAACACAGAAAGGCTAAGACATTTGGTATCATCCTGTCCTGCTTCCCCATGCCACTTCCATCAAGCTTTCAAGAGACTGGCAGTATTCTAGACATTTCCCAAAGAATGTGATTTAGAGGACTCATCTCTTCTGAATGCACCCCTCCCCCATTTCCTTTTAGTACCCAACTCTATTCCATCACAGTGAGGTTGTATTGGTTCTTGAGGAGAAACTGAGCATATAAATGCCCCCCCCCCGGTGTATGGATAGGTGGATAATAGATAGCAATACACAGGGATATATCATATGCACACACGTGTGTGTACTCATCCATGTGTGCCATCTAGAAGTTCCTAGCTAGTAATGCTCCCTCTTCCAGATTTCTCTATGGTGTCTAATAAATACAACCCCCCCCACTTCTTTCTTCTTGTTTTTCTCTGTCTTTCTCTCTTTTCCTCCATGACTATCTGTGATCAAAGTAAAGCAAAGGAGAGAAATTAAAGTCAGGGGTAGATGTGGTTGAACACAAGACAGTGCTTTCCCTTGAGTGACTTGGCCAGAAAAGAGAAACTATATATATATATCTATATCTATATATATATATAGATATAGATATAGATATAGATATAGATATATGGTTATATATATGGAATTCTAGGGTTATTAATATACATAGGATTACATCTACATATCTAAATATATCTATATATCTATATCTATATCTATATATAGATATACATATATATATCAGAGCTAAGAGTTTAATAACCCTAAAATTCCTTAGCGGGTAGTAGTCTATATATTTTCTTCTGTTCCCTCACCCAGTGGGTTCATATGGCCTGAAAGTATTCAGCAATTCCAAGCTGTATTTATGAAAGTCACAGTCCCATATGTCTGAGGGTTACAGTGGGCCTTAGCTTCCACATGGTTTGTCCTGTGGGTATCTTGTATCCCCATATCTCACTCACTGGGTTAAGTAGGCTTGTAGTATTGTCCACATAAATAAATGAAAGATATCATATGTATTTGTTTGTTTGTTTTGTTAAGTGAAAACAATTCTCATGTAACTCAGGCTGCCTTCACCTACCTTCTGTGACTCAGGTGTATGCCACCACACCTAGGATCATGACATCTTGATGGCAGCTTGGTGCTTGAGCTGGCTAAACCCCTGCCTCTTAATGACCATTGCATGCCAGGTTGCAGGTACTGGGGGTTCCCTGTAGATTCTGATGGCGGGGGGGGGGGGTGTTTAAGGGAATATAGATAGATAGCAGAGCCTAAAGTGTAGGTTGTAGGGGAAGTCCCTCAAATCTATTTTTGAGTTCACTGACTATGTACCTCCATTTTGAAGAAGGATCCAAAGTATGGCTTCTACCTCCTTACATAAACCAGCATATATTGTCTCCATGTAGAACTGCTGATTGAAGAGGGTAGTCCCCGGTGTAAAAAAAATTACATGAGCAGCCAGCAGAGGGCAAACTTCCAGAGCTGGCTGGAGCAGATCTCAGGCCCTGGGCAGGAGCCTATACAAGTCCTCAACTATGCAGTAAGAATTTTTAGAATACATCCCAGGCATCCATCTTTGAAACAAGAACTTCAGGAGAGTTGACAACAGGTGACTCACAGTCTATACCTAGAGAATTTGGGCTCCTCTGCCTCTGCCTCCCCTTCTTCATATCCCACCCCATAATACACACACACACACACACACACACACACACACACACACACACACTCACAGTATCTGTTTATCTCTTCCACTTCTGCCAGTTAGCAGCAGCATTTGGGCAGGTATAATTAAATTAATCAACTGCACATAGACTCAGTGGGATTTCTGGAGGTTGGTTTGGGGACTTCCTATTTTCTTGTTTCTTTGGTTGCTGTGGTTAATATTACATTTTAGAGATGGAGTCTGCCTTGATAGACAGCCCAGGTTAACTCTAAAGAGGTAATCCTCCAGCTTCAGGCTCCTGGGTGACTTATGGACTTCAGATCTATGAATGACACCTTTGGAGGCAAACCATCCACACCCTCTTTCCCTACTTGTCCGCCGAGGGGTGGCTGCAAGTAGAAGAGAAGCCCTGCTGCAAGACTAACAGTCACACCTCATTCCACATAGCTAATCCCCACCCTCCATTCTTCTCTCGCCTCCAGGAAGCTGGGTCATTTGACTTGCATGGGTGGCTCCTGGCGTGCATACACTTTCATATTTCAGCAAATTTGGAGCCAGGCTCTGAGCTTTCTTATTGGTTATTTGGTCACGTTTGGAAAGTTGTGTAAACTATGCAACCTTTCTCTAGTTTCCTTATCTGCTGTTAGTAAATGAATAGATAATAATGCTAAGAAAAGGACCTACCTTATAGGCTCTCTCAGATGATTAATGAGGCAGTGTCCGTACCAAAGGATTAGGTACAACTGACTGATGCTTCAAAGCAAAATTAAGGAAACATTTAATCTGGATTAGAAGGCAAAACCTAAACGGATATATATGCATACATATTTACAGGTATCCCAACAAACTTGAGCATTATGTTATCATTTCTTTTTTATCTTTTCCCATACGTGTTAATGTATCGTTGCATTCTATCTAATTTGTCGTGACTTATAAACATTTCAGATGTTTTATAAATAATTTACAAATCAAAAGCTGTTCAGCCACATACCTTGATTTTCTGTTTGAAAAATTAGGCTGCCAAAAGCATGTGTTTCCTTTGAGCGGATGATCTCTGTAAAACAGTAGAATCTTTGGGGTGATGCTCAAAGGGAAGCTGTTTCTGAACAAATAATGTGGTTCTTGATCTGTGGCATGGTGTTAGCACAAGTCTAAATGAAGCCAGGCACTAAGAGATGGCTGGGTCTTAAGAACTGGTTAGTAGTGACAGACAGACAGCCCAGGCCCATGATCTTCCTGTAATGATTCTTCCATTTCCTTGCCTATAAGAAGCCCTCACTTCCCCCAGGTAACACCACTGCCACCTTACTTTGAAAAGTCAAAAGGAGTAAAGCAGGCCAATTCTTTGAAAGAGCTGAAGTACTGCATCAGGGTAAGGTATTCATTCCAGGTTGAACATCCATAATCCAAACTCTGAAACCCCAAATCCAAACCTTTTTGAATACCGACATGGCACCTCAAGTGGAAAAACCCACAGATGACCTAATAGGTAAAACTCAGTTTCATGCACAAAATTATTTAGGATCTTCCACAATTAATTACCTGTAGGATCTATGTACAAAGCATTTGTAAAACATAGACGTTTGTGTTTTGACTTGGATCTCGTCCCCAGCAAGAATCACTATATGTATGCAAAAATTCCTGAATCTGAAAAAATAAAAAATCCAAACCCTTGTTCGGAATTAATTTGTAGAAAGGAAATCTGCCTGCTTCAGCTAAGAATAATTGCAGTGACTACTGTTACTTCACTAGCCAGGCCGGGCAAGGCTGCCCTTCCCTGGGCTCTGTTCTCATCTGTTTTTATTTCTAGATCTCTCCCTTCTCACTCCCCTAATGACACTTGAGATGTGTTTCTTATCTGACTCTGCAAATACTGAGCAATTCAAATTTTAACACTCGTATTTGCTGACAGGGCACCCCCAAATCCTGAATCAGTTTTAATACAAAGTTAATGCTATTTATTTTTCTTGGTGCAATAGGTTTATATTAGCCTTTTAACAGTTTACACTGTGCAAAAGGAGTCGTATCAGCAGGCAGTTTTCTGTAACATCTGGGCAGTTGGGAACATAATACTTAAATATAACCTGCATTTAAAGCCTTCCTTGGACAGATGGCTAATTTTATTGATCTAATCTTACACTTAGAAATAGGTCCCATGATCCTTTGCTCGTAATTCTTGGAGTGAGCCGAGAAATAAATAAGATGGCCGATGGTTGTGAATTAGGAGGCTGTTACATGTCTGTGATTTATCTTTTAAATACTTCCATATAAACAGTGGCAGTATGAATTGCTTGAATCTCTACCCTAAGGGAGTTTAGATAATGCTTGCAGTAACACAGGTAGGAAGGCAGCACTCAAGGATAAGCATGTGCGTTTATTTCACTTCTTGGTGATAGTGTCACAGCATGGTTAAATGTGGAACATTACCTCTGCCCTAGGCAGGCATCCATGCCCCTGGGCTGGCTAGTTATCATTTGAGCAATATTACTGTGAAGTCCACTCTCAAAAACAGCTGCAGAAGTAAATTCACAGAAGAAACTGTGTGTGGTGATGCATGTCTGTGTCCTAGAACTCCAGAGGTGAAAGCAGGAAGAGTGCAAATTCTAGGCCACCATGGGCTGCTACATGGTGACACCATCTCAAAAACAAAACAAAACAGAAACACACATCACAACAAACTGAAGTTCACACTAAAGGGTTTGTTCATCAGTGTCAGATGTGTTTTCATTAGTGAAATATATTTGGCAAAGAAGTTTGTATTTGTCCCTCTGATTTAATCCAGCAAGCCCAGTTCAATGTTTTCTTCATGTAACAACAAACTCATTTGTCTGCTCCAGGTTTGTTTGTCCTGTTATTGGAATAGTGATGTGCCTGTTGCAACACATGCAAATAGATACCTGTATTAATTAGGCCAATTAGCATTAGCTGATGGATGAACAGCGCTAAGGTTTGGTTTATTTTGTATTTATTCCAAGTCCAGTGTGTGTATTTCTAGTTGGCTGTTCTCCCTGGGTGACTTTCTTGTGTGTGGCAACCTGAAGATCTTACCATCATTTGTGTAATATCTCCATCTTGTAATGCCACTTTCTTCAAGACAGACCTCTAAGGAGGGATGTGAAGAGCATGAAGGTTTGTGGGAGAGGTTTTATGTATAAGGGCAGACCACAGTCACATAGCCCCAGCTGAATTGCAAGGGTTCCAGGAAATGCATTTTAGTTAGGTACATGGGAAGAACCTGAACCCAGAAAACTAGTTGTCTCTGAGGCACTATTGTGAATTTCTTGAAGGACCAAGGAAAGGTGTTACCAAATCTGTAGAAACAGGTCATCTACAGTTTTTGTATCTTTTTCACCCCTGGATGGATTTGACCTGTAGTGTATTTTCATTGCCATGTCTAACTTTGCTTGAAAAGTAAGTGCTTACTGTTTGAGGCCATGTGCTGTTACTACATCAGAGTGAATGAAGAAAAGAACAGGCAAGGATGAGAACTTACAAAGAAAAGAGTACCCAAGGGTGGGCACTTAAGAAAAGAGTAGCCAAGGGTAGGTACTTATGAGGAAAAGACTAGTCAAAGATGGTAGTTATGAGGAAAAGAGTAGCCAAGGATGGGTACTTACAAAGAAAAGAATAGCTAAGGAGGCTACTTACAAAGAGATATATTTGGGATCACGGTGCTGATTCAAGAACATAAGGCTGCACCTGGTGCTATCCTTGCTTGTGAGAACCCTGAGGTGGTACAGAGAGGACATTCAGCATAAAAAAAGGGAGTGTGTGGATGTACCCTTGTCTCTGTCTCTTTTTATAAAGGAACCAGGACCTAAGTATAAATGCTCCACCCCAATGACGTTATGTAATCCTAATCATCTCCCAAAGGCCCCAGCTCTGAAAACTGTACTCAGATTTAATTTCCAGCCTTCTTATGCCTCACAGTGGGGATTAAATGGCAACACATGTTCCCTAGAGAGATGCAGTCAGACCATGTCCAAACTATGGCAGTTACCATCTGTCCTATTTGCCACAAGCCACAATAGTCTAAGGAAAGACCCTAAAAGCCAAGCAATCCAAATGACTTAGGTCATTTGGACAAGGCCCCAAATACATAGAGAACTGCATTAACTAGGGTACTTTCCTCCATTGTGGTTGAACTCCGACAATTCCTGAAGCTGCAGTGATTTGATTTCCAGAGTGGAAATACTCTGCTCAGCTAGGTTCCTTTCTGCCCTCATAGCTATTTCAGAAAAAGCCTGACTCCAAGTGCAGCCTATGGGCTCCCCATCAATCAATGACATAGAACCTACCACCTTCCTCTGGTATCCCAAAACATTTCAAGCTAAGTGGATATATGTTGTATGCTAGTACATGTTCTTACACTTTACAAGAAGTGATGGCTTTCTCTTTATAGTAGTCACCTATGATTTGTGCAGTGGTTCTTAACCTTCCTAATGCTGTGACCCTTTAAGACAGTTCCTCATGTTGTGCTGATCCCCAATCATAAAATCATTTTCATTGCTACTTCATATTGTAATTTTGTTACTGGTATGGATTTTAATGTAAATATCTGTGTTTTTTGATGGCCTTTGGGGGGATCATAACTCACGGGTTGAGAAACTTTGAATTTGCACGTGGATTCCTGGGGTTGGGGAGATGCGTCAAAGGGTGTCTTAGTTAGGATTTCTATTGCTGTGAAGAGACACCATGGCCACAGTAACTCTTATAAAGGAAAACATTAAATGGGTAACTTACAGTTGAAGAGGTTTTGACCATTATTATCATGGCAGGACATGGCAGTGTGCAGGCAGACATG
This sequence comes from Cricetulus griseus, assembly GCF_003668045.3. Taxonomy (NCBI): domain Eukaryota; kingdom Metazoa; phylum Chordata; class Mammalia; order Rodentia; family Cricetidae; genus Cricetulus; species Cricetulus griseus. Next base: position 341,095,753 of record NC_048595.1, on the reverse strand, counting down.
GTGCTGGAGAAGGAGCTGAGAGTTCTACATTTTGATCCATAGGCAACAGTAAGTGAACCGTGTCACTGGTCATAGTTTGAGCATATGAGACCTCAAGCCCTCCCCTACAGTGACATACTTCCTCCAACAATGCCATACTTACTCCAATACAGCCATACCTCATAATAGTGCCACCCCCTTTGGGGGTCGTTTTCTTTCAAACCACTACAGAGGGTAAAATCCTTGCCATAAAAACATGATAAATTACCATGTTTAAAAAGCTGTATGTACCTCTCAGTAGTGAGGAGGTAAAGACAGAAGGCCCTGTGGGACTTGCTGGCCAGCTAGTGGCCACCTCTGGCACCCACACACATGCACACATTCATTTAAGCACGTGAATACACATAAGTAAAAGATAAATAAAATAAAGTTAAATAAACAAATAAATGGTACTAAAATGTATTAACTAAAAATAAAAAATGAATAACATAATAAAATAAATAAATAAATAAAAATAAACAATCAAATGAATGGTACTGAAATGTACAAACTAGAATTTTAGCTGCCTCACCCACCAATTTTCTAGAAGCTTCTCTATTTGTGTTCCATAACAAAAAGAACTCTTTGTGGTAGATAATTTATTCAGTAAGATGTTTCTTAAAATACAGCAATCATCTTTGAGATATAACACCCTGCTCTGACAAGGATGCAGGTAGTTCCGATGGATCCCACTGAACATAAATTCACACGTTTGGTTGAATGACTTTCCTAAGCACATTTGGAAAGATGATTTCATTATGGCTTTGTCATCTTAATCCCATTAGTAAGTCAGGGCAGGTGACTTAGAAATAAGGAGATGGCACAGCCAAGACATGAACTTAGGCTGATGGTCTAGCCCTATTGCTTCTGGTCAGCCCAGAAGTGTATCTGTAGTCAATAGAAAAGATAACAGTGAAACTCCTTGCAGCAGACTTGAGCCTCACTCTATTGGATGGGTTGCTATCTCATACACTTATTGTTTTCCCAATGTTGAATGTTATCCTCACATTGATCTGACCTTGGACTGTTTCTCCCTTATCTCTGCCCAGGCAAATGTAAGATCTGACTTCATTGCCCATAGAGTGATCTCATCAGTGAGATTTCCTCTTCATCCAGCCTTCTTTGAAGAGGTTGTGTGCATACCATGGATACTCTGGGATGACTGAGGACTGTCATGCCCTTAGCTGGCTGGTGTGAGATGATAGTCCCTGAATTCTCTGGGTATCTCTGATAGGAGAAATTTTTGGTGTCTTAGGGACCCCCCTCAGATAACTGTCTTTGAAGCTTCTCATCCCTCAAATATTCAGCCACCTTCTTTGGTAGTAAGCAATATTTTTGTTAGTCCTCAAAGGTGGGATATGTCAAGGCTTATCACTCAAGTGCCATGTCTGCCTCTGATGTTCTGAGAGTTTCTAATTGGTTTCATGAAATAAATAAACTATTAGGTTGTTTAATGACTATTCTAAAGTAATGGATAAGCTCCAGTTACAAGCCATATACAGAACACAGAGGAATGACAGAGAGATTCCAACGGGATAAGGCTGCATTTGAATTATAGCTTTAACTTTTACTGTTGCCTGACTCCAGATGAATACTTCATTTTTTTCCACTCTTTGCATTTCTCATCTAAAATTTAAGCTTCATAATACCTGGAATAAGGCTATTTAGATAAGCCTTTAAAATGCCTAAACATTTGGTGTTCATTAATTAGGTTCATTATGCTTTATAGAGTTTATATAGTAGCAGAGATGGTAGTTTCTCCATATTGACACAACCCCAGATTTAGATGACATCGACATCACTATATAAATGAGCCATGAAAATGCAAATGAAAGAATTCTATTGCCTTAAATTCATATCACAGATTTTTAGGATATATGCCCTCAAATGATGAGTGTTGGTGTCTAGATTATTTATAAAGTTCATGTCCTTGACAAAAGATCTGAAGTCAGAGTCAAATTTAATAAAAAAATAGTCAATGTACTTTTGGGGCTTTGTATAAAATCAGGAAGAAAGGATTGTGCCATTGTAGTAGCAATAGATTTTCATATGTTAACTATCAAAAGGGGGCTATTTGTAATTGAAATACTTTCTTGAAGTTCCTTAGCTACCTTTTTAAAAAGTAAGTCTATTAACATAATAAATTTAAAACATGCTATTCATTTTTAGGAATTTATTTTTGTCTTTGTTCATCCACATGGATGTACATTGTCTGCAGAGGCTAGAAGGTGTCGGATCCCCGGGAGCTCTAGTTATAGATGGTTGTGAGCTTCCTAACATGGATTCTGGGACTCAAATTCTGGCCCTCTGGAAGAACAGCATGCACTCTTAATGTTTTGAATCTGTAGCTTGAAGGTGCTGTGTCTATGATAAACGCTGTCTCTAGGTTGGCCTGAAACTTACTACGTAGCTATGAATGACCTTGAGCTTCTGATTCCTCTGCCTCCTTCTTAGTGCTGACATTACTGGCATGCATCTTTGATTTTAACAATATTCTGTCAAAATAACTTTCTCCAAATCCAGTTCTGGTCCTGGATGCTTGTATTTAATGATTTCATTCTCTTGTTTGTTTGTTTTCTGTGCCCCTCAGCTTTCTAGAGTCTAACACTGGACACTCCAGGCTTGTGATCACATGGCCTTTGTTCTCCTGTCTCCTCACTGAATTCGATCCACAGCCTGTTCTCCAGACAAGCTAGATTGCTTGTTATTTTATAGACCCTCTCCTCATTTTTCAGGGCTGAATGCTGTCCACATGTTGGTCTGACACTTAAAATACCGCTCCCTCATCTCTGCCCAAGGAAATACCTTTGAAGTATGACGCAACTGTTCCTAGCCTGAGAGTTTTCATATAACACCCCCTATGCAGAAGCTAGCCCCTCTGCTCTCCCATTCTGCCTGGCATGTAGGCTGTGATGGTCTTTTGACTCATATCTCCTATTCTTTGCTTAGTCAAGAAAAGCATCCTAATCTCTCTGCTTTTGCCTCTCCGCCATTGCCTGATGGAGTGTCTTGAATGAGGCTGGCCCTTCAACCGACAGCTGTGAGATGGGAAACAACAGCCTCGTTCTGGGCAAATGCGTTTTCACATCGTGTGATTAATTTGGTTCCTCTCCCAGCTCCCAAACTCATTTCCTTCCTCAAGTGCAATACAGAAAAGGTGTCACCTCTGTGTGCTAACGTTGTTGCTCAACCTGTGCAGACATTTGGAAACCCACACTGTAGTGTGATTTAGAGAAGGGAATGCCCTGGGGAGTCTGTCTGCAGCAGCAGGTAATTTAAATCCCACCTCTGCCTGCTTCGGGGCTGTTGGAGTTGTCAGAGTTTTAAGGAGACCCTGATTGAGTCTAAACTGTGAACGGCATCTCTGTTGCTAGCCAGAGACAAGTCTGGTATGAAATAACCTGTGGGGCTCAGACTCACCTTGCATGTTCTCGAGAAGCCAAGGCAGGACATGTACTGAAACATCAGAGGACAGTGGGTTAGGAGGGGCTGAAATAGTCCCATCTGCCTTTAAAACCGGAGAAAAATGAGGCTTTCATGAGAGTGGTCTGATGGAAAAAGTCGAGCTGGTGGACATGGGCTAAAACCAGTCAGTCTACCGTAATGAGGTCTGACTACAAGGTCGTGAGGAAAACAGTACCCCAGTTCCTCAACATTCATCTTTGGTTTTATTGTGCTGACCCTGGCTTGCTTCCAAAGATCAATTCTGCAAACCCTGGAAAGCAAAGCGGCCAAAAACTGGAATTTTTACAAAGGTGTTTTTCATTGTCTGTCTGAAATGAATGCTTCTGGGCAGCTTGATCGAAAGCAACCAATGGACTGACCAATTAACTGATATGTTGCTCTATCTGTATATCAAGAAATATATGGTAATGCACACACACACATGCATGATGGAGAGTTACAAATGAGTCATGTTACAATTGAAATTAAGCATGAATGACACAAATGACTTGGTAGCAGGAGAAAATGTGTTGATGTCTGAAACTGACTTGGAAATAACATGATTTCCCGACAGACTATTGGACAGACTATTTGACAGGTAGTAAAATAATGATGTAGAGTTCTAGTGGTGAGTATATACACTCCCTCTAAAATACTTTCGCTTTTCTTTATGTTTAAATATTTTCATGGTAAATTGATGAAAAGGTAAAATAAGGAAACAAGCAGGTATACATTTTTACCCATAAAAGTGAGGTTCTAATATGGTTGGCTCTGCATGCAGACATGAGTAGGTTTTCTTCCTGTATGGGTGGGTGATGTATCCCTGTGTCTTCATGTGGATGTGTACCTGTTGGATGTCTTCCTCAATTGCTCTCCACATTATCAATGAATCTGGGGCTCACTGATTTGGTTAGACTGGCTGGCCAGCAAGTTCTGTTGCAGAGATTCTCTTGTTCCACCAGGTCTCACAACCGATTCAACCCCAAATACACAGACATTATATTAATTACTGTTAACCGATGGCTAGGGCTCTGTCTTAATTATTAACCCATTTCTATAAATCTATATATTTCCACATCGTCTTGGCTTACCGGAGAAGGCCCAGGACTGTTACTCCTTTTGGCAGCTACATGTCATCTCTTTCTGGCAGGCTTTCTCTGCCTACCATTCCCAGAATTCTCCTTGTCTCCTAGTCCCACCTATCTCCTTGCCTCTATTGGTTAGTGTTTTATTCATCAATCAATAAGAGAAATATATATAGAAGGACATCCCCCATCAAAGTTCTAGGGACCCTCCTGTCTCAGCTTCTCTGATGCTAGCTAGGCTTACAGGAATGTGTCACCAGACCTGGCTTTTTACATGAGTGCTGGAGATCCAAACTCAGGGCCTCCCGTGGCTTTCACTGCCAGCACTTCCAGCACTAATCCATCTCTTAGCCTCAGGCTTTTGACTTTTGTCCTGTGCCCGCCCCCTTCATCAGAATGCCCCAAACTCTTCTCTATCCTGCCCTGCACTCTAGATGGCTGACTCTCTGTACTGCACCTGAGAGGGGAAGAGAGCCTGCTTCCTTGCTGATTTTTGAGCTGCTAAACTGACAGTGGCTGGGTTTTCTTAAAATTGGAGCTCCTGCCATTCTGTGGTTCGACTGCAGTGGGCTCCTGGAACACCATTTTCTGTATTGGTGTGTTCAGCCCTGTGGGTAGTAATGGCTCCTAGACTTCCTTTAAGCTGTTCATGGCTCTCTATTTTAATTAAGTAGTCTCTTAATTAAAACCTTTTTAAATATTAAGTAAATTCTTCTTCCTGCTGTGACCTTGATTGATACCATTGGTACCCCTGCCTTGTAATAAATGCCTTCTTTCCCCTATGTCCCTTCCAGGGTACACCCACAGGGTTCTGATTTGTGTGTAGCCAACATTTATAACTCTCTGAGGACCGGGTCTGATTTAGTTGGAGGCTGCCTGTCTTAAATCCATGCAGTAACTATGAGGTAAATGGAAACTTTCATCTTTGGAGATTGAGATTGTCTGCTGGGTGAGGATCTGATGGCCACTTGGGCAAGAGCTGGTTGTGACACACCTCTAGCAGTGAGGCACTAACAACTCATTTCAGTGGTCTCAAAGTTTCTCCATAGAAATTCCATCACTGAGTTCTAGAGATCTCTATACAACCTTGGGCCTATAAGAGTCAATATGTATCTTGCAATTAAACATTGGTTAAAAGAGTAGATCTTACTTAGGTATTCTTATCACTATAAAATAAAAACAAAAAATTAAACTGCTCTTGTCACATATACTGTACTAAGTTTTGAGTAATGTAGAATTCAATTAAGAGATAAATGAGGCATTTTGTCTGATACTCCCTGATAAATTACAGGGTTGAATTTGAATTTCAGATCACATATGTACTGAATCAAATAAATAATTTTTAGTGTAGATATTCCCAAATATTCCATGTGGCATACTCAGATCATAAAAGGTAATTATTTGTCTGGTGCTGAAATTAAACTTGATGTTCTGTGTTTCATCTGTTAAATATGGCACTGTAGCTAACAAGTGATCTTAGCATTATGTCACATCGCTGTGTCTCTGTCTCGGTGCCCCTGGTGCCCAGTAGTAATTAATATCTGTTTCTCTAGTAGACTTGGCAGAGGAAGGAATCTGACCTTTATGTCTAGAAGATGACCTAGTGGATCTTGAATCTGAGACCCATCACTTACCAACTAAGAGAAATAGGACCAGGAAAGGGCGTTCACTACAAAAGAATTAGGGATTTTCTGTGAAGAGAGACCAGAAATGGATTACATCTGATACATTATACCTCCTCAAAAAAGATAAGGTCATTTATTGTTGTCTTTATTCCAATAAAAAATAGCTGGAAAATTATCTATTAACTTAGAAGCATTTGGCCACATGTGAAATGAAGGGAAGATAATTCTTTACCTCTTAGGAAAGTCTCCAAACCAACCTGGGTGTGGGGAAGACATCAAGCTTATATTTTTTTGTTGGTTTCTGTTCCTACCTCTGGTTAAATTAAGCCTTTCTTTGATTACATATATATAATATATATTCCATGCCATATTATATATATACATATATATTAAAATTTCTGTTCTGAATTTTTGGCTATAGTTTTTATAGGATTAATAGAATTGAACACCATTGTTAGTCAAACTAAGGAAGAAATGTATTAGTTCACATCATTGTCTTTGATTAGATTAGCAGAGACTGGATTTCAGAGGAAGAGTTGAATTAGAACAGCTTGTTTAAAAGGTGCAAAGAAAATAAATGGGGACAGGAACTGAGTGGGAATCTCTTATCAAGTAAGCTGTACGTGGGATGACTCAGATAAAATTCATGGGGAAAAAGTCTAGAACATGACCTAGTTATGATACCCAAGAGGCAGGAAGCTGGGGTGTTCAGAGTGGTCCTGCTAGACATTGAAGTGGGGTTGCTGGATCAGGGCACAGATTCCTTAGCATTTCCTTTCAGTTTGGTTTATGTACAAAAAAGACTCTCAGTATCTTTTACGAAAGCCCTCAGGCAATGCTGCAGATCCTGGTAGCTAGAAATGGGCCATAAAGCTATAAAGTGATGAAGCCGAAAGGCTTATGACAAGTGTGACATTTCTAGCTCACCACCAACTGACTAGTTCAGCTTGGAAATGCAGGACTGAATGGCATTTACCATTTGGATAGAAATCACCTCCCCTCTCCTGCATCACATGAAAGCTTTAGATGTTGTAGTTCCTTTGTATCTATGGTTTTACCTTCCAGAGTTCCAGGCCCCATAGTCTGCATCTGTCCAAAAATAGTAAATGAAAAACTCCAGGTATGAACAATTTGTTATGTTTTTAAAGCACTTGCTGCTCGGGAAGTGAATCATTCCCTGTCCAGTATTTCCGTGCCGTGTAAGCTACCTGCCCATTAGCCATTTCATCTCATATAATCAGATGAGCTATCTCAAGACCACAGTGCTGGTGGTCAAGCAACCCTATTTCACTTACTAATGTTTCCCAAATGCATGGGTAGATATATTGGCAGTTTTTATGCAGCAGATTATTAAAGATTATTCCATTTTGTTATTAGTAAGTTATCACTCTTATATCATGCCTAATTTATAAATTAAACCTTATCATAGATTATATATATATATATATATATATATATATATATATGAACAAAACAGTTTACATACTTTTAGATGTCTATAGTGTCAGTCATCCATCAAAAGAGTCTTGATGTTTGGGAACTCCAAGTTCTGATTTCTGAGTTCCAATTTTCTCCATGATTTTCAGGAGAGAAAGATATCTACATCATGGTACAAAACAGCTGTTATTGAACCACAAGTTCTCTATGTGAACTATGCATTTTTATATCAGAGAACTACCATTGACATCCACTAAAATAAACAAAACATTTTATCCATTTGTTCTTAGGTCAACAGACTTCAGTTTTCATTCCTTAAGTCATGTCTTGTTCAGAAGTTGGTTCATATATCATTGATTGCTATAATAGGTAAGAATTCACCTTTGGATTTGAAGGTACACCTTTACAAAGCAGTAACAACTAATGTTTATACAGTGCTTGCTGTGTGCCAGGCAATGATAGTAACAGTATAGCCTCATTAAGGCTGGAATTACAGAACCCAAGGATTCTAAGTGGGAAGAGGGAATTTAGGGTGACTGTGTTCTATAAAAGATACATCATTTGCCTAAGGTCATCATACTAGCATGGTGGACTCTACTCTAGGACCCCAGTTGTCTGACCCTGGGTCTGCTGCTCTATCTACAGCTACCTGTAGGACTCTGTGATGAAGAATGAATGTGCAGATTTTATTGACTGGTTCTTCACTTTAGAGTTTAATCTTTGCTTATGTATGTAGAGGTAACAAACCATTAACTCAGGCTCCTACAATAAATAGCTTTATACCTAGAGAAACAACCTGTGTAAAGGTTGTCACAACTTCTGGTTGCATCAGACTGCCTTCATAGCCACCTTTTACAAGCTCTGAACTACAGGCTTATGAAAGACACAAGCTTTTAAGCCACAGAGACCTACTGTTACTATAAATCTTTCCGCCAAAAGCCACCTGAGCCCTACCGCCACGTGGGCGCTTCCCGCCAGCCACCGGAGATCTGCCCGCCAAGTTAGGGCCCCTAAGTATAGTGGAGACTTATATTAGGTACAAATGCTGCTTGGCCAATGACTAGGACTTCTCATCTGTTAGCTCAGTCTTAATTATCATAAATCTATATATTTTATAAGACTTATCTTATTTAGGATGCCTTCCATTGGTGTCCTCATCCTGGGATCACATGGTGACTGTGGAGGAAGAGAGAAGGGGCCCACTTCCTTCTTGCCTTTGTTTATATATGAGTCTCCCTGCCATGTCACTTCCTGTGGATCACCATTTCTTTACTACATTTCCCAGAATCCTCCTTGACTCCTAGTCCCACCTAACTTGCTGCCTCATTGGCCAAACAGTACTTTATTTATCATCCAATAAGACAAACACATACACAGAAGCACTTCCCCCATCAACCTACAGTTGGAGAGGCAGGTGTGTTGGGCACAAATGAGAACAAGTGTTCTCTCTGGAGTTATCTGTTTACTATATTCTCAAATAAGGCACCCATGAAAAGGACATTTGTGTCATAGGACTGTGGAAGTGGCTTGCTTCTCAGTGTTGTGAATAACCTTGAGGAGGAATTAATTCATCATGGCAAGGTTCAAAAACACAATTGCAGTCATTTTTCTCAGTATCACCTTGTGTAACACAAGTCCTTTAGAACCAAGGTTAGCAACATTTTTGGTAAAAGGTCAGACAATAAGTATTTTATTGATTACTATTTCTGTCTATTGGATCTATAGTCCAACTACTCATCTCTGCCCACTGTAGACAAGAAGCAGTCATAGGTCACACGTGTGCTACTACTATTTCAATAAAACTTTATAAACAGAAGGCCAGTGCCAGATCTGACCTATGGGCTGAAGTTTGTAGACCCCTGCTGCAGAAGGCATGGAACCTGCCAGCCCTGCCTGTTCAGGTGGCAGTTTGAAAGGCCTAACACCTTTGTTTGCTCCTTTAATAGTCTCTTAATTTATCAGTAATCTAATTAACACCTTCTTTTCCTGCTGACAGACTCATTTCCTGATGAATAGTTTAATTGAGTTTTCAAACAACAACAAAGACTAAGTTGTTACAATGGCCTTCAAACATCAACAAATAAAGACTAAGTTGTTACAATGGTTAAGATATGAATTTAGTTCTCAAATATCAACAAGCAAAGACTAAGTTGTTAAAATGGTTAGGGTATGTTCTAAGCATTAGAGCATGTCCAGAGAGTTAACATTAGATACTTGTAGAGGGTCTTACTCTAAATCCAAACAATCTTGAGAAGTTTAAGATATACTTCCATCAAAAAAGTATACCATTAGATAGAGTTTCTAAGCAATAAATGACTATATTCAACGTATGCATACATAAATAGGCTTATAGGCCTAGTTTATATCCTAGAGTCCTTATTTTTATGTTTATAAATTTTTAAAAATAGATTTACATATTTCATTTTATGTACACCACTTGAATTCTTGGTGCTCCCAGAGGTCAGAAGAGGGCACTGGCTGCCCTGGAACTTGAGTTAAAGATGATTGTAAACTGCCATGTGGGTGCTGGGAATCAAACCTTGGTCCTCTGCAAGAGCAACAACTGTTCTAAATTATTGCACTATCTGTCCAGCTAATATTTTTATATTTTAAAGGAATAAAATTAGCTTCATTACAAAGAAAAATTCAGACTCAATTTTCTCAAGAGCAATTATTTTCATATGATTAAAACAGAAACCCATCCAGTTCAATTTTCATCTGTTAGTTAATTGAAAAAGGGATGATTTTCATATAGATCTAATTACATTTTATTATCAGTTAAAAATGGTAATAGGAGATCTGCTTGGCAAGATTTGGGTGTAGAGCAAAGCTGCTTTCTGTTCATTGTTTTCTGCAAATTAGAGCCCACCAGATGGCCACCTTTCAGATGTCACCTTTAGCCATAGTTCATTATCTGAGTCCAGGGTGCTTTTGGACTTTCCCATCTATAAAAGTCATGGCAATTGTTTTTAGGGATCATCTTCAAGAGCTTATTCTAAAGCAGTCATCATAGCTTGTACAGAAACAAGTCCAGGTATTTTGTTGTATTTCTGGTTATACTTGTATTTCATTTGCTTACAGTAGAAGAGGTTGTGTGATTACAACAGCAACCAGGGAAGTCAGGAGTAACTCTGACAGGAGGAACACATGATTGTAGGTGGGACAGAAAGAGACTGAAGCACAAGAGATAAGAGGTAGTGGGGGCATGCAGTCTAAAAGACATTGGCTCAGGATAGTGTCAGTACCAGTGTGCTTGACACAGGAATGGGCGCTGCTTGTCTGCTGTTCAAAGAATAACTTAGGAGACTTCTTTTGCCCCTAGTGGTAGATAAAGCTGTGTGACTTTGTTTGGTCTGCCAAAAATCAATTTCCCTCATCTTGTTCACACTCACAGTATACTTGGGTAATCTGTGTACAGTCCTAGGCCAAACTCTAATTAAATTGTGGACTATTTTGCCTTAGTGGAGTTTCAATCAATGAAACCCTTCTCCAGAGAGTAACTCTCCAGCCAGCCAGCCCTAAAACTTGCATTTGCCATAATGAAACACACATGTACAAATTATAGGGATCAGTAAACTTGAGATTTAATAAAAAGCAAACATTTGTACAATTTTATTACATACAGAACACGTTTCACTAAGTTTGATATAATAATGCTTTTGTTCCTGTTAACATCAATTTGGAGCAGATATTCTCTCACAACCACCATGAAGAGACAGAGACAGAGAGGTTAAGTAACAAAGCCAGGGCTTGACCCCAGGAAGGCTGCACTAGCACCTTTCTTCTAAGCCATAGGAAGTGTTATGACATCACACACATGAGCGATTTGATAGTCATATCTTTTACATCTTACAGTTCACCCAATAAGCACAAATGGCAGGTTCTCAGCCAAGCATATCAGTCTGTGAGAGGCAATATGAGCTCAGCTTCCCAAGATCCCCAGTTCTTCAAGGATGGAATGCTTGCAATGGTAGCTGGAGTAGAATTTCAGTCCTGAACGAAGGTCTGGGAAGCCTTGCGTCAGTGCTCACCAAGCCTTTGAAATCCTCAACATGTCATCCTAAAGCTCCAACATATCTACCTTTCAATGACAGCTGATGCTTGGAAAGCAACCTCATCACAGTGAATGGGAGTCCTTTGCTCTTAGCACCATCCTACTGTACTTCACATAGATATCAGACAAAATAGGGAGCAACCATCCCTCCTGTACAGAGACTCTGTACCCATGAGACAGTGACCAGTGATGTCTAATCAGAAGAGACTGAGAATTTGAACTGAGCAGATCTGGAAGAGCCTATACCACAGTGGTCTGGCAAGGCAGGGACTTGATGCTCTTGTTCAATGATATTCATCAGTTTTGGAGAAGAGATGTTGATAGGACAATTTCCTTAACATTGGATATTGGCACATCATGATAGTATATTTGTAAAATGCTTTTGAGTTAAAAAAGAAAAAAACAAAAAACACTTATCTATCCTGTCACTATTGCTGCTTGTTTGAGCCATCATAATAGTAGACTTGGAATGAGGCCTGTTTTGTAATCATCCCTCCTGAATCTCTGACCTTGGTTATGTTCCTCAACAGTTCTGAATCCCTGTCATACGTGAAAAGAATTTGGCTGGCAATAGGCTCAATGCAAACCTCCTTCACACATGACACATGCAGGAAGGCTAACAGGCTTGGCAGAACTGGGCTCATAATCTCTTGCCTCTGTGACCAGTCGTCTTCATCATACAGTACCTGTAGGTATCTGTGTTTTATTTAGTGACTGATGGGGCAGAGGTAGCATCCAGCTGTAAGGAAATGGATCCATGCTCTGAGAAGACAGGGAAGTGAGTGTCATTTGGGCCCTGAGTGGGAGCAATGGCAAATCAATATGATTCTATTAATTGCTCATTCGAGTTTACATAATCATCGATTTGTCCAGTGGTTGTTTACTTAGCAAGTAGGATATGCCAGGCATTGTGCTTACTAATGGGAAGAAAGTGAATAAGATATACAATAATTTCCCTAAAACTCATTAGCACTTCAGAAAATTCCAAAGATATAACGATTCCTATTGGAAATAGAAATTACTTACTTTGTAATTTAACTCTATTAGATTTAAATCATCTGATTACAGATTATAGAACTAATTATAAAGCTGAAAGGTACATTATGAACTGCTTTTCAGTCTAATTTCTCATTATAGATTTTATTAATGTAGTTTCATATAAATGAAAATTCACCACACAGGTTAGATGGTCTACAGATTTCACAAAACTGTGAAAGAAAAAAGGGCTTAAATACATGGTAAGGCTGTTTTAATGCACTGTCCAATTCTCCTGACATCGTCTAGCACTTCCAATACAATTAGTTAAATAGCTGTAACTTTGGTCAGTTTCAAAACTAGAAAATGGAAAGAAGACACATTGAGGAGAGAGAAAGGCTGGCCCTCCACTTTGATATGATCTATTATGCATATTCTATTCTCATCTCTATTCTCATCATCTCCTGGTCAGGTAGAAAACCCTCATTTCACAATGGTACTTTACCTAGGAAAGCCAGACTATTATTTAATAGAGCTTTATAACATAAAACAATCTGGTTGAATAGCTTCACGTTGAGGACTGAGAGTAGAGTTTTGAGTTCCTGAAACTGTGGTTCTTCAGTCCAGAAGATACAGGACTTGCCCTGGCTTACAGAGAAGACCTCTTAGCTTCACAACGGTGCTCAGGGGAAGTGTTGATTTTCATATGGCAAAACCCTCTCAGACCATGAGAAAGCAAAAGCTGGTAGCAAACATTTGCTTTCCCCTCCCTTGCAAGTTACACAATTCAACAGTTCTGACAACATTAAATGGACCAAACTGTTGAACTCTGCTCTGCTCAGATGCCCCTCTTCCACACAGCTTCTGTATTCTTCAGAAATGGAGTCTCTGTCTTTGTCCCAGCTATGTTTCTATTGCTGTGGGAAACACCATGATCTAAAGCAACTTGGGGAGAAAAGACCTATTTTTTCTCTTATGGCTTCTATCCAAAGGAAAGGCAGGGCAGGAACTCATGACAGGAAGCTGAAGGCAGGAGCTGAAGCAGAGGCCAAGGAGGAGTGATGCTTACTAGTTGGCTTGCTGTAGCCTATTCACCATGACCTGCACACTATGGCTTGCTCAGCATATTTTCTTTTTATATCACTCAGGGCCACCTGCCCAGGCAATGTCATAGAGGCATTTCTCAATTGATGTCCCTCTTCTGGATGGCTAGATTGTGTAAAGTCGACAGGAAGCTAACAGGGCAGTCCTCTGCTAGCTTTCCTAGTCAACTGTGCTCCTGTAGCACTTACCCTATTCTAGTTTCTTAGGCAGGGATGGGGGAGCATTTGTAGATCTTTGGAATTTGATTTTGAACCTCTTGTAGGATGGACCACGTTTTCTTAATATATTCAAATAAGAATTAGAGAATAAGTCTGGTAAATGTGACTGGAAATGTGCACACACACATATGTAACTTCATTTTGCTCTCAGTCCTTGTAAGGTGATGTGACCCAAGGTCATAGTGCAGCCTGGGTTTAAGGACGAGGTAGTTTTCTGTTCTCTGCTTCCTGTACTTCCATATGCTTCTCTGCTCAGCTGGCTTCTGCCACCTGTGCTGCCATCTGCTGTTTTCACTCCTGAGTAGGGACAGGAGGGGAAACTAACCACCAAGGAAGGCAGCAGTCTCCAGAGTGTGGGACAGACCCTCTTTTTCCACGTGGTGTAGCTGGAAATGTATGCCATTGTTCCCACTAGAAATACAAGTAGAAAGAAGATGGTTTGGTCAATGCAGGCATCACGACAAGACAAATTCAATTCAATAATCTCTAGGCACACTGCCCGGGAACTTGACACTTTACCTTATCTACCAAGGATCATTGATAATCAGGAAGTGACACTAGCTTTGGCTTTGCTTGCCTAGAACTGGAGCTAGGAACTGGCTCGTAGGTACTCTCAATTGATAGTCAGTGTTGCTGTTCATTAATTTAGAAAAATCTGGATAGACTGAGTAAGAAATTCCATGGGGTTCTTTCTCTTTCAAAGTCATAGTCCCATGTCAGTTGAGTTTTTCAGATTTCTGTCACACACATGGCCCTGACCTCATCCATGTACTGTCTTTCTGAGTTGTGCATGCCACAAGATCTTTTCTTGTTTTTAGGCAGGATCTTAATATGTCTCCCTGGCTAGCCTGGAATTTGTTATGTAGACCAGGCTTGTCTCGGATTCACAGAGATCCACCTGTCTCTGCCTCCCAAGTGAGTGCTAGGATTAAGGGTGTTCACCACCATACCCAACCTCTTCTTCTTATAGAGTCCAGCTTGTTCTACAGAGCAAGTTCCAGCACAGCCCAAGCTACACAAGAAATTCTGTCTTGGAACCCCCCCTCAAGAAAAATGGGAAAAAAAAAGAAAAAAGTTCTGGACACAGTGATTCATTCTAACTAAGATAAGTGACCCTTCTGCCCACAAGGGCAGAAGCAGATCACATTCTTAGTAAATCCTCTCTTCAAAAAAACTTATCAAATGACTTGCCTTAACAATTTCATGCACAGTCAGTTTGTAAGTTAATTATGTACTGGCTTTAAAAATGCCTTTTCTTTTATCTGCTTTGAATAGCTCGTTGTTTGTTGGATTTCATTGAGTGTCTCTTTGTTCTTACATAGCTGAATCAGGGTTTGTTTGAAGAATGGCTTTGTTGAGTTTTCTGTGTTTGTTGCCACTGCTTACATAGAAAGTCTGGAAGGAAAACATTGAGCAACTGCTGCCCAGTTGTGGGTCTCTTGCAAGTACAGGCAACCTCAAAGTTTTCTTTCATCTTCTAAGTGCTGAAATCCTTCCCATTTGTAAAGCATAGAGATGCCTCTATTTGCTGCTGTGTGCCAGCTAGGTACTCAGAGTCAGTGAAATGATGACTATCCTAATGTTAAATCATACAGAGGTAGCTGGTGCATTAATTAATTGCCACACATGGATGCATAGACAATGTAAGTACACTATGCAAAGGCAAATATTCTTGTTAGGAGCATCTTGTGCAGATGTATGAATAGGCAGATTGGCTGGGACTGAGATGGGGGATGGGAGGATTAATCAAAGAGATCTTTATGAAGGAAACAAATTCTGTTTTAACTTTATATGGTGTGTGTGTGGAATTAATCTTTACTGTGATTTTTGTGGATGCCATATTAAAAACAGGTAGAATAAATAAAACCAATGCTTTCTGTCTCTCACTCTGGAGCCTACAGCATGGCTGCCCTTTTTTCTGTCTCCCTGTGGAACCCATGGCAGACATGACTGCCATTCTCTCTGTCTTGCTATGGAGCACACAGCATGGTTGCCCTTCTCTCTATGTCTCACTATGGAGACCACAGCATAGCCACCTTTCTCTCTGTGTCTCACTATGGAGTATCCAGCATGACTGTCCTTCTCTCTATATCTTGCTATGGAGCACACAGCATGGTTGCCTTTCTCTCTGTGTCTCACTATGGAGCACACAGCATGGCTGCCATTTTTTCTGTCTCCCTGTAGAGCCCATGACAGACATGACTGCCCTCTGTAGAGCAGTACATTGGGAGTCTCCAGTCCTGTTTCCTATTTGTTTGTTTTTAGGGTGAAGTTTTGTTTCTGCCTTTGGGCCTCATACTCCATATGTTTTTCATTTCTACTTAGAAGAGTCTGGATAGCTCTTGCCTAAGAGCTTTACTAATTTTTAGTCTAATAAAGTCTTTTTATTTTTAACTCTTATTTCATCTGATGTTTTGAACTATAAAGATCTTTTGCTTCCTAATCTGGGTGTATGAGAGTTATCTTCAATTGTGAAGAATATGGAATTTGAATCAGGAGGGCTAGGTTTGAGCATTAGCTCCAGTCTGAATGACCTGACTTTAGACAATTCTTCCTACCTTCCAGGACTTCAATAAAGATAACACCATCATCAACCCACAGAATTACAGTAAAGACTAAGTTCAGTCACACACATCAAAATTTTAGAAGTCTTTAGTTACTGATCATTGTGCTGGCACCATATTGACTGACAGGAATTCCTCCTGTCAATTTTCTTTCATTTCTGAAATACTTTAGTGTGAATCACTTATCCACACAGGAAGCAAGTACAAACATATTTTTTCCTTAGTAGTTGCCCTTTACCGGCTCCTCAGAGTGCCTTCAAATGTAGTTATTCAGATACAAAGTAGAGCAGCAAGTTTTACTGAGTTATTTCCTAAGCCCAGTGATTATGTAAGAATTACACAAGGAAGCCAACATTCCTTTTGAAAATCTCTTTTTATTTTGATGTCTCATAAGGTATAATATAGATGGTTGGTGTCTGACATGTGAGTTTCATTTAAGGAGCCATTCGTAGTAGCATATTTATCCTTCAACACAAAAGAAAATTGTACTTGGGATTTGATCTCAACCCTGGGAGATACCTGTGGGAATTGAGACCACTAAGAAGCAATGGGCCCAGAACTCCCATGCCATACTCACTGAGGGTGTTTGCTCACTCTGCAACTTTTATTTTCATCTTTCTTTCTTTTAAAAGTTACTCAATCAGGCAAATGTCACCACAGACTTGATGGCCTATCTCTCCTTCTCACTAATGTTGTATCAGGTTGGTTGGGGCTGAACTAGGCCATATTCCTTCTTGTAACAGTTTCTACACAGATCTATTTCACACTCTGGGACTCAGGCTCAAAGAACAGCAACTTCTTATGGCCACAAGGCAAGAAATACAAGAGGCAAGCTCAAGTGTGTGAGGATATTTCAAACCTCTCACTGCATCACGTATGCCAATGTCTCATTGCTCAAAGCAAGGACTGCTCCCAAATTAAACACAGGAAGTGATGAAAAATATATATCTCACTTATCATTACTCCAAACAAATTATATGGAAAAGACAAATATCAGTGGGGAAGAGAGAGATGTACACTTCTGGGCTGGGAGAGGAGGGTTAAGCATTTTGATCAATAGCTTCATCTACTTCCATTGCCAGGTGCATGCAGCTGAGGCTCTATCAGTGAGCACAGTGTATGGTATGATTCTGCAGTGAACAGCCATGCTGAAGTGATACAGTAGACAATGCTCACAGGTGATGCTGTCCTATAAGACATCTCTACTGTGGAAAGAGATAAGGAAGGACATAGGTTTCAGGGGCTTGTCTTGGTTCTTCCCATAATCCCTTCTGCCCCTTGAAAGAAATGTAGTGTTTCTCAACAGGCACCAATTTTCCCATGCATTTCTCCATGGGAGAGGTGAGCCCTCGATTGTGATTTTAGTGTTTAAAGAAAAAGGTCTTATGGATGAAAAATTTGGAGTTGAAATAACATTAGCAGGGCTCTAATTGAAAATTAACCTTGATTTGTAATAAAAAGCAAGTGCTGTCTGGGCAAGCAGCTTCAGAAGGAAGCTTTGAAAATGATAGTGGTCAAGGCTTCTCAATTCACTTTTTTATCATTTTCTTTTTTCTAGATTTTTTATTTAAATTAGAAACAATATTATTTTATATATTAATCCTAGTTCCCTCTCCCTCCCATCCTCCCATGCTAACCCCCCCACCCCTGCCATCCCATATCCTCTTCTGCTCCCCAGGGATGGGTGAGGCCTTCCATGGGGGATTGTAGGCTGGAAATCCTTTGCTCTATATCTAATATCCACATATGAGTGAGTACATACCATGTTTGTCTTTTTGTGACTGGGTTACCTCACTCAGGATGTTTTTTTCTAGTTCCATCCATTTGCCTGCGAATTTCATGGTTCCATTGCACCCCCCCACACACACACTGAGTAGTACTCCATTGTGTAAATGTACCACATTTTCTTTATCCATTCTTCAGTTGAGGGACATCTAGGTTGCTTCCAGGTTCTGGCTATTACAAATAATACTGCTATAAACATGGTTGAACAGATGTCCTTGTTGCATGTATGTGCATCCTTTGGGTATATGCCTAAGAGAGGAATTGCTGGATCTTGAGGTAGACTGATTCCCATTTTCCTGAGGACTTTTTATCACTTTAAACTCAGAAAGAAAAGCAGACTTGCAGCAGTAATTAAGGCAGAGAGGGCATTGGAATAAATGGCTGTTTGACATAATGCATCTGTTGGAAGGTTTTAAAATCCACCTGAAGAATATAATGTATAGATAGACAAGCTGCTGGATAGGGAAGTGACTAGTCTGGGAAGTTTCTTTTATTCCTCCAGATGCATGCTAAAAGAGCCCCCATTATTTCATTAAATGAAAAAGAATATAAAACAATTGATTAAAAATAGAAAATTGACTCAAGTTTTTCCTTTAAAATTGGAACAGCAAAGTAGAATTTAATGTGAACTTTTTTCCTTTGTTCTTCCCTCTACTTTCAAAATGCATCAAATAACAAACATGATTATGGTAATAGTTATCAGGCAACTAGTAAAATGTGTCTTCCACATTTCTGGCATGAAAATAGTGCTTGTGTAAAGCAAAATGTATTCCATTACTAAGCAAGCCTCATTTATCAATTGGTAGTGGGTTGAAAGGGCATGGTTTTCTACAAAGTACATTGTGAAGGCAAATATAATCATGTAAGCCTGAACTATAGAAGTGTGTGTGTGTGTGTGTGTGTGTGTGTGTGTGTGTGTGTGTGTGTGTGTGTGTGTTGCTGGTTACTAATTCTCCCATAAAAAAGCCATAAAATGCTTTTGAAGGAATGTACAAAAAATGAGAAAAATATTGATGGGGCCACATAAGAAGGAAAAGCTATATTCATCTCTATCTAAGTGGGAGGACTAGGCAGAAAGAAAGACCATCTCTTGACTTACTGCTTTAACCTTTCTAAACTAAGATAAAAAAATCAATCTACAGAAGACAAGCGTTAATTTTTGATGAGTATAGTGATGATGATGATAGAATTGACTTACTAAATAATTCAGATTCCAAGAGGCCAGTTGTATGAGTGAATTTTGTTATCTTGATTGAATTAAGAAACCACTCAGAGATTAGTGCAACATTTCTTCTCTCTCTCTCTCTCTCTCTCTCTCTGTCTGTCTGTCTGTCTCTGTCTCTCTCTCTCTGTGTGTGTGTGTGTGAGAGAGAGAGAGAGAGAGAGAGAGAGAGAGAGAGAGAGAGAGAGATGGTGTTTCCAGAGAAAGTTAGATGACAAGGGCTCAAATGTAATGAATGGATTGATCCCTCGACAGATCATAATATCACAGCTTTATTGAGATGTGAACAGTTACACTTGGAGCATTTAGAAAACATGAGCTACTCTTGTCATGACCCCTTTCCATCCTCTTTTGTTTCATGTATCCCATCATGTAGACAGTTTTGCCATGTGTCCCCAAAACATGGTTTTCTGCCTCACCTTGAGCCAAAACAAAGCCCTCCTCTCTTACATTGTATGTGTCATGTATTTGGTCACCATGATGCAAAAGTAATAAATATGCTGGTTTATCTCCAAAGTCCTTTGTCTATACTCAACTGTCATCCACTTGAAGAGAATTGTGCCTTCTCCCACAGAAGAATTTCAATTAGAAAATATTTAGAGAATGTGGGAAATAGAAAAATCACCACTAGGCAAATACTGCAATAGTCAATACAGGCAACATCCATCAGTGAATGCTAAAATTAGTGGACAAAAGCTTGAGAAAAAGGGAATGACCCACAGCATCAAAGAAGCCTGCACCTGAGGGTATTTATTATGTACATAGGAAAGATAGTAATTTTATGGTGAAAAGTTGTCAGATACATCATATTTATATAGGCCAGGTTTAACAGGACCAAGAATAAGATCTTGATATGATACTCTTTGATGCCAGGCCCTAAGAGAGGCACAGAACATCTCAGGTACTCATTCCCAACATATCTCAGTTTATAATGAAAACATACTTAAAAATTTTACAAAATAATTGACCAGGGCTGTTCAAGTGTCTAAGTCATGAGACACAAGGAAAGATTAGAGCTTGTATAGACTGGAGGGTTAAAGGAAAAAAGAACTAAATGGAACCTGAACTTCAGACTGAATCCTGAAACAAAGACAGACAACACCCCTCCAAGGGATTGACAGAAAACTGGCAAAATTTGAGACTATATCAATTTTTTTAGTACCTATTATTATGTTGTGGTAAGTTTTAATAGTAGAGGCATCCTGGGGCAAAGGATATATAGGAACCATTATTCTTATTGTCATTGCAACTTTTCTGTAGGTATTAAATTATTTGAGTAAAAAATTTAGAAAAATGAAGATAATGGTATAAATTAAATTAATAAAGAATAAATACCTTATTTTCTATCAGAGAATTATCCTTTTAGTAAACGAAGATGTTACATGTCGAAAAACATGGTAATTCCCAGAATTTTGTAAAATATTTACTCATTTGACACTAAATTTCAAATTGCATAGTTTTATTTAGTATGAAACTGTGCATGCAATATTTTATTTCTTTTCATTTTTCTGGGTGGATTTGTAATTTATATAAAGTCAAAACCATTTGAACAACAAGTCATATCAACAATAGAAAGAGACCTTTTCCCCTTTTTATTGAAAATAGATTCTTTTTCATACACCATATCCTGATTATAGTTTTCCCTCCCTCTACTCCTCCCAGTGCCAATCCACTTCCCCTCCCATCTGGATCCACTCTCTGTCTCTTATTAGGAAAGAACAGCCTTCTAACAGAACATAACAAAATATAGCATAAATCAATAGCAAACACATTAGATTAGAACAAAACAAACAAAGAGAAGGAAAAGTACCCAAAAGCAGGCACAAGAATTAGAGACATGCTCATTCATACACTCAGAAGTCCCATTAAAAATACTGAACTGAAAGCTAGAATACATAGGCAGAGGACATGGTGCATGCCCTGTGCTGACTGCTTCAGCCTCTGTGAGTTCAAATGAACTTTGCTCAGGTGATTTAGAGGGTCTTTTCTCCTGGTGTCCTCCATTACCCTGGCTCTTCCATTTTTCTGCCTCCTCTTCCTCAGGGTTCCCTAAACTCTTGGGGGAGGGATTTGGTTGAGACATTCCATATAGAGCTGTGTGTTTCAAAATCTCTCTTTCTCTTGCTGTGTAATGTCTGGCTGCTGTGAGTCTCTGTATTTGTTCCCATCTGCTGCAGGAGGAAGCGTCTCTGATGATGGCTGAATAAGGCACCGATCTGTGAGTATAGCAGAAGTTCATCAGGAGTCATTTTTATGACTGTATTTTCTAGTTCTTCTTCTCCTTCTCCTTCTTTTCCTTCTTCTCCTTCTCATTCTCATTCTTATTCTTCTCATTCTCATTCTCATTCTCATTCTCATTCTCATTCTCATTCTCATTCTCATTCTCATTCTCATTCTCATTCTCACTCTCATTCTCATTCTCATTCTCATTCTTATTCTCATTCTTATTCTAAAATCAGTATAATTTGGTTTTACCTTAGAACTCCGGGCTATCTAGTCTCTGGTTCTTGCTTACCCAAGTAGTGTTAGATATGGGTTTCATCTCTTGGAGTGAGCCTTAAGTCGACTCAGACATTGGTTGGTTACTCAGACAAGCTTTGTGACATCATTGCCTTAGCATATTTTGCAGGAAGGACAACATTGTAGATCAAAGGGTTTGTGGCTGGCTAATGTTAACATTTCTCTTTTAGTGGCATGTAGGGTACCTTCCTGTACCAAAGACACTAGGATATAAGGGTAAAGGTTCTATGTAGGCACCTGCTTGACCCCTCCAAGTTCAATGAGTTGTTTGGGTGTTGTCTTCAGCAATGGGGCTTTGTTGTCAGTTTGTGGAGAACAACCTATTGTCTTGCCAATAGGCTGAATTGTTTGGGGATTTCCATGGGACCTCTTTGGCCCACTACTCGATTGGATGTAACCCAGTGCCAGTCCTGGAAGCTTTGTTTGGTGACAAGAGATGGCCAGGTGGAGCTCTGTCTTCCACATTATTTGGAGACCTCATTGGAATTGCCATTGTACATTTTTAGGAGGAGAAAGAAACTTTTTAACAATTCTAAGTTCTTTTTAAAAGTGTTCTAACCAAACTTGCTCTGTCTCTTAATGTGTCCTATGTAATAATTATCTGGCCTTTAAACTCATACTTCTCAAGCAAACAGCCAACCAGACCATTCAACAGTAAGTGTGATTAGCACTGTCTTTCCCAGGCACACTGTGAAATATCAATACCAAGGATGAGCTTCAATCACTCTGGGCTCTGAGAACCTCCCACCAAAGACCCCAAACTATTTCTGGGTGCTCCCAGCCCCAGGTCCTAAGTCATTGGGTAAAGATAAGTGACCAAGGAGCACAGACAACAGCTGGGATCTGCTACCCCTGCATGCTCCAGTGACAATGTCTCTCCAGGGCATTCCGGACAGGATTCTCTCTCTCTCTCTCTCTCTCTCTCTCTCTCTCTCTCTCTCTCTCTGTGTGTGTGTGTGTGTGTGTGTGTGTGTAAGAGAGGCTTTGAGAAAATCAGCCTTCAAGGACTTGAAAAGAGCCAGATGGATGAAGTCCCAGAACTAAGAGTTGTTATCTGCATAGAAAGGAGGGAAATGGCATTCTCACATGCTTGGCCCATGAACCTTTGCTGGCAAAGAGACTCTCCTGGGTGTTTGCTTCTATTTCCATCTGGACAACAGTCTGCATCATTAACTGCCTTAACTGACTATGACCCAGCTCTATCTGAACAAGGTCAAAGTAAGTTATAGAGTTCATTTCCCGAGGACTCCATTCCAGGGCTCTGACGTTAGGAAAGACTTAAACATCCCAGATTGTGGGACCGTCTCACTCACTCCTTGTTATGTTGGCTTTCCCACCAGCTCCATTGCACAACCCTCTCTCTGTACCATCTCTAAACTTTAAGCCACTCATAGAAGTGTCTGTGTTGGAGTTTGAGATGACACTAAGACCTCTGTCATATATTAAGTACTCTGTTACCTCACTCCTTAAGTACCTGTGGATATAAAAGCTAAAACTTGTATTAAATTACCAGAAATGAACAATAATATAAATGTGATTTTATCATTTAATGTGTATGTACTTTTAAACAAACTTGTATGAAGTATTTATTTATTTATTTTTGAGACATTACCATGTGGACCCAAGACTGGCCCTAATTTCTCTATGTAGCTGAAGTTCATCTTGAACTTCTGATCTCCCTGCCTTTACCTCCAAAGTGCTGGTATTATATGTATGTGCCACCAAACCTCATATATAGCAGTGGCAACTGAACCCAGGGTTTCAGGTATACTAGACACTCTATTGATTGAGCTGCATTTCTAGACCACTAACAAATAACCTATTAGCCAAAATTATTTAATTTTTTAAAAAAGATTTTTACTTTAATTTTAGGGGTGTGTGTGTGTGTGTGTGTGTGTGTGTGTGTGTGTGTGTGTGTGCATGTGTGTGTAGATGTGTGCACATGAGTGTAGGTGCCCATGCAGGTCAGAAGCTTCAGATTCCCTTGGAGCTGGAGTTATAGTGGGTTGAGAGCCACTTGACATTGAATTGGGCATTGAATTTAGGTCCTTATCAAGAGCAATATGCACTCTTAACTGCTGAGCCATCTCTCCAGCCCCTGAATATTATATAGCAAGCAATTTTTAAAACTTCTTCCTCTTCCATGTATTATCTAATTTAATCCTAAACTGCAAATCTTTAAAATGATGCTGGATGTAAGCTCAATGAAGATGCACATTTAACCGCTAAGGAAACAGGCACCGGAAAGAGAAAGATTGCCTTTAGGAATTGCAGTTTGTGAGTGGCGGAAACAGGTCCTGGCCAGATGAAGAGGCCTTGTGCCCTAGTAATCTGCTCTGGAATGTGGTATAGATTCTGCAACATAGAAAATATGGATGCAAACAAGACGGTCTCCTCTGATGCCTATCCTGTACAAAATCCATACTTCTGCTACAGTATTCCTATGCCTATTTGTTATTGTCTCCTTGTAAAGCACCTTCAACTATCTGTATGTACCATGCAGCTTAGGGAAACCAGAACCAGTTTGAATTCAGAATCTAGGATACTGAGTATTTTGGCTGGTTTTGTGTGTCAACTTGACACAAGTTAGAGTCATCAGAAACAAAGAAGTCTCAGTTGAGGAAATGCCTGCACAAGATTCAGCTGTAAGGCATTTTCTCAATTAGTGATCAATGGGGGGAGGGTGGTGCCATCCTTGGGCTAATAGTCCTGAGTTCTATATGAAAGCAGCTCCCCTCCATGGTCTCTGCATCAGCTCCCACCTCCCAGATCCTACACTATTTGAGTTCCTGTCCTGACTTCCTTCAGTGATGAACAGCAGTGCTGAAGTATAGAGCCAAATATAAACCCTGTCCTCCCCAACTTGCTTTTGTTCATGGTGTTTTGTTGAAGAAACCCTAAGACACCATGGCAAGCCAGGTAAGGAAGGTTTGGCTGTGGCATGCAAATATAGCCAGAATCTTAAATGAGTGTTCATCAGGATGGATCTGGTTTGCATTTATTAAGCACATGTGATGTGCTGGACACTGTTGTAGTGAACAAAACAAATAGTTATATTCTAGAGGAAAGGGAGACTTTAAACCAGCTGAAAATAAGTGCATATGTGTAAGAGAGGGGAAATAGTGTGTGTGTGTGTGTGTGTGTGTGTGTGTGTGTGTGTGTGTGTCTGTCTGTCTGTCTGTCTGTCTGTCTGTCTGTCTGTCTGTCTGTCTACTATGGAACACAAGAAACCCTGACTTGACTGACAGAAAGCAGCTGAGGGTACAGGGCAGGGACAGATATTCATAACAATGTCACAGTGGTCAGGTTGGTCTTAGTGGGGCAAAGGGGGTGAGGAGATTAACAATGAAAAGGATGGGCAGCCAGCAAGCTCCAGGATGGAGTAGCTGGCAGGTGATGAGAGCATCAGGGAGCACTGAGGAGTCATGTGACCGGGCTGGAGCTAGGCTGAGTGGGAGAGATAAGAGAGATAAGAACCACATCTGGAATCAAGGTCTTGTGGGAATACAGAACAAGACTATGAGCTGAGCAGTTTCAGACTTTTGAGACTTACTGGTTTTTGTTTGTTTTGTAGTGCTAGAAACTAAACACAAAACCTAAGAAAGTGGTCTACCATTGAGACATGCCCCAGACTCATAGTCTTTATTTTTCGCCACCCAATTCTGGCTATTTTCTGCTGAGACTAGAATTTAGGAGGTTGAAAGCAGAGAGGTGGAAACCCAAGAGGTAATTGCAGTAACACTGGAGAGGGCAAAGGGTAAGACAAGGCTATGCTGCAGAGGTGACAAGACACACTTGGGCTGGGGCTACATTTTGAAAGTAAAACCAACAGGATTTCCTGAGACATTAGGGGTCAGTGTGTGAGTAAGCTAAGAAAGAATCAAAGATGACACTAAGGTTTTAGCCCAAACAACTCAATGTTGATTCAGATGAAGGAGGCTGTGGGTAAAGCAGGTCCGATGGTCAGAACATCAGGAGTCCCAGCTTAGATGCTCCTGTTAAGGGTGGGGGTTGAAATTGTGAGCCTGCAGTTCAGGGAAGAAACTGTGGACAAAGCAATGGTCTGGAAAGCTTTGCAGTAGTTATTATCAACTTGACAGAATCTAGAATCACCTGGGAAAAGAGTATCACTGAGAGACGATCTAGATTAGGTTGTCTTATGGCATGTCTGTGGGAGATTGTCTTGATTGTATTGGTTGATATGAAACGACCCAGCCATTGTGGGTGGCACCATTCCCTGGGTTTGGGTCCTGGATTGTATGAAACAGGAGAACTGAACCCAAGCTCACCTGCATTCATCCTTTCTCCGCTTTTGGCTGTGGATGTGAGTAGCTGCTTTAGGTTCCTGCCATCATGGCTTCCTCATATGATGGACTGAAATTGTGAGCTACAATAAACTCATTCTGTGCTAGCTTGTTTTTTGTCAGGTTATTTCCTCACAGCAACAGAAAGTGAAGCTAGAATAAGTCTTTTGAGTATGAACAAGATGAACAAAGAAGAGAATGCAAGATGGAAGCCCTGGGGAGTCAGAGTTAGATGGAACCAACCACAGCTTCTCAGACAGAGTTCGGTAAACTTAGGGGGGAATCAGGGAGCTTGAAACCAAGTGGAGGATGTACATCAGAGGGAAAAGGAGTCACCTTGCAAATGTGGTTATTAGGTCAAATGAGGTGAAGACAAGCACCACCCACTGGAATGGCAAGACAGAAGCCACTGGGGCTTCTGTGTCAGGTACCTCAGTGGCACATAGGGTAATGCTTGAATGAGGAGTTCTTGAGGGAAAATGGGGGGAAGGGTGGAGTGATAGGGGTGCTGACAATGTGGTGTTTAGATGATGATTTGGGGAACTGTTTCTAGAAAGTAGGGGTGAAATGGATAGTAGTGGACGGGACAAAAAGGGTCAGGGGCTTATTTTCTTTAATGGCAGAAATAGCAATAGGTCTAAATAATTTACAGCCAGACCTTTAAGTACCAGTGTGGCTTCTTTCAATGCTAAGGCTAACAGAGAACTCTAGGAAACACTACAGCTTGGGAGTTGGGGCTCCTCTGAGAGTGAGGCTGGATGAGAGCAAGAGGAACACATGAATGGGAAATAAGAAAGGTGTTTCAGAATTTACATTAATTAAAATAGGTGGGATTGGAGAGAACTAGTGACCAGCTGGGTCTAGGTTAACTAAGTGACTTACGCTTGGCAGCTTGCTTACTGACCTGTGTGACATCAATCTCCTTATCCCTTTGTCAGCAACAGAACTCCAGCTTAATCTTGTGACTGAGGAGTTCACCCTCGGCTAGACATGTAGACCGTGGCTGAAGATATAAAGTCAGTTTCTATTGGAAGTAGTGCTGGACCCGGCACAAATGTGGAGGTTGGGCAAGCTTATGTTCAAATGTGAACTCAGCCACTGTCTTACTCTAAAGCCTCTGAGCCTGTGTTGCATGACAGGAATGAACAATGAGTATCTTATACAGTTGTTCTAGGAATTCCGTGAAAGAACAAGTATTGGCATGAAGTGGGACTTTGGTAAATGTCCCTCCTGGTTCTTGCTAAAGTAGAAATTAACTTTATTTCCATTCTATTTCTTCAATAGTTCAAAAGCACCGCTTTACTTGGGCTCTTAAAAACTGAGACCATTTCTTTGAGTGGTTTGTGTTTTAGGTTTCTAAGATCCAGAAAGAGTGCCTAGGAAACAGGGGTTCCCTCCCCTTGTTCAAGTACCTGTAAAATGGACAGTATGTGTTTTTCTAAAGCTAGCCATATGCCTGATGAGAGAGGCAGACTTTGTTCATTTCAGCCCTGAACGGAGGAGTCTGAGTGGGGATTTTTGTGAGCAACCTCCAGCCTCACTGCTCCGGACTGTCCTCAGGCCTGTGGATAACAGATAGCTCACACATAGTGTGGCAGCTGTCACCCAATGCATCTGCACAGCTACAGGTGGAAAGACCAGGAGGGTTGTCGTTACCATTTCACAGTGACTGGAAAGCACACAGTAGGACCAGATGAACAGAGAGTGCTTACCTTGTCCCCATGATTTGCCCAGCACCCTTTGAAAGGATTGCCATGAAGAGAAAATCACTTCCCCTATCTGACTTTTTCTCCCCAGTCCAAGGTCCTTCCCCTAGCCTTCAATCAGTGAAGAATTATTGAGAGAGGTAGCTAAGCAGCTGCTCAGAGAGAGCTGAAATATCACCAGGAAGTAGAAAATCTTGCCAGAAACATGAGCTGAGGGTTGTGGTCATCAGAATACCACTCATAGATGGCTCCTGGTTTCAAGGAGTTTCATGGAGAAAGCATTACAGAGCAACTCAGTTCATGGTGGCAGGAGTGTGATCCCAGGTGTCCACATCCTGGCAGCCAGAAAGAGAGACTTTGACAGGCCACAGAGCCTGGGTGTAAATTTTAAAGGCCCATTCTTTTGAACCTGTTCCACCAGTTAGACCCTGCCTCCTTAATGTTTACAGTCACAAAGTACTGCCACATGCCAGAGAATGTGTTCAACATATGAGCCAGTGGGGGACACTGCAGATTCAACCATAACTGGGAGAGCCATGCAAATGTGGGGATGGAGCCGAATTGCCAGGCAACAGGGATGAGGGTGAAGGATGAGGGTTATTACTGTTTGTTTATTACCCCCTCTTTTTTTTTTCCAAGACAGGGTTTCTCGGTAGCTTTGGAGCCGTTCCTAGGACTCGTTCTGTAAACCAGGATGGCTTCAAACTCACAGAGATTCACCTGACTCTGCCACCTGAGTGCAGGCATGGGCCACCACCTCCTGGCTTCTTTACCTTTCCTTTAGGGTTGTTTAATGCATGAAGAATATTAGCTCAAATATCAGAGGCAGTAGAGGTTAAATGGGCAGTTATTTTTGTGTGTACTTGAAACTCCACTAGAATTGATTTTTTTTTTCAAAACAAGCAGGTAGGGTACCAAAAGCAAACAGGGGGCAATTATCATAAAATTTTGGAGAACAACACCATATACTAGCAGTAAGGAGGGCTGAGAGTCTAACAGACATGCTTCCCATACCCTTAAATTCTCAGATGTTGGCATCATCTGCTGATGCTGGGAGGAGGAGGTGCAGGGGAGAAAAGTAATTCCTGGTTGAAAGTGTGACTGAGGGCAATCAGAATTCCACAGCTCTTTCTCATTTCTACATAACCAGACAATCGCCTCGCTTCTAAAAAGACTAGGAATGCAAAAGTTCCATGGGCAAATGGCAGTCACCACTACTGAGGATATGGGTGCCTCAGTGAAAGGTATAAACTATCCACTGCCAAGACCTTGGACCTTCTCTAGTTAGCACCCAGAATTTTGACAGACAGTTCTATCCTTCAGGTAGATATGAGGTCCTTTCCTTGGATTTGGTCAGGCTGAGATGAAAGAGCCAATGATGCAGACAGTGAAAACTCAGAACCACTACAGACAAGTTCACAGTTGACTCCCACACAGCTTGCAATGAGTGTTAGATTTCTGAACATTTAAAAAGATAAAATTAAGATGGCTTAAGCATGTAGAGAATGTATCTAGTACCCAAACATAGTACTCACCATCACTAGTCAAAGAACGACAGGCAACCAATGACTGTGGGATAAGGAAAATTAGTCCTTCCCAGGGATGGGCCCCTTATGAGTGATCCTTGAACCCATGTACACACATCAGCAATAGACACAGACTCAGCAGCTTGTATTTAAACACATTTGTGCATAGACTACACCACACACACGCATACATGTGCTCATATGTAATAATAATAATCAAAGAAAAAGAGGCTATAAACTTGAGAGTGTGTGGGGGGGAGGTGGAGGCTCTAGGGAAGACACACAGGAGGGGCTGAAGGGAGAAAAAGCATGGAGGAATGTGATAACATTCTATTTCAATTAAAAACATTAAAAATAGTTAATATAAAGATGCAACTTGGAGGAAATAGAGATTATGAAAATGAGGAAATATAAAAGAAACATCCAAAAATGCACTCAGATCCTAGACAGAGGAGATTCTGCCTCCATGGCATGTGGGCAGGATAGGGGGTTGGAGAACAGACATCCTTTTATAAACACTACCACAATGTCCATAAGCAAAATGTTATTTCAAATAGTACCAGGGTATTGGTCAACCCATATATTACACTCACATGGTCACCTGGTCATATCTAAGACAGGTGGGCCCAGTAGGACTTGACCATATGCCTACTCAGCTCAGCCCAGGGCACTGGTTGGTGGTGTCCTGGCCTGGCCCTCTGGTACCCAGGAAAGGTAAAGTCTAAAGTATCTCATATTCGAAGCCATTTTTCTAAATTGCAGTTGCTTTCTATTGTTGCCATGCTATAATTCATATTCTTTTTGCTTCCACGTAGCACAAGTTTTATTTATTCTGTTTATGCATGCATTGTAGTTGTGCTGCTGAGCAAGCTATTTCTCCCCTTGGGGAGAAAAATGAGCTGTGTCTACTATCCCAATGATCCCAATGAAAGGTCCATTCCTCTGGTATTCACACCCTTTCTAGACTCCTTCCTAGAGCTGGCTGCTATATGGAAAGGCCACATGCAGGAGAATCCAAAAGCCCACTGATAGGAGGAATAGGTCCTGCTAAAATCCCAGCCAACAGCAGATGCGGCTCTCCACCATGTAAGTGAGTCCAACTTAGATCCTCCAGCCCCAACTGGACCAGTCCTGCAGATGATGGGGAGTCCAGCCATGATGCTTAATTATAGGCTGGTCCCAGTTAAAGAGCGATGGTGGTCAAGTAAGCTGTTAGGTTGTTTTCAGTCATTAAATCCTGGGGTTGTGTGCTAGTAAGTAACAAATAACTAAATGGCTCTTTCTGCTTGGTTATCCATTAGGCCTACTGCCTGGAGTAGCCAGAGATCTGCTTTGAGTTGTGTTTTTAGTGCAGCCCTAAAAAAAAAAAAAAAAAAAAAAAAAAAAAAAAAAAAAAAAAAAAAAAAAAATGGCTGCTTGTAGTTTGTTCTGTTGATGTTTGTAGGTACTGTAGGTCCTTAGATCACTGCAAATGGCCAGAAGACACCTGATGTGCAATTGCAGAAAGCAGCTTTATTCTAGAGAAAAACAGCATGCTGGGGCCCACCCAAAATCAATTCCACCTTGGGGGAGGGTAAGGCAGCCCCTTTTAAGCTTGCTTAGGGGAATTCCAGCTGTGGTTAAGTATACTTAGAAGTGATTGGGTATAGACCCTTACTGATACAGGAATCATTTCATGATTGGTTCACGAATCTGGTCAGCAACTGTGGTTATGGTGTCAGGGGCCTGTCTGTTGTGTCAGGGGTCTGTCTGACTGAAAATAGCAAGAACAGTTCCTGCTTGTGGCTGGGTAGGACCCTGACTGACTACCAGACTGAAGGTACTTCCTGGGGGTCTGGTTGAAGCCAGACATGAATAAACCCAGGATGGTGGGGTAATATGGGGCAGAGGTCTCAGCAAACTGACCTAGGGGAAAAACTGGCTCTGGTCCCTTCAGTACTTTTTTTAGCAGTGAATTTTGTGTTTCTTCCCAGTTGAGGAAAAACTTTTTTAAACAGCTTAGATATTCAAGGGATCATACACCTAAAAGTGGATGAATTCAGCAGTAAGGACGTTGTTTTAGAAAGGGGCCTGCTATGTAGCCCAGGCTGACCTTGAACTCAGAATTCTTATGTCTTAGACTCTTGAATGATAGTATTGTGGGCATGTGCCATACACCTGCCTGTGGTTTTCTAATATCCAGCCAACAGTTACCCTGACCTCTGATCTTGTTGCCCTGTACTATTTAGAGTTGACTGTGACCTTTCCAGACTATGACTGCCTGCCATCTTGATGCTTCTTCGGCTTGCTGTGGTTTCTAGTTCTGAGTTGCTTTTAGCTTTTCAGGAGGCCTGATTATTCCATCCCTATAGTTCTATGTGGGAAAAAATAGTTTCCCAGAAAAAAAAATGCCCTTGGAAAGCCATCCCTTAGGAATAAACAGATTTTTTTTCCTTCTGTACTGAAGCAACCCCTTGCAAAGCCTTTTCCTCTCACAGAAGCTAACTGGGAGATTTAACAATCACTGTATAAAATGGACAACCACAAAGCTCTTATTAACATTTTGCAAGCAGCTAACCTAGCTTCTACCTCTCTTCCTATGCTTCCCAGACCTAGGAAGTCCCGCCCATAAATAGGACCATGTCCTGGCATACACGTGGTGGAGTTCTTGCCAGATACTGTCTGCTCATGAGACTCTCCACACTGAGGGCTGGGTTGTAGCATGAGCAACAAAGTGTGGCACTGTGGTCCAGACTACTGGTTTTGAAACCAGCTCTCTCTGGTTTCTTCTAGCCTGGAACCTAAGCCAGTTTCTTTTATTCCCTTGGATTTCCTCATCTAGAAACCAAGATATTCAACGTTTGTCTTATGGGGTCACTTCAAGGTTTGAAATTAAATTTTATGAAGGACTCAGTAAACAAACTGAATTTTTGGGAAATGGGCAGCTAGGGATGGGAAATTGTGTAGTTCAGTAGTATATGCCTTGCCCAGTATATGAGGCGCTGGATTCAACACTCAACACTATTGAAATAATAAAGTAAAAGTAGTCATACAAAAGATGAGGATGATGGTGATGATGATGATGAATTCCGGGGACGCAAGTAGACTTCAGAGGGTTTTTAAGTGTTTTTTTTTTTTTCCTATGAGGTCTCCATAACCTATGATGGACAGAAAAGTTAGACTTATTTTATGTGGTCTTATTTTATGTGCTGCAGCCCCCTGATATTTGTTTATTGTTCTTCAAAACAATTTATGACATTTCTATTGAGCCTTTTAGTTCATAATATGAGGTAAAAGAAAAAGCAGTTCTCTTTAATACTTTACACATTAGTAAAATATCTGAGACTTAAAGGGACTTCCAAGGAATTACATTTCTCAAAAATTGAGATTAAGTAACAAGCTTTCACTCCTCGAATTTTTCCAGTTGATTTTCCCCTTATAATAGTAACAAGCTGTAATTAGTCACATTTAATTTCAAGGCCAAGTCTTTATTGTTGCTGATGTCTTTAGATTTGAAGCACTGGTTTCAGCCAGTGTCTACTGAATACACTTCAAGTTTGAGTTTGGCATTTGGTGGAATTTGGCATCAGGCTGTCCTTTCTTTCAATCAGGCACATTCCAGTTCAATCTCCAGCCAATCCTTTCCTCTATTGCTTAGAGTCAGGAGCATCCCATCCTCTGATAACCTTGCCTACTCTGACCTTTGAACTTAAAGGCTTAGCATTTTCTTCTGCTTTGAACTTGTTTGAGCACTAGTATCAAAAACAGTCGCATCTAAGAGTATCCCTGTATACCAGCAGTGAATGTCTCCTTTTTTGGGAAAGTTGGTTTATCTCCTTTTTTAGACCCGATTTTTGTTTATTTCAGTGGACCTCATCAAGAGTCTCTTCAGACTTGGTTTCTTTGGGTTTTTCGTCATTAAGCTCCACAGTTTTCACTTGCCCAGACGTTAACAGTCTCAGTACCCTTGAAACACTAACTTTCAAAAAAGATGCTTGTAGGCTAAAACCAAATGGTTCTTATTAGCAGTCTTAGCTACATTTTTGATGTTTCCCAGTAATTTATGCTCTGCAAGAAATGAATCTGAACCATGATCCTGTAGAAACTTGATAATGTTCTTCTTGGGCAGCTACACACTGCAGAAGAGCTGCTATCATTCTTCTTCCATCCCTCCCTCCCCCCTCTAAATCCCCCCCTTCCCCTCCCTTCCTGCTGTTCTACAACACCCATTTCCAAGTATACAATACTGCTAACTCTCATCACTGCACTGAAGCTCCTTGACCTTATTCCTCCCTGTAACTAAAATGCTTTAGCTTTTGGCTAACATCTTCCTGCCTCCATCTGGGGTCACCAGCACTCTGCTCTCTGCTTCTACAAGGTCTTCATGTTTGCATTCCACATGAGTGAGAGCACATGGTATTTCTCTGTCTGCCTGATTTATCTCATTCACACAATTTCTTCCAGGTTCCTCTGTGCTGTTTCCAGTGGCAAGGTTTCCTTTGCGTTTAAAGGCTGAGCAGTATTGTAGTGTGCACATGCTGCGTTATCTTTACTCCCTTACCCATCGATGGACAGACTTTTCTAGAGTTTGGGGTTTGCTTTTTGTTTGGCCAGTAAAGGCATCAAAAATGGAAATGGCAACATTTATAAAACACCGAAAGTCTCTTTCAACACACTCACTACCCAAGATCTTTGTCCAACCACAAGCTGGAACAAAGCCAGCAATCTTAGAGTTTCTAGGGCTAGGGAAGGAACACACAAAAGTCAGAGAAATAGAATGAAGAGAGTATTGCCACTGATCCTATACTTTCTTAAGTAAGAAAAGGGGCACCAGGGCAATGAAATGTGTGCCATTTATTTACCAAGGCAGTTTTATCCAGTGGTAGAGTTAGGGTTGGTGTTGTGGGGTGGGGGGAGCTTCAGAGTTAGATGTCTGAGTTCACTGTAGTTCCTTCCACTCTTGCTAGTCCCATTGCCATGGCCACTAAAAATATCAAAGTCTCAAGTTTCTTTCATGTGTAAGATGATAACAATGGTAACTCTGTAGGGCTGTTGTGTGTAATAAATTCAACGATAGCTATGTAGTGTGCTTCAAAGTACTAGCTTTAGACTCAATCTGTCTTGATTCACCAGTTGAGTGGTTTCAGAAAAGCCACTCAAGTGCTGTGTCTTAGGTTATCTGTGAAACAGGAATGTTGACACTGAATGAGAGGCTAAATATATGGGCTCCTTGAAAATATTCTGGCACTCAGTTCGTGTTGGATAGTACCCTCTGTCTTTACTGATAAATAGCAACAGCAGCAGCAGCATGTGACGGGACCACTGAGATGGACTCCCTCAACACTCCATTGTTATCAGTTGTTAAGATGCTTACCTGTCAGAAAGGAACCTACATGCTTTTAAAATGAAGATTCAAATATCTGAAGAAGTAGAAAGAAAATGTAGCCACTTTAGAGAAAGTCTCAATAAAATTTTTGTTGATTCCTTTCTTGGAAAAATTATTCTGATTTGTATAGTCATGCATTGTATGTATACTTCTATATTTTATGTACAGTCTTTGTTGTGTGTACTTATGTGCAGTATGTACACTAATGTGCTGTATATCACTGTATGTTATTTGTACAGCTGTATGTTATCTGTATAGCAGTCATGTGTTATACATACACTCATGGGCATATGTACAGTCATGTGTCATATGTATAGTCATATGTTGTATGTACAGTCATACTTGTTGGAATATGGATAGTCATGTATTATATGAACACTAATATGGCATATGTACAGTCATATGTTATATATGCATTTATGTGGCATATGTACAGTCATGCATTGTGTGTATAGTCATGTGTCATATTATAGTCATGTGTGTGTGTAAAGTCATGTGTTGTATGTACACTCATGTGGCTTATGTAGTCATTGCTGTATGTACACTCATGTGGCATAGTACAGTCATGTATTATATGTACACTTATATGACATATGTACAGTCATGTGTTGTATGTACACTCATGTGATGTGTTATATGTATACTTATGTGGGATATGTACAGTAACGTGTTGTGTGTACATTCACTTCAGAGACTGCTTTTCTCACATACATCAGAAAAGAATCATGTCTACCTTCTTATTACAAACTGTTGATAAGCATCCTTTAAGTGACGGGTCATTATGCACATATATGTGACCATAATCCACTCCCACATTCTTGTCTGGATGCTTGCTGTTTAAATTTTTGTTTATTTTTTCCACATAAGATTATTTCTTCAGGACAGAGTTTAATAATTCTGAGTATTGAGGCATGTTGGTATACATTTAAGATCTGACATCATCTATCTACTTTTTTTAACAGTCATACCAAGCTATGCACAATGGTGCTTTCCCATACTCTGAGCACTGGGAAACCATGAGTGGGAAAGCAAATTTGAGGTCAGCCTAAGCTACAAAGAAACCTTGTGACAAAAAACAAATATATAGCCCTGGTATAGCCCAGGGAAGAAGGCTTGCCCCACCTGCACAAAACTCTGAGTTCCATCTCCCCCATCAAAACACAAAAATAACTATATCAAATTAAATCAAAGTGTATGAAAATGCTCCTGTAGAACTTATACTTATTAAAAATTGTTTCAGCCAGGCATGGGGGCACATGTCTTAACCTCAGCCTTCAAGAGGCAGACATAGGCTCGAGGAAGATCTTGGTGAGTTCAAGGGTAGCCTGGTCTATATAACAAGTTTCATGACAGGCAGGGTTATGTAGTGGCATTTTGTGTCTTAAAAGCAAAATAAACCAAACCCCAACTAGTTTTATTTAGTTTTTATGTGTGTGTTTGTGTGTGTGCACATGC
This sequence comes from Cricetulus griseus, assembly GCF_003668045.3. Taxonomy (NCBI): domain Eukaryota; kingdom Metazoa; phylum Chordata; class Mammalia; order Rodentia; family Cricetidae; genus Cricetulus; species Cricetulus griseus. The sequence goes on along the minus strand of NC_048595.1, from coordinate 341,059,346 downwards.
ACGCATGCACACGTGTGTGAACGTGTGTGTGAGAATGTGTCAAGGCACACATGTGGAAGTCGAAGGACAACTTTGTGTAGTTCATTCTCTCCTTCCACCATGTGGGTGCTGAGAATTGAACTTAGGTCATCAGCTTGGGGAAAAGTGCCTTTACCTGTTGAGCCAACTGACCAATTACAGGAAACAGTGGCCTGCAGGGATTCAGTAAGAATTGTACTTCATTAATTACTCATATGTTTTTGTATGTATGTTTAAACTCTGTTGTTTCTGGTAATTTGTCTAAGTCCTTTGCCCATTCTCCCTTTGTGGACCTTACCATATTTCTGTTGTGTTTTGCATTAGCTCCTTGGGTGTTAAATGATATTAATCTTCCACTGCTTTGTCAATATTTATCCTTAGTTGGTATTTTATCTTTGATATTCTTTTTACATAAGAAATGTTTTGAAAAACAATTGTATAATCTGTTTATTTTGTGTCTATTTTGTCTAGGAGTGAAAACTTACATGTAATGGTGCCTGAGTGGCTGGGAGTGACTGGGGAGAATGTCCCTGTTATATGACTTTACAAATGTTGATTTCTCAAATTCTTTAATTCATCTGGAGTTAAAGTTCTGTCAGTGTAGAGTATGAATTAAGGTTGGAGATTGATTTTCTCTTCTAATTTGCTAACCAACTGTCCTAATGCCATCCATGGAATAATTCTTCCATTCCCATTGATCCAAGATGCCTTTCTTATCATAAATTAAGTTTTTATATGTTCTAGGGCTATCCGTCCTGTTCTATTGATCTTCCGGTCCATCCCTATGCCAGTTCCGTGGTGTTTTAATTATAGTTGAAGGATCTTTTAAGTCCACTATTTCAAGAATGCCCAGCAGAGCCAGCACATTGTGCGAACATGAGGGTGCAGCCAACAGATACTTAGAAATGCCTCAGGGTTTCATTCTTCTTGCTCATCTTTGAGCCCGAGAAGGCCACAGAATGATTGCTGTTTATTGAAAACAGATACTTAGGAGTGTAGAGTGTCTTTGAAGGGCTTCCAAACACTTGGTCACCTATACAGAACCCAAGTGGCTCCCATGATTATTCAATTTTCTGACTGATTTTCCCATGTTTTGTGGTCTTCAAACCTTGATAGGCTGTTATTGTTAATAAATAATGGTGACCAACCAAAGTCAGGTGAACCATGTGACTAGCATTGTTCAATGAGAGATATGCTATAGTAACTTTTGTCACTCCTTGGAAACAGCTTGAATAGTGAGTACATGGTTCACCTTGCTCCAAATATTGGTCTGGGCTCCATGGTGGGGACAGAATGGGAGGCGAGCCATAGTCAACCCGCAGTGATTTGTAAAAGATCACGAATCCATCTTGTTGTAAGCCATGGCACTTGTGACTCATTTGTTAGAGCAACACCACTTAGCCTATCCTGACTGGTAACAGAAGTTGGTTCAAAATACTTAATAGTTGGTATATCATGAATTAAGTCAGATACTTAAATTAAATTAGATAATTAGGATAGATAACCTGCTAGGACACTAGGATGCATGCAGGATGATTTAGCCTTGTAATTTACTTGAGTGCATCTCTTTGAAGTAGCAGTGCAGTTCTCACATCTCATTGACTGAGTATTGATTTTCTAACTTGGGAGTTATCATCACAGTGATTTCAGTCTTAATGGTTCCTCTCTTCTGATACCATGGCATGATTTAGAAAATAGAAAGATCCCCCCACCCCCATATCATCATTTCAGTTATGCTGATTTTATTTTTTTTCTCATGGAGAACTTAAGTCCAATATTCTGCAACTTCTGCCCATCATAGATGATAACATCATTCAACTCACAGATGTATATTCTTTTGTCCATGTTGTCTTTAAAAAGTTAATGCCTGAGATACTCCCATTATATTTTCTCAATTAATTGTAAGAAAGATTTTCTTGCCCTTGATGGGGCAAACATGACACAGATGACTTGAAACCAGATATAGCAGAAGTCAGTGCCCCCTTAAACTATAGAGAAGACAAGGCTAGTTTCTTAGTACAACCAGTCTCAACTCATAGGTGGAGAATGGGGCGTGTCATCCAGTGGGCAAGCTGTTGTGTCTCCACCAACCTATGTGTAAAATAGGGTCTTGTGAAGACTGGTGGAGAAAACACATACCAATTACTTAAGCACAGAATCTGGTCCCTCAAGTGTCTATTGACTTTTAAGGACAGACCTATAGGTTTTCCAGTTGCCTGAGTAGCTGCAATTGTCTTGAACTCTGATTTCAGGCATAGAACAACATCAAATTCTCTCTAGGATTTCTGACAATGTTGTATGTGTTTCCAGTCAGAGGTAATGTGGTTCACTGGTGCCTGTGTATATTTAGTCTCCATCCCTTGCTAGACAACAATTAAACAAATAAACAAACAAAACAAGTTTCTCAAAACACCCCAAAGCCCAGTACCTCATTCTCTGGTGCCTGATCTCTAGAATACCTATGCTTGTATTAGTTATTTTTCTGTTGCTGCAATAAACAACTTAAAGTCAAAAAACGTTTATCTTAGCTTGCACTTCCAGCAGGATAAGGCTCCATTATGACAGTGAGGAATGGCAGCAAATGTCAGGTGTGATGGAGGGAGCAGAAAGCTGAGGAATTGCATCTTCAGCTACAAACATGAAGCAAAGAGAGAGCAAATTTGAAGTAGGACAAGGCTTTAAATTCTCAAACCCACCTCTAATGATGTAATTCTTCCATCGAGGTTGCACCACTTCCCCAAACAATACCACCAGCTAAAACCAAGTGTCCATACACCTGACCTGATGGGGGACATTGGTCATTCAAACCACCACACTGCTTGTGAGTCTTCTTGACTTGAGAACAGTGTCTTGACTTCTCTGCTTCTTACTTTCCTCACGTATAATGCCTGCCTTAGAGCTGTTAGAGGACTGTTGAGCAAACATATCTGAATCTCTGCAAAGTATAGTTGAAAGGTTTGTATCTGTCAAAGTGCTAAGTGCTCTTACTGTACTTCATTTCCATGCTTTTGTGACTTAGGCAATTTTATAAAAAAAATGTAGCATCTCTTCTATATTGCAAGCTAATTTTTATTACATCCTGTGCCTTCTGAAGCCCACATTCTCTCAACATGACTCCACCCACTGTGATTACCATTACTTCATTGGCAGGAAGTTCGATTAAACGCCCACCCCACTTGTTGCTCTTTTGGAAGAAAAGTTGTGCACTTGAACCCCAAATCTGAGGATGGGGAATAACACCAGTGTTCTTTGGTCCATGGGCCAAGTGAATAAGTTATATATTTAATATGACTTCTTCTGGCAGTTGCCACCCATGTAGTAAATCTGTTCTTTGCAATATTCCTGTGGTATTATTTTATCGCATGATCCTGGCAGTAATTGTAAATGTCTATTTTAGAGTGAGAGTCTGTGGTAAAATCTTGGCTTCATCTTCTATGATCTTGAACTTGTCAATTTTTACTTTTTTGGGAGGGAGGATTCTCATTTGAAAAATAGGTATACTGATGCCTACTTGGCAGATCAATCTGGAGAGTTGAAAAGGGAAATGTACAATATGTTGTGTACAGCCAAGCAGGTAGAGATCTGTGTGTCATCTGCAGCCCAGCTGTGTGTCATCTGCAGTAGTAGCTTGGTAGAGAGGAGGCTACAGTAGGCATGGAGGCCTCTTCCCATGCAGAATCTCTGACCCAGGAGTTTCTATTTTCCCAAGTGTGTCTTCTGGGCTTGAGTGCACTCTTCACAAAATGTCAAGGTGACATTGATGGAGGTAGTTGCCAGGAGATCATACTTAACAAGTTCATGGGGGTAGACCTGTGAACTTACCAGGAATTTTTAAAGCCACCAACTTTCTGGATAAAGGGAAATGTTGCTTTCCTTTCTAGTCTCAAATGACTGTAATCTTTATTCTCCAAAACACAATAAGTTCTAAGCCCTTTGCAATTGTGTATAATAAGTCATACTATGTGGTGTACTGATAGTTGGACTCTGTGCTCTCAAAGATCCTAGCTTTGTCAGGAAGAGGCTATAAGTGAGGGCTGGCCAGCATGTGCCTTAGGAAAACCACAGAGGTTGGATGTGGGGTCTGGGCATGGTGGCTCACCCCTGTAATCCCAGCACTCAGCAGAGACAGGCAGATATCAGTTAGCTTGAGACCAGCCTGGTCTAAAAAGTGAGTTCGGGCCATACAAGGCTACATAGTGAGACCCTTACTCAACACACACACACACACACACACACACACACACACACACAGGGGGGGGGAGAGCAAGAGAGAGAGAGCGAGAGCGAGAGCGAGAGAGAGAAAGAGAGAGAGAGAGAGAGAGAGAGAGAGAGGAGAGAGAGAGTTGGACAAAAAAGCAAGGGGGTAGATGCTTTTGAGGTTAGATTCCCAGCACTCCTCCATTGCTACCTATGCTACCAGGAGCCAGTGTTGGGTGTTAAAGGGTGGGGGGAGGGGAATTAGTTTTAGATAGGACAAAGAAGGAAAGCCACCCTTACCAAAGAAATGGTGTGGCCTTCTATTGCTATGAGTGGCACTTGGCGAATGGATCAGTTTTGTGTTCTTACTAATACTTTTTAAAAGTAAAGTTTTGAAATTGTTATACATGCATGTAGTGTATTGTCATCGTGTCCAACCCTCACCAGCTCCAGCTCCTCCCAGGGTTACCCATCACATCTTCATGTCCTCCTTCTTTAGCTTTTTAAGTTTTTGAGATCGCTGAGTCTAGTGCTCCCCACATGTGCATGCCTATAGGATCATCCACTGGACCATGAGGAACCCACCAGCAGGTATACACCCAACTCCCAGCTCCTCCCACCACCACCACCTGCACCCCTCCCCCTGTCATCAATTGCTATTAGCTCCTGAGCTAGGGATGGTGCCTTGGGAGCTCCTTCTGCCCTCTGTGCTGGAAGGCTTTGTGCTATTGATTTTCCAGCCTGGACAGTCTGCTGCAGGTAGCCAGGTGAGAAGACTTCTGCCTGAGCAACAAGGGTCCCTTATTGGGGTTGTGATGACAAAAAGAATGATGCCTTTTCTCTTTGCTCATTTTCTTTTCAAGCAATTTCTGATTTATACAAGTGTGTATTTCAGATAAATTTCAGGCTTATGCAGTAGTGTTTCCATAGAGCCTTTATTCAGCATCTCCCAATGTAAATGTCTTACATTACCATGGTGACCAGTTATCAGCTCTAACAAATTAACACCAATACAGTGCTATTAACTACAGTAAGTTATTATTCAAACTCTACCCATTTTTCCCAGCACCTTTTCTTTTTTTCTATCCCAGTATCCAATCAGGGATCCCACTCTGCCTTTTGATGTCACACCTCTTTAATGCTGCAGTGGCAGATGCTCAGTTGTTTTTGTCTTTTGGGACATTGATGCTTTTCAAATGGGTTATTCTTCTCATAATGACACTATGAGGTTTGTCAAACGTGGCATACTCTTCTTTTTATCATAGCTGACAAATGGCTAGCCTGGCTCAGCCCTGGTGAGTGGTTTAGCTCTACTGAACAGTGAATTCTTGACTCCCCCAGGTTGACAGTGAGTCCCCAAAGTGTTCAAAGGTGGGACATTTGGAAGGTGATTAGGCCGTGAGGGTGGAGCTCTCATAGTTGGCAATAGGAACCCTAGCAGGGCTTGAAAAACATATCAGTCTCCTTCCTGCCATATAAGGATCCAGCAAGAAGGTGTCATGATGAACCACAGCACAACCTTCACTAGACACCATGCCTGGCATGACTTAGCCATGGAGTCCCCAGTGTGTAACTATAAGAAACACATTTCTGTTGTATTTAAGTTGTCCAGCTCATGATATTTTGTTATGGCTGTCTTCATGAATTATGACAGACTCCATATTGTAGAAGGAAAGACTGTCAGAGAATCTGTGAATGTGTTTGTAAACATTTCTGGTAAGATACTTTGGAGTTATGCACACAAACTGTCTTGGCTTCTTCAGGTCGCCTTCATCTTGGATTTGCCTGAAGTAATGACCTTTGACATTCTAATGGCAACATTCTATCTGCAATGACCCTGCCTGTGGGCACAATAGTCCCCAAAGATGCTTTATCTGGTTGCAAGCTAGGGACATTCCAGAAAGAGCATTTCCCTATAGATATGGGCCACCTTCTCTGAGGCCCTCAGAAGATGAAAGCTGGTTACAGGTCACAGACTTACAATCCCTAGTTCCTCCAAAGGCTTTTTTCATGCCTGTGGCTATGGGCACACAGCATGGAACACATCACTTTGCCTTTTCCCTACGCTTCTCAATGCCTTCTTCAGGAAGGTGGGCCCTGTTTAGAGTTCAATTCCCAGAACCAATTGGTAGAACGGAACAACCAATTCTTACAACACACACACACATACACACACACACACACACACACTAATGAAGTTGAACTCGAGGTCTTTAGACTGAGAAGGAAGGACATTGAACCATAGTCCAATCTCAGCAAGTTGCTAGCTTAAGGCAAAATGTCTCCAACCTCAACTGCGATAGTATTTCCGGGGTTGAGAGAGGCTCTATACATGCCTGCCGCGGTCTATGATCCCATGGTACCTAGAGGAGTACATTCAGGTCTGTGATTAATTTAGGGGTATGAGCACAGATGAAAAGGAGGCTGCTTAGGGTCTCAGATGCAGTTCAAAGGGAATAGGGATTTACTCAGTCAGTTCTTTATTTTGCCTACCATGTCTACTTTGTGCCAGCACACAGTGGTAAGGCTAGAGGGGGTCCCAAATGTCCCTGGCCTCATGAGGATTACACTCTGTGAGTGTTAGGAGTGGCATAGAGAGTTCATCTGGAACAGAAGAGAGAAGGGGACTTGACAGTGTGCTCTGGTGTCCTGGCTATGTGGTGCATGGGAGGAAGGGGAGATTTAAAGGGAGAAGATGAAGGCTCTAGCCTTCAATAGTGGCCATTTGGTGTGTTTATGAGCCATTGAAGGAAAAAATTCTCCAAGTTTTGAATAAGTTTGTAATTTTGTGTTGGGATACATTCAAAATTATCCTAGGGTGAGTTTGGCCCACTGGCCATAGGTTGAAATTGCCTGCCAGCAAAGCTTCTGTGCTGCAATCTTGTCCAAATATCACAGTCTGTACTTCTCTGTCTTTCCCAGTTGATAAATAAATTTACAGTTGTAGGGAAAGGTGGACATGTTATTTACAGGCATTTATGTGTATCTGTGTAATGTGTGTGTGTACTTCTATGTGGATGTGTGCTTGTATGTATATGTGCTTGCCTATGTGTGTGTGTGCATGCATGTGTATGGTGAGAGGTATGTGTGGTAGAGATGTTCAGCCTTCTTGCTTGCTTTCTTAGACAACGTGAAAAGCTAGCTGGAGCCCCCACTCCCATTCCTGTGTGGAGGGCATGCATGTGCACGTGTACCCATGGATAACTCAGCCCATATCCTATCCTGTCAAGCCACACTCTAGAAAGATGCCCTGAATTCTGGTATGAGACTTTGTAATGGTGGACTTCAAAGGCGAGTCTGACTGTTGCAGGAATTGACTGCCTCTCAATGAGGCTCATAGGGCTCTGAAAGACAAGACCTCTTGCCATCCAGTGTCTGGGTGTTTGCCAAATCCTGGCTTGAGAAAACCACTGTTCTATGCTTTAAAGCCACATGTTTTTCTGCTGCCTTGCAGGCATTAACTTGGAAACATCTTCTGTGTGGGGATTTAGTCACATCCTTACAACGCTACTGTAGTAATGTGGGAACAACAATAGAGCATGCTTCAAACGACACAAATGTAGGTTTTATTTCTTATTCAGAATTTGCTATTTTTAGTTAGCTAGGCACTTTTCAATGCATCAGTGACTATAATGTGGTTCACTCCACGAAAATCAAATAACTGGAGAGCTGGCCATGTATTTCTGTCACAGACCATATTTTGATTTGCATTTTGAAGTGTTTTTATGAATTGGATTGCAAAACTAATTGAATCAGAGATGAATTTTGCTCAGTAAGTTGAAGTATTTTACAAAATAAAATTACCATAAGAAATTGATCTAATTATTTGGAAGTTTCTAATGCAAAAAAAAAAAAATCCTAAAACTGTCTGGTGTGCTGTTGTGTTTTCTTTTTTTTTTTTTCTTTCCAGAGAAGGAATCACAGAAATACAGCTCCTTCTGGCAAAGAAGTAGCTTTTATTTAGTTATATCTTTGGAGATGCAGCTCTTAGCTTACAGGAACACAGCCTCGGGGCTGTATTCAGGCCATGCTTTATTAGTGGATGGTGCTCATTTATACTGGTTCCTCAACACCTCTTTTCTATATGCAACACAGTTTCCTCATCTATAACCATCATTGTTGAGATGGAAATGTTATATTTTTAACTGCTTGAATCTTGTTTGTCCCACATGTGAGTGGCCCATTGTTGGGAGGGCTTTTCATGTTGAGGGAGAACTGATATGTGTCCTCACCACAATAGACAAGCTCTCCGCCTAATTGAGGTCAAACTCTTGCTGCTTCATGGAGATCCTGCACGGGCTTTTATATGCCTTACATAAAGTCTGACCTCTGCTTTAGTGACACAGTGAGTGTAGAGATGGGGAGAGAGTCCCTGTTGTGACTGGGAGAGCTTTAGGGAAGGGATTACTGTGATCTGCTCGTTTCTGTGAAGACCCTACCCAGATGCCTTCTTGCCTGTGAAGTTGATACAGTCCTGTGTCTTCCCTTTGGTTGATGGTTTCTCTGGTCATTACAGATCCACCATGCTTTTCTGACTAGAATTTTATCTCTATCCCAGGGGTGACATCATGGGTTCCCTTACCCCTGCCTATAGCCTGCCCTTCCATATTCCAGGAGTCACAGGATTTCTATGTAAGAAATATTCTTGTGCAGCAAATACAGCTTCAAAGAACACCACCTGACAGTCTGCCCTGCCCTCCAGAACAAGTCAAATAGATACACAGTGGTGTCATGCTCAGGATGCAGACACTGCTTGGGAAGTCTCTGGTTCTCTCTAGCAGCAGCCTTTTGTGTATACAAGTCCCAGCATCCCATCCTCTGGCCCAAACCACACTGCAGACAACTGCTTATTGAATGAAAAGAAAGGGAGAAAGGCTGTCCTTACTTAACGAATCTCATAGGAATGAACAAAAACTTAGCATGGGGATAGCAAAGAGGTGGCTGACCATTGACAGCCCTGAGTAGTTAGCAATGCTGCTCCCAGGCACAGGGTTGATGGAACACTAAAGACTTCCATAAAGAAAGACTGGTGGGTACAGTGAACTGTTTTCTAGATGGCATGGTGGGGAATGATAGTAAGTCCCAGGAACATAGAAGGTACCCTAGTCGGAAAGAAAGATGATTAAAGCCAGAAGCCCACCTGTTTCTGGTCCTAGTTTCCTGGGACACAAGGAGTTGAGCTAGAGGAGGAGAACAGAGAGCCATAGAATATACATGGAAGGGACAGGCAGGGAAGAGAGGGAGCTGAAGGGGGGCAACAGAGTCAGGAATTGCACAGAATCATACAGTTTGAGGTGGGAGATGGTCAAGGAAGAACACTCAGACTTTATTCTTCACTGGACCTCTTTCTTTCTCTTTGGTAAGATCTTACACCCTAGACCATACAAACTGTGGTTTCACCCAAAAAGGAGAACTAAGGCCCATCTCATCTCAGGACTGGTATGAGATGAATTAACTTCTGGGGGACATGGTGGTTTGCACAGAGATCTTTGTCTCTTTGATGTTGAGCAAATGTTTGAAAGTTGAGGGAAGGAACACTAGCTAGAAGGGCAAAGGAAGCTGAATATAGCAACAAAGAAACTTTGGAAACCATGCACATGGGTCAGTGGCAGTAGATTTAGAAACCAAGAAAATATGATTTCTAGCCAGCAATGAGGGGTGAACTGTTTTAAAGTGCTTTAAATTTTCCAAAGATTTTTAATCTCTCTTTACCACTCTGTCTCTCTATAGTGAATGTTTACAGTTTATGATACTGGGTCATTGCCTGGGTATCTGTCTCTGTACTGATGGACAATTTAGTTGTTTCCAATAAAAATAGATTAAAGAAACAATTAACCATATGAAACATAGACTTACAGGAGGAAAAGACCAATACTACCAGAATAGTCACTGTCTCTGGAAGGGAGGAAGGGGGCAGGAATGAAACATAAGAGTTTTACCTGTATTTGTTTATTTTTAAAGAAATCTGAAAAATAAAATTATAATAAGTAGTAATAATTTCAGTGTTATATGGATGCTTACTTAGTTGTTTGGAGAAAGAAAAATATATTTCATTTTATTTATTTATTTATTTATTTATTTATTTATTTATTTATGTGTGTGCCTGAATGTTTGTGTGTGTACCACACGCATGCAAGTACCTATGGGGCCCTGAAGCGGGTATGAGATTTCCTGCAACTGGAGTTATGGGTTGTTGTGAGATGCCCCATGTGGGTGTTGGGAACTGAACCTTGGTCTTCTGCAAGGGCAACAAGTGCTCTTAATTACTGAACTGCTACCATCTCTCCAGCCTCAGAGGAAAATATGTTACAGTCAGCTGTGTGGACAGGTTGCTGGAAGCACTGACCCATCAATTCCTGTTCAGAATTTTCATGGTGATGTAAAGCCACAACCCTATGAATGGGACTTGCTGCTCTTCCCCTGGACCCAGTGACAACTAACCAAGCTATCCTCCATGCCTTCAGCTCCTATGAATCCCTATGTGTTGTGGGTTACGCTGCTCAGAAACCCCTTGGGGGAGGGGGTGAGAAGACTCAGCACCAAAACTCAAGCACTGGGAGTCAGTGAGTAGCAGAGCGTGCTGTAGACTTGTTTATTACGGAAGTTAGGCCTTTCTTTATATCCCCTCCCAAGGTCCCATTGACTCAGGTGGCTGACTCTGTTACATTGTCCTTTCCTCATTGGTGTCTCTGGTCAGGTGTCTCTTTATCAGCAGTCTCTGGGGTAGAGGCAGGCTCGGCTCAGGGAGGAAGTGCCTGCCATGCATGCTCATGCAGGCTGGCCTAGGCACCTGCAGCTTGGGTAGGCTGGCTGTAGTTTCTCCTACACCTATATTGACCGCTCTCTTTTGGGATTAGGAGCCCAAGGAGGCAGACATATTTGTGAGACCTCATTACTGACCTGACATCCTTAGTGAATCTAGAACAGAGTAGAAAAGATCATGCAAGCCCCTGTCTTAGTTATAGCCAGCCACTGAATAGTGAGGAGCTGGGTCAGGGTGTCTGTGTCCTTTGCAGCCAGCCACGACTTGATAGAGGTTCAGTCACAGTGGGCAATTCCATGTGACATTTTTATGCCCCTAACAGCCTCCTTCCTGGTTACCTTGAGTTGGTTGTGATGGTTGACATGAAGCATGAGTATATAAGCTGATGATGATCTTTTGTTGCTGAGAGCTAATCTGTGTTATTAATTGCAAGCTATATTTAGCCTTATTTTTAAATAGAGGAAAGTAGACTGCAGACATGTGGCAGCTCTATTTGCTCTAACTGGCTGGTGCAAACTTAGCACTACCTTGTAGATTTCCTTCATAACCAAGGGTCATGGCTTGACTCCTAACCCCACAGTTCTGGCCTTTGGTTGCAAAAATACTTGTTGAAAGGAATGTCTTTAAAATGTGAGAAGCCAATATGATAACATTGTGTAAAGTTTGTCAAATAGAAAAAAAAAAACAGGCAAGTAAATAGTCTTTAATCTCATCTGCCTAAATGTCACAATCAATCTTTTTCTCTTGCCATCAAGTTATTTTTCAAACAAATCCATCATAGGAATGTAATCAAAGTACTATGGTCATCTGGGCACATTTCTTAAATTTTACACTATATTATTTTGAAATATAGTGTAAAATTATACAGTATAAAAATTACACTATATATTATAGGCATGAACAAGGTGTGATCCCTGCCTTGTTCTCTACATATGCTTTTAGATGGGAATAAATTCAGGGCTGCAAAAGAGTTCCAAAGCTGGTGGAGAGAATTCTTTTATACCTTGACTCCATTTCCCCTCATGCTAGCTTCTCCGTGGCTGGCACACTTTGTCAAATCTCATTTAGTGAAAGCATCATAATTCTATCGAGGAAGCCACAGACTTTATCTGGATTTACTAGTTTCTCCACCACTGCCTTTTTTCTGCTTGAGAATCCGGTCCAAGGTGGCACATGTGTTGGATGCATTCCCATGTGAGTGAGTGTTTGTCCACAGTCCACCCGGGTGATGTAGTGTAATACATACTCATTTGCACTGCCATACCTGATCACTGGAAGGTAGTACATGCATGCACTCTTTTCAACATTCCTTACTCTCTCTTAAAGACTTCGGCTTAATTTAATAGGCAAAGCCAACATTTCAGTTTTTAAAAATTGTTTCTTTCATAACTCACAAACTTGAATATTTCCCTGTGAGTGTTTACTGGCTATACTTCTTGTTTGAGTTTTCTCTTCATTTCTTATTTATTAAGGTTTCAGTATGTTTTTTCATCAATATTTATGAGTTTCATAATAAAGATATCCCATGGCCTGCCATTTAGCAGCAATTACTTACCCCTCAATCTGCTGGTATGAATTTTCCTTTTGTAATTTTTGAAATGCATCATGAAAGTTTCATGATTTAGAATCAACTAGTTTTCTTTTGATTTATTTTTTTTAGCCTCCTTTAAGCTTAGACACTTCCTCGCCCAAAAAATAAATATGATTTTGAAATCCAAGTGCATTCTGTAATTCTATTTCCCAGGTGTCACAGGCTTGTCTGGAATATTTTTAGTATTTGGTCCAGATGTCTGACATGGCTACCTTTCATGCCCATCCCTACCTCCACAGGTGACACCAAAAGGTCATTTACATGTTTCCAGCTCACTGGGAGACATACATTGTGTTTTCTCTGTGGCCCCAGGCAGAGTTCCTGCAGCCATCCTGATTCCTTCCTCCCTTCTTTCCCAGTCTATTCATCCCAGATTGGTGGGCGTGTAATGGAAACACTCTTCTCTCAACTGTAGGAAAAACTAGATGTTGCTTTTCTTCTATCTAGGACACTTTCTTCACTCGTATTTGGCATGCCTCATTCTTACAAACCAGGTAGAACCAGGGATGTGTTTGCTGTGTGCAACAAAATTGCTGCATATTCCCCAACAGGAATGGTCGCTAAACCCAATTGCAATGTTTTGTTAACTTGTTTGTGGACCCACAAATCTTTTTATCCTTACTGTGAGCTCATTGGCTGACCAGTCCCTTGTACATTTATGAAGCACAATTTATATTTGTTAAATATGTTGAAAGAACAAAGAAATGAGTGAAAAGGACAATGAAATATGAGTCATACCAATTCCCAGCAAGATTTGATGTAAATTCTATCCAGGGAATATGACAGTGAAAGGGACAGATTGCTGAAATTTATGTTTTTATGATACCGAGATGGGTGCTGTAGGTTGACATTTTCCCTATCCATTTCACTTTCTGTATAGGAGCTGTTACTGTAACGCAAAGGCTTGGAAGCAAGCAAACAGAAGTACAGGCACACACACACACACACACACACACACACACACACACACACACACACACACACATGACTCCCCTGCAGCCAGCATTCTGGGCATAAAGAAACTTGTTTCAACTGATAAAACATGCTCTTGGGAGATACAGAGAGCAAGAAAGAGGCAGAGGCCACTTTCCTGCAGCTATTTTTGTAGCCAGGAAAGGTCATCAGAATACATGAAGTCATCATTCTAGAGTCCATTGATCTCTTGGCTATCTGGAAGCAGCTATGATGCCAGTACTGGCATACTGGCAGCGGGAGAGTCAAGACTTCTTGGTTCTCAATTTCTGCTGGAGAGTAGAATTCCAGTCTCTTTCCTTCCTCCTGTCTTTCTCTATTCTATCTATCTATCTATCTATCTATCTATCTATCTATCTATCTATCTATCTCCATCATTATCTACCTATCATAACAGCTGATGGAAGCTACTATACTACAATTCTCTGGCCTTCTACCAACTTCTTTAACTATCATTTTTTTCTTAAAGATTTTAGGGTGTTCTGTAGTTTATGGGCTAAACCATTACAGACATACCAGGAATATGATGACTGACTCCCCTTTTCCTGAACTAAGCAAGTATCCAGGCTCCATCAATTTTAACTTTTACCAGTGCATAGGGAGAAGTCCTTTTCCTATGACTACAGATCCAACTATGTTGTTGGTTATCTTAATGTTCCCTGAAGGACTGTTAAACCATTTCGACTATCTTTGTCCTCATTTCCAGCCACCATTGATGTTGTCTAAGTATAGACCTTAAACTCAGCAGTGAGTCTGGCCTGTAGTAGCAATTATACAGTCAGACCCAATTATAAAATTATAGTGAAAATATATACTTGATTTAATGGCTAATTCTTTACCTTGTCAAAGTTCTTATAAAACAATGAGAAAAATTTAAATATGCAATGAAAAATACCCAAAAACTTTAAAATATTTAATTTTAAAAATTAATTTTACAAATGTTTTTGTTTTGTTTTGTTTTGTTGTTTGAGACAGGGCCTCACTATATAGTTCTAGCTGGCCTAGAATTTATTCTGTTGTTTCTTCTATCTTTGAACTCATGGATTTGCCTGCTTCTATTTCCCTTGTGCTGGAATTAAAGTCATGCACCATCATGCCCAGCACATCACACAGTTTTTAGAACTTGGGCTGTCACTCAGTGGTCTTGTGCTTCCTTGCATATTCAAGGCACTGGGTTTTATTCCCCAGAACTGCCAAAGTGGTGAAGGAAGCTTCAAGTTTTTTCATAGGGTGACAGCAATATTGAGAGGAACGATCCATCAACTACATAGAGGCAGAAAGAACATTGGAAATTAAGTTCCCATAGGTACCATGGGAAAATAGGGGTTGCCTCCTGGCCTCCTAGTTCCTGCTAAATGAATCAAGATTCTATTAGTTAGTACATCTTGAAACCTTGAGTTCTGTCATTAAAAACATTGGCAAAGCAATTAATTATTCAATTACTCAAGAAAAAATGAGAATGACAAGGTGAGAGTTGCCTGAAGACATTTCAAAAAACATGTATGTAATATTGAATTAACAGTATTATACACAAGGGTAACTGAGCAATTTCCTCAGCTTTTCAAAAACCATACCATTAATATAACTCAAGTAATAAAAGCATCTTAACAGTGGGGGGGGGTTAAGAACATTGGTGAACAGCCTTAGAAGTAAGAAATTGACCCATTTAGATAGACCCATTAGGTTTCTGTAAATTGCATTTATTTATCTGAAAAGCCACAGAATTCTAAGCAGTAGTTAAGAGAAATTCACATCTAGGAAAATTAAAATTAAAAAAAAAAAATCAAGGTGGGGTCTCCCTATGTAGTCTTGACTGGTCTGGATCTGGCTATGTAGACCAGGCTGGCCTCAAACTCATAGAGATCCATCTGTCTCTCCCTCCTGAGTGCTGGGTTTAAAGGTGTGTGCCACCACAGTCAGCAAGGAGAATCAGATTTTAGAACATGCATTCACTTGAGAGATGTTTGCTAAGCTCTGATTATTTCCTACTCTCTATGCTCAACAGGAAAGAACTAGTTTCTGCCCTCACAGAATGTTACTTAAAATAGTAACATTATGGGAAATAAAGTACCTAATGATACTGGAATAAAAAATATTGCTTATTATGGAATGAGTATGATATGGGAGTATTTACAGTCATTAAAAATAATGATTTTAAGATTCCATTGTTTTTTTCTGCTGAGTAGTACTCCATTGTGTAAATGTACCACATTTTCTCCATCCATTCTTCAGTAGAGGGGCATCTAGGCTGCTTCCATGTTCTGGCTATTACAAATAGTGCTGCTATGAACATTGTTGAGCAGATGTCCTTGTTGTATGAATGTGCTTCTTTGGGGTATATGCCTAGGAGTGGAATTGCTGGATCTTGTGGTAGACTGATTCCCATTTTCTTGAGGAGTCGCCATACTGATTTCCAAAGTGGCTGTACAAGTTGGCACTCCCACGAGCAGTGGAGAAGTGTTCCCCTTTCTCCACATCCTCTCCAGCATAAACTGTCATTGGTGTTTTTGATTTAAGCCATCCTGACAGGAGTAAGATGGTATCTCAGAGTTGTTTTGATTTGCATTTCCCTGATGACTAAGGATGTTGAACACTTTCTTATGTGTCTTTCAGCCATTTTAGATTCCTCTATTGAGAATTGTCTATTTAGTTCTGTACCCCACTTTTTAATTGGATTGTTTGGTGTTTTGGAGACTAGCTTCTTGAATTCTTTGTATATTTTGGAGATCAGCCCTCTGTAAGATGTGGGGTTGGTGAATATCTTTCCCAGTCTGTGGGCTGCCGTTTTTTTCTTTCTGACTGTGTCCTTTGCCTTACAGAAGCTTCTCAGTTTCAGGAGGTCCCATTTTTTAATTGTTGATCTCAGTGTCTGTGCTTCTAGTGTTATGTTTAGGAAGCAGTCTCCTGTACCAATTAATTCATGGGTATTTCCCACTTTATGTTCTAATAGGTTTAATGTGGCTGGGTTTATGTGAGGTCTTTGATCCATTTTGACTTAAGTTTTGTGCAGGGCGAAAGGCTTGGGTCTATCTGTAGTCTTCTACATGTTTGCATCCAGTTATGCCAGCACCATTTGTTGAAGATGTTCTCTTTGTTCCAGCATATATATTTGGATTGTTTGTCAAAAATCAGGTGTTTGTAGGTGTGTGGGTTAATATCAGGGTTTTCAACTCTATTCCATTGGTCTACCTGTCTATTTTTGTGCCAATACCACGCTGTTTTCAGGGCTATAGCTATGTAATAGAGCTTGAAATTTGCAGGAAAATGAATGGAACTAGAAGAAACCATTCTGAGTGAGGTAACCCAATCACAAAAAGACAAACATGATATGTACTCACTCATATGTGGATTTTAGACATAGAGTAAGGGATTACCAGCCTACAATCCACACTGCCAGAGAAACTAGTAAACAAGGAGGACCCTAAAAGAGACAAACTTTGTCCCCTGTAGAAGGAGAAAGGGTCACAATCCCCTGAGCAAATTGAGAGCATGGGAAGAGGGGGGAGGGAGCTATGAGATTGAGAAAGGAAGAAGAGGAAGGATGCAGAGGTCATGAGGGAGCAGAAAGGTTGAGTCAGGTGTAGATTAGAATAAAGGATATGTGATAGGTAGGGTTTTAGTTGGGGGGTGGTAGGGCAGGAAGGGAGGGAGAAGAGAACTGGGATTGTCATATAATTCAATCTTATTTGTAATTCAAATAAAAATGATTAAAAAATAATGAATTTAACTACAGTAAATTAAGTAAAATATAATATAAAATTATGAATGTGTACATACCCATAATCACTAAATTATAAAAATGATATATAACTAAAATTATATGTATCATTCACATAGAGAATAAACTTTTTCAATTGCATATGACCAACAGAAGATCTACTAAAATGCTAACTAGACTCATTTCTGAATAATAGAATTGTGTGCATGTATGTGTTCCAAATTTTGACAACTTTTATATGTTGTTTTAGAAGTATAAAATATATTATTTATAGTCATAAAATGACTTAAGAAAAATAGCATCCTAGTTTCTTTTCTTGTTGCTGTGATAAAACACCCTGACAAATGCAACTTAGAGGAGAAAGGATTTATTTTAGGTTATAGTTCCAGGTTACAGTCCATTATTGCAGGTAAGTCAGGGCATAGGGTAGTCATGTTGCATTCATAGTAAAAAAGCAGAGGGCTTTGGATGCATGCATGCTGGTTCACAGTTACCTCTCTCCACTCTTCAACATCTATCTATCTATCTATCTATCTATCTATCTATCTATCATCTATCTGTATATGAGTGTTTGCCTGCATGAATATATGTGTGCCATATGCATACAGTATGCCTTGAGACCAGAAGAGGGGGTTGGATCCCCTGTAACTGGAGTTACAGACAATCTTGAGCTGCTCTTTGAGTATCAATAACTGAGCCCAGTTCCTCTGTCAGAACAGCCACAAGTGCTCTTAACTCTCTAGCCATATCTCTAGCCCCCTTTTTCTCTACTCTACACAGTGCAGTATCCAAAATCAGGGGGTGGTGCTACCGATAGAGAATGGATCCTCCTACTTCAATTAACATACTTAAGATAATTAGTGACAAACACACCTGCAAGCCAACCTGGTCTAGACAATCCTTCACTGAGACTCAGGTGATTCTAGATTATGTCAAGGTGATAATTAAAACTAACCATTACAGACCACATATATTTTCAAAACAACCCCTTAAAACAACCCCTTAAGACTATATCACCTATACAAGCAGAT
This sequence comes from Cricetulus griseus, assembly GCF_003668045.3. Taxonomy (NCBI): domain Eukaryota; kingdom Metazoa; phylum Chordata; class Mammalia; order Rodentia; family Cricetidae; genus Cricetulus; species Cricetulus griseus. The sequence continues at coordinate 341,041,056 of NC_048595.1, read as the reverse complement.
GTATGTATTCGTGTAAGACAGACAGACAGACAGACACACACACACACACACACACACACACTCACACTCACACACACACACACACACACACACACACACACACACACACACACCATGTATTGTATAAGTAGACTAAAACCTGATCATCTTTTTAAACCCTTTTCAAATTCTCATGGAAAAGCCATAGAATTTTCTCCCTCCCAACTGTGAACTGTAAAAATTTCACTTTGTGGGTCTCTGATGACCCCAAGTTACAGAATGGATCAAACCTCTTTATGAGTGGCAGGTTGAGAGTCCAATTCTAGTGAGACTGTCTGAAACAGATGTGATGTATTGTAGGGTGCTGCAATGTCCTTAACTATAATCTTCTTCAATAAGTACACACTCGAGTCTTGTATAAATAATACTGAAGATGGGCTACATGGAGCGTCTAACACAATCTTTTTTTTGTCTGGGGCAGGCAAGTTGGGACCTCCTCTTGAGATCAAGCTGGGAGCCTTGAACTGCACAGCTTTCAGCATCCAGTGGAAAACACCGAAGCATTCTGGTAGACCTATCACTGGATACACGGTGAGTCCAGTGGCATGGTGGATTCTGCTATTTGTGTGTGTGTGTGTGTGTGTGTGTGTGTGTGTGTGTGTGTTTGACTGTCCATTCTCACTATGTTGGTATCCCTTATCTGCTTGGGTTCAGAAATATTTTGGATTGGGGATTTTGTTTTCCCTTCAGATTTCAGAGTATTTGCTTAATACAGAATTAGATATCTTGGGTCTAGGATTCAAAGCTAAACCCCAAATCTAATAAATGGTTCATATGTACCTTATACATACATAGCAGGAGACAATTTTATATAATTCTAGTGCATCTAGGTTTTCACTCATCATGTGAGGTCAGGTGCTAAATTTTATTTTTTTATGTTTTGCTGTCACACAGCACTCAAAATGCTCCAGATTTTGAAGCAACCTAGAGTTTGATTTTTGTATTTAGGCACTCACTCTGTTTGTGGCCCATTACATAAATCTTCTTGTGTTAATAGCTGTCAATCTCCTCTTGTGAGCTGGTAGCACCATCAATACATTGGGATCTTTCCAGTCTTCTTGCTTTGTAACAAAGGAAAAACAAAGCAAGAAGAATGTGTAGTTTCTATTACCAGTTGCATGCCATCAAATTCAGATAATAATGCAGAAGCAGAGGAAGTCATAGGGGGTCACTGTGAGGATCTGAGTTAAAGGGGTGCATAGGTAAAGTAGGGGAATGGTTAGTGACTGCATCGTTCCCACCATGCTACAAACTAGGTTGAATTACTACAGCCCGCCAAGAAGCTTTTCTTGGAAGAGTGACTTTAGAGATGAGGCAATTCTAGAAGTCAGGACATTTCAGACTTCTGAAATTTTTGTGACATTGGGAGAGCTGGCTATATCAAGCCCCCAAAGCCCCACCTCTGGGGTAGACCATTTCTTTTGGAATGGAGAGAAAACTGCTTGAGTCCCACCACTCCCTAATGTCTTTGTTTCACTGAAGAACAGAGGCTGTTGTTCGCAGTCAATGCCCTCTTGTCTCCTTAAAGTAGAAACTTATTTTGAGACTGTCTTAGCAATAAAAACACCATGACCAAAAACAGCTTGGGGAGGAAAGAGTTTATTTTAAGGCAACTTTCAGGTCACCATCACCGAAGGAAGTCAGGGCAGGGACTCAAGCAGGGCAGGAACCTGGAAATGAGAACTGAAGTAGGGGCCATGGAACAGTGCTGCTTACTGGTTTGCTCAATCTGCTTTCTTCCAGCACCCATAACCACCACCCAGAGTGAACAGGGCCCACCCACATCAATTGTCAAGCAAAAAAATGGACCACAGGCTTGCCCAGGGTCATTCTTATAGGGGCGTTTTCTCAGTGGAAGTTCACTTTTTCAAAATAACTTTTTCTTGTGTCAAGTTGACATAAAAAAAAAAATGAACCAAAGTAGGGACTCACCTACAAACATGGGAAATGAGTGCCCCAAGAAAGTTATATTTGGGGGGGAAGGGAAAGCTGAGTCAAACTCTGCCTATTCTTCCTCACAGAAGGGGTCTTTCTCCAACTTGTGCAGGCTTATAGCCCTATCAGGTACTACTCTTTATTCACAAGGACCTAGTACTTGTGGGGCAAGGTGACATACTTCAATACCCACAACCTTTCTCAATGTTTGTGAAGCTTTGATCATAGGGAAATGTTGCCTCTATTCTCACCAAGGTTTCTCCTTCTCTTCAAGGTATTCTTCTCTGAGGTTGGTTCAGACAAGTCCCTCCAAGAGCGGTCACATAATGTACCTGTTGGCCAAGATACCCTAATCACTGTGAGTACTTCCATGTAGGTGCCAGGGTGTTTGGGACCTTAGGGAAAAGCAAATAGATTACTGGCTTGCTACATGTACTTCCAGGTATATAATAATAACAAAGGTTTGTGTTAGCATCCTCAAGTGTTTCCTGTATGCATTGCTTCAGTGACATGGTATCTCTTTCTCCAGAAAGGCAGGCATTTGATGAAAGGGTCCATCCCAGACACACTCCATTCTTCCCTAAGCGAAATCAGCCACCAAAAGGCTGCCCACCTCCGCCATTATTTTCTTCATAAAATTCAAGGCTGACATTTTTGTAATCTCAATAAAACTTTATAAATAAATGTGACACGTCTGTGTGTTCCCAACCGGCTGGCGACATGATGCAGAAGAAATGATGTAATTTGAAATGTATATTCATGTGGTTTGTTGTTTATTTTATTTTCCTAGCCCAGCACCATTCGTGGGCTCCTCTTGTTTCCTGTCAGGGTCTCTCAGGGTGAACTTGCCTTTGGCTTCTTCTGGTTTCTTTCCTTTCTGTCCCTTCATCTTCAGGCTGGAGCTTTGGAATAGCTCCATGAAGCATGACACTGGCTCCTACAAAACAACACTCTCATGATGGTGGTGGTGGCACGGCCTGTCACTCCCATTTAATAAGTGCCTGCTGAGGACAGCACAGCCCGGAACCTATTTGTCATCTTCGATAAGCCGCTATTACTTATTAAGTGTCTGCCACTGCCGAGCACCGTCCCTCCTGCTTTATGTTTGTTTTTCTGTTTAATCTTCACAACTCTTCCATGACCTCATTCTACTGACAGGAATGCTGAAACAGAAAGATGAAGTAACTCCCCCAAATCATATATTAAGAAGAGCCAGCATTGCTGCACACCTTGCATGGTGGTCTGAGCTACAGATCTGGCTCATCTTTACTAAAGCTCTCAGGGCCTGGAAGAACCAGCTATGCATTTCACCTTGCCTGCATCTTCCTGCCAGCCTTCAGCCCTACACTTGATAGCCTCTGAAGCCCTCGGCCCCAGCCTGTGGTTCTCTCAATCCTAAACTGAAAGATTAGGACCAGGCATTAGGGTGTCCTGTCAATTTCTAGAATTACAGATTCTTGTTGACCTAACAACTGGCCTGTGTGCCCACTGCAAGGTAACATGTAGTCCCAGTTTGGGGACACCCATTCATTTGGGTTAGCTCCATTTAGGAAATCATCTGGAACTTTCCATAAACACATTGACCCAGCCATTTTCCATAGCAGAATCCCTACCTGTGAGAACTGTGAGCCTTGAAGCTCACAGACAAGGTAATGACCACATGGAGCTTTGAAAACTAGAGCCTGCTTGGTGCAGGGAACCTGTGCTGTGTTTGTGGCTCAGTGAGACCAAGTCAAGGCAGGTGTAAAGTAGAAGACCACAAGATAAGACATGGGGCTTCTTCTGAACCTGCCCCTCCCATTTGCAGGTAGAATGTATTCCAAAGTGACTTTGTTTAAGCTTTGGCTTTGTCCCATGGAAGGAATGCAACGATCATACTGCAGTGAGAGCAAACTGAACTCTATAAAATCTCACAAAGATGTTAGATGTCATGCCCGATGCTCTGATGCTGCCTGTTATTTACATCCAGGCACTTGGGAGTCCTGTCAATTTCTACTATTCCAGCATCTTGCTGATGTAACAATTGGTGTAGTGACTTCTGTATGTCCACTGCAAGATATAACATGCAGTCCCCATTTGGGGATATCCTTCAGTCTTAAAAAAATGCACCCTTTCCTGATGGCATGTAATCCTAGTTACACAGGAGGCTGAGACATGAGAATGTCAGTTTAAGGCCTGCTGGGCTACAGAGTGTGTTCAAGGATACACTATTAGTCACTTATTAAGGCCATATCTCAAAAGGAAAGGAGAAAGAAATAAAATGGGAAAGGTAGAAGAAAAACAGTGATTAAGGTAACAACTTAACAATAGAGTACTTGAGTAGCATGGGAGAGGCCCAGCATTCAAACCCAATATATAAAACAAAACCAAAATAAACAAAACTTATATCTACCCTGATAAAGCAACTTGAGAGCAGTATAAGACCAGATGCTGTTAACCTGTCATTTAATACACAGGATTTGAAAGGGAAATATAAATCTTGACACAAGTCAAGAGATAAAACTTGGGGCTGAAAATAGAAACAGAACTTTCTAGAAAGTCGGACTCAAAAGAATACCATCCCAATGGGAGGAAATGGCTTGGACCTTTAGGATGGGCATGTGTGTGTGTGCACATATGGCTGGGTGCCTATATGTTCGGGTGTGGGTGAGGACACTTGTCCAATATACAGTAATAGAGTAGAATTAATGACTATGCATAAATGCAATAAGCCAAGAGGAGGGAGTGGGAAGGCTTGCAGAATGGCTCTCCACGAGTTCAGATTCCTGGGCTACAAAAAAACAACCAGTCAATCTTTCTGAGTCTCAGTCTCCCACCAACAAAATAAGGATCCTAAAGCTCTCCGAGGCCACAGATGGTAGCTAGAGTTCCCAAACTATGTGTCAGGGGTTTTCAGCAAATCTTATAAGGGCACTGTTTAATACTTTAAAACTTTGGGGCTGTCATGAAGGCTTAATGCACAAAAGAAGTTGACCTGAGTTTGTTTCCTAAAACATGTAAAGGTGGAAAGAGAGAACTGACTTCACAAAGCAGTGTTCTGCCCTCATAAATGTTCATACATGTACCACAGCACGCACACACAAACACACACATAATAATAATCTTTCAAGGAAAACAGTAACTCTCTCTGTGAATTAATATTAAGAAAGAATTTGGAAAAAACTACTTAGTAAATGGAACTGTTGTGTATTCTTTTTGGTCCAAGATGATACAAAATGTATCTGAGAAGTAATGTGTGCCCAAGCAGAGGAAATCTGTGACCCCTGGACCTTAGCATATCAACCTGTAGCATATAGATGTGGTGAGAATTAAATGGGGCAATGGTTATAGCACTTTCCAGCACTCCTGCACAGAGTAAGACCTAGGAAGTCCTTAATATAATTCACATTGCAAAGAAAGGAGTACATTTGCCTCTGCCATATCCACGGGCAAAGGCAAGAGCTCTGTGGGTTGCATTTAGCCCTGCAAATTATTTCTTCCTCTTTAGTTCTCTTCTGTTTACCCTTCTTTCTCTCTCTTTGGGAACCTCCTGATCATCAGGCAATTTTTGCATGTCTTTAGGAAATTCAACCTCAACCGAACCCAGGATCAGGAAATGTTGAATTTCCTACCTCACCTGGTCTTACATAAGGTCTACTGTAGATAACTAATCCTAGGGTTGGCAAGTGGGATTTTAATCATTTAGGAAGGAGAATTAGGGTCTTTGTGCCTAATGTGTTATCTCACATGGCAAAGAAAGGCTAAAGGGTTGAAGTCCTTTGAACTCTGTTCTAAGATTACCGGAAGCTGATTGAAAAAGAGAAAATATTTAAACTTATTAACAGCATAATAGGAGAAGCCCCGCCCCCAAAACCCAACCTCTCTTATCCTTACTTTTAACTGCCCCAGAGTGTTCTGATGGTAACATAGGCCCCGTGACCAAAATTAAATTGACTTGATTTTCCAGATTGAATGCCAAGTAGAGAACTAGGTTGACAATTGGTTAGTCTGATTTAAATGATACATTGAAAGGTGGAACAAAACAACAGATAATTTGGCCAAAGTAACCTGGCTGGCAATGTGGAATTCTTAGAGGTTGTTTGATAGTCTTCCTTCTAAAAACTTCTAATTTCGTTAACCTTTATTTATTTATTTTTTACATTCCAATCTCATTTCCCCCTCCCCCTCCTGCCATCTGCTCCTCAAAGAGGGTAAGTCCTCCCCTAGGAAGTCTACTAAATCTGTCTCAAGGCACCTCTGCACCCCCACACCCCTGTGTCTAGGCTGGGCAAAGTATCTCTCCATATAGAATGGGCTCCACTAAGTCAGTTTGTGCATTAGTGTTAGATCTTGCCAGTGGCCTCATATATTGTCCCAGTCACACCATTGTCACCTATATTAAGGTGATCTAGTTTGGTTTTATGCAGATTCCCCATTTGTCAGACCTGAGTCAGTGATTTCTCACTAGCTTGGGTCAGCTGATTCTGTGGGTTTCCCCACCGTGGTCTTGACTCCTTTGTTCATTTTATCACTCGTCCCTCACTTCTGTTGTACTCCAGGAGCTTGGCCCATTGGTTAGTTGTGGATTTATACATCTGCTTCCATCTGTTTCTGGATTTGGTTAGCCTTTTGTACCCACTTCATCCATCATCTTAGAAAGATGACTTGAAGCTCCACTCAGGAAAACAAAATAATGAAAACAAGCAACAGATATTTGATAATATTTTTGAGAATTAGAAACAGAAAGCAATGTTATACTGATGATTTTCTTACATTCCAATTGTGTATCCTCAGTTAAGTGTTTGAGCACACACCACTCTATGTATATTTATGTATTTATAAATTATACATGTAGGGCTATACTAATATATTATGTACATTATAAAATCCCACAGAGTCTTCAAAGAGGAGATAAAACAGAAATAGAAAGTTCTGGTTTCTTCTGCTATCTTAGTAGTTTGTGACACTTTACCTGGAGGCTCTGGGTAGCTCTTTGGACTCTACTGGTCTGCCTGGGCCAGGACATGAATTCTGTTCAGGCCGTATCTAAAGTTGGAGAGAAAAAACTTAGGAATCGGAAGATTTGTTTCTAGTTCCCACTCTGATCAGCTGAGCAGAGGTGACCTTCAGCAAGGTCACTAAACTTATCAGAATCTCTTTGACAGAACAGGGGTGGATTAGCTTCCTGACTGGAGCTACATTGGTCCATAGAGGACATGTAAGAAAATGCCTGAGTATTTTAGTGGGCAAACACCAAGGTGATAAACTCACAGCACACAGGAGAGACTTCACACAAGGGGGAATTTTAGCCCAGGGCTCCTCTCTTCCATCCCATTGACCACTTATTTTTAAAGATTGTTTTTGCACACATGTGATCTCTCTCTCTCTCTCTCTCTCTCTCTCTCTCTCTCTCTCTCTCTCTCTCTCTCTCTCTGTGTGTGTGTGTGTGGGGGGGGGGATGGTCATTGGATCCCTTGAGACTTATGACTCTCTCTCTCTCTCCTTCCTCTCACTCCACTGTTCTGCCAACCCTTTGTTCCCTCATCCCAATGGTCCAAAGTGTCTAACTGCCTCAGTCACATTATAGTCAAGGAATGAGGAAAAGAGGGAAGGGACCACACACCCTTCCTTCTGAGGGATAGCTCAGAAATCGGCTTTTCATTTTCATCTCCATCTTATTGGACTGATTTCATTCATGTGACTATGCCAGAGAAAAGGAGGTTGGACTTCTCTTGTCATGGTCCAGCTGAAGTGCAGGGATTCTATTATGAATGAGGAGTGGATGAATATGAAGAAATAGAATAATAAGATCAAATTGTGAATGAAAGGATTACTAGGGCAGTAGATACAGAAAGGCAAATGAACTTTGGGCAACCAGAGACTAAGCATAGATATTAATGTGCTATGTCTGGCAAAGAGAAGTTTGGAAAGACTAAGTCCTGGAACATTTTATAATGGGAGCTAGACTCACTTTTGCTTGAGATAGCTTCATAGTGATTGGTCCAGTTTCAGCATCTATAACGTGGGAATGACAGCACTGAGCTCTCAAAGCTATTGTATGGACTGAAAGATGCACTGGTGTGCCAAAATCTTATAAATACCAAAATACTACGTAAAACCAATTGCCTAAATCAGTCATGAGATTCAAATGTGATGCCATGGAAATCTGTGAAGAGGGCAAAGATCTTGGGAAAGAGATGTCTTTGCTCAGTTACCTGAACTTTCTCTCTAAGTTCAGTGAAATAAATGACTTGCCTTTTAAAGTCTTTGACAGATGTGAGTCAGTGGACATAGATTCATTGACAGATGTTCTTGGTGTTGTAGTGACAAAGGATGCAACTTTAGGAAGTGAGTTTGCATTTTAGAAAAGAATAGGGAAATAAAAATCAAGTTATCTTTGGCACCCAACTTTGCCAAAAAAAAAAAAAAAAAAAAAAAAACCTGCAAGAAAGAAGTGGAGAGGGAGATGGAGAGGCTGCTGGATTCATTCTGGTGAGACGGAGTTGGGGAGACTTCTGGATTCACTCTGGCTTCTCCCAGAAATCATCTTCAAAAGAAATGAAGTGCATAAGGCAGGAACATCTTGGCTTGTTTTCAGACTTTGACAAAGCAACAGAACACAGCAAAACTTTTTTTATTTAGAGAAGAACATATTCAACATTTTCTCGAGTTTTGTGAAAGGCTGAAGTGGCAATCACAGGACACCCAAGGACAAACATGTAAAGATTTATAGAATTTCCTGGCGTCTTACTAATCATTCCACACTCTCTCACAAGTTATAATACTCTGAGAAATTCTATTTTGGAGGAGAAGTGTCAGCAGAAGAAATGACAGTAAATCACTGAATCCAGTTCTTTCTTCATGGCCCCAACTTCTTAGTACTCTTGACCCCCTAACAGTTAGGCCATCTGGCTGACATCTCAGCATAAGAAATGATGGGCTGGAAACAGTTGGCCTCTGACTCTCCCCATCTGAGGGTAACACTAGTCTCCCATATCTAATGAGCAGTTTGAGTGCTTGCTAATGCATATATGCCCACTTCTACAAATATAATTTTTCTTGGTTTTTATTTCTGATACACTTATATTTCTGATCTATGAACATTCATGCTTGTAGTTACATAAAAATCTAGACTGCAGTGTTTGTGTGTATTTATTATTGATTTAAACATCACAATACTTTTCAGTAAAGATGGGATTCATTTAAAATTCAGGTTTTGAAGTCATAGTGAGGAGGGCTTGGATCCTTACTTTGTTGCTTACTAAGTATACATCCTGAGAAAATTGAATTAAATAAAAGTGTATGCTCAAAGGCAAACACATAGGATAAATAAAACATCCACAAATGGTAATTAATGATAGTTAAATTTGGTATTAAATCTGGAAAAACTGATACTAATCTATGAAACAACATGATTTCCCTCCATTTTCCTATATTATGGTGATTTCCAGGAGAAAAAGATCCTGCAGCAAAAGCCTATAGATCATTCATTTGGCACAGTGGGAAAAGCCCGGAGTATCAGTTGGGAGAAGAGAAAACTGAGGTTTTGAAGCCACATATGCTCTCTAGACTCCATACCTTTCAATTTGACCTAAACCTTAGGATAGAAGGTGGAGTTAGGATTCTAGGAAGCAGGGCAGGAGGGGCACTATAGACACAGGGCTCCTGTTCAACAGAAGTCCTTTTTGAAGATGTGTGTAGGATAGAAGAAGAGAAAGAGAGCAAAAGGGAAGACTAGAAGCAGACATCTTCTGAACTGCTATAGCAGTGACCCAGACAAGGAGTCAAGGGACATTGAGACAGAAATAGAAGAAGGGGGAAGGGCTGAGGACATGCATGGTGGTGGGCAAAGGACATTCTGTCGTGTCTTCAGAGTTGCTGACTGCAGAGCTTGGAACAGGAGTGCTGTCTTAACTTGTTTTGTGCTGCTACAACAGGACATCATGGGAAATTTATAAAGAGGAGAATTTACTGGCCTTGTGTTTCTGAGTGCTAAATATCCAAGAGTACCACAGTCATACTGTTCAGCATCTGGTAAGGGCCTGCAGCCCATTGTGGAAGGTAAAGGAGCCCGAGAACATGCAAGAGTCAGAGGACCCAGCTCACTTCTATTTATACTTAAACATGTTTATTACTTATCTATTTGCTTATTTTTGACACAGGGTAGCTATAGCCCATGTTGGCCTCAAAAAAACTACCTTATGTAGTCGGGGATGACTTTGAATTTCTGAGCCTCCTGCTCCCACTCTCTAGAGCCAGTTCAACATCTAATCCTATTCCTACACTAGCTAGCCTACTCCCACAGTAAGTAATAGAATTGATCCATTCCTGAGGGCTCTGTCCTCATGATCTAACCACCTAGGACTTCTCTATAGTACTGTAGTACTGAGAATTTAGATCTATATTAAATGATGAACATGAACTTGAGGGAGATGCATTCAAGCCATAGAAGGTACTATTGATCAAGACGGAGGGGTCAGTAGTAGAAACTCTTTTCTTGATGAGGTAATCCACTTCTCTGGGACATCTTGGCTCTTTCTTTCTTTCTTTCTTTCTTTCTTTCTTTCTTTCTTTCTTTCTTTCTTTCTTTCTTTTTCTTTCTTTCTTTTTACTTCAATTCACTTATTCATTCATCAGAGACCCCACATGAGCACTGGATGTGTGTCTGGCAATACTATGCCAAGCTCTGTGATACTAGGGGAATAGAAAGTTACATCCTGTCCTCAACCCAGTGGGAAGAAGGTGACAAATAACAGGCAATTACAATACAAGGTGAGTAGTGTTAAGATTGAGGCCCACCAAGGACACCAAGAAAACATAGAGGAGGGGCATCTAACCAGACTGGGGGACGGGGTAGAGAAATGAGGTAATGTCTCAGTTGAGTCATGAAGGATGGCCAGGGTGAGCAAGAGTGGAGAGAAGGACATTTCATGGAGAGCAGTAGCAGGTTCAAAGGCCCAGAGGCAAGGAATTGAATAGTGTGATCCCTGCCAAGTTCTTAGGTATGACTGGAATGTAGAATGCAAGAAGGGGCGATGGCATGGATGATGTTAGAAGGATGAACAAGGGGGACACACATATGCTGTTCTAAGGGAATTTTCAAGTGTAAAGTGATAGGATCCGATTTGAGACTCAGGAAGGTAACTTTAGCATAGCAGTATGGGTGGGGTCCAAACTGGAGTACAGTCAGTCCTTGTGGTAAACAGAATCGGCCCATTGTCTTCATTATAGGGGCTTAGACTTGAACAGCTATTGGAATAAAATAACAGACAGATTCCAGTGGAATGAAGAAGGTGTCATCAGCTACACTGATAACTGATTGGGTAGTGGTGAGGGAGGAGAATGGATATCTAAATATCAAGAATTTCTGGTTTGGAAATAGGGATGAGAGGAATGAGTGATTTTATTTAATTTTTTTCTAGTAGGAAGAGGATTGAGTGTTAGTTAGGTATGCATAGTCATAGCAACTGATGCTTTAAGTTTTCATAACTATTAGTTGAATGCTTTTGAAGCACTTTTAACCTCTTTTTGAAGCATTTTATCCTCTTAACTTTTTCTTAAGTGACAATGAATGTTTAAGTATCTAATGATATTGTGAATAAAAATAAGATGTGATCCCAGTTCTCAAATAGTTCAAGGTTTACAGCCTTGTTTGAGAAACGGTTACTGTTTGCAGTTGATTGTATCTTATTCAAATGCTTCAGATCAGAGTTTCAGATTTCAAACATTCTTTGGACTTGGTGTGTGTGTGTGTGTGTGTGTGTGTGTGTGTGTGTGTGTGTGTGTGTGAGAGAGAGAGAGAGAGAGAGAGAGAGAGAGAGAGAGAGAGAGAGGGATGAGATTCAGATAGGGCCCAACTATAAACATGAATCAAACTTATGTCTTATCTATACTTTATCACATAGTTTGAAGATAATTTCACTCAATTTTAGTAGTTCACAAGTGCTTTTGTCTGACTCGTCACATGAAGTCAAATGTACATTTTTTTTTTTTACTTCTGATGCCATATTAGTGTTAGAAAAATCTTTGGACTTTGTTGTTTTGGATTAGAAATGTTCAAGCTATATGTATATAAGGGCCAAATTAGTGGCAAAATATTCAATGGGTGTGACCACCAGGATTGAGTGGTCCAGAAAGGTGTGAAGGGAAGAGTTGGAATCCCAAAGTGAATGATGAACCTAAGCAAGCAGAAGAGAGTCATTCCAGACCTTGGACAGTGGGTATCTCAGCCTGCTTCTTGGGCATGACCTCCATCCCAACTACATTGTGGTACACATACAATCCTAATGCTATGACCATTCAAGGTAGCTGCATGCCTGTAACTAAAGAAGCTGAGACTCAGGAGGTTTGGTGTGATGGCACAGATACAAAAGGGTGGAAGAATCGGGGTTCAACACCAGAAAAGCTTGGCTCCAAGCTGGTGCCCTTTCCACAGCCCTATACATGGCTTGTCTCTGATAAAGGCACCTGCACCTCCCACTTAGCACTGTTTCTGGGGACAAGCCTCTTTCCCCAAAGCTGAAGGAGCAAATCTTCAGCTAGGGCTTTCCACTTAGTGTGGTTCTTCCAGGAAGTTCCCATGTGTATCCATCATTAGTTCTAGCAATTCTCAGGGAGGAAGAAGCAGCCAGCATTAGCATCACTATCAGCATCATCTTGGAACTTGTCAGAAATGCAACAAAATTTCAGGCCATTCCTCATGCCGGACTCCTGAATCAAACCCAAAATTTACCTTAAGAAAGTTTTCTTGGTGATCCCATCCCAAAATTCTCATTCCATTCTGTGGGTAAAAATCAAAATTCAAGTTTGCCATGTGACTGGCCCCTCAACGTTGCAATTTGCAAATGGGAAGAAAGACCTAGAGTTATCCCTAAAAAATCCCATCCTGAGTTGCAGCAGCCTGAGAGCAGCATCTGAGGTGTGAATAAGCTCCAACTCTGGGGCTCTGTGTAGCTCCTAATGAAGATCATCCCTCTGGACTTGAGACATATGTTGTGATGTTTTGCTTTTTGCAAATTTTGTACCTGGGCCAAAACCTAGATAGAGCAAACAGTCTCTGTCCCAAGCAAATTCCCAGAGATGTCAAGATATAAACCTTACAGAAACTGTCCGGATCAGTGGTTCTAAACCTTCCTAATGCTGCAACCCTTTAACATAGTTCCTTATATTGTAGTGACCCCAATTATAAAACTATTTGTCCCTATTTCATAATTGTGATCTTGATACTGTTATGAATCGTAAATATCTGATATGCAGGGAATCTGAGTGTGACCCCTGAGGGAGCTGCAACCCCACAGCTGGTCTAGAGTGTTCAAGTAGAACTTCTCATTTTTGGCACCTTTCTTGTTTGATATTGACAGGAGGAAGTGATTGGAGATTTGAAGCCAGGCACTGAATATCGAGTGAGCATAGCTGCTTACAGCCAGACTGGCAAAGGGAGGCTTAGCTTTCCTCGGCATGTGACCACTTTGTCTCAAGGTAAAACTAAGCTTAAATTAATTATTAATGGAAAAAGGCTTCCATTTACTTATGCATTCATTCAGCAAACAACATGTGCCAAATACTGTCTTGGGCTCTGAGAGGCTAGTGGTGACCACAGTAAGCATGCCTCTGATCTCTCAGAACTCATCGGGGTAAGGCAAGACATTGGCTAAATAGCATATAGTAACAGATCCTTTTAAATGTGGTACCCACAGGCTGCAGGGACTTACCACATAGGGATGCAGGAAGAACTCATTGAGACAATAAAAAGGAAGACTCATGGGTGAGTAGAAATCAAGACAGTGAGGAAGGGGAGAGAGAAGAAACATTCAGCAACAGTTCATCCATGTGATGCAGAGGTGGACGCTGGAATACAACACTGGGTCCACTGGGGTTACTGTTCACAATGTGCTCTCTATTGAGAAGTGACATTAATCAGTCTCCACCCTGTGTTATAGAAAGTGCTTAGAATGGCAGGAAAGTCCTCCAGGCCTAAACAATAGCATACATAAAACTTGAAGGTCTGGACATGTAGACAGTAGTATTACCAGGTGATGGGATCCTTTTTACACCTGGGGTGCGCACCCCACATATCCTATCACAGGTTCTTAGTACATACACAAAGCACACAATTACAACATGGAAAGAGATGAGTGATTGATAGGAGATGGAGTGTGGCAGAAGATACTAGGGATGCACACAATGTGTCTCAGAGTTATTGGAGCCAACTGAGTTGCTTGCCAGCCAGCCAGAGGTTCTGGGTAAAGAAGACAAAATTTCAGTGAATCCATTGTTATTACATAGTAAAAGCATCTGTGGGTTGTTTTGTTTGTTTGGCCTTGGGTTTTGAGGCCATACCAAATTTCAGTAGTAGAATGTGCATCTGTTTTTGATGTATCCAACCTCTCCATCAGTGGAGACCACCAGCCAAGTCTAGCTGTGTTTGTCATCCTGCCTAGATTACTGCCTGCCCCCTGATGCACCCCAGCAGCCACATGTCCTTGTGGTTTCTGATTCTGAAGTGGCCCTCTCTTGGAAACCTGGAGAAAATGAGGGAAGTGCCCCAATTCAGTCCTACTCTGTGGAGTTCATCAGGTGAGTCACAGGTCAAATCACAGACCACAGTTACTCCCCATATGGTATTATACAGGGCATGGATCTTTATCTGACTTCAGTCAATGTGGGTTAAGGTGGCACAAAGTCTTGAGGAAAAAGTTTGCAATTGGGTCAACATATATCTTTGATGAATAGTCATTGGCAACACTGTCCCCTTACATCTTTTGCTGCCAGTCTTCTGAGTTCTGGAAATTCTTTATGCAATGTTACCAGCAAGCTGGCCTGCATTTCAAGCTTGAAACTTGCCCTTTTGACTTTAAAGTATTGCATTTGAAGTAAATATTTGATGGCTTTTCTCAGAGGGAGAGGGAGGAACTCTTCATATACAAACACCATGCACTGTGCCCTCCAGATCCATATTACCTTGGGGCAAATTTCAGAGTTTGAGTTCAACTTTCTTCCCTTCTATCTATATCTTAAGTTCTTGTTATTCAGTTTGATGGGCTGTGGAAATTCATATAGAACTCATGATTGCCTATGCTGCAGTGCAATTTTATTTATTTCTTTAAAGAAGAAATGGTGAACAAAAGAATTCCCAATGCAAGGTCTTCGGCCTGAATTTGAGTCTCCATTTGACTCTGGGTGGAAGCTGAGTGAAAGGAGGTGGTGGGTCCTACATTAAAGATGAGAGGCTCCTCTGAGGCCTTGATGTTGTGGATTCATAAAGAGATCAGCAGGACCTTATTCCTCAGGCTTTCTGAACCTGGGCCAAAGGGTCCTGTCAAGATCTGATGAGTTGTTTTTTTGTTCTGACCTCCCAGTTTATTCCTGGGCTGTGGGAAACAGACATTTATGTCTTCAGATCTTGTTTTCAGGCAGGGCTTGCTGAATTCCAAGTGGTAGAAACTTGAAAAAGATTGAAACAATATTGGATCAGCATCCATGACTGCAAAGTCCAGTGGCAAGTCTGAATTCAGAGAGCACTAGATCTATGCCTTCTCAGCAGTCTGTGACCATCCATTTCTCTGCTTCATTGATTCATTTTCCAGCAGGCTTTCCCACACCCTTAAGCTTTGTGGTCTCCAAGCTTAGCAAGAGAGTATGGTATTCTTGGGCCCAGCAAAAATTTTATGTGCATTCTGACTAGCCAAGTCTGGGTCCTTTTTCATTTTCCTAGCTCATCATGGAGGCCAGGGTAGAATAACCAAGCACTGGTCATCCTGTAAGCTCTGAAAGCAACCATTCATGGTGGTGGTGGTGGTGGTGGTGGTGGTGGTGGTGGTGGTGGTGGTGGTGGTGGTAGTGGCAGTGGGAGGGGTTTCAAACCAGAATTGTGTAGGCTGAGTGTTCAAGAGGGGGAATCCCTCAAAAAGGAAACTGTGGAACAACTCTTGGGAAGTGGCAAATGGATGATAGGAAAACCTGGAAGGACAAAAAGAGGAAGGAAAAGAGGGAGTAGGTAAGTCAGGAAGAGAGGGAAGGAGGAAAGAGGGAATGAAGGGGGAGAAGAAAGAAGGGAGAGAGGAAAGAAAGGAGGAGGAGAGAAAGGAGAAGGGGAGGGAGGAGGAACTCTGTGGCAAAGATGAGATTAAGGCTCCTCTCTGAGGGTAGCACATAATCCTGTCTCTTAATGTTCCTGGTAGGCAAAGCCTGGTGTGTGCCTAGAATAGAAACAATCCTAATCCCGGTTCTAATAGGAGTTAAATGAGCAACACTTGGAGCTCTCGGGCTCCAGTTTCTCCCCTAAAAAGCCTGGGGGGAATTTAACACATGGTTTACTCCCACAAATAAATTAGACAACACCAACAGAACAAAATGTAACACTTTAAACTTTGGGAAATACAAATTTTTTATCATCGCCCAGCAGATCATCTGTGTAATCCCCAGCAGGATGGTGATTCGCATTTACTGTTAGTTTTGCACCAAAATATATATTTTCCCAACTCTGTCTGTGTCTGATACATTGATAAAAGATGGAAATAGCAGTTTCATTGTCTTGTCTGCACACTGGGAGTGGAAATGAAAATATTTGTCTTCAGAACCAGAAGACCAGGAGAGAATGCTGCCCCTTTAACTCTTTAGTCTCCCTATACATGACCCTTCCCTCCTGAGCCTCAAACACCTCCCACAGTATTCAGTTCCCTCGAGACAAGGATTTGGGTACAAGGAATTTACTTGGAATCCATGAGAGTGGAGACTCAGACAGGGAGAGGGGAACTATGAGAGTGTGTTACTAAAGGTAATGGAGACTTTCCTGTAACCTTGGCTCATCCACAGTGTTACATATCATATAGGTGCTGGGGAAAATTTGAACACTGGTAGCCTTGGGTTGAACCACTAGCTGACACCCTGAGCAAGCTGGGCAACCCTGTGAGCTTGACTTTCTTTAGCCAGGAAACAAAGATGATCAGGGAAAGAAAAGACAAAAGATGTCTCTCAGCACTTAGAAGAGGGGTCCACAGGGGATTTTTTATGTTTTAGCCTGAGCCATTTAGAAAAATTACAGTACCAGCCATTTGACCTTAAGGAGATAATGTAAAAAGCATTAGAGAAATGTGGCTAAAAGGAATCTTTTGCCACTAGTAACAGATGCCACTATGGTAGCCAATATCCCACCTCACAAACTGCAAATATAAAAGCTAGAAAGACCCAACTTGGATCTGCATATACTCATCCTACCATGGCCCAGACCCTTTGTTTCACTGTCCGGCTACCAGTGGAATATATGTACTGCTGTTGTTTTCTAACCACACAATAGTTGGCAGGAGCCTGTGAAATGGCTCAGTAGGTAAAGGAGCTTGCTGCAGACCCCTATTCCAGAACCCACATGATGGAAAGAGACAGCTGACTCCAGCAAGTTGTCCTTTGACTCCCACATGTGGACTGTCATGACAGCATGTTCATGTGCACATGCACACACATGCACGCACACACACACATGCATGTGCACACCAAATGTAAAAATAAGGCCATCAGTTCAGTATATAGTGAAGCTTCAAATAGTCTCAGTATTTGCAACTCACTTAAAGGCTTTGACTGCAACTTCACCCCAGGTGGAGTCAAACCTGAGATTTAGCAGTCTTACCACAGCTTTCCTCTCAGAACTTTACTTATGACTAAAATTTATAGCAGTAACCGGATGAATGTCTGCAATACTTAAGAGGAATGTAGCCCTGTTTTAGTTTTTCTAGCCCTCAAATATTAGTATTGAAACATTTGAGAATTCTTTTATTCTCTGCTATTTTGTTGTTCTTGTCAGCTCAGTCACCCTGTTTCTGAACTATATACCCAGCCCTAAAGAACTAATACAATCAATTTAGAGAGACTGGAAAACAGTGAAAATGCCCCTCCTTTGGGAGAAAGTATTTAGGAAGTTAGGGTGATCTAGTATAAGACCTCCTTGACAAAAGGACCAAAATTAGCAATAAGAAAAGGAGCCCGGCTGGCTTGAATGTCAGCTGAGACTCCACGTTAACAAATGATGCCTCCTGAAAGCAAGAGTTCCTTTTTATTACTTTACTTTCTAGATTGAGAGTCTCAGAAGTACCTTGCAGACTGGCATTCGGTCCTAGAAATTCTGTTAGCCATTGAGTCCTTAGGCTTAGGTGAAAGGGTGAAATGTTTTTACAGAAATATGACCTGGAGTTCTACAGGCACATCCTTTCAGACTTCAATTCTTCCTGCTGATGGTTTCAAATGAAATCCTGGCCACAGTGGTAAGAGCTGATATAAATTGACATCTGATGTAGCAGCTGGGGGGGGGGTGCATTTGTAAACTGCCAATGAAAAAGCATGCTCTCCTCTGGCCCACCTGGGACAAACTGCCAGTCAAGTTTATCATTGCCCCATTCCATCCATTTGTCATTTAATTAGTTTAGACCAATATGTAAATAAAGAGCAGCTGAGAGAGCTGAAAGTCAAATAGATTTTTTTTTAATGTCATGACTTAATGTGGTTTGGACTTCACACCATAGTTCATTTTTGTGGGGAGCAAAATTTGCATAAAAGTAACCTGTAAGATTGACAGGGGAAGCTCCATGAGTGCATGGGGCTTTCTCTAACTTCTGTCCTGTTGGGCCTCACTAATCTATGGGATTGTGTCTGTTCCTGTAGAGCCAAAGGCTTATCTTGCAGTCTGCAGGTCCCTAAAGGGGACCAGATAGAATTCAAGAGGTCTCTGTACTTGGCTTGAAGATAACTATATTCGTCCTTTTAGCAAGTGAAACTTAGCACTAGCACTGTCTTCATAAATCAATGACAATTCCAAAACACAGTGGGACTTTCATCATCATTGGATTGGTCTTTTCTTATTCCATTACAATTGTTGCACATATCTCAAAATAGCAGCTATGTTTATCACTACACTAAAATTATTACAGTGACTGAAATTCATTACTGGTTTCTCTTATTTAACATTTCAATAAAGTAGTACATAAGAAAACACCACACTAATTACTTAGATTATTGCTGTCAACATACTGGTTGTGGTCTTGTATTTAAATGTGTGCACATAAAACCATTCTAAGAAGGGGTACATGGGCTTTTTCAGATGGTCACAGTATCATAAGAAGGTTAAAGATTACAATTATAGGTCAGGGGTTGGCAAGCCTTTTCTTGAGGGACCACATCACATTTTTGCTCCACCAGCAATATGACATCTGTCTCAACTACTCTCCTATACCACTGTCACAGGAAAGCAGCTGTGGGCTTTAAGACTTCAGCAGTGTGTTCCTACAAAAATTGAAAGCTGAATTTTCTTGACGGTTGGCTTAGCGTGTCCTGTTATTCCTAACATATTTTAATTTCCTCAAGCACCCTTATTAAAAGCCAAATGTGAACATCTATTCATACAAACCCATGTTATTAATGTACATGTACAGATCATGGACAAGAGATTTAAAGCTGTGGGCTAAGCTTTCAGATAGTGTCATGAGGGATATAGATGAGCATGGTCCAGAGTGGTGAATGACACAGCAGAAGTAGGAACACAGGCTTTGGGGAATGTGTGGTTGGCATCTAAACTTATTTTTAATCTTGTAAGTTTTAATTGACACTTCAAAGTTGCACATATTTGTGGGTGACCCAGTTTTGAAGGTGTCTGGGCAGGCTTCTTACAGTAGCTAGGAAGGACATATCAGAGATAACGACAGAAGAGGAGGGAGGAAGCAATATGAAAGGCTTAGGCTAGAGGAAGCCACTTAAGCAATGGCTTGGAGGCAAGAAGAAAATGTTCCTGGAATTGCTTAGAAAGCCTGGAGCTATGTGTGGTGAGAGAAAAGTAAGCACAGGTCAGACCAAGAAAGGCATTAAGTGTTCGCTTTTTATCCTGAAGGGAAAAGGGAACCACAGAAAATTTTAAGGAGGAAAGCAATTTCAGTATTTGCATTTTTTGAAAGACCATGCAGACTGCTCAAGGAACATAGAGACAAACAGAACAAAGTCCCAATGATCCATGAACTTGCAGTCTAGAAGGAAAGACAGAAAGTTAAAGAAGGTGATATGACCTGAAGGTGATGATCAATGTACCAGCACCATTGAGTTCCAGGCTCCGGGAGATTTCTGACATCCATGACACTGGTAGATAAGCTGCTGTGGGAGCTAGAGATACTCTTAAGCAGTCAGTAAATCCAATGTCCTTTAGCTAATGTTAAACATTAAATTGGGGACCATCATAGTTTTGAAAGAGGCCACATATATCTATCTGGTGATACTATGTGTTTGGTCCACTCCACCTCTGGCCAGGGGGCAGCCTCCACTCTCCAGGCCATTGTGACTGTGTTACCATGTCCACTGGAGTGTGGCTTTCTGCTCCAACAAATTCTACTACCAAACACATTTTCCTAGTGTGATGTGACCACCCTGAGCCCAGTTTCCTAGTGAATGTCTGTAAGATGTTTAAGCTTCACCTTCACCTCAGCTTCAAGGATACCAGTTCTCAAACTGTAAAAGATGATGGATTTGAAGGTACTTGAACTAATTGGGGAGATCTTGACCTACCATTTTTCAAAAGGAGGCTGCAATAGAATAAAAAAGAAAATATGAGAGAATGTCACATAGGGCATAAACAGGGGTTGTGAAACTTGTTTCAGGTGTGTGTGTGTGTGTGTGTGTGTGTGAGAGAGAGAGAGAGAGAGAGAGAGAGAGAGAGAGAGAGAGAGAGAGAGAGAGAGAGAGAGAGGAGGGAGGGAGAGGAGAGAAAGAATGTTTATATGGTCACGGTACCCAGTGCATATTTTCTGTGGATCATAGAAAAAGCATTGCTCTGAATCAATATGGATTGAGGTCAGAAGCAGTAAAGTAAGTTCTGCTGCCTACCCTGTTCTAGAAGTCAGCTATTACTTAAGGTTCCATGGTTGATGGTCACCTTCCTCTGTTTCTGTACAGCCATTGCTGCTGAGGCCATCCCTCCCAAGGCATACACCCTTATTCCTAACCATTCCTAATTGACACCAAAAGGTTTTCCTTCTAATGAACTGCCATTGGTGTCTCTGTAAGAAGCCATTGGACAGCCTGTTCTCATGTGGAAAGCCCAGAAGTGTTTTCACCATCATCACAGGATACAGTCTCTTGTCTCCTATGTTCACTACATCTTGTGCATTTAAGTCACAAACTCTGCCTCTAGTGGTCATGGGTCTGCAGAGTGATCAGCATAGAAAACCACTTTCTGCTCTGAGCAGTGGGCCTTTTCAATAGCAAATGACCCTCAGAGTTCATAGTGAGCATGTGACCACTTTGAAAGTCCAGATTAGTGCCTTTCCTGCTGTTGGTTTTTACTCTACAGTTTCCCCTCTTAAGTCTTTTGAATTGACTGGCTTACAAAACTAACATGAGATTGTTGGTGTCCTGTCAAATTTCACTTGAGTTGGCTATGCCATTGCATTTCTATACACTGAGATAATTTTGAATCTGCCACACATCTTATGGAGAGTATCTTAGTTAGAGTTACTATACCTGTGATGAAACACCATGACTAAATCAACTTGGATAGGAAATAGTTTATTTTGCTCACAGTTCCACATAACAGCCCATCATCAAAGAAAACTAGGACAGGAACTCAAGCAGGATAGCAACCTGGAGGTAGGGGCTGATTCGGAGGCCATGGAGGGGAGCAACTTCCTGGCTTGCTCCTCATGATTTGCTCAGCCTGCTTTCTTATAGACCCCAGGACCACCCAGCCTAGGAATGGCACCACCCACAATGAACTGGGCCCTCCTCCATCACTAATTAAGAAAATGCCCTAAAGTCCTACCTACAGCCAGATCTTATGGAGGCATGTTCTCAGTTGAGGCTCCTACTTCAATTGAGTCCTTGATGATGCCAGCTTGTGTCAAATTGACATAAAACTAGCCAATACAGAGAGACTGTGTTCCAGACAAATATCTGTATTTCTTAAAATCTTCAGATTTTTTTTAAATATGACTCTTTCTTCTTTTGAATTCAAGCTACTAAGATCTTTGTTAATGTTTTTTTTAACTTGGCCATGTAAAGCTATTCCTTCTTTATATCCGTGAGAATTCTTCTTAAGCACTTATACTATCCTTAGAATCCCACCTCCCACATTCTCTTTTGTCATTGGCCCATTTGAACTTCTCTGAGATATGTGGGTATTCCAGGCAGGCTAATAATTTAGAAACTCACTAAAACAACAATCACTAAATATTTTCAATATATTTATTTAGAGGCAAAACATCTAAAAATTTCATTATCTTTTCTTTCTCATTTTCTCACAGGACCTTCAGTAAAGTTTTTCAAGGTGTTTGAAGTCCATTTTTATGCCGTGTTGGTGTGATTCCATCCTGCAGAGACCCCTGAAGAATTGTGTGTGTGTGTGTGTGTGTGTGTGTGTGTGTGTGTGTGTGTGTGTGTGTGTGTGTGTGTGTGCTCGCGTGCGTGCGCGCGCTTGAGTGCACGCACTTGTGTGCATGTGTGTGGGTGCCTAACATGAGAGTACCTGCATATCTTTGGCATAAGTTGGTTTATATATACATACTCATCGTATTAATTGATTTTCTCATCACTATGAAAAAACACCAGGCAGAAACTTCTAAAGGAAGGAAGTTTATTGTGCTCTCGGTTTGAGGGTATAGTTTGTCATGGGATGGAAGGTAGGGTGGTGGCAGCCTCTGTGGTGGCTGGAGCTTGATGAGGTGGTCACATTGGCATCCACAGTTAGCAAACACAGGGAGATGAAGGTTGTTTCTCCATTTACTTCCTTTTTATTTAAGTTGGGACCCCATTCACATTCAGTATAGCTCTTTTCACCTCAGCTAAACCTCTCTAGAAACACACTCACAGACAACACCTCTTAGGCAATTCAGAATTCTGTCAGGTTCATAATAGAAATTAGCCATGGCATTCACCCATTTGCTTTCTTAAAGTTCTTCACTGAATAACCTTGAGATTGTTGGTGAGAGACTGAATTTTAAAAATCAGTTAAAATTAGAACTCATTTTTAAAATGACGCTAATAC
The DNA here is from genome assembly GCF_003668045.3 of Cricetulus griseus. Classification (NCBI taxonomy): domain Eukaryota; kingdom Metazoa; phylum Chordata; class Mammalia; order Rodentia; family Cricetidae; genus Cricetulus; species Cricetulus griseus. The sequence continues at coordinate 341,018,096 of NC_048595.1, read as the reverse complement.
TTTTAATCACTCTTTTTAAAGGTAAATTCTGTAAATGTACATTGATTAACCTTATTGTTAAAGTAGTTCATTTGAATGTTCGTCCCTGATGGGTTGCTACCTTGATATTCTTACCTCAAAGGCCTCATCTGTATGAACAGTTTGTTTCTTCAACAAAGCCAAAAACTTAAAGCCATTTGCAATGCTAAGTACAGAACCCTAGAATTTTACAATTTCCCAAATCCTCCTTTTTCCTCTTTCAAAAATAAATTATTTAGGTTTCAACTTTATCAGATCCTTAAAAAACAATGTAACTGCCACTCATTTTTATACTTGACATTTCTCTGCTTTCCACAATATTAGTAATTATAACAAACACAAAAGTCACAAAGAGAAGTCAGATGTGGTGGCACATGCCTGTAATTTCTGCATTCTGAAGGCTGAGGCAGGAAGATCAACATTCAAGGGGAGCCTGGGCTACAGAGTGGGGCCATTTCTCAAACAAGCATGCATGAATAACTCACCAATAAGCTCTGGGAAAAACTCAATTGACTTTTGATAAGTCAAGTGCTTAGATGGTAGGAACAAGTGCAGCTCAGTGTTTAAGTAGAAATTGAGACAGAAGACTTTGACAGTGTATGGAGAAAGATGCCATAGGATTGTTTACCTATTCGTAGTTAATGTTTTCCTGCATTGCACCCATCTTTTGTATAGATTAAATGGACCTTCACATTATTTATTCTTTGGCTATCACACTTACCCTCACACACTTAATGCTTAACATATTATACCACACATTCGATGTTATTTGGATTTCTCCTGTATTGAAGGAATTTCCATTCCTTTAACTTGTTCAAGTCCAAACATTTTTGTAACTTAATTTAAGTTCTTTCTGGTCTTCATGGACTTCCCTCAAGAGTTCAGTTTATATCCAACTATTTAAATACAGTTCTTGGGGCCTGGGGAGATAGCACAGCCATTCAGAGAACTTGCTGTTTAGTTCCCAGCACAGAGATCTAGTATCTCACAATCACCTGTAACTCTAACTCCAGGAGATCTGGTGCCCTCTCCTAGCCTCTCTGACACTTACATATAGATGGAATACACACACACACACACACACACACACACAAAATAAAATAAAATAAAATAAAATAAATAAATAAATTAATTAATTTTCAACTACAATTCTGTTTTGCATTGACTTCCTGCTGATTCTTCGAGGTTTGTTCCTATTCTGACTCCCAGATATACTATTCCCCCAATTACGTTATTAGCTCCCCGAGGTAGGCTGTCTTTATACTCCCCTAAAAGCCTCCCAGAATATAACTCCCATAAGGGATCCTGCCAAGGCAGCCACCTGAAGAATGTCATGGTATCAAGAAAATGATTGTTCACTAAGGTTTTGATTGTCAATGGGCAGGTGGTCAAAACATTACAAGGAAAGAAATAAGAGAAAAATATGGTTTTGCATCTTTAAGTTAATTATTCTCTTCCCATGTTTACAAGGGTAGAATGGTGGATCTGGCTCATAAGCTTTGAGGATCATAATTATCTTTGAGAATATGATTGAAGCTAAGGGGCTTTAAGGGGCCTTCCTTAGAAAAGTAAAATAAGGGCTCAAACACAAAATCTTTTCTTTCTTTCTTTGTTTTTTGTTTTTTTGGTTTTTGGTTTTTTTGGGTTTTTTTGGAGACAGGCTTTGGAGCCTGTCCTAGAACTAGCTCTTGTAGACCAGGCTCGTCTCAAACTCACAGAGATCCTCTTGCTTCTGCCTCTCGAGTACTGGGATTAAAGGCATGCACCACCACTGCCCGGAAAAATACAAAATCTTACTTGTAATTTCTGGAAACCCCCAAACACTCAACAGGCTAGATCCTAACATTGCTAGTGGTAAGTGATTCTTCCCAGAAAAGTGAATCACTGAAGGAGTATACCCTGATTACTTGCATTGACTCCTTGAATTTTGAGTAGCCATTGCTGACTCTTGTGTGCCCTGCCCAATCACTCCAAAGGTAAGCCATCCATCTCCTGACCTCACTTCCTGGAAAGTGCTGCAAGTGTGAGCCTGCTGATGGCTAGGCCTCTATACTAACACTCAGGCAACTTCTCTTATTTTTCATTGTTGGGGAAAGGGCCAGGATAGTGTTGCTATGGTGACTTTGATTGCCAACATTGTAGTTAGGATAAAATTCCCTCCAGTGGAAGAAGATAAAGCTATTGTTGGGCATGGTTTATGACAATCCCCCCCTCCCCCCCCCGCCAGACTATCTCTCTCAACCTCACCTTTGTACTTGTACCTCAAGAGACCCTGGAAACAATGAAATGGAAAACTGGATACAAAACCAGAGGCAAAGTGTTAAAGGTTTTCAACTGTTGTTCAATCTCTGTGAGCTACATATCATGAAATTAAATGTTAATGATTTCCATAATTTTTGTTGGAAATACTTTTTGTGTGTGTGCATGAAATGAACAACGAATATAAAATCCTCCCTTCCTCCTCTACTCCTGCAACTTTTGCATGAAGATGAAGATGGCTGCAGATATTTGCAAGTAGCTCTGGGTAAACAACAGCACACCCAGAGAAGAGATTAGAGTTCTTTCCTCTGGAAATAGCACAAGGGAAGCTTAGCAAATAATAGGAGAGTTTTATCTAAAGCCCACATCTCTCCTGACTTCACTTTTTGGTATCTCCAGTGGTTTTCCTCTGTGAAGCCATTCTGTGTTAATGTGAATTTGCAAATGAGTTTCCTTCACTCACTCAGCTTGGCTCTTTGATGATAAAAATCATTTTAGAGAAGAATTCCACCTTTAGGACAAGACAGGGAAGAACTGTTTCCTCCAGTATGTGCCCTGTGATTTTTCTTTGTCCCTAGACCAGACAGACACTGTCAGGAGGTGCAGCTCTTAGCTACTTGGCATGGTAAGCCTGAGGAAGTCTCTGTTTCTTTGACTTTTAGTAAAACTCACTAGTGAAAAACTAAGCAAGCACATTTAAGAAATGGAGTCCATCCAGGCATCTCCTTTTATTTCTTTTCCTGATATGGTCTTCACAAAAAGCAAGTACAAATATGCTTTGTTTTCTGCTCTTTAAATACCTGTGAGTAGAGGGTGCTTAACACCAGAGAGGACCAGGAAACTGCCGGAAGGTCTTATAATTGCTCTCTACCCACCATCACCACAGTTTTTAAACCAGCATCGAGTTTTTAAATACAACCTCATCTCTTCAACTCAAGGTGGCTTCAACAGTTCTCAGCTGTGACTTTGTTAAGTTTCTTGCCCTTTCAGACCTTTAGTTTCTCTTTTATATTAAAGACAGAAACAAAAGATTGAGATGTTTGATGTAGTTGGAGATGGTAAATGAGTTAAGGAGTCAGAACAATGGTACTTCAGAACACATGGTAAGTACTGGCAATTAGCAGGCATTAACACAAACCCTCTTGTTAAGCCCCCAGCTATGCACTGTCCTTCCCAACTTTCACTTGTGTTTCTTACTACCTACAATGTTTTTGTCCCCCTTGCCTCTAGCTAGAAAATCGAGATAGAGCTACTCCATCCAAAAGTGATGTAGCGTAGACCTACACGAAGTTTATGTTTTAATTGTGGCATTATGAAGGTAAAAAGAGACAAATTAAATTTTTAAAAATTTAAAGATATATTTATTTTTTTATTTTATGTGTTATGAGCATTTTGCCTGCATGCACGTGTGTGTACCAGTTGTGTGTCTGACATCCCCCAGGACTGGAATTACATACAAATATTTTTGAGCCACCACAACGTGGATGCTGGGAATTGAACTCAGGCCCTCTGCAAGAATCAGTGCTCTTAACCACCAAACCAACTCTCCAGTCCATGAAAATGAATTGTAATAAGAACATTTTAACTTGCAATATCCAAAATATTTATGTTTCAACATGAATTCAATATAAAGATAAAATACATTTTATATTTACAAAAGAGGTAATTTTCGTTTTTTCTTTAAAAGTCTATGTGCATTTTGTACTTCTAGTACATCTTAATGCAGGTTGGCTATGTCTCAATGGCTCACTAGCCACACAGGTTAGCAGTAAAGTATGGGAATGTACAGTAAGCAAGCAACTAGGAATTCTTTGTTGTTGTTGTTGTTTTTTGTTGTTTGTTTTTTGTTTTTTTGGTTTTTTTGTTTGTTTGTTTTTTCGAGACAGGGTTTCTCTGTGAAGGCTGTCCTGGAACTAGCTCTTGTAGACCAGGCTGGTCTCCAACTCACATAGATCTGCTGCCTCTGCCTCCTGAGTGCTGGGATTAAAGGCATGTACCACCAATGTCCTGTGCAACTAGGAATTCTTAACTCCAGAAGTAAATAAGTCCTGTCAATAATGGATGGCATGTATTTACAACATGATGCCAAAGAAGATGCTAAGAATGTATATTTCATGTCATCTGCATGACAGTAGCCTTATCTAGGTCCCTGTGTTACATTTTACGGATGGGAAAACTGAGAACGTAAATATGCTAAGGAGCGCTAGTAAGGAGCAGAGCTCAGATGTGAACTTGACTCTATCCGACTCCAGAGATTACACTGGTTTTGTGCATGCTGCTTCATTGATTGAAAGTCTAAATGAAGATCAGCCTTCTCTGCAAGGCCCTCAGAAGGACATGTGAAAATTCAACACATTGACACAGACTTAGTTTATAAAGACTGAGTGTAGTCATGGGTGTTCCCATGGCAATTTATGCCATCAGTCACCCTATAAAACTTGTATTTGTTTACTCACGAACTGATTGTAACGAGATGGAGCCTCTGCTCTCCTGACCTCTAGGAATGAGACTGCCAAGGGGGGAGGCTTGTTTAGGGAACCTCTGGAACAATGGAGTTCTTGCCGATGAACTCTCCCATGCGGGGTCCTTTCATCCTGGTCAAGACCAAGCAGACAGAAGTAGATGGTCTCTAAGCAGTGCTTATAGCTGGTCCTAAAGATGATCTTGCTTTTATTGGCAGACGCTTACAGCTGGTGACATTATGGTTTGAAAGCAGGACCACTTTCAGTAGGAAATGTTAACTCCCTTTTATGAGCTCTGCTCTCAAGACTGAAAATGGTGTTAACTCCTGGTGGTTTCTGAACAGTTGCTTTTCTTATTTTTAATCATTAAAGGCCAGATTTTGACGAGAGCTGGACCATAATCCAAGATCGGCTGCAGATGGACTCCATGGTTATCAAAGGCCTTGATCCAGATACCAACTACCGGTTTGCTGTGAGAGCCATGAATGCCCATGGCTTCAGCCCACGCAGCCTGCCCAGCAACACCATCCGAACCCTGGGTGAGTGCTGTAACTGTCCTGAAGAATTTGAACAGCTGTGCCACTATGGTCATCTCTCAGAGCCTCACTTGCTCAACTGATGAACAGCCTGGGATGGGGCTCTCCTCAGGCTTCCTCCTGCAGTTTTCCCAGAACTTTGAAGGTTCAGTTCTCCACAGGGACACAGGCTATTTCTGTTCCTAGGCAGTTAGGGAAGGTTTATTTTTGCATCGTCCTTGGGGAGTCTGTGGTTGGTTTTTGTTCACAATCACGGGCTAGATCTCATAGCAAATGAGATGTGTCATCTCCCCCTGCCTCTCATCTTTTGAGAAGGTGAGCTCATCTTGGAACCCTTCGGGGAGGGACTAAGACCCTCGCCCCAGACTCTTCAGGGTCAATGATTGCCTGCCAAACAAGGACTTTCAGCTGAGTGTGGCACACCCCTGTAATCTCATCACTTGGGAGGCTGAAGCAGGAGGGTCAGTGTTAATTCAAAGCCAGCCCAGGCTACTTAAACAAACAAAACAATTTGCATCAGTCCCTCTAAGTGTTGGTCAACAACTCTCAAAACAGATCCTGGCATGTTGACTCATAACTTGGGAGACTAAGTTAACTGTGTAAATTCTCAAGGTACCTCTGGGGATCTGGAGGACACTTAGGGCAATGTTGAGCAAATAAACTGAGGATTTTCTTCAAAGTCAAAAGTATGTCTCTGGTCTGGGGTTCAGCAAGCTGTCACATGATGCCAAAAGCTGTACTTCCATTAGAAGGGTTCAAAGAAGCTTGCCAAGTCCAGCCAAGGCCGGTTTCAAAGTCTTTGTACTTTGAAAGTGGGGTCACATTTATATAAACCTAGAACCATGGGAAGTGAGGTCTCAGAAGGGGGTCTCAAAAGCTCTATATGTCTTTGCAGTTCAGCCCTGGAATTCTTCCAGAAGAGCCCTGCAGCTGCTGCAGGCCCTGTTTACCCAAGAGAGGGGCTCTAAAAGGGAAGTCTACCCTGGATAGTTGGTTTCCCATCGCCTTGCACAAAGTACCATCTTTGTTGTTAGGATCTGAATAAATCCCTCCCCCATAAAATACCCACATAGCTGCCTTCCAAGGCTCATGCTATTTCCAGGAAGAGATCTGCTAGGATCTCTTCCAAAAGTCCTGGGATTCATCTTCTTCTATACAGAGTATTTACCCTGTAACCTTCAGTGGTGGGGTTCCCTTCTTCAAATTGAATTGTGAGGGTATGCAGAGAAACCTCACCTCTAGTAGTTGCTCCCTGTCTTCCTATTTACCCACCACAAAACAACTACAATGGGCAGCCTTTCTTCAGAATGGAGAAGATGCCCAAGCAGACTTTTCAAATGAAGACCCTTTTTTCCACAAGCCATGCTAGCAGCTCTATTTCAAGGGCAGGCCTCCTTCCATGCTTGCTAAATGTACTGTCTTCTGTAATCTTAAATTGGTCAAAGTATAGATAATGAGAGCTAGGGGCTCACTGTACTTCTGAACACTTAGGCTGTCCTCATGTATACATTCTGGCACTTGGTGTGTATGTTCCCTGCTCCTTCCCAGCCCTTGATGCGTCCTCTACTTCACAGAGTGAAGAAAGAAGATGATGTGTGTGGCTCAGCCTGACCTTGACCTTGGATGTGGAGTGCACATTAGCTTAAGGAACAGATGGGTGGGTGGGTAGGGTATCCCTTTAGAATTTTCTTTTTAAAAATGAATTAGTGATGTGGTCTTTGAGGTACTGATCATTTTCCCCTCCATTTCTTGATTATATTTTTAATGGAAAAGGTGGAGAAAATGCAAACCAGCAAACAAAATAAGGTGGGAGATGCAAAAATACTTTACAAATGTGAGACATTTTACTCTATTTTTTGACTCCCAGGGAAAGTAAAATTTTATAATTTCATAGTAGTTTGTGCAAAGAAGGATGACAAAGCCAAACAAACAAACAGGCAAAAAGTAAAGCAACAACAAAAAATCCCAATAAGACAGAAAAAATCCCCAACCCCCCTTCTTTTGCTCTCCCCTTTTGCCCCCTCCTCTCTCACCCTTCACTCCCCCCTCCCTTTGTCTCTCTTGCTTTCCTCCCTTTTAATAAACACCATGGTTAAAGAAAAAAGAAAACAACAACAACAAACCTTAAACCTCAGTGAACTATCATGATAGTTTTGTTGTTGTTGTTGTTTGGGATGTCTGGTTTGTTTTGGTTTTGAGACCTCATCTCAAATAGTTTAGGCTGGTCTCTAATTCCCTAAGTAGCTAAGGATGACCTTGAACTTCTGATCCCCTTCCTGAGTGCTGGAATTGCAGGCATGTACCACCAGGCCCAGTTAATGCCATGCTGGGTATGAAACCCAGGGGTTCCTTCATGCAAAGCAAGCACTGTAGCAACTGAGGTATGTTCCCAGCCTGTTATATGAACAAATATTCTTAAATAATTAGAGATCTTCTGTTCCTGCATATGTATGATTACTCAAATTAGGATAACAGGAATAGACTTTATTAGATGAGCCATTGCTTGAAAGCATAAAAATGTACTGTAGGTAATGCTTTGGTTGTTTCTCTTGGCTACACTACTGTCCAAAAGAAACCTTTACTCTCACACATTCTTGTTCTTAATTTGGTATTGGTTTTAAATTACATTGCTTCCAAAACATTTTCCTTTTCCATACAAAAATCACACACACTTACCAATTAGCATTATCTGAGTCTTAATGAACTTGAAGTTAGGGCTGACACTGGAAAGCTGGTCACTTGACTTAGGTGAAGTCCACTCATTCCTTCTAGAAACCTGGGGTGGGAGGGATAGCACCCACTTCTTACAGATGGAGAAATTAGCATATCTGAAAAGTTAAAAGTTTTCTCAACTCTGATAATTATGCAGGCAGGATTTGAAGTTGGGCTTGCTGACTGCATAGCTACTTCATTGAGTATGACTCGAATGGATGGACTCTTTCTGTTAGCTCCCAGTATCCCAGGGAGGTTAAAGTCAATGACTCAGTGGCAAGGGGAGGGGCTGTCTGTGTAGAAATTGGGAACTAGGGAGGTGCTGGCAACACAGAATCCAGCTTCCAACATTTGCATTTCTTTCCTTTTTGCAGTCTGAGTTCCCTGACCCCTGATAGCCACTTTTCTGTTCACCATGCATCTCATTTCTTATTTTTATTATTATTTTGAGAATGTTGCAGAAGAACAGTTGTACAGTATAGAGTCGGACATCTTAGCTGTTCTTGGATTTGGCCGATAGTGATGGGAGGAGGCCAGGGCCCAGCCTCTGCTCAGCCAAAGTGAAGACAGCATTGTTTGGGTGGAGCCTTGACAGCCATGTGCCTCATCTGCTTCAACCTCATTCAATCACAAAATGGAATGGGAAGAAAATAATAATAATTAAGACTCTAAGTATCTGGTCCTCTCTTGAGAAACAGCGTTCTTTTGGTCACTCTAAATGGTGACTTTCTATCTTGTATTTACCTCAGCTTCTCACAATTCGGTTCCCATGAGAAAATGGAAAATTAAAAGACTAAAATTCTCTTCTCTTCTCTGGCTTCTTATCCCCATCCTGCTATATTTTTTTTTATTCCAGGAGAGAAACACCAACAGCATTATAATTGGCCATTGATCTTGTAAATGACTAATTGATACGGCAAACTGGGGGCCTTGCAGGACATGTACCCATCCCATCTGGTGGTCACTTGCCCACTGAGGTCCATTCTTAGCTCAATCAGGAAGCATGGGCAGGAAAGAAAGGACATGAATAGTAGGTAGGGCAGAAATAAAGTGCATGTATTCATTCTTTTCTTCATAGACAAAGATATAAGTAAAACTTAATACATGTATAATCAATCCTGAAACTTCGCCCTGAGGAATGGACTGTGGCCTTGCCACCCCAAGTCATTTAATTTCTAATGTTCCATCCTTGTAAAATAGTCAGAGAAAGAATCAATAAATTCTTTACTGAAGTGGATCTGGGGTCCTCAGGGCAGTCTCCCATAGATGTATTCTTTTTGTCCCTGCCAATAGTCATTTTGCTCCTATTGCCTCAGGCCTTTGGCACCTGCTGTTTCCTCTGCATGGAGCTCTCTTTCCTCAGATCTTTCTGTGACTGTGACAGCCCTCTCTATTCTGCGTTTAGGCCATAGTTCACTTCCTTGGGCTTCTGTTATCCCCATGGTCCTGCTTCATTTTCTCTCTAGCAATGTCACTGTCTGGAACAATTGTGTACATTTCATTATGTCTATCTCCCCTGACAATAAGCTCCTTGTTGGGGCTGGAGAGTCTTGATCAATGCTGATTTCCCAACCCCCTCCACCATGTAAGCACTCAATAAATGCTATTGAGTTCATGTGTGAGTGTCACTTAACCAGTCAATAGGCTGTTTTGGAGGTTGAGTGACTGCATGGCTGATGTCAAAGCAGAGGCAGGCAAGGGTGATCTAGAAGACCACACAGGTCCAAAGTGAGCCACTCAGTGGCAAAGTTCTTAGGCAAAAACATCAAAATCTCCAGAACTACAGTAAGAAAAAAGTAAATAGGATGAAAGAAGAAGGGAGGATAAAGGGAGGATAGTACCTCAGTAAATTTAAATTCAAGGCACTAGGGATGGAAAAGCCTTGCAGATGGGACAGTAGGAGGAATATTTACATCCTATTCCAAACCAAGCCCTCAGTTCTCTCCTGTGATCTTTCTTAACCATCAGAATAAGCTCTAATGTTTCATATTATATTTGCTGCTGGTCCTAATAAGTCTCACCGTAGTCTCAGATCTTCAAAGACTTTGTAGAAATGTTTTGTTTGGGTTTTTGCCATCTCCCAAACCAAGTTTTCCTGCAGTTTTAGACCTTCCTCTTCCTGTGACCTGAGACAGACCCACATGGTCACAATTAGTCAGATTTCTACAGTAAATACTTCTCACATCCTCCCCATCCTCCTCGGTGTCTGGTAATGTCTGTTTCTATCTTCGATGGCTCACTGTCTGTGTGTGACTCTGACTTTTGCTCACTTCTGCTCTGAGACTGGGACCCTTACTTTTACCTTCCCAACTATCTTCACAGAGACCAGCTTCAGTATGCTAAGGTTCCCAGGTACATGTTACATATATAACCACAGAACAGATTTGGCCTATGCCCAGGCTCAAGTAAAATTTTATGTTTTTATTGTAGCAAGAGTGTAGACAGAAAGCACACGGTGTCAGGGATGAACATGTTCTAAGGATCAGTAGGAATCACTCAGGAACTACTCTGAAATCCTTGAAATCACCTTCCATAATCTCCATAACTTGATATGTATGAGAAATCCTTATCAATCTTGGGCCTTTAACTGCCTCTTAAGTTGCTGTCCATTAGAAGAAAAAAAAAAATGGTAGACAACTCTGGCCTTGAAGGATCTGTAGACTCATAGTTTCATACTTTCCATTTTCTTTACTTTCTTCATCTCTGTCATCAGTAGGTATAGTAGTATAGTAATGGTAAAGGCAGCAATTTCTAATTCTCTGGATTGTTTTGAGGAAATGTATATGGAATGGAGATTATGTCTTCAAGTGGTGGCAATGGTTGTTTCCTCCCCATGTAATTACTGAAGGGTAGAAAGTGTCAGGATAGACACATCTACGTTGTCATTCCCGGAAAGTCTTCCAGTGAATTGGTTAGTTCTAAAAAACTTCAATTAAGGACATTGGACAGCTAAAACTGCATGGGTACAAGGTACTGTGAACTCTGAAAAATGACAAAATCCCACGTCTCCATATGATACCATAGCTTTAGGCTCCTTCTCATACTGGAGCAAATGCCAAAAAGATTGAAGCAGAAGGGTCATGAGTTTCAGGCCCGAATAGGCTGCAGCCGGGATGTAGTTTAGCTTGTGTAATTAGTGAATTCAATTCCCCAGAAACACATCAACGGTGTGATGTCACATTCTTGTAATCCCAGCCCTCGAGAGGTAGAGGCATGAGGATTAGAAGTTGAAGGTTATCCTTCCTACAAGAGGCGAGAGAACCTGCCTCAAAAACAAAAATAGAACAACACAAAAACCCTCCGGGAGAATTAAGACCCAACAGAGCACAGAATTACACTATTGTGACTCTAGTTTTTGTTGGTTGGTTTTTTGTTTTGTTTTGTTTTTTAAATCTCAAAATCAACCAGGAACTCAGACAAACATCAGTAAATTTTTCTATGAAGGTCAAGTTAGTAAATATTTTAGAGTTTAGACTCAGTTATTGCTGAAGAAACAAAGCAATATATATATATATATATATATATATATATATAATATATGATAAATAATATGCATGAATGTGCTCCAATAAAAGCTAATTTATGGATACTGAAATCTGAATTTCTTATGATGTTTGAGTATCATCAAAATTTTATTATTTTAAAAAAATTTCCCTTCTATCTAAAAATGCCAAAACTATTGTCAGTCCATAAACAAGAGAGGTGATGTTTCCTTGTCTTGTGGACTTGTTTGTTGAGCTCTATACTGTAGTTTTGGGATTTATCCCCCAAAGTTTAATAGTCCCTGGGAAATCTGGGGAGTCCCTTTTTTAAAAGTAGCAGTTTTGTCAAGCTTGAAAGGAGCCAATTAACACACATGAATGGAATTGTTCCCCTGACAGAACTCTGCAATTTAATTTTTGAAGAATACTCCTAAATAAGACACCTGAAAGCCCCAACCCGACAGCAGCAGAAAGGGGTTGCACTGCCTGGTGTGAAAAAGAAACCAAAATGGAGGGAGAGGAGGGTTGCTTTGCTGGGCTTTTCTCCAGGATGTGGGGCAGGCCTGTAAATTAGAGCTCCATGGATTTGTAAATCTTTAGAATGTAAGATGGAAGCGGGGACTGGAGAAGAAACAAATCACTGGTTTCACTCCTAGCGCAGATGAACCTGCATTTTAAGTGTGTATCTTCACATAAACATAACTGCAAATGTGATTTTACATTCAGGGTGCCCGCTGCAGTAATCGCCCTATTGATTTGCTAATGCCTGGATTCATGTAAATCTGAATTACACCCATTTGCACAACTTTATTGGCTTTGAAGGGAATGATTCACTTTGCTGTTTAAATACCTGATACCTATTAATTGCTCTTTGGAGACCTTTGTGCATGCTACCATACATTTATTTATAATCAGAACACCAATATTTTACCCTCTAGCTAGAGAGAGAAGACAAACTAAAGCAAATGATAAGAAAATATGATTTCCCAAAGCTAAGGTGTGCTCCACGCTCTGGCTTAAACCACAACACAGTTTCCTATTGGGATCTTCTTGATGTGGGAAATGTGGGATGTCTTTGTGTTTCAGGGAAGCAGTTGTCATTCCTCTCTCCTTGGGGAAGACTTCAGCCTTGGAGTTAAGGGGCTGAAAGCTCACTTGTCACACTTCCACTGAGTCAGTGGCCTCCTAGTTCTTGTCTTGCAAACTGAAAGTGGGAAATTTGTGAACCACAGAGGTTGAGTTTTAGAAATAAATTTTTTAGATTCAGAGGCAAGAGCTTAAGAGAAAGAAGGAAGGCAGAGCTCCCATATAGCACAGTGGGAGTGGGTGTGGGGGGGAATTAATGGATGCTATCAGTATCCATACTAGACTGCTAATCTAGAGACATTTTAAAGAACTTCTGGCAGAAACATAGGAAGATGTCTGGGTGTCTTAGTTAATGTCATGTTCTATTGCTGAGAAGAGACAATATGACCACAGAAACTTTTCTAAAGGAAGGCAATTAATTGGGGTTTGCTTATGTTCCAGAGATTTAGTCCATTATCATCATGGCAAGAGGCATGGTTGCACACAGGCAGACATGGTGCTCAAGAGGTAGCTGAGAGTTCTACATCTGGATCTACAGGCAGCAGGAAGACAGGGTGAGACACTGGGCCTGGCTTGAGCTTCTGAAACCTCAAAGCCCTCCTCCAGTGACACACTTCTTCCAACAAGGCCACACCTCCTAGTGGGCCACTCCCTAGTGACCAGGCATTCAAATATATGAGTGGGGGGGGCATTCCTATACAAACCACCACACTGGGTGCCTCCTCTCAGTGTCCATTACTGTGTCACATTTTGGTTTTAGGCAGAGATCACAGTTAGGAGAAGACCCAACAAGGAGCAGGAAGAACTCTCTTCTGGCATTTTTGGCCTCCATCAAGGTCATTCTCAGAGCTGCTACTCTGGGGTCTCTGCCCGGCCTGAGTAGTGTCATACCAACCACTTCTTAGGATCTGAGTTCTAGTTCCACTTAAATTCTTTGATGATCAATCAGGGCCACAAATGTGGTTCTATCAGCAGATATTAGAGTCTGGTGAACACCTGCCAGGATTTCCAGGTTCTTGTGAATCCTGGACAGGGACATATGGAGAATGGTAGAAGCAGACACAGTTTATGAAGGAAGAGTGCATTTTTAGTGGGGAAAGTGGACCAGAACTGGATGAGAAAGCTCAATGGAACACAGCATCCATAATTGGGACTTTTACAGGATATGTGTATGTAGTGAACTTTTTTTTGTTGTTTGTTTTTTTTGAGACAGGGTTTCTCTGTGGCTTTGGAGGCTGTCCTGGAACTAGCTCTTGTAGATCAGGATGGTCTTGAACTCACAGAGATCTGCCTGCCTCTGCCTCCCGAGTGCTGGGATTAAAGGTGTGTGCCACCACCACCCGGCTTGTAGTGAACTTTTTTAAATGCATGCTTTATCTGCTACACAGCAACCATGGTAGGGAAGAATCTTTTAGTCTCACTGCTAGATAGTTTCTTTACCATACTAATTTGGGTTTCCTGCTCTCCAGCCACAGTTTAACACAGCCTAGAGGTATATAGAACAACCTTGACATGGTGACAGACATGTGGGAGGGGCATGACATGTCTGATGGTCTAATTGAATTCTAAACAAATAGTTACACACACCTTAGATGTCACCAGTCTCCTAAACAGGAAATAAAGAGATAGGCAATTGAGTAATTTGAAGCAAGCCCAAAGAAGAGCTTGTTTGCAAAAGCTTGCACAGCAATAAGAAAGCCAAGAGGGGATACTTGCTGGCATCTAGAAGATAAGAATATACATGTTGCAAGAACCATGGCTTCCATATACAGCATGTAATACTGGCACCATGGCCCACAGGTAAAAACTGTGGTAAATAAATACCCCGAGCCCTTTCCCTCTTTTATTCTTCTGCTGGTGCTCCTCAATAGCAGAACACACCAGAAAGCCAGGCAGGCATACTAACCTCACAGGGCATAGTGGAACAGGGCAGTTCTTGGGTCGGGAGACACAGAGAGGAACCCACCACCTGAAGGAATAGTATAATCAAATAGAACAACAGAATGGTGCCTGTTATATGAGATTACACACACACACACACACACACACACACGCACGCACGCACGCACAGGTGAGTCATCTACCCATGTATTCAGTATGTTGCCCTGAACATAGGCAATGATGAACAGCCAGGCCTCTGTGTACTGAGGTTTTAGACTCACAAAGCTGGAGGGTGCCTGCCTCTGCCTTGCACAAGGAAACAGGTCTGTAAATGCAGCAGCCTTCTCAAGGTCACTTTTTGGCTGTTCTGCATGGAAACCAGTTGGTGATTGCTTTCCATGCTAGATCCTTTAGTTAACAGGCTTCTCTTCTTAAGCACTGGCCCCGGGGTATTCAGGGAAGAAGACCCATCATGCTCTGGAAAAGGTTGGATGGAGAGAGTATCTAAACAGGCTGGGGGACAGTTGGCATGGACTGGCTAGGGTCTTGAGGCCACTGGAAGCCACTGAACTTACTTGCCTGTTTCTTAGACATGAGGATTCTGGGAGACACTGGACTAACAGAGTGCAAAGTCTTCACTCAGATTTAGCCAAAATCATTTGGGTAAGGCTAAGAAAATCAACACATTAATCCCCAAACAGAAATAGCTTCCATGTTTCTAAATATAAACAAAGGGCTATGCTCTCTGGTGATTAATAGAAAAAACCCAGCAACATAAGATATTTTTAAAAACCAAACTGTAAATCTTTCCTAACTTTAGTATCTAAAGACAGTTATTAACAATTTAGTGTAGAATGCCTGCTAGAGATTTCTGTTGATAGGCATTTAGATTGTTTTGTAAGTGCAACCAAATCTGATCTCTTGCTGGTGCTTTTAACCCCCTCCCCTCTTTTTCTTTTTCATGTATGTATGTGTGGTATACATGCACGTGTGTAAACAGTTCACATGCATGTGGATGTACAAAATGTTTGCCTATGGAGGTTCAAGGTTGCTGTTGGGATCATCTCCAAACAGTCTTCAATCTTATTCTTTGGGGCAGACTCTTTCAAGGAAACACAGATCTCCCCAATATGACTAGTCTTATTAGCCAGTTTGCTCAAGGAATCAATCCCCTGTAATTTCCTTCCCAGGACAGAATTATAGACAAGCTGCCACACCCACTCATCATTTTACCTGGCCTTTGGGAGACCAAACTTGGGTTCCTTGCTTTCATGGTAGGTGTTTTTAACTGCTGGGGCATCTCCCACAAATCCGTTTACCCCACAAAGGAAAAATGAAGTCATCTGTTTAAGGACATGCCTTTAAGTTCAGGCTTACTGCTGGTATTCTCTAGGGTGGTCTTGCTATTGTGACCTCATGCTAAAATACCCATGGGAGAGGAGATAATATCAAGTGAGAGTCTCCCTTTATCTGGCTATCATATTTTTTTTTCACTTGCAAGGTCAGTCAGTGTGTCTAACAGTCATATAAGAATCTGAGCTTGAAGCAAAGATACAAAAAGCTGCCACTGTACACCTATATCAAAGGAATAGACCTACAGAAGAGGAACTCTTCCCAGCAAGGAATGGCTGGTGATCTTAACATCTCACAAGACTAGCCCCCACCCACTCCCCGGGCTCTTTTCTCTTAAAAAATGAGTTGAGTCATCCCTTCTGGATAACATGGAGAATTAAAAGCCACCTTTGCACAAGTTGGCAAAAGATAAGAGTCAAGATGAAGAAAGGAAGGCCCTATTCTTTCCAGAGAAAAGCCAAAGAGAAGAGAAATATGCCCACATATAGATTTTCTCTGCAAATAAGCCAAACCACTTTCTTCCTCTGGCTGGGGTCAGTGGCAGCCATCAAAGAGGGTCTGTTCTTTCCTGGATGTAGGTACCACAAGAATGGCAAACAGGAGTCAGACTGACCACAGCAGAGTTCCTAGAAATTTAATACACCCTGTCCAGAGAGATAGTTGCGGCAGAACAGGCTGTGTACCCTGAGGGAGAAGAGTGTCACACAGGCTGTGTACATGGAGGGAGAAGAGTGTCACAGGAGCCTGGAGCAGAGATTCAGAATGGCTATACCAGTTTGTTTTTCGTTTCCATGTACATTGATCTTCATTCTTGACTCTCCATTTGTGGGCCTCTTTGCCAGTGCGATGTGATTTGGGGGACAACAGATAGTTGGACTTGGGTGGTTTCTTTCCTGATCTTATAATGTATTTACAACATTTCTCCCTTCCATTTCCTCCAACCATATTTTCCCATATACCTCTCCCCACTCTCCTTCAAATTCATGGCCTCTTTTTTCATTGTTATTGCATACATATGTGTTTACATATATATTCCTACCAGAGGGTCAGGGAGTTCACTGTGAGATTATGTCTCCTATGATGTCGGCAGCTACACTCAAAAAGTATCACCAACTTGATTGGCCCAAATGAAATGAACAAGAACACCAAAGAAAAGAACATGCCAAGGTGAACAGAGCTTGTTTTTAACTGAGTCATCCCATCTGCATTTAAGGCTGTTGATTGAGAAGGGTTTGCTATTTCCTATGGTGCTGTTATTATTGTTCTGGTTGATAGGATTATTGGTAGTTATAGCAGTTATTTTCTTCCTTCACTATTAGTGTTAGGAGTTGCTGAGATGTAGCTAAGGTCATTCCAATAGGAAAGTGTGTAGATATAAGTGTTTATATCACAAAGAATTAGACCAGTCTCAAATAAAGAACCCAATAATTCATGTCAGGTTTCTATAAAAATGAGAAGCCAGACCCAACTGCAGTACAAAACAAACAAAAACAATTATTAGAGCATAATTTCATGAAATGGAGATTAAAAGAACAAGATACATAATATATCAAAGCTTTGGTTCTTTGGAAGCTAAATAGAATTGGAAAACCTCCCACCAAACAAATCACAAGAAAGGGAGAGAACATGTAAATTGATAAAATTAGGAATGAAAGGCAGAAACAATGCAATCAACTCCATTGAAATGCAGAGCTTCATTAAGGAATAGTTGGAAATCTTGTATTCCCAAAAGCTGAGAAATCCATAATAAACAGAGTTTTCAAAATACACACATACCAAAATTGTGCCAAGAAAAAGTAAACAACTTAAGCTCATAGCAAGCAACAGTACTGAAGCACTAATTAGAAATCTCCCATGAAGAAAAGCCCAGAACCAGGCAGATTCACTGCTGATTTTCCTCAAACCTTTAAGGAAATGCTAAAGATCTAACACAAACACTTTTCAGACTGTTCTACAAAATAGAAAGGAGCAGAGTACTACCAAACTCATTCTATGATGCTGAAACTTGATGTGTCTACTTGTGTAATAGTGGCACAACAATTGTGGGAGTAACCAACTCCTTTATGCTTGGATTTAAGACCCACTGAAAAGGAGGGAACCTGTATCTGATACTGTCAATCCAGTCAAAAACATTTATAGACCTTAGAAAGGAATTTATTACTGGTGTTTAGTTAAATCAACAGCACATCAAACTTCCTTCTAAATTTCTGTCTATACCCACGTACAAGTGCTACTTTCAACCTTAACCTGAGAAACTCCTCTTTGCAGTAAGTGATGTTAAGTGCGTAGATACACAACTGCTCAAGGACCAGTGAGCATTCAGCCCTGAACAAGAAATTTCTATCACCTCCTGTAAAGCTCAGGAAACCCTATGGGAGTGGGTGGGGTGAATGGAAGAACTGGTGGAGAGGGAAAAGGACTGCAAAATGCTGTCTTCTCAGTATGAGAGCCATTGTAATCACAATGCGCAGCAGCTGAGTCTATATATACTGGTCCTGCTCAGAATTGGCCCTGTCAACAATCATGGATGGGGAAGGCATTCGTATTGTTGTACTCCTTCTTGCTGAGCTATTGGCTACTAATAGCTGCGAAAAGGGGGATGTCATTGTCTTCAGTTGTGTACTCACTGGTGAATCCACCAAGCTCCAAATCTATGACCAAAGCAGAGATAGTAAATTTTAATCTGTTTACATGAGGTCATATATGTGAAGTGTGTGTGTGTGTGTAACTAGAAGGGGGCCGTTAAGAGATCTTAGTGGAAGGGGAAGATAAATAAATGCATGTGTGATGATTAATATTGTCTACTCGACAGGATCCAGAATCACCAAAGAGTTAAACCTCTGAGTATGTCTGTGAAAGATTATCTAGATTAGGCTAATTGACATGGGAAGACCCAACCTAAATGTGCTGTTCCATGGGTGGGGGATGAGGGGGGAGCTCCTGGGCTGAATCAAAAGGAGAAAACAGGGCCAGGAGAGATGGCTTTGTGCTTAAGAGCACTGGCTGCTCTTTCAGAGGACCCAGGTTTGACTTCCAGCATCTACAACTGTCTGGTACTCTAGTTCCAGGGGATCTGATGTCCTCTTCTGGCCCCTTCCAGCACCAGACATGCATTTATTGCACTTATATCCAGTAGGCAAAGCACCCATGCACATAAAATATAAATAAATAAAGAGGGGAGTAACTTGGGCACCAGCATTTTATTGCTCTTGGCTTTCTGTATGTGGGCACAGTGTGACAAGCTGCTTCAATTTCCTGCTGCTGTTGCTTCTTTACCACAGTGCTATCCCAAATTATGAGAGCAAAGTCCTTCCTTCTTTAGGTTGCCTTTGCTAACTATTTTGTCACCTGTCAACATGTGGCACTTCAACACAGGGTGTGTGGCATGTCACATGCTAGCATGTAGCATGAAAGCAGAAGAGGAAAGAGGACTAGCAGAAAGAGCAGGAGTGGAGAAAGGGACCAGGAAGAACAAAGGAAACATATAATGAGAACACTGCTTTGTGGGTATTTAAGAAAAGCTGATGAGAGGACTGGAGGAGCAGGGGGTTCTTTAGGACATTTTCTTTGTTCTGAACTTGAACTGAAAATTGATGCTGTTCAAAGAAGGGAGACAATGTTCTGGGGCCCAGGTTGCCCCTCCCCACCTCCAGGTGAAGACACACTGACATCTCTTACAGCTAAATTCACACAAGTTCTGGCCTTTGTCTCAGGGCTTCCTGTGAATCAAAATATAGATGACCACAGTCCTGGTGGGGAGGTCATTTGATCACTACCACCTCAGCTCGGCATGCCAAACTGTAAGCTAATCCGGTTTCCTTTACTAATTTCTGTTTCCCAATTCTTTGGGAAACTGAGACAGCAGCTTTATGGACCTAAGTGCTTGGTTATGCAGGCTGGTTGTCAAAAGTGTGGACTAGTGTCAGCCACCACTGAACTTTAACTCCAGCACAGACCACATAAAAAACCAACCAAACAAACAAACAAACAAAAACAAAACAAAACAAAAACTGACTGTATCTCCATTTCGGCCCAGGAAACTGCTTCTCCCATCAAAGTTTTGATCACTTGATCATCAAGACATTTCAGAGGCCAGTAAGGGACTATGAGACTCCAAAGCCTTAGGATAAGACCACCAACAGTTCCAGCAGGTGGTGGTAGTTTGAACATCATCCAGCAGGTGGCGATAGCCCACAGACTTCCAGAACATAGAGCCAGGAGCATCAGAGTAGCCTGAATTGAATAAAGACTAATAGGGGCATTCCGTTAGATTGTCCCAGAGGTGAGTTTCTTTTAGGCTAAACTAGTCCCAGCTGCAGCATAAGAGGGTAACACATCTATATTTTAGCTTTTAATCAAAAGAAAAGCACACAAGCTTACAATCAAGTCTGTCTTAATGATACATTGACATATTTTTTCTCTCTTTCTAAGGTAAAATATACTAAAGGTTGTCATGTTTAGCAAGTGTTGAAACAATGAAAACAATGCATTAGACGCAAGATAAAACCTAATAATCAGGGACTAACATCACCTCCTTTCTTCATGCATCACCACCAGCTAAAGTCACCCTAAAATCACTTTACTCAAGAAAGTATAGCATTTAGTTTGTGAGCCTGTGATAGTTACTTTTCCTGTTTGACCTTTCATTCACACAATTCTAAAGCTATGTATTTAATACCTGATTAATGCTGGACAATCTCTGGGTGGAGGGTATTAGCAATAAGCAATACAGTCCGTGATACTGCCATTGTGGAGTTTACATGTGGGAGAACTTGCTTTCATCAATAAGTGAGAAATAAAATCAATACATATACTGTCGTAGTCCATAGGTAATGTGTCTGCAATGATAACTGCTGAGGGGAAAGACAGAGATGATGTACCAATGCACTACCAGGTTGTATGCCTGGCTCTAAACCTACCAGACACTAGGACACTTCTAATGTGTCCTGACCTCCCCTGTTGCAGAACCCAGCTTGTGTGCATGGTTGGGCTCCATGTGCAAGGGTGGTGTCACTTGTCATCAACTGACCCTGAACTTCCCATCCATCTTCCACTAGCTCCCTTTTGGAGCGGTGGGGCTGTCTGTCACGTCCCTGGCGTTAAGAACAGTTTTTCCTTACTAGCTTTCTGGGCTGCTTCTTTAGTTGCTGCCTTTAACCAGAAGTGCTGGGATTCCATTTCCACCCAGTGTGTGGGGGACACTTCCTGACTCAAGCACACGCTGTGTGTTCTTCTACAAACTTCATACGCTCCGGCAGGATTCCTACGGTAAGGTGAAAGATGCTGTGCAGTTCAATACAGGACCCTAATACAGTGAGTTATGACTCCAAGAGCTGCTTCTGGCCTCCCCCATACACACACACACACACACACACACACACACACACACACACACACACACACACACACAATTAAAAATAAAAATAAAGAAGTGTGGGGTGGGGTTAATGTTGCTGGCCTCAGCCCTGCTGAGCCCAGAACTTTATATTCTTAAGTCATTGGCCTCAATTTTTAAAAACATTGCTTATGGCCCACTGAACTGTTTTCATAACCCTCTAATGTACTGAAATGTGTAGCTTGAATAATATTGAATCAAGTACATCAGGAAATTGAGTAGAATTTGGGGAAAACTATATATTAGCATCTAAAGGCTTAAAGGAACCAGCCCATTAGCTTAGTGTCTGTGAATATCACACACACACACACACACACACACACACACACACACTTTTTCTTTTTTGACAAATGACTTTTGCATGAACCTGAAGCAGCCTTTGAGCCAAGAGTTTATGGTCCTGTCCAGTGATCAGATGCATCTAAAACCCCTTAAATGCCTGTGTTTACACTGTGTGTGGTCTCAGCAAGCACACCCTGGAGCCTAGAGGAGGCTGTGTTGCTTTGTAGGGAAAGGGAAGTGGATTTACAGGCTGGCAGAGGTTTTACAGTGAGGTCATGTTGAAGGTGGCTGATAAAAATGGAGTTGGATTTCCCCAAGACGGTAGGGATAAAGAGCATGGGATCTTGCAGGACAGGGTTCTGTGGTCCGTTGTCAAAGAAGTTCTGAATGGACATTGTTCAGAGGCAAGAGGGTATAGGAACTCCAAGGGTGAAGATAGAGACCAGCCCCACAGCTGCTAATGTCAAACCACACCCCTCGCTAATGTGAATGAAGGTCCCTTCAACTTCATGTTTAAATGGTCCATGTCCCAGCCACAGCTGATTCCACTGTGTGTATTGTTTTTATATCCACTTTCCTCACCCACCAAATTTCAGCTGTTTGATACTTTCTCAGGATAAAAATTTCAAAACCGTGTAGAAACTCTTCCATCAGAAAGCCACTCATGGTGGACTCTGTTTGTTATGCAGACAATGAGTTCTCTGTCTTGGCAATTCATGACTTTCTTTCTGATGGAGGTGATTGTGGGATGGTTCAGGATCAGAAGCCCTCAGCTGCACCTTGAGTTCCTCTCTGGCTCAGTCTTGCTTTAATCAATATGTCAATACTTATTTGAACATGAGAGCAGATTACTCTTGTTTCTATTTTCTTTTTTTTTCTTTTTTGAAAAGGTTCCTTGGGCACAGATTAATCTCATGATCCAGAGAGAGGCTGGCTTGCTCTCGTCACGACTGTCTGGAGTTTTCAATTACTGTTGAGTATGGTTATGGATCAGAGAGAAGCTTCGAGCCAGGCCTCTTCCCTAGTGTAAAACTGAGTCTGCTTGCATGCAAAGAAAAGTGTGCTTTTTTGCCAGTGAAGGCTGCAGCTAGGACCCTCCCAGTTTAGTGTCCACCATCTTGCTCCACCAAGAAGGCGGTGACTTGCTGCTATTAGCTGTATAAGTTTGGCTTTATTCAAGGAATTTGAATGCACAGGTGGCCCTTGAAACCTCCAGATTCTGTAGCTATAGACTCAACCAACAGTAGATGGGAAATATTTGGGGAAAATTGTATCTATACTAAACATGTAAAGACTTGGTTTTCTTGTCACTATTCTCAAATGTGTGACTTTCCTCGTGAGAAGTGAACAATTGTTTATTCACCTGAGTTAGAGCATCTAGACAACCCCTCTCCCCTCCCAAAACAAAAACAGTAAGATTCCATCCCAGGCTATTTTAGTTAACCAATGAGTTGTATTGAGGGTTTTTATAGGAGTGTACTTGATGGGTTATTAACAGGAGCATGGGCAACTGAAATGCAGGTATCTGTGTGATACTCTGGCCCTGGATTCCATGCACAACTTGTGGGAAGCTCCCCTGGAGAGGTTGCTGATCCACTGATATTTAACCACTGTGTGAAATTATTTGAGGAAATATGACATTTTAATTTTTTAAAATGTAAGGTTGAGATCTCTTGGACTACCTCATCAATCTCCCCTACATGTATAGAAAGGATTCTAGGCAACTAAAGAATGCTGAAAATTGAAGAAATAGTCTTCTTCTAGGAAGAGCACACCAATTAGTTACCTAATACCAAATGATTATCCCTGAAAACATACATTCAAGAAACATTATACAGACTGAAAAGGACATATTTAGAAACATATATGGATATATGTGGATGCATGTAACAACAATTGATGAAGGAAGAGACCATGATTTTAAATAAAGCAATGAGGAGTATAAGAGAGAATTTGGAGGGAGGAAAAGAAAGGGGGAATTATGCAACTATATTATAATCTCAAATATAAAAGAAATATGTTTAAGTGAAAGGGCTGGGGATATGGCTCAATGTGCAAAGTGTTTCCTATACAGCATGAGGACCTGAGTTCAGATCTTCAGCATTGATTGAGAAAGTCCAGTGCAACTATTCATAACTATGACCATAGTTTTGGGAGACAGAGAGGTGGATACCAGGGATTCACTGGCCAGATAGTCTAGCCAAAATAGCTAACTTCAGGTCCAGTGAGAGGTTAAGGTGAACAAGAAAGACACCCAAAACAACCTTTTTGCTCTACACATGCAAACAAGTCCAAGCAAGTGCACATGTTCACACACTAAACCAAGAGTGTGATACAATGAAAATAAATCAAATAGATATCATAAGTAAAAATCACACCAAGATGAGGAATGCAACCAGGCATTTTGGTTTTCACTTATAATTCCTGCACTTGGGAGGATTGCCTTGAGGCCATCTTAGGCTACATAGTGAGTTCAAGGCCAGCCTAACATCTGAGTGAGACTATGCTCCAGATGTCACTAAGTTTGAAGCTTTCTCTTAAACCAGGAGAATTTTTTACTAGATTTAGTTATAGGAAGAACTTGCAGAAATTTGAGCATGGCAATGAATAGCAAGCTTCAATGTGGTTTTATTGTACATGGAAAATTATACTTTGCATGGCTAGATTCCCTTTTACTGGTTCTAATTAAAAATTAAAGGTGTCAGTTTGAAGTGTAGCTGACTGCCGGCAGACCTGTTCAACTCAACAGAAAGAAAACCCTTAAAATCAGAAGCCTTCTGACCAACGTGGTCCTTAGATCCCTCATCTGGTCCCTCATGTGGATCTTAGAGAATACCATCAAATCCACTGTGCTGTTAAAGACCAGGATTGTGTCTTTTAGCCACAGTTCCAAGTTGATATTTCTAACGTATCTCTCTCTGTGTATAACAGAATGATAATAGATCAAATAGATACAGGGGATAAAATCATACCAAGATGAGGCATGTAGTCAGGCATTTTAGCTCTCACCTGTAATCCCAGTACTGGGAAAGCTAAAGCAGGAGGGTTGCCCTCAGTTTGAAGCCATCTGTGGCTACATGCTGAGTGTGTGTATGTGTGTGCACTCATACATAAGTATATTTATGTTTCTCTGTGTTTGCATATGTAACTACACATAGTTACAGGTATGTGGAGGTCAGATGACAACCTCAGGTGTCATTCTTCAGGTGTTGCCCACCCTCTTTTTTTTGACATAATGTCCTTCACTGATCTTGGTGCTTGTCAAGCAGGCTGGCCAGAAAGCTCCACCTCCCAGCACTGGCTTTACAAGCTTGTACCACTAGACACATCATTTTTTTTATGTGGATTCTGTAGATGGGATTTAGGTCCCTATATTTGATCAACAAGTATCTTATGGACTGAACCATCTCCCCAGCCCCACCAAAATACCCTAATTCTTTTTAATTCAGTCTCTTTAACGGAAGAGCCTCCATTTACTACACCACATACTACTTACATCTTCCTTTCTGGGCCTATGTGTTTCTTGACTTCTTATCTAAATAGAAACCATCCTCTTGATTCCCAGACTCGGGTTTTTTAGACAGTAAATCTTCTGTCAGCCTGTGTCTGAATGAAGGACTCATTTTTTTGCTGAAACTTTTTTTTCATTCAGCCCATGTTTGGGTTTATTATCTTTCCCCTAGTCAGCAAGTATTTCTTTTAATTTATTTACCTTTTAGGTTATATATCTTTTTATAGGTTGATATGTAATCATTATATATAGCTATGGAGTATACTGTGATGATTTGATTTATGTATGCACCAAGTGCCAGCCAACTCAGAGAACTTCTTCTATTTTCTATCTTCCTGTGTCTTATGGTTTAGGTGAATTCTGAAAGTACCACATAGCTCAAATTTCAAAACTTCAATCCAAAGCACATTTTCTTTTTTATTTATTTATTTTTTGTTTGTTTGTCTGTTTTGTTTTTTGAGGCAGGGTTTCTTTGTGTAGCTTTGGAGCCTATCCTGGCACTCGCTCTGGAGGCAAGGCTGGCTTCGAACTCACAGAGATCTGCCTCTCTCTGCCTCCCGAGTGCTGGGATTAAAGGTGTGCACCACCAACGCCCGGCCAAATAGTTTTGGGTTTGTTTGTTTGTTTGTTTGTTTGTTTGTTTCCCTGAGACAGGATTTCTCTGTGCATTTTTGTAGACCAGGCTGGCCTTGAACTCACAGAGATCCGCCTGCCTCTGCCTCCCCAGTGCTAGGATTAAAGGCGTGCACCACCAACTCCCACCCCAAAGCACATTTTCTTAAATGACAGATTTATTACATTTACAGTTATTATAATTGCCAGCATGTTTTATTCATTCCTTCAATCTTAGTTTGTGTTTTCAAGTTACTCTGGGTTCCCCCCTCTGCCATTTTTTTAACTGAAGAGGGGATTTTTGTTTCTTCTCTCTTACTGTATTCTATATGATTTACTAATTCTGTCAATTAGGATGAAATGATCATTTCTTTTATTGACTGTTTACAAATTATTAACTTTTGAACTTAATAGCCCGAAGTTAAGCAATACCTGTTACCCTCCTTTTAAATGACAAAAGATCTAGGAGCTTAATTCAGTACTTCTTGTCTTCCATGGAACTTCTCAGTATTCATGCCCTATCTCCTTCAATGGCCACATCTTCAGACTTTTATAAAACTAGAAGGCGCTAGCTTCAGCACTCAGGAGCAGAGGCAGGTGGAACTCTGTGAGTTTAAAGCCAGCCTAAAGTCTGGCCTATGTCAAGTGTTCTGGGTCAGCCAGAGATCCACAGTAAGACTCTGTCTAAAAAAAAAAAAAAATTTAAATTATAAATGTTTAGCTGATGGCTCAGGCTTATTACTAGCTAGCTCTTACTATAAATTAACCCATTTCTATTAGTCTGTGTATCACCACATGGCCAGTGGCTTACCAGTAATGCTCTGGCATCTCACTCCTCCAGTGGCTGCTGGTGTCTACCTCAACCCTGCCTTCTTTCTCCCTGGGTTCAGTTTGGCTTTCCCACCTAGGTATACTCTGCCTTGCCATTGGCCATTGGCCAAAGCAGCTTTTTTTATGGATGGATGATCTTTTATTATATGATACTACTCAACTATAAAAAAGAGCAAAGTCTTGATCTGTAGCACCATGGGTACATCTCATAGATGTACTCTTTTTTATTGGGGGGGTAGGAGGAAGGGTGGGAGGGATAGCTGAGGTGGATAACTGAGGTTGGAATGTAAAATGAAATTTAAAAAATTTTAAAAATGGCCAAAGCAGCTTTGTCCATCAACCAATAAAAGCAACACAGACTCGCAGCATACATGAGGACATCTCATCCCACATCATGTCCCCTTTTATGTCTAATTTAAAAGGAATGTTTTAATGATAACACTATATAATTGCATATAAAAACAGATATTAAGCAATAATTACAGTTATAACAATATTTAGTCCATGCCAAATATAAATAAAATTTTTAATAATTGAAAGAGACTAGAATGCTGGTCTAGACGTGTGCATTTACTCACCAGTTTCCTGTCTAGACAGCCTTCATGTTTTATTCTTTCCTCTTCCTCCTCCTCCCTTTCTTCCCCTGAACCTCTTCCTAAGCAGTTTTTTTTTTTCAGTAAAACATCAAAGGTCTATCAGTGATGCACCATCTCTGATAATGCTTTTGTTTCACTTTTAATACTGAACCATCATCTCATCAAATACAGAACTTAGTGTCGCCAATTATTTTCTCTAATCGTTGTATCAAAGTCCTGAGGAGGGATGCGCATGCCCTCAGTTTGAGCAATTTGCCCTAAAAAGAATTGAACTGCATGATTGTCCACAGAAGCCAGTCTGTGGGCCACAGAAGACACAGGACAGTGGTTCTTGGCCACATCATAGCATGAGTCCTCTTGCTGGGTAGATACAAGTTCACAGTCTGTCCTTCCCATCCACACTGAGAGTCACACACAAGCACATTGCATCTCATGTTCTGGTTCCGACTCCTGAATTCTGACTGAGCCTTGTCTGTGGAGAGCAGGTTGGAGACAAGAGCACACATGTGTCAGCATTGTAAGGCTTCCCCTTTCCAGTCCCACACAGCCGCCTTGCTCTGCTTTCCCACTGGATCATTCCTGTTGGTGTACAAACATGTATTTCCTGATCAGAAAAATGTCATGAAATCTGAAAGAAGAACCAGTGTGGATGGTACAAGGTGAGGATGAATAAACTGGAATGTGGTCAAGGTTTTGAGTAGCAAGACCAAATCACAAAAGGTCTTGGGGAGACTTTGAAGGGAACCAGGCTGTAGCCTAACCAGACCCCCCTTGTGCATTTGTATTGAGATGTCCCAGATTCTTTCCATAACCTATTATCTCTTACAGAACAACCTTTTTTTTCCAAGCCATTTTTGTTCAGTGGCAACAGTTTTTTCTTTTATTTTTAACAGATCAATTAGCATCCCCCTTTCTCTTACCTCAGTTTAGAGGTAAGTCAATACCATAAGCAGATAGGCATCCTTATGTCTGACAAAGGCTAAGTAAGAAGGCAAGCTTTCTCTGAGAGTCAAGGTACGTTTGCTAGGACCCTCTGCCTGGTATAGAGTGTGTAATAGCCTGCATGGGAAGCTTGGTCATTTGTAACAGTTCTACCTCCCTAGGCCACTATTTTCCCCTAGACCTGGTGAAGAAAGGATATAAAAGGAACCAAGTTTACCCTCAATTCCTCCTTCCTCCCAGCATTTCTCAGTTTCAAAGTGTGGATCAAATGCAACTTCATCCCTGTCTCTTGGATGACTTGGGAAAGAACCCAATACTTCTGAGTTTTAGAATTCATCTTCCCAAAGGAAATTTCAGTGGTGGGGAGCAAGTGTCCCCATTGAGGCTTCCATGAGCTGAGCTGTTAAGACAGGCTCCCCCGAGGCCCTGTACCAGATGGTTGTGATAGTGACAAGTCATGGCTTCATGTAAGCTGAGAATCCTGAACACAAAGTTCCAATCCTTAGAGCACACGAGATCAGACCAGACTCCTTTCATCCTTGAGAGTAAAACCTTCCAGTTGTTTCTTCTTCAAACCTTAGCTGATGTGCAGATGTCTGCAGCATATCTGTGTCAGCAGTGTGAATTCTAGTGTCATAGCAGTTGAGGAGGTCAACAGTCATGAAATCTAATCTTATCCCGTGTGTGTGTGTGTGTGTGTGTGTGTGTGTGTGTGTGTGTGTGTGTGTGTGTGTGTGTGTGTGTGTGTGTGTGTGTGTATGCCAGAAGACAACCTCAGATGTCATCATTCAGGCACTGTTCATCTCATTTGTTGAGACAGGGTCTCTCTCTGGAACCTGTAACTCACCAAGTCAGCTCACTGCCCAATGAACCCTAGGGATCTATCTATCTGTCTCTGCCTCTCCAGTACCTGAATTACAAGTGGTCACCACCATTCCAACTTTTTTCTGTATGGGTTTTGGAAACTAAACTCAGGTTCTTGTGCTTGTATGGTAAGCACTTTCTTGACTGAGATATCTTCCAAATCCTCATTATTTTGTTGAGAACTATGTGATCCAACAAGATTAAGTGACTTTCCCAACAACAGATTGTGTTCATCTCACATGACCAAACTATACCATATTGATCATCAGAGCAGAGAAACAATGTACAGAAAAACCATGATGTCTTTCTAAACACAAACATATGCAGACTTTATAAAATAAAGGTCATCCTTTGATTGATTGACCAATAAATATTTTCATTTTATCCTTTCTTTTTCCTTAGTGTGGAATAACCCAGAATTTATTTTGCATTCAGTCTGTGGTTTGACTATTATGGTCCTAATAAATGTCTGCTATTTAATGTTCTCTTTTCTTAATTAACAAAGTGCCAAGTAGAAAGAGATAAGTTATGCACTTTAATTATAGCAACCCCAGGCTACTTGGAGAATTCTTATCAGTAGCATAGCATGTACATCCTACACGCAATGAAAAACAAAATTGGTGGGAGCTTCATGAGTATAAGATCGAGGAAACAATTCCATCTCCTGCCACTGTCAGGAGACAACAGTTAGTTAGATTCCATCCCAGGTTTCTTGGGGTCTGGTTTATTTGTGTTTATTTCTTCTCAGTTAGCATAAGCTGGTGAGTGATCTGGAACCTGTGAGAGACAGGGCATTTGGAACACTACAGAGGGGCTGGTGTTCAGTGGCAGGAGCTCTGAACTGATAACTTCTCATTTCTGAACCTTCCATGGGCTCTCCAAGCCTCAATTTATTGCTTAGTAAAGGATATTTTGAGGTCTAGGTAGAAGGCAAGGGCAATCAGAAGGGAGTGAGAAGATAAATAAGAACAAAGTATAATAGCATACATGTAAGAACACGGTATGTTTTATAAAGTAATTTGAAAGTTTAATAATTAAAGAAGAGAGGGCTGGAGAGATGGCTCAGCAGTTAAGGGCACTCACTGCTCTTCCAGAAGACTCTGGTTCAAGTCCCAGCACCCACATGGCAGCTCACACCTGTCTGTAACTCAGGGAATCTGACCCCCACACATCAATGCACATAAAATAAAATTATTAAAAAATGATTGAAAAAGAAAGGCAGTTGGGACCAAGAAGGCATAAGGTGATGACAGGTCATGTGCTTTTTCCCTGTGCAGGCCCTGAGGAGGCAGGAAGTGGCCGCTATGGACCTCAGTATATCACCAGTATGGGAGTGAGTGAGGATGATGATGGATCTGAAGACGAGCTGGATCTGGATGTGTCCTTTGAGGAGGTACCATCACCTCTGTTGTCACCTCCGATGTGCTTTGTTTCCCTGCTGAACACAGCCGCTTAGCCACAGAGCATGGGCATGGAACTTCAGGCTGAAATGAACCCCTTTGCTCTCAGCAAGCATTTCTTTCCCCTGATTATGAGGCAGGTGTGGTGGGGGTGGGATTGGGAGGGGGGAGGGAGAGGGGGAGGGCACACAAATTAGTATTAAGGAGTTTCCTAGCAGGCTGTTATCCTGTGAACAGCTTCTGTCTACAACAACTAACTTTGTAAACTACCAAAAAAAAAAAAAAATGTAGATTTACCACCCAGGAATTTTGTAAAATGGAGCAGCATAAGAAAACAAATGATTCCTCGACAAAGCCATGCATCTTGTAACAGCTTAGTATGAATAGGTCGTAGGAGAGCTGCTTTACCACACCACGATTTTCTTACTAATTCAGGACAAGGTGCTTAAACTCCCTGTGTCTCAAGGTCTTCCTCTGTGAACTGGGGCCAGTGCTTCTGTCTCACTGATATCCTGGGATTTGGGGATGCTAATAGTGAATTTGTGGTTCAAGAACTGCATATATGCAGTGTAAAGATGACTCCGAGTTTATGCTAAGTCCTTTCCTTCTCAAATTTAGGTTAAACCACTTCCTGCTACCAAAGCTGGGAATAGGAAGTTCTTGATGGAATCCAAGAAGATATCTCTCTCTAACCCAGAAATGGGTTCCAGGCATGCACAACCTACCTCCGCATCTCTCCCTGAAACTACAGTGGCCATCCCACACACCCCTGCCCAGCGGAAGGGGAAAAACAGTGTGGCCGTGATGTCAAGACTCTTTGACATGTCCTGTGATGAAACACTCTGCTCAGCTGACAGCTTCTGTGTCAATGACTACACCTGGGGAGGCTCACGATGTCACTGCAACCTGGGCAAAGGAGGGGAGGGCTGCTCAGAAGGTAGGCCCTGGGAAGGGGATGAGCACAGCATCTTCCATTGGAAGGCCATAGCCTGTTTCTATGTGTGTCTAGTGTGAGGTCCTTTGGAGCAGTTACCTTGAAATCATCCCATTATCATATCGCTATCCAGAACACCCAGAAGGGAGAAGAGGGCTGATGGTTGAGCCACCTGGGTACTGCAAAAGCCCAGCATGAAAATGAGTGACACTGGACTTCAAGATACTCGTTTCTTTTCTGGAAAGCAGGAAACCAAATTCAAAATTCAGTTTCTTCTGAACAATATCAGAAGAAGCTCCTTGGTGCAGGGAGTAGTAGGTGTGAAAGGCAGAGAAAGCGAGACGGGAAGGAAGCTAAATGTAGCCGATTAGATGAGGTTTTTACTGGGTGATACACAGACAATGGTGTGTGTTGCTTTCTGCTTCGAAAAGAAAGAGAGGACTGCATTCTGTCACACTGCTTTTTCTTTCAGATATCTTTATTCAGTATCCTCAGTTCTTTGGTCACTCCTACGTAACCTTTGAGCCCCTGAAGAATTCTTATCAGGCATTTCAGATCACTCTGGAATTCAGGGTAAGAGGCGCTGTCGTGTGATGAGTGTCTATTGAACGTATCTGGTTACATCAAAGGGAGAGAGGGAAGAGGGGAAGCAAAAAATTATGATGCACCTAGCCTGACTTGCAGTCAGTCAAAATCCAGCAGGAATGGGGTACATTCACAATGTTCAAGTACACAGCTAGGGGAAGGTGGGTTTGCATGTCACAAACTATGGAAGATTAGATTTCCAGTGAGAAGGCTACTTCCAGTGTGATGAGTCAGGGGCAGCATTTCAGGACTAACGATGCATTCCATTCCCCAAGCCCCTTTAGAGAGCTTGCTCTGGCCCCAATCATCTAAAGATCAGCATGCAGCTGACACTTTGTGCTGCATGTGATTCTTTGAAGCAAAAGGGCCAGGGGTCTGGAAATTTGCATCCCCTGGTTACCCTTGTCATAGTGTTAACTGTGTAGGGGGTGGCCTGTCCCTCAGCTAATACATCTAGTGTGACTACCCAGTGGACTGTCTGTACTGCCTGGACAGAAGGAGAGTAGCAAACGTACATGTTTCCCGGGTAGAGAGGAAGAGTGGAAAGAACATATTGGAAACAGGATGCTCATCAGGGACAGTAGAAACTGACGAGCACAAACAAGGTGCTGTGTGATTGAGGCCATAGGACACAAGCTTTTATGGAAGTTTTGCCGGTGCATCTGCAAAACCAAACAAAAAACAGGTTGGATACAGGCCTTCTGTAATGTGAATCTATGAGAGTCTGGGAAAGGTTCTCAAGAATTTATTTATGTAGGAATAAAATAGGGGGAAGCACTCACTTACACAGGACAGGTTAGACACCACTGCAGTTGTTCTGCCCAAGGAAAAAGAACCCCAACAGCAAGTACCTGCTCTATTCCTACCATCCAAGAGAACAAGAAAGTGAGAGAGCCTTCCCCCTCAGCTTATAGGTTGTCACATAACAGACAAGACCACACCCTAGCGCTTGCTGCCCCAAATCATTGGCTAAACATATCAAAATTCCACAAAATTCCCTCTTCACCTCAGAGCTGTTCCTTTATTCATACCACTGATATTTTACGATGTGAAGGAACCAGCCTGGATATGTGGGAATTCCCTGGAATCCACATGCTTGCATCAGTAGAATGGCAGAGGGGACCATTCATGTTTTGTCTTCATGAGTGTTTACAGATGAGGAAGAAGAGGTGGCCTTGGTTCATGTGGCTTTTGCTTGTGTCTCCACAGGCAGAGGCAGAGGATGGCTTGCTGCTCTACTGTGGGGAGAGTGAACACGGGAGAGGTGACTTCATGTCCCTGGCTCTCATCCGGCGCTCCCTCCACTTCAGGTAACTCTTGCCCTAAGCCCTGTAAATTTAAAATTTCTACCACGTACATTGTACACAATACAGTCCATACAATTCTGGTCACTAAAGGAATGGTGTGCAGGAGATGAGCCTGGGCCAGTGTCTCAAGTCTTAGACAGCTGTGACAGCAGGTAACCTTTGAAGTTTGAGTTTTGAAATGTTGCCTCATTCACTTATTCTAACACCAATCAGGTATGGAACAACTACTATTGGTTCACGGAAGTTTGGCAAAGGCCAAGTCCTCTCTTTCCTGAAGCTCAAGTAGAAGGCAGGATCTCCTCAGAGCCTCCTTGAGACAAGATGGCTGACAGCTGTGGAGGATAAGGAGGGGCCACAGGCTCCCAAGAACTGACAGAGGCTCAAACCTACCATGACTTCCCTGGAGTTGGGCTGAACCCTGACTTGCCTCTTGTACCTGGGTCATTCCCTCTACCCTTAGATACTTTGGAAACTGCTTTTAGTTAACTTGTGCTTTTTCAGGAAGCAGAGTGAGGGCTTAGGGCACACAATGTCTGTCTGTGAATGAATGACAGACATCAGCCTTGACCCCGTCCAGGGTATCCTAGCTAGCCTCCTGATGCCATCATTTACTTACCGCCTGACCTTTGGCAGATGATGTGAGCTATGGGAGTTGCCTTTCCTCCAAGGATTGTGGAGGGGATCACATGAGTTCTCTTACGCTTAGCACAAAGCCTGCCCAGTATGTATATACCAACCCTAATGGGTTATTTGTTTATGCATTAAAAATACTTTGGGGGGGGGAGAAATGGGAAGAAGGCTGAGTCAGCAAAGGGCCTCCTATGCCATGCATGAGGACCTGAGTTTGAGCACCCATGTAAAAAGCCACCAGTGGTAACACTCACCTATAACCCCCAAGCACTGGAAAGCAGGGTCTATGAATTCTTGAGTTTGCAGTCAGTGAGCTCTGGGCTCAGAGACAGAACCTGTCTTGAAAAAAAAAAAAATCACAGTGGAAAGCATGAAGGAAGGATCTGATGTTAACCTCTTAGGTCCATCTAGCTTGTGACATCTAGCACACAAAAATGCATAAACACACAAAAAAATATTTTAAGTTCTTATGGTTGTACTGAAGATGTTAGAGCAGGCTTTGTTAGGTGACTTGATTCCTGGATGCATGGTGTCAGGCACCAGGACTAGGCCAATGGTTCTAATCTCCCGGGCTCTAGCACTCAAGGATGAGGTAGACACTCAGTGGCGTGGCAGTGTTTGGCTGTTGGTAGTTCCCTAATATCATAACTCCACCTGAGTGATACACATCTCCCTCCCCAAATCCTGCCCATGCCATCCACACTAGTGAGGGTCAGGAGGCAAGAGCCACAAGAAAGGGGCTGTAGGTAGCACAGTGTAGACATCACCATCATGCTTCCTACAGGAAGTAATCTTGGGATCTTGGTGGAAGTAGCCAGACGGCTAGTCTCCAGTCAACAGAAAAGTACCCAAACTTTCCCTGTCAGGTATAGTACTCACTCCTTCCCTGGGCTACAGGGACATTGGGAGAGAACCGGAATACTGTAGCCATCTCAGTGTGTATCTCCTCTTTTCTATGCCTAGGCTTGAGTGAGAGTCTCCTGTGGAAACCTCACCTGTTTGGGGGCCCTGGTCACAGATGGCAGGGTAGCTTACTTCCCAGAACTCACATGAAGATTCCATTTTTACATTTTATTAATGTCATAAGATCTATCATTTGAGAATCAAGGAGATTCCTCAGAGAAGCACCAGGAAACAGAATGATGCTCAAAAGCATTGTACTCACATGGACTTCGAGCTTCTGCTGTCTCTGGAGAAGAGACGAAGGGTCCTACACCCCATCTGCTTCTGAGTGACTGAGAGGATGAGGCCATGGTGAGGTCACAAAAAAGAGAGACCCTGTATCAAAAGATGGACAGCAATTGAGAAAGACACGCAGTGTGAACCTTTGTATCCCCCTCACACACAAGCACACCCCAAAACCAGAGAGGAGCCATTGTCCTAGAAGTGATGATCTAGAGTCTGAAAACATGAGTTGGTTTTTCTAGAATCTTCCTTTGCTTCCCCTCACCCCCAGGTTTAATTGTGGAACTGGGATTGCTGTCATCGTAAGTGAGACCAAAATCAAACTTGGAGCATGGCACACAGTGACACTATACAGAGATGGGATGAATGGGCTGCTGCAGTTGAATAATGGCACCCCAGTGACAGGCCAGTCCCAGGTGAGTGTGATTCCATGCCCTCATCTGATCCTCAAGAGGAGGCTGCTGCAGAAAGTACAGGGAACAAGTTGGCTCTGGAAAACTCTGGGAGGCTGAATTTTTATAGGGCACACAGTAGAGTTGTGGTGGGGTCCCCACAGCTTTGCCCATTTGAGCTTCCATACACACCTTCCATACACCCCTACTGGGGAGATGCCTTGAACTTGTGGGTACAATGCCGTGGGTGCACAAAACATGTGTGCATGGCATAGTTATCTCTGCACAAGATTATCCAAGCCAGAGGTCAAGAAAGCCCATATGGGAAGCAAAGAACCCATCATTAGCATCAGATACAAAGGAAGGTATGGATGAGTGTTATGATCTTGTGGCTTTAGCAGATAGCCTCGAAAGAGCTGGATTGCCTGGCTCCATATACAGGGATAATCCATTTATCCTTACTGGGATGCATCATTGTTGGAGGAGGTAAGCTAGTTACCTCTTGTGTCACTCTGCAGGTCACTGAGGTACTCACATACCTATTATGCACACAGTAATTTGAAGATTATCTTTTAGAACAAAGTGTGTGAACTAGCGCCTGGCAAGGAGCCAAGTCTAGAGTTACAATCACCAAGGTCTCTATATTCTCCAAAGGAAAGGGCAGCGAGGGCAACTTTGTGCCTTGTCTAAGCATCCTCCCCACTACCAGGTCCTTGCTGTGCTACAAACAAAGCATGATGAATAAATGTCCATCCCTGAAAGTCTTATTGATTTGGGTCAAAAGGAATGAGGATCCAACTCTAGTGAATTTTAGTACCCAGAGATTGCTTATGCTCATTGCTAAAGAGGAAAAAGGGGCAGGATAATTGATTCTAATGCAATAGCATGAAATGATCAAATGAATTTTGATAAGAATAAAGACACTTCAATCTAGAGTGCAAAGTACTACCGTGACAATAGGATGGTTGAACGCAAGGAGTTTTTTGGGTTTTGTTTGCTTGTTGTTGTTGCTTGTTTTTTTTTTTTTTTTAATTAAAGATTGGCAAATAAGGTCACTTAGTAGCCCTGGTGAGTTAAGGATGAACACATCTGCATGAATGGAGATGTAGCATCTAGAGAAGTAGCCATTTCTGTTTCAGTGGTTCTGAAGTGCTCGAGCCTGCAGAAAGAATATGAGGACATTCTAAGAGATAAGAGCATGTTCCAAGGCTGCCACTCAAGCAGGAAGTTGACCTGCAATGTCTTCAGTGATTGGTTGACTCAGTGGAGCTTTGTTAGCTTGGATCAGGAAAGAGGAAGGCAGGATAGCGAATTTTTTTTTTTGGCCTAGCTCAGCCTTCTGGGAGAGCCTCAGGGAGTCAGTCTTCCAGGTATAGCAGACTGTCTCAGCAACAGGTATTAAAAGAGTAGCATGTGTAAACTGCTAAAAGAGATATGCATAGAATCCAGCAACCTGGAGGGAGGGAGTGGGAGGAGAGGAGCGAGGGGAAACTGTGGTTGGTATGTAAAATAAATTAAAAAAATTAAATCAAGAATTGAAAAGGAAAAAAAAAAGAAGAATTCAGTAACCAGTGGGAACCTGTATTATATAAGGTTTCATATTTTTCTGATCCCAGTATCCTATGACTTTATCAGATATAGAAATGAACTGCAAAGAGCATGTGATGTCAGCTGTGGACTGCGTAATAACGATTGTCAGGAGACAGTAATTCTATTTTAAGCTGGCTCCCCAGAAACAAGCCCAAGGTGAAGTCCTGTGCATACGGTGTTTTTAGAAAGTGTTCCCAGGTGGGGAGACCAGTTTTAGAGAAGTTGGGCAGGGGAGAAGGAGTTGGCAAGACTGAGAATCCCCCATGATTCTTCCCAGTATGGTTTCCACCTGGTTCCAGGAGCTAGGGAGCAACATCTGTGCATCAGAGCTACCCCAATCTGTTAAAGGCTACCACAAGGGACCCAGGGCACTCACATGCACAGACAATCAGATCATACTCCAAGGAGCTATAGGCCAAGGTCCTGACCAAACTCACCCTCTTTGCCCACTTATGTCCTAGGAAACAGTACTGAGATTTAGGCACCCTTCTGTGGCCCAGGGCAGGGAACAAATCCAGAACAGAACAGTGAGCGTGGGTTCCAGAATTGACTTCTGGGAATCTGGACAGAACAAGCCAAGAGAGTATTTGATTCATGTGATGGAAGCGGCTTGTAGAGGACAATGCTTAAAACCTTCTGAGTACTATTTACGTGTACTTCTTACCTGGTCATTGGCAGAGATCAAACGGTGATTAGATTCCCACTTACAGGAAGCAACCACTTTGAGGATACATATTATAGTCAGGGACTGATTTGGAACATTTTATAAGTTCTAGGGCTGCACCTTCTCCCAGCTCCCACATTTATCATTTAACCTAGATTAATGAGATGTTTATAGACCACACACAAAAACAACCAGGATTGTCTTAATTTCCTCCCATTTCATGGTCAGCCCTGTACGGTGTAACCTCCAAATTTACAATTCAGACTGCTGGTTTGTTAGAGGCTTCCCTGACTCAAGGTAACACTTAAAAATAATAATAAAAAGAATCAAACCCATGAGCAAATTTCAAGATACTTTGTAGACCAGGCTGGCTTAAAACTCACAGAGATCTGCCTGCTTCTTCCTCCGGAGTGCTGGGATTAAAGGCATGAGTCACCA
This sequence comes from Cricetulus griseus, assembly GCF_003668045.3. Lineage (NCBI taxonomy): Eukaryota > Metazoa > Chordata > Mammalia > Rodentia > Cricetidae > Cricetulus > Cricetulus griseus. The sequence goes on along the minus strand of NC_048595.1, from coordinate 340,980,149 downwards.
ACGCCTGGCCTTCAAGATACTTTATAATACAACTTGTTGGATACTTCCCAGCAACAGTTCTTCTTACAGTACTAACGTGAAGGCGGCTGGGACTGTGAAAGGGCAGATGTTCAGGCAGATGTTCCCCCGCATGCTCTGCCACCTTTAGATGCACAGAATAGCCTTGTGACCCATCCAAGATACACAGGGGATTGGTGTGAGGACTGGAAAGAGGGCTGTTGTGTTTGGATGCCAGCCTGCTTCAGAGCCGACTAGGTTGGCTTGGATCTGACCTCTTTCCTTCCTTTGCAGCCATTCCAAAACCACTGTTTCTGGAAGTGCAGCCCTCTAAGGAGTCAGTGAGTTGACTACAGTAGTCAATAACTATGGATTTCATTACCCAACAGGGCCATGTCCTAAAGACAAACCCAGATAAAGGAATCCCTATGGTTTTAATCTACAGCTTAGCCATCCCCCTCAATGCAATCTATTGAGTTTTGGGTTTTTTTTCTTTTTTTCTTTTTTCTTTTTCTATTTTTAAGGTGAGATAAAGTTTTCATTTTTCTTAAAGGGCCAGTACAGTAAAATTACCTTCCGGACACCTCTGTACCTTGGTGGCGCTCCCAGTGCTTACTGGCTGGTGAGAGCAACAGGGACAAACCGTGGCTTCCAAGGCTGTGTGCAGTCACTTGCTGTTAATGGGAAGAGGATTGACATGAGGCCCTGGCCACTGGGAAAGGCCCTAAATGGGGCTGATGTAGGTGAGTGCCCAGGGGCTCGACTGAACCTGGGGGCTTCCTTTCTGGTTGGGGTGAGTAATAGGACAACTGGTTCATACAGGGCTTCAGGAGTGATGAGCCCAAGTTTGTGCTCTGTGATCTTATCCATCCTCAGGCCAAACTTGCTGTGCCTTGCAACCATCTTAACCTGAGCTCATTGGACAGAGAATATGCACTTTGACCTTTCACCCTGATGCATCCATGATGGCATGCATGTGTGTATGTGCTATGTGTGCCTGGTATCCACTGAAGCCAGAAGAGGGTGTGGATCCTCTGGAACTGGGGTTACAGGTGGTTGTGAGCCACCATGTGGGTACTGGTGATGGAACCTGGTCCTCTGCAAGAACAGCAAGTGCTCTCAGCCACTAAGTTATCTCTCTAGACCTAGAAAAAAATCTAATTCTTGACCATAGTGTCCAATACTTTCTTGTCTACACTCTCATTTACCCTAATTTTAGAGGGGAGAAAATATCATTGTAGCCACTATATAGATGGATAATAGGGGCTGGCAGACTGAGGTACTTCTCTTGGGTGACAGCAGAGCTGGGGTTGGTTTATAGCAACAAGAACATCTGTCCAACCCTGAAAAGCAGCAGGGTGAGCCATTTCCTTCAGGGGCTGCCTGAGTCTGCTAGACACATGACAGTGAAACATCATGGACTATGTGAGTTAAACAGAAATCCATTCCTCACGGTTGAAAGAGCTGAGAGATCAATGTCCAGGTACACAGGGGTTGGTTTCTCCTAGGTCTTTTCCCTTGACTTGTAAATGGCCAACTATCTTCTCACCTCTCCCACACATGATCGGTCTTTCCTCTGTGTGCACACCCCTTGTTTCTCAGGTGTCCAGATTTTCTCTCCTAAGGACATAGGTCAGACGAGATTAGTGCCTCCCTCTTATGATCTCATGTAATATTAGGGGTCTTACTCTCAAACACAGTCATGTTGAGAGTTAGGTCTTCAGCCTGTGTATTTGGGAGATAGAGCTCTGTCTATAACGTGATATTCTTTTATCAGTAGCTCCTGTTCATAATAACCAGGGTGTTCAGGGTGCTCCTGGACTCCACTCTCAGTTCATGTCTTCTACCATCCTAGGCATAGGCCTACCATTAACACCTTCAGGAACTCAGGGAAGCTCTCTCTTGAAGTCCAACTCTACCAATGGCATGTCCACGGTGTCTTTAAGTTTAAGTGGCACCAGAGGGGACTCCTCTTCTGCTCTTCTCACAGCCCTTCACTTCTTTCCTCTTTGAGAGTGAGCTGGCTGCTCTGTAGCCCCAACCCCCAGGCTCCATAACAAAACCTTTCTTCTTCTCTTTCTGATTCCTCACAACCTCTGTTTCTGCTGCTGTGGTCCTCTCTGGTCCACATTCACCTTTCCCATGGGATTTCTTCCTTTCTCCCTCCCTGCCCCCCCATCAGAAACCTTGGATGCTATTAACAGAGCAGCCTCATGGAAGTCCTCAAGGAAGCTGACTTTCATGCCCCACTTCTATTCCCTCCTCTTTAAAAAGTTGCATTGCAAAAAGATTTGAATATTACTCTCCTCCCTGTGAAACTGAAATAACTTCAGACTTCAATCCTCCCCTGGAACCAGTGTTCACACCAAAGCTGGTGTCTTTGGACACTTGCTGGGGGCCATGTTTTCAGAGCTGAGACCAAAAGGAGACTTCAGTCAGTTTTACTTCCCAGTGGCTAGCAGCTGGAATTCTCAGAGATCAGTCCACCAGGGTATTCCACCAGCCAGGGTTTTTTTTTTAATTGTTTTCGCCACCTGAAGTTGGTCTTCTCGTCCCAGTCCCATGAGAAAACTGAGCACACAGCCCTGTCTACCTCCTCCCAGGCAGTCTTTATGGTCCGGGAATAAGAATGGGACTGGCCCTGCTAGGGTGACATGGCCAGATCAAGGGGGTCTGTTTATCTCTTGGTAGTTGGCTACCAAATCAGGTTAAGTATGACAGAACACTGGCAAACAGCATGGCTGGACCCTTTCTATCCCTGGCAGATACATGCCCTTTGCCCTCCTCCCTGGAAAAAGTGGTTTGTATTCACCTAGTGTTTGTGAAGAGACTGTGATGAGGCATGCAGGAGACAGGCAGCCAGAGCAAGTCAGTGAGTTTCTATGTCAGGTGATACCTGCAAAAATGACAAAGTAGTTCTTCCAGAATACTCTGCTTGATTGATAAAAAGACTCTCTCTCTCTCTCTCTCTCTCTCTCTCTCTCTCTCTCTCTCTCTCTCTCTCTCTCTCTCTCTCTCTCTTTCTCTCCCTTCTGTATCTTCTCTCTTTCACACACAAATGTGTGCACGTACACACACACACACACACACACACACACACACACACACGCACGCACACACACACACACACACACACACTCACATCCTGTGACACAAAGATGAACCCGTAGTGCCCTCTACTATGACACACCTTTCTGTCCCTCTTGAGACTGACTGTGGAAGGAGAAACAGAGTTCTGGAGCATGTACCAAGGCACCCTGGCACCTCCCCCTCCCTCTGCCCCAGAAGAGATGCTCAGTGATGGAGCTCTTCTGTTTCCAGGCTTGCCTTTCGAGGCTGAGCTTTGAACACTCGAGGCAGCAGCACTTAAGCTAATTGGGGTCACACGATCAGGATGCTGTTAACATAAGCACTGTGGTGATGAGGGGTGGGGTGGCTGTCCTTCCCACTTTCGGGAACAACAGAGATGGATTAAAGGCAGGAACAGTTCCATCATCCCCCTCGGTGGTTATAAAATGTATCCTTTGATTTATTGTGTCCATCATGTCTGAAAAAGTCTCTAGCTCTTCTGGGGACAAGTCAGCATGAGATGAAAGTGAAGAAGAGCAGGCTCCCCTCTGCTGAGAACTGGTTCGTTATGCAAGGGTGGACAGGAGGACTGGGGTCAGCTGTATATCCCTGGGTGGGCACCTGATGACCTGGCTTTGTGACTCTCACTCTGTTCAGGGGAATGCAGCAGTGGGATCTGTGACGAGGCCTCCTGCATCAACGGAGGAACCTGTGCAGCCATCAAAGCTGACTCCTACATCTGCCTCTGTCCCCTGGGGTTCAGAGGGCGACATTGTGAAGATGGTGAGATGGTGGGCTCTGGCTGTGTGTTGATGCATGTGGATGTAACATTCCATCAGTGCCCATCCAGCAAGGTCCTGCATGTTCTTACAGGGCCCAGGTTGCTTTGCTGGGAGGGATGGAGAGTCTCAGAAGGCCAAAGTTTTAAACCAACCACAAATACGTTCCTTTCAATAAGCCAAGCATGAGCTGGCTCCTCTGGTCTTCCTTTAGCACCTGGAAAGCCTGCACTGGTGTGGTTTGTATAAGACTGACTTAAGTGTATTAAAATCTCACGTTCTTTGTAACATCCGAGTTTCCAAGAAAATATTGGGAAAGTGTGCACACAAATCAATACCAAGACAAACATGCTCCTGTTTTCACTTCTTTCCTCTGATCTTTCTATACTGTATCATATAAATACACACATGTATGCAGATGTGTATGGACATATTCATGTAATATACAACAGCACACAATATGTACATACAAATATTCAGAAACAACTGAAATTTTTAAAGATTTTGGGGGGAAAAATGAAGGCTTGAACCTGCTTTAATTTTTCCAGAACTCAAAAAATTTAAAACAAAAGAGAATAAAATCAGAGCTAAGATTACACAAGAAGTCAAATTTATGATGAATGGTTCAAGTTTGAAACTAAGATACTACACAGGGGAAAATGTTTTCACTACCTGCTTAAATGTCTGTGGAAGAGTGTAATTAAGCCAGGGCTAGCCAGGGACATCTTAGGTTTCTTTAACCTCTCGTAAGAGGAGCTGATTCTTGCTCGACTGCTATGTCACCTCAGGTCATTAGTGTTAGAGGTTGTTCTGCTCCATGAACTCATACAGGGAGCAACGTCTCTATTTCCTTTGTCTAACAAGCATTGTAGGAGAAGAGATAAGCACCAGGGAAAGAAGGAAGGCTTAGGGACCTTGATATTCAACCCACACTCCCCTGGCAGAACTCAGCCACACCATCTGCCACTCACAGAGCAACTAGGAGATGTAGATAAGGCCCTGCACAAACAGCACAGCTCCATGAAGGCAATTGGATGGTCTGGGACAGCCACACCGGCTTCTCTAATACTCTGCTTGTCTTTCAGCATTTGCCCTGATGATCCCTCAATTCAGAGAGTCATTGAGGTCCTATGCTGCCACACCTTGGCCCCTGGAGCCCCAGCACTATCTTTCTTTTACGGAGTTCGAGATCACATTTAGGCCAGACTCGGCGGATGGTGTCCTCTTGTACAGCTATGACACGGGCAGCAAGGACTTCCTGTCCATCAATATGGCTGGGGGCCACGTGGAATTCCGCTTCGACTGTGGTTCTGGGACTGGAGTTCTCAGGTGAGGGCCAAAGCCTTGTGCAACTTCCTCCTCTCCAAAGCCACAGCCACCACTGTGACCACTAAATTGCTACCCACCACCCTCTTCCTGTTTACTCCTTGCCAGCATCTGTGGAAGCCTGTCCTGCTTCCAAACTATTCCAGACCACCTGTAGAATTCTGTCTCCCTCTCTCTCCCCCCTCCCTCCCTCCTTCCCTTCTTCCTTCCCCCTTGCTTCCTTTCACAAAATACCTATCAAACAGGCATTAATTCCCAGCTTCAGATGCTGGAAAATCTATTTGCTTCCTATGGTAGCAATCTGCCTCCATTTTTCCCTGAGGGAATGCAATACCATCAGTAGTCAGCCACCCAGGGAACTACAACCAGTCCCCACCACACACAGAGCAGCATATGCTGGGCATTCAACAAGTAAATGTTGACTATGAAAAAGTATTCATAGGTCTAGAGAGAGATGATTCCACCATTAAAGTGTTTGCTGCACTGGAATGGGGACCTGAGGTCAGACCTCCAGCACCCGTGGCAAAAGCCAGGAGCAGCAACACACAACTGAAAGTTCAACACTTGGGAGCAAACAGGTAGGTCCTCAGAACTCACTGGCCAGCCAGTCTCTAAAAGCAAGCCAGATAGTGCTTGAGGAACATACCTGATGTCAACCCCCAGCCTCAATATGCACGGGCATCCACACACACAAACACATGCACACACAATGCACAACATATACATATATGCCAGAAAGATCAAATTCCACCTTTCCTCTTAAACTACTTCCCTGGTTGTAACTCACAACTTGGCGATTGTCTTACGTGCTCACTTCCTATGAAGGGTCCAGACAGTGTCTCCACAAATGCTGACATATGAGAGTTTCAGTAGAGTGACAGAAAAGGAGACTTGTTAAGCATTTGATCATCCTTGCCAGATTGGTTGGAACAGCCAAAACTTTCATTTTGTTATCTAGTCTGAACTATTAAATACCTTCAAAGATCTGTTATTCCTCTACAGTGGTTCCATGGCCCCTTGAGTGCCTTGGAGACTTGTTTGGTAGATACGAATGTTTTTGTTTATGTCTTCCTACCTCAAAAATAAAATTTGTGTTTTATTTATTTTTAAACTATGAAGTTATTTTTCTTTATTCTTGAGAATTATATACATATATGCAGTGAAATATAATCATATCTACTCTGCTGTTTACACTTTTAGTTCTTCCCAACACATTTCCATCCCAACTTCATATCCTTTTTATTTTTTAGTAACTCACTAAGTCCCATTAGTGCTACCTATATAATGTGGATGGAGGACTATCTACTGGGTCCTGGGAATCCTACCATGGCCACACCCTACAGAAAGAATGACTCTCCCTCTCCCACTAACTGCCAACTGCCAATAGCTCCTTGATGAGGCTTGGAGCTGGAGATCGTCCTCCACATCTTTGCCAGAATCTTTGCAGGCTTGATCTTGTGCTGGTAACTACAGCTTTTGTTGAGTAGACACTTGCCATAGCCACATGAAGTCCAGAAGACAGCATACTGTAGCATTCTTCCCTATCCTCTGGCTCTTAAATTCTTTCTGCCTCCTCCTCTTTACTGGTCCCAGAGCCCTAGTGGCGGGGTGGGTGAGTGGGGGTGGGAATAAGAATGATATAGGTGCCTGTTTAGACTAATCACTTATCTTCTCCTCAGAACTTTGGTCAGTTATGCATCTTTCCATTGACTACTGCACACTGTAGAACAAGTTTTTCTGACCAATGTTGAGAGCAGCTGAGGTCTGTGGGTGCAAACATAAGTATTTAGATGTCAGTGTGACAGCATGACCTCTTACTATGCTTCTTTTAGAGTACTTTTAACCTTCAAGCTTAAGGACCCCTAATAGAGGTCACCACTGCTATGTTTGTCTAATTCTTTGTTTGAAACTGCCTGGGACTTTGATTAAGCCCTGCCATGGGCTTTCAGTCTGTTGTTACTTCCAAGGAAACTGTGGCTGTATTCAGTGGTTGTTCATATTGCTAGCCTGGCATTTTTAGATGGCATGTGTGGGAGATTTTAACACCACTCATTTCCCTAAACTAATGACTATTTTTTTAATGGCTAATGGGAAATGCTATCTCCATTATGTTTCAACTGTTGGTCAAAAGAATTTTTGTTTTGTCCTTGTGGCTGAGTTTCTACATCATTTAACACCCCCCACCCTGGGGAAGGGACAAACGTTTTCTTCCCTCTAGTGATGTAAAACATCCTATATCTCAAGACAACTTTTGTGGGTATTTAATTGATTCAATTTACATATGATTATGCAAAACAGCATAAGCAATTCACTTAGAACTATATGTCAAGTTTAGAGAGGAAGACACCTTGGTAATCACCTTGCACTTTGAATCAACCCTTCAGGTAAAGAATGACCTCAAGATCTAGAAGCACAGGCATGCCCTGCACACTAACCCTTCTGCAGCAGCAGATCCCAGTTTGCGGTCACTGGCAGCTAGATCCTAAGATGTCCAACATTTCTTTTTCAAATGTCTATGCCAATTTTCAATAAGTGGTATTTTAGAGTTTGGGGTTTTCTTTTTCAGTGTGAGTTATCCTTTTCTTATCTGTCAGGGAAGCTGATAAGAGAAAAAATTCTTGAGTCCTGAGTGAAAATAAGACAAGACTTACCAGAAATTAAACCACCATTGGCCTCCCATCCCACCCCTGTTCCATGCAGCCTGACAGCAGGGATCACTATTAGTATTTTACATGCCCCTTGGGAAGTTATTTGTTTTGAAATTTCAAAGAATCCCCACTTAATTAAGGACATTTGGTGAAAGCCTGAAGCGTAAGAAATTATGGAATTGGCCAAGTCATTTTAATTTTAGGAAAAGGGTATTGTGGTCAAAATAATTATGAGCTTGATTCAAACATCAAGACAATTGGAATGAGCTCTCTATGGCTCTGATCAATATAACTGTGCAGAAGAAGGTATTGGATTGACAGCCAGTGACCTCTGCAGGACAGGAACATGACAAGCGTGCTGTTAGTCATTATGGAAATAGACCACTTAAAAAGGCCTGCTTGTTTCTTTATTGCATATTGATTTAGCCAAGGTGATTAAATTCTAATTGCTAAGGACAAATCACAAAAGCATTTGCTGGAGCAGAGGAATCAAATTAGGGGGTGCTGACCCTTTAATAATCATGTCATTGGTATTCCTCGTAGTTTTCTAAAGATGATACAGGACCAAAAGGTAATTGGGAGGTTCAGTGAAGGCCAGGAGCTAGACATTGTTAGAAATAGAAATGCAATAATTATATTCTTTCAGTACACCTCACTCTAAAAAGTAATGCGGGAAACTCCCGCAGGTATCATTTCAGAATCAAGTGCTCCCACCCTGACTTAGTAACTGAACTTTTAGGGCCATCGCCACCACCCCACTCAAAGCACTAGTGAACACAGACTGTCTCTCCTTGTCTGGAATCTTTCTGTGCTGCTCTAACAGACTGTGGGGAACAGGAAGAATGTGTGAAGAGCAGAAACTTAAGGAGCCTAGGAAATCCTAGATCAAATCCTGGCAATGGCCTTCCTGAGTCACCCCAAGAGAGGAGATAGATGACTATGAGGACACATCTGCAGGAGTGTGCAGGAAGGAGGGGCCTGAAATCGAGACTTTTATGAAAAAGCCCCAGTGATTATGACATTAATCCACTCATGAGGCAAAGGCCGTATCACCTAATTAGTCTTCTCTCAATGTTTGCAACTCTCAGTGTTGAACTGGGGATTAAGTTTCTTAATACATGATATTGGGGGGGGCATTTTCAAATCAAGCCAGAGCATCTTTTCCCAAATATTCTATTATGAAAATTTTCAAAATGAGCCAGGGATGGTGGTGCACATCTATAATCCTAGCACACAAGAGGCAGGGGCAGGCAGAACTATGTGAGTATGAGGCTAGCCTGGTTTACACAGATAAGTCCCAGGCCAGTGAGATTACATAGCAAGACCTTGTCTCAAAAACACCAATGGGACTCACAAGATGGGTCAGTTGGTAAGTATGCTTGCTATGTGTCCTGGTTTGCTTTCTATTGCTGTGACAAAACACCATGATGGAAAACAACTTGTGGAGGAAAAGGTTGGTCTGGCTTACTCTTCCATGTCACAGTCATTCACTGAGGGATGTCAGATGACCTAGTCCATCTCCACTAGGACTTGATATCTTTTATGTAACTGCAAAACAAACCCTCCTTCCATTCAGCTATTTCTTGTTGGGTATTTGAGCATAGCAACCTGAAAAGTCACTAATACAGGTGGGTGTCTGAAGTTGGCATCCATTTCATCGCAGCTGCGCCCATGGCACACTGACTCACCTTCTGTTTCTCCAGAGAAACAGAACCAATGGGGAAATAGGTAGAAATGCCGGAAAACATTTGTCTTGTGATCATTGGACTAAAGCATTCCACAGTTTCCTTCAGGGAAGCTGGAAGCCAAGAAGAGTCTATGATGTAGTTCTGTCCAAGCCTATAGGAGAGTTCATGGCACAAGTTCCAGTCTGAGTCCAAAGAGCCAAGAGCCAGAACACTGGTGATGCAAGTTCTGGTAATGTCTATGTGTGTTGGTGAAGGCTGTCTTATCTCTCAGAAACTCCTTAGAAAGACACCCAAAAATACTGTGCCAGTCATCTGGGTTTCCTCTTCCAGTCACGTGAACATAGAATGTTAACATCACATTTTCTTTGACAGGAGTGAGGATCCCCTCACCCTCGGCCAATGGCATGAGCTGCGTGTGTCTCGAACAGCAAAGAATGGTATCTTACAGGTGGACAAGCAGAAGGTAGTAGAGGGGATGGCAGAGGTAAGGACACATTTGTTTCTCTCAAACATTGGTGTGGACCAGACCACTGTTATCTGTTGAGACCATTTTCCTGAGGGTGGAGTATGAGCACTGCTCACCAGTAGATAGTGATGTAGTCTGTGCATGCATTATAATATACCTGGGATTCAGATATTATATTATGATCCTATACACACAATGAAACAGAGCTTTAAGTACATGTGTTCAGTTACCACATAAAACAGTATGAAGGTCCAGCCAATATGCAGCCAGGTTTCTATGATGGCTCTTGAGGCTGTTGCAACTATCTGTCCTAAAGTTAGTCTGATGCTTGCTGTTTTTTATGTCTTGGCAGGGAGGCTTCACCCAGATTAAGTGTAACACAGATATTTTTATTGGCGGAGTCCCAAACTACGATGATGTCAAGAAAAACTCGGGCATCCTCCATCCATTTAGTGGGAGCATCCAGAAGGTACAACTTCACTTTCTTGTGCTTGATATCACTCTGACTGTATGCAGTGTTAAGGGTTGTAATCAGTTATCTGCTGTACCTCAGAAAGATGGTTTGAGAAAATGCTGAAATGGTTATGATTTATTTTTAATGACTATATAGGCTAATTTTCCACACACCTGTTCAGTACAGAGTGATTCTATGATGTCACGGTGGATTGTCTTTTTCAGCAGAAATTCCCAAACTTTCCTAGTGCTCTCAGGAGAGATAACTGACACCAGGATGCCACAGACACTTGTGTAACCAGGAAAGGGGCAAGCAGAGGCAGGAAGCAAGCTCAGCTTAGGCTGTTCTCTGAGTTACTCTGTAGTTTGTTCCATGTGAGAGCCAACTGTTATTCCCACCCACCCACGAGCAGTTGCTCATCAATCATAAAATGGAGCTCTCAGATTCCAGAGATATATTCCATAAGGGTAAACGATAAAAGAGCTGCTGGGCTAGTGGAAGATGCTGATCCCACTCCCACATATCTTTCTATTCCTTCTCTTGGGGATGCCCAAGATCCCTCAGGTAATGAGGATGTGTTCTGTTGGCTACAGACTTGCAGATTGACACAAAGCCCAGACTTGCAGGGTTGCCAGCACTGAAAAAAAAGTGAGCTTGGATCCTTGGTTAGCCTCATCATGTTTCCCGTTAGTGGTAAAAGGTGTCATGGGGACCCAGGTAGGACTCATGACAAAGTATGAGAGTAAATGATGAGGGAGTGGTGACACTAAAAGGAAGTCCCATCACAATTTGAAGATTGTGCTCTGGGAAAGGCCCCTGGTGTGTGTCCTCATATCTCAGTGCTGGCTCAGGAAAATCCAGCCAACATTTGCTTGCTCTCACATGCCCTTTTGTTGCTGAACTACAATACCATTGGCATCTTGGGTCAGATTTTGGTTCTTCACAAGAGGCACTGGTCACATTTGTGTAGGTTCTAAGTATGAAAAAGCTCACCCACACCACCCTCCCTCCTCAAGCTTTGCCTTTGGCTCACTGGGCACACAGCCCTTCTCTCCTGCCCTCTGGAAAGGCTGTCTTTCCTGTCCTGTGACTGAGGCACCGGCTGTGTGCCAACAGGAGACAAGTACTGGCCTTGTATTGGTTGTAGCACATATACTGGGTTTTCTATTTTTCACCTGCAGCATGAAAGAGGGAGATTAGAGAAGGGTCAGTCTCCTCACTAGTGGCTTCTCAGATTCAGGACCTGGAGAAGCTTTTCTCCAACCTCAAAACACTCTTCAAGAGTGAGGTACATCTTTGGAAATTGAGGTAGATTCCCAGCATGAAGCACCTCCTCTAGCCTAACACCCTACACAATGGGGAGGGCTGTCCCATCAGGGTACTTCTGTGTCTCTCTGTTTTGCAAAGCTAGCAACAGCAGTTCAATGGACATGGACATTCGGCAGGCTAAGTCAAGGGCTAAAGAGTTAGGAGGAGATAAGGAACCCAGTAACATTTCCCAGTAATATACTACTTTGCCCACAGCCATCTGTCAGGAAAGAAAGAGCAGGGCTCCTTGCCTCAGAAGTATATCCACAGTGGAACAAAGGGGGAGCCTGAACTTGAGGGTATGGAGAGCGAGGGAAGTCAAGAGATGCTGAAGAAGAAAGACAAGGGGAGTGGGTAGGAGAATCAGTGAGGCCTGGGTTCTGGTGTAGGTGACATCACACCGTATATGGAGGAAGCATACCAGGAAGCCAACTTACAGGAATATGAGTGAGGGTTCACTTACAGCAGCAGACATCACTCAAAAACAGTGGCATCACCAAAGCCCACCCCAGCAGGGGTGACAGCTCCAGAAACCTGAAGCACACAGCACAGCCTACAGATGGCTCAGTTGGTCTGACCCACAGGTTGGGATTTTCTTTCCCAGAGGCTCAGTTTGGTCTGACCCTCTTCTATGCAGTTTGTCTGGTCTCCCTTTCTTCCAGGCTGCTAGGCAGCTCAGACTGAGAGCCTTCTTTGCAGCTTGGCTTGTCTGTCTCTTAGCAGGCCATACTGCTCTTCTACTCTCAGGATGAAGAGCCCTAGTATATCTGGTCAGTTTCAGTGACTTCCTGAAGCCGTTTTGAGTTGTTTACTTCCTAACTTAAAGAGTGACCCTGCGGGGTGGAATGCTTTGGTTTTGGAGGTAACTGATCACAACTCAGCTTCCCCCAGGTGCCAAACTCAACCCTTCAGTTCTCCTTTATTTGAAGGACCACCAGATCAGCATTCAGACTTTGTTTCTTTTGTTAACCTCCTTCAGTATATGTAGCTCAGGTTGGTAAGCTGCAAGTTTGTTTTCCCCAGTCTTGAATTTCTTTGTGTTTCTCTATCCTAAGATCATCCTGAATGACCGGACCATCCACGTGAAGCATGACTTTACATCTGGCGTGAACGTGGAGAATGCGGTTCACCCCTGTGTGGGGGCCCCCTGTGCCCACGGAGGCAGCTGTCGGCCCAGGAAGGAGGGTTATGAGTGTGACTGTCCCTTGGGCTTCGAGGGCCTGAACTGCCAGAAAGGTACCTTTGGGGTCTTAACTTGGCTTCCTAGAGGGCATGGAGGCCGTAAGCTGGATCATGGGGGCCATTCTTTTTTGTGAACCCAGAACCACACATACATTCGGCAAGCACTCTGTCAGTGAAATACACGCTCAGCCCTTTCTGTAGTTTTTTGTTTGTTTGTTTTTGTTTTTGAAAGAATGTCTCACTAACTTGTCTAGGCTAGCCTTGAGCTCATCTATAGTCCAGATAGGCCTTGATTTTATATATCTATTGCCTCAACCTCCCAAGATGTTGGTATTACAGACCTTTGTCACCAAGTATGGTAAGAGCAGTGCTCTTAAAGGGAGAATTATTAATACAGGAACTTGTCATTTTGATTACCAACTTCAGTGGCATATCAGGTAGCCATTACATCATATAAGCTACTATAATTGCTTAAGAAGAATTCAGTCCCCAAGTAACTCTGTAAGAGTAGGTAAAGGGCCTCTCCATCCACTAGTCTAACCCTTCCCTAGGAATCCTCTTATAGGCTGTCTTCCAAAAGGTTAACCTGGACACAACAAGGACTTAAGGACTTATGCATTTGAGCTACTCTGACAACACCCTGGCAAAGGAGTGCCTCTGCTTATGGACTGATAAACTTTGGAGGCGGTAAAGAGAAATGCTGCCCAAATGTAGAAAAATATGAACAGTGCATTAGTTGTCCAAGCTAAAGTACACACAACCTCTGTCCAGTGCTCTATCCCATGCTGCTGAACCCATTTGGGTCTCAAATATCCTCATTCACCAGGGACTGCAGGACAGATTAAATGAAGTAATGTTGGAAACAGAAGACAGAAGGCTGTCTTCTGACTGCCACTATTAGTAATAAATAGTGTTATTACTGATGAGAGAATAAGCTAGCTCCCTAGTAGGTGCCGTGAGCTTCCATCATGGGTCCCATCTGAAAGGATGGGAGGACCACAAACCAAAGATGCTACTTGATCCTTCATATACCTCCTTAAGGGGAGCAGAAGCCATGGTCTAGACATCTAGGAGTGTCCTATCTGTACCAATCATGTATGCCCATATTCTGGTCTATATAGTCCATCTTATTTCTAATGTCAGAATGACCCACCTGCCCTAGAACTAGTTTTTGACGAAGCCAACAGGCCTGAAAGAATTAAGTTAGAGAATTCCGGAAAGACACTCTCCTCTGTTCTTGCTTTCTCGTGTTTTCACTTGTTACAGATGCCTGATTTTTACCAAAAGAAGAAAACTCTAAATTTTACAGGCAGATATTTTGTACATGGGATGTAAAGGAATTATTGCATCAGCCATGGAAAATACGAAAGTTGCCAATTTGCTAGTCAAACAGATTAGTATTTTTCACACTTAAATGACTTCAGGAGTCTGCCTAACAGAGCATGATACATGATTTTTTTTTTTGAAAACCAAAGAAGAGTAACTTTACCAATCTCAAATTCTAATTCTAACAAGCATGCTGTGAAGGAGCTAATGGGTGATATTCGAAGGAGTGTCTACTTCAGCAGTGGCCTGTTCCTTTGGAAAATGGGGTTTGGAGTCAGGGCAAATGGTCAAGCATTCTGTGTAAACACAAGACCTGAGTTCAACTCCCAGCACCCATGTAAAAAGCCTGGTGTAACAGCACAAGCCATAAAATCCCAGGACTTGGAACCTGGGTACAGGAAAATACTGGGGCTTAACAGCCACCTACTCTTGTGGAATCAGTGAGCTCTGACTTCAATGAGAGATCCTGTCTCAAAAATAATAAATTAATTAATTAATTAATTAATTAAGAGATAATCAGTAAGTAAATAAATGATGGAGAGTGACTGAGAAAGACACCGATGCCAACTTCTGTCTTCCACACACTTGTACACATATCAGCATGAACTCATGTAAGTGTGTGTGTGTGTGTGTGTGTGTGTGTGTGTGTGTGTGTAGAGACAGAGAGAGACACAGAGAGAGAGAGAGAGAGAGAAAGAGAGCATGAACACAGACACACATACAAGAACAATACTCAAATTTGGGGGACTTATCCTTCAGTGTTGTCCCTACTAGTCTGGAGGGTCATAATAGACGTATCAAGCTTGCCTCTGATACTATAGGGTCTGGGCTTATGTGAACACTTAGCTTTGGGGGTTAAAGGGAGAAGGAAATGACAGGTTATGATCTTGTTGGCCCTGTGTCCTGATATGGAACTTTGTCTGGATCAGATATAACACATTCACATAGTGACTCTGGGGCTCTAGGCTCATGCCCAGTGAGAAATCGATCTCACCAGAATGGCAGAGCAGACCTCAGCAAGAGCATGGGCTCCTTCAAGATCTGAGGGAGTGGGTGGTGGTACTTTATTGGCATAGCAGGCTAGAAGAACCATCAGCTGCTCTGCATGTTGCTCTAGCTCTGAAATAAAAATACTGCTTTGTGAATGTCAGGAAGGATTGTATATAGGAGGGATTGCCTGCGTTCCATATCTCCTCTCCTGTACCAATGACCTGAGAGGATTAAAGGGGGCTCTGTGACAGTTTCCTCGGATTACAGTGGGCATGTAATCCCACATGTAGATGGTGACCTACAATTTGCTGTGATATTGGGCATCTTCTCCACTAGAAGGATTGGAAAAAAAGGGGAGATAGGCAGTAGTCACATTCCTTAGAGAGGGAAGACAGTGTAAATCGGGGCAGATCCAAAGCTTCAAAGACCAAGAATGCTTGGGAACCATCTGCAGAGAATCCCGCATCCTTTAGTAAGGTGATTCTTCTACATATAACAGCTAAAGAGTTTTTCCTAAGACATAATAAAACTAAACTCCAAAACAAGAACCTGTTCGAAACACTCTCCACAGAAGTTTAACTAGTTTGGTTTGTTGTTGCCTGTTTTTTTTTTTTTTTTTTTTTTTTTTTTTTTTTTTTTTTTTAGACCTGGTCTTGCTCTGTAGTACTGACTGGCCTAGTACTCACTATGTAGCAGCTGATGGTGGTGACCTTGAATTATTGTCACTCCTGCCTCAGCTTCCCAAGTGCTGTGATCACATGCATGTCCTCTGTTTTTATCATTCTTGTAGTCATTTTAAGCAAGGAGAAGACTATTGCATTAATACCCAGAACCAGAGACCTCAAGTAAGTCACTTAAAGAGCACTTCCCCAGGAAGGTGGTTTTCTAGATCATTCCTAGATCATACACTCCTCAGGGCTGTAGTCAGGACATCTGACACTTCTCACCTTTTGATGTCATAGGAAGATGTGACAAGAAAAAGATTCCAAACCTGTGCAGGTCTGGAAACAACCATGGGGAGTACATGCACACACATGTATACACACACACACACACACACACACACACACACACACACACACACACACACACACTTTGTCCTCCCTATGAGGTGGGAGGGGGCAGCAACAGTGCCCACATAGCCTCTGAGAGGATCCAAGAGCCAAGGTCCCTCTATAGCATCTGGAGCTACACAGAATCAAGTCTCCCAGTGTCCACTTCAGACTCCATGATGTTGGCAGAGCTAGAGGTCTTTCCCTGCTAGAGCCATCACTTCAGGTGTCAACAAAACCAGAATGCTAGATTTCATTTGTCTCCTCACTGCTGATTTGAAGACTCTGTTTCAAAAATCTTTTCCCACCAAACTATAACACCTCATGTATTACTACTATAGTGAGACCCCCTTCTCATCTCAAGCGGGATGTCATCAAGGCTAACCCCAGAGCACTGTTTCCACACTGGACTCTTCTTTCCTTTTTTTTCTGAATTCTCATCACACATATATACCTAGTTTCCCAGTCCCTCCAGGTTCCTGTGTCTAAGTAAGTTGTCATGTTTTAGAGCTCAGCTCTTCAAACTGGGCAGAAAAGGTTTTAAGGTCTATTGTTGACTGATTTGTTCACGCCATTCTCCCTTTACAACCTCCCCAGAACTTACAATCACATGCTTACACATGAACAAGACAGGAACTGGGATCTGTGGTCAGATAAATTTGGATAAATCTGAGTTAAACAGTTAACCACTGTTAATTCAACACACAGTACTAGCTTTACATGGAATGAGAAATAGTTTATTCTGGAGCCAAATATGAGTGGCATTACTCATAAACTCAGATTGCCAAGAACAGAAACTCAGATTGCCAGGAACACAAATTCAGATAGCCTCCAATACCCTGTTCCAATGGTCTAATGGCTTCCTCCGGTGTTTATAGTTATAGGGGGGAAAAGGTAATAACTCAAAGTATTATGAAAATTCATTGGAACATTAGACAGGTAGGTTATGGGGAAGCTCATGTTCTAGGTCTCAGATGCTGTTTGATGGCATTCTTAGCTCCTGGCTTGGTGGAAGCTGGTGCTTTGTTAATGCATCCCAAGGTTTCACGTGACAGCCACAAAGACTTTAGGTCAGACAGGGTGGATGATGGGTGGCAACTAAGGAGGCTAAAGGTAACGCAAGACCATTTGACTCTGGATTTGCAACATTCAGTTGTCCCCAGACAGAAGTTCTGATCTGTTCATCAGTCAGCCTTGTAGAATTTTTTACATAGGAGTTTTGGGGGGTTGTTGGTTTTTCAATGCAAACAGCTCCCTCTTCCACGGAACTTGTTAGAACCTTTGCTGTATTTGAAGTGCCTTGGGACACAGGACACAGTTGTTTTTCTTGGGGTCCTCCTAACCCATAGCAAACAAGTAAGGGCTTGGACTCGGGTGATGCAGAATCAGGCAGGCCACTAGATGGGGCCATTTCTCCATAGCAAGTGAACTGTTCTCCATACCACAAAGCCAGCAACTTTGAAGGCAGGGCCTGAGCCTAAGGCATAACATTCCTGAGCAAGGCTGGGTCTTCAAAGATCCATCCTGCCTGAACAATGCTGATCTAACACAAGTTTAGCACTTGGATATTTTATGCCGAACTTAGCAGATTCGTATATTGATTGCTAGAGCTGATTTGGGTGATTAAAAAAAATCTTTTTTTGTTGTTTCATTATGTGAGAAAACTGCTTCAGTAGATACAAACCCCACTTTTTAAAGACTATATTCTTAAAAACTTGTTACTAAAACCTGCGATTCATGCAAACCGCTGGGAATTTATTTTCATAGGATGGTATATCATTAAACACTGAAAAAATGAGAGTGTTTGAGCTACTCCGATCTTCAGTTAGTTGCAGGTCTAGTTGGATAGACAAAGGTTTTTATTTGTTTCTATATATTGTAGCTTCTAAATTAGGTTGTATAGACCTTATCCAGAGTTCTTGGGACCAAAAACATTTCCAATTACAGTATATTTTTTTTTGAGTTTGGAATATTTACATACATATAAAGAGATACCTTGACAAGGACCCAAATCTAAATATGAGGGTTATTTGTGTTTCCAATAAATACCCTTCATGTAGAAATGAGAAGCAATTTTCTGCAGCATTTTTACCTTGCCCACCTTTTCAGTATGACCCCATGCCATGACCTCAAGTGTGCAGTTTTCCAGGTGTTGGTATTAAAAAAGCTTTAGAGTTTATGGGGATTGGATGTTCTCAACCTATACACCAAAGAATTATGTACCAAGTAAACTGCCCCAGAAGCGTGTAGTCTGCCCTGATGGTAGACCAGTTGACCAGTCTCATTGTTCCCTGGCCCTGAGGTGTACCAAGAAGCAGTGCTGCCTACTAGCCTCCTGGATATTGAGATAGTGAGTCTATGACATCCTCATGGTCCTCTCTGTCCAACTTCAATTGAGTGTGTTGCAAGAAAGAGCTGTTTTTTCAACTCTTTTTTTCCCCAAAACTCTAAATCTCTCAAGTGGGAGATTCTCTCGGGTGGGGGTTGGGGGTGGAACTTGCATGTGGAATGCTGTTCTTCTTTGGCAGTTCTGACACCACCTGATGGCACCTGCTTTAGCACATAGATGTGAAGGAATGCCAAGACATTTTCATTAATACATGAGTCAGGCCATTGCTACAAAAGAAAGAACACAGAAAAGGTCAGGTCTAAAGGTTAGGTTTAAATATAAACTTGTTTATAATAAAATTTAAACCATGAAGGTTGGGAAATAGACTTGATGGTCACGCCTGGAGCTGGTGTTTTTGAATGGAATGGCTTTTTACCTGCATGCCTGTGTGCACTGACTAAATTGAGGGCATTGTCATGGACCTTATTGGTGTGGTTTCTGGAGAATACTCTGCCCTTAGTTAATCACAAGAAGGCTGGTTACAGAATCCTGCAAAGGGCAATGGGTGAATGTGTGACTGGTTGCCTTATTGTCCCTTGATTATGCACAGCCTGATGCTGAAAAATAGTCACAAGCATTTTTCCAGACATAGTAGAAAGGTGGGTTGAAGGTGGAGTCTTGGCAGCTTAGGATGAACATGAACGTATCCTATCCTTAGTTCTCAGTAACCCTCAAATGCAATAAAATCCAAGGGGGAACAACACTAGTCATGCCCTGAAGAAACTTCCAGGGGCTCTTGCAGCAACCCATCCTCCACTCTCTTCTGGATCCACAAAAGGGCTTTGTGAAGCAGGCTGGTCTGGTTCCCAGTGAGCCATGTAGAGTACAATGTCTGTGAGTGCTAACTCTCCCTTTCTCTTTCATGCTGGCACCTGGCAGAGTGTGGGAACTACTGCCTCAATAGTAAGTACAGTACTAAGTCCTGGGAGAGAGCGAACCACCTGGGCTTCTGCCAGAGCCTGCCAGCTCGGGTCAGGCCAAGAGCTCAGAGCAGCCAACTGCAGGCAGAAGGGAGATGGGGTGGGGGCATCAGACACACCAACCAAGGTTCAATGGATCTGCCTTCCAGAGTGGAGGACCCCAAGCTGGCTTTCTCCTAGTTGTGTGTCAGAGAGTGCTGAGTTGGGGGGTTCTAGCTGGCAGGCAGCTGGACTTAGCTCCTACACACAGGCATCTCCTGAGGCTCTGTTCGTAGAGCTAACTTGTGACAAAAACACCAGGACCATTTTAAGAAGTCCAAAGAGAAGGATGGCTGTCAGACACAGGCCAACAGACAGGGCCAACAACAGCAGCAACAGGACCTGGCTGTACCTCTCACCCTGGAGTGAGCGGAGCCCACTGGGGCCTTCTTGGTTATGTTTAGGCCAGGGCCAGACTCCTATGCCAGTCAGCTTGGGCACTCTCCTTCTACTTCCTTATCAGCACACAGTTCCTGAAATAAGGGACTGGTTCCTCTACCAAGAGCTCCCTCCCCCTCCTCTTCTGCCTCCTCCTTCCTCCTCTTCCTTCACCTTGCACTCTACCTCCATACCCCATCACCACTGCTCCCAGCTCTGGGAGATCATTCTTCCCCTTTTTGCTTCACTTCTTTAGCTTTCCCAGTTCATGTGTCTCCCCTTTCCTGTCCCAGTGGCTGCCTATCTACTAACCTTTCTCTCTCATTCTCTCTCTCTCTCTCTCTCTCTCTCTCTCTCTCTCTCTCTCTCTCTCGGTTTAAAAGTAAAATTTAAACTCTCCCCATTGTCCATAGCATCACGTGATACATTTTCTTTCCTGGGTGTGGAGTCGTTATGTCACGTCTTCTTGGTATCAACCACGTGTTTTCTTGAAGCTGTAAATATTTCACCAGCTAGTTATTCTTTCATTTTACACACTTTTGTTTTGCTTTGTGAATGTGAGATTCATTCTACCGTGGTTTCTTTAAGCTGTTTCCCCTGTCTCTTTCCAAAGAGGAAGGAGGTGGTGTGGTTATTTCTCCAGCAGAAATCCCCTCTGCCTGTGTATCCAGTTTGTGACAGCACACATGCCTGTCCTCATGCCTGTTCTTTTGATGTGAAAAAAAAAAAAAAAAGGTGATTCCTTGGGGAAAGCAAGTGATGAGAAATTGGGAGGAAGGAGATTCACTTCTAAAGTACTGGGAAGTAAGGGATGGGCAGGAGCCAGAATGAGGCCAGCCACTCTGGTTCAGGGTCTGCTGCAGTCTTAGCTGGAGGAGCTTGGGCTAATTCTGGGCCCTTTCTGACCCTCATTTTCACCATCCTGAAATAGGAATAGCTAGGCCTGCCTCACTCTGTGTTTCTACATGAGTTCGGGTGAGGGCTTTGTAAGACCTCATGTGTCTGACTGAAGAGTCAGAGCTGATATACCACACTCCCCACTCTCTCCACATCAGAGCTACAGGGGTTCCATAGATAGTAGATAAGCTCTAAGTAAAGAACCCCACAACCCCATTGGGACTTGTTTGGGGATGACTGTCTCTGCCTCCCTTGGCAAAACTCTGGGATTATCCCCAGCTGCTCTCCACATGGCTCTCCTCCAGCTTCCAAGAAACACTGGGGACAGTTCAAGTTTCATCACATTGCAAAGCCTTCTCAGCAGTGCCAAGGCCAGTGACAGCAACCGCCGGCCCCCAGAGAAGGGAGAAAGGGGAGAAACCATTGCCAGGCCACTGGACCAGGCTGCTGTGAGCCAGGCCAGTACATACACAGCCAAGAGGAAGGGGCTGACAAATTGTCAAATGTCACATTCCATGGATAGCTTTCCTGCCATGTTACTGACATGTGTAAGGGTGTAGAGGTCAAGAGGGCTGCATGCCTCATAACCTTAATTTTCTCTTCTGTCTCAGCTATTACAGAAGCCATCGAGATCCCTCAGTTCATCGGCCGCAGTTACCTGATCTATGACAATCCAAATATCCTCAAGAGGTAATGGGCCAGCACAGCAGTTTGCTTATTCCCTGGATGTCAGTTTCTCAGCATCACTCTCTTTCATAACAGATAAAAATTCTCCCCATAGACTAGGGGTGGAGAGGGGCATATGAAATAAACATAGAGACAAGAACAAAACAAAGCAAATAAACTTGAAGGCGTTAGTCTTCCAAACAACCCCATTCATTATAAGCACTCCAAACTTTTCTGGTCAAAGGGCCTGGAAGAATATGACTTGCCCCTGGGGTTTCCAATGTTCCAGTTTGTGAGGCAGAAGGAATTGGATGCACCTACATCCTGAGTGTGGTGACATACCCCCACCCCCACCCCTGACCTTAAGAGAGCTGTTAGCTTTGTGCTGTTCTGTGCCATAGCTTGCAGATCTGCCTGGAGCCAGTTGTATAAGGACTCAGCTGCTCCCAGTCAAATAGCTCAGAGCCCTTGCATGCTAGACCAGTACCTATGTCTTCATGAGCAAAAGTCAACTGTCCTCCTGAGGCTCTGCCTGTACAGTGAAAATTGCTCGGTTCTCCTCGTGTTGGCAGAAGAGCAGGACACAGGACAGAATGCATGATACAAATGCCCAAGTTACAGCTTTGGTTCCCTGGAGGCAGGGATGAGCTAGAATTTCAAGCTGCTTGTATATGACAAGAGTGGAGTTGGCTGAACTGTCTATTCAGTCAAACTTGTTGTTGGCAACTTCAGTTTGTCCCTTGGTCCTCTGTCATTGGTGATGTTCATCCACCTTTCAACCACCAGCAAAACTGTTCTAGAATTTTCCTTTCCCTTTAGATTGGGTTCATAGTAACAGATGACAAATCTTTAACCTAAAGACACTCTGCTTTAGGTCAGAATTTAGGGTTTTGAGAAGCAAAACTGATTGAAAGATCATTTTCTGTGTCACTGGGGTGACTGTAGGCATATCAGACTATTGTAGTGGTTCGAATAAGGTTGGCCGTCACAGTCTCATATAGTTAAGTGTTTGGTTCCAGGTTGATGGACTCTTTAGGAGGGATTGAGAGGCATGTTCTGTGGGAGGAGGTAGACCCTTCTGCACTTCCCTAATCACAGCTTCTGTTTGTGGCCTTTGTATAAGGACTTAAGTGAGACGCATTCCCAGCCAAGGTATACTTCTTCCTTCTTTGGTCCTTCCCTCCAATGGTAGAAGGCTATTCAGTCTCCCCAAAGTAGAGTCTTAAGTAAGGAGTCCGAGGTCATCGCCTCTAGTTCTTAGCCAAAGGCCACGAACAGTAAAGGGGAGCTAACGCTGTGGTGGCAGGAGGAGATGGAGAAGCTTCAAATCAGAGCCTCTACTAGAGTGCCTGTGTTGATATGTGCAGGTAGGTGCATGTACTCCCATGTGAAGCCACACAAATGGAAGTGTTCAAGAGCTTTTTCAGTGTGTTGCCTTCAGAGGTTCAAGTAACTTAAAACAGCTTAAAATGTCTTAACCCTGTAACATTCAGCTGGGTAGATTAATCCAGAGGATGTGCTGTATCCTCAAAGAAAGACCCCAAATCTCATTCACTTGTCTGCCTTGTTACCTTCAGCATATTCCCTAGCTGTTCATTGGACACTCTTAGGATGATTGTTAAATTGGGCAATGTTGTATGGAAATGTAAAGGACTCTCACTAAAGAGAAGGAAGCTTCCCCAGAATCCTCCTGGTAAATTGGATGATAAGTTATATGTCAGCTCTTATTCCAAGCATTGATAAGAGATGCAGACTTGGCTTGACTGATTCACCATGGTCCACATTGCCAAGGGAGGGAAGGAACATGGAACCAGAGTCAGAGACTAGAAGGTTTTAGTCAGAGACTAAAACTGTTCAGGGCTGAGTTGCCTGTAGCTGGCCTGGTGGACCTCCTGTGTGAGGAAGACAAGATTGGTACCTTCTATCTAGACCTGGCCATGGCAAGCCTAGACAGAAGTCTCCCAAGTCTCCCCAGCATTCACTAGTGAATACACTGTACATCTCGGAACTAGGTATGAGGGAGGCATGCTGATGGTACCACTGATGGAAGAATGGAAAGAAAACACTTTCTCCCCACTCTTCTTGCCAGAATGGGTAAGAAAAAAGTTAAACTAGTCTGTGTCCCTTGATCTACTGTATTCCCCACCTGCTGTCTAGAAGTCGTGGAAGTGGCACTGGCCTGCTTGGGAAAATCTGAGAGTCTAAAATCCAGGAGCCTTGGCTTTAGGTTCTAGTAGTGTCTTGTTAATGACAATATTAACTTACATTTCCTTCTGCCTCATCTTTTGCTGGAGACCCTCAGGCCACATCAGATGAATGCTGATAACTAGCCAGATGAATTTCTAAACTAGCCTTAGGAAATGACAGGCACATAGGAACCCAGGAGCCTCTTCCCAGAGATGCATATTGCCCAGAAGCCATCCTGCTTGACACCCATTATCCTCAGAGCTTCCTGTGCTTTGGCCTAGGATTCTGTCTTGGCACCCTTCCAAGACCAAGAGCCACTCCATCAAGTAACCTCCTTTGAGATCCCCGGCCTTGGCTGTCTCCTCTCCCTCCAGAATGGCCTGAAGGACAATCATTGCTGTTCATGCTGGCCTTCTGCTGCCATGATTAGAGCCCAAAGAAACTGCTGATTTGAGCTTTGTGGCAACTGTGAAGCCCACTTTCTGCTGGGAAATGAGGGGCAGCTTCCCAAGAGCCATGGAGTAGGAAAGGAAAGGAAAGGAGAGGAAAGGAAAGGAAAGGAAAGGAAAAAGTCTGGTACATAAGGCTACCTGCCTGGGACTGTGACATTGGCCAAAGTCTTAGTCTGCAAGTGTCTCTTTGTAGGGTCAGACACTGCTGCTCCATGAGCATCCAGAACTTTTATGAATGGTGCGACTAGTAGGGGCTGTGCTCCTTCTGTTTTCCCAGTGCATGCAGATGCGGAGAGAGAAGTTTTATCTCCACATCTGGTTGCTTAGGGAAGGCAGGGATGACTCGAAACAGATGTTGGTGGTTGATTTCATGAACTCCCTTGTGCATTTCCTCCAGGGTGTCAGGATCAAGATCAAATGCCTTCATGAGGTTTAAGACAACCGCCAAGGATGGCTTACTGCTGTGGAGGGGAGATAGCCCCTTGAGACCTAACAGTGACTTCATTTCCCTAGGCCTTCGGGATGGAGCCCTGGTGTTCAGGTAACTTCCTCCCAAGCTCTGTCTTCATCTTGAATTTTCTTCTCAGACAGTGCAGAGTGTGCTGAAGACTGCAGGAGTTACCCCAAACACACTATGTTGGAAGTTGGCAGTTAACTGAAGGCTCTGGCCTCATTTGAGTCTCCTTTTTTTCCAATCAGCAACATCTATGCCTGTGAGGCAAATTCACACCACTCCCCTAGGTTGCCAATTTGTTCCAAGTTTTATTGGACTACTGTCATACTCATTCATCTACATATTGTCTCTTACTGTGATCAGGCTGCAGTGGCACACTAGAGCAGCTTCAAAGGGAACTGTTGGGCAAAGTCTCAATATTTACTATCTGGCCCTCTGCAGAGCCATTCTGTGCCCATTGTTTTAGTATATCCCTACCTTATGCTCCCCACTGGTAGACTAGAAGTTCTGGAATTGATACTGGCCAGCTTGGGAAGATCTGAAAATCTAACTCCAGGAGCCTTGGCTTTAAGTTGCTTCTGTCTAACTTAGTTCCATAGCCGTAGGGCGCATGCTGGTTTGTGGTGTTCTGCGGTGAGGAGAAGGAAATGCAGAGTCACGTCTCCATGGAGCAACCTAACACCTGGATCTTCGTAAATACTTGAGTGGAACTAACAAGGCTGTCCCAGAAGCTCTGATCTCCTTTTCTGAAAATTAATTCCTTAAATGATTTTTATTTGTGTGTATGCCTGTCTGTGTGAATGGATTTTATTTTATTTTTGAAACAGGGTCTCACTATGTGGCCTTGGTTGACCTGGAACTTTTCTATATAGATCAGACTGGCCTTAAATTCACTGAGCTCTGCCTGCCTCTGCCTCCCTATTGCTGGGATTAAAAAGTATTTACCATGCCTGCCCTGCAGTTCTTACTTCTTTTAAGTTAGTTTATATTGCTCTCCAAGTTGTTAACTGGGTGGCTATGTAGTGGCTGAAGAATTACCTGGATGCTTTTTCCCTCGTCTTCTCTTTTCTGGAATGAGAGAGAGCTCACTGTTTAAAGGGCAGGGGCTGTCTTGTGAAATATGAAAAATGAGGGCATGAAGATTGTAAAAGGTGCTTGCCATCAACCAGCAACACCCTTGGGGAACTTGTTAGAAATCCCCAGGAGCCAGCCTGACCTGACTGCATTGCGACCATTTCCCCAGGAGATTCAGTCACCTGCTGCAAGCCTCTGCTCTGGCTCTGGGTGTTTTCCCCATGGGGGAGGGGGGTTTGTTAAGCTTTTACTCCTCTAGTACTCCCCCTCTGCTGAGGACCCCCAAGTGTTCAGTAAATAATAAGAAATTGATAGCAAATGTTACAGAGAGAGAGCTGACCTACAGACATGATGAAGACTACATTCCAGGGCTTTGGTCAGCTGTTTGTGCTGGGGATAGTGGAGTTAGTGCCAGCCAGGTGAGGATAATGAGATGCTGCTAAATTTGAAAAAAAAGACATTTTGAGGGGAATGTGACTCTAACGTCACACCTGTTCTGTGATGGCGGACATTGCAGTGGTAGGTAGCTGAAGAACAAACACTGACAAGTGAGGGCAACTCATCTCCAACTGAGCCTTCTCCCCTGACCTGTGACCCTACCACTGCTCCCCATTCCTCACTGGCCCCAGGTCAGATGAGGAGGAGCTCTTCCCACCCTGTCGGCTGGCTGCTTTAAAGCCATTTCTCTGTGGTTTTCCTGTGGTTAACCTCACCCAGGCCTCAAGTACTTGATTGTACCCAGAAAAGGGAACTGAAACAGTAGCTAAGTGGAGTGTGGGGCCACCCCACTCCCCCTCAACTGCCAGCTGAATTCAATGCATGGAGACCTGAGAAAACTGGCCACTGGCTGCCACCAGCTCAGCTCTCACTGCAGGTCCTGCCAGCCCCCTCTCACCTCCTAATTGCTTGCTCCTGCTTGCTCCGTCTTGAACTCATACTCTAGGTTACCCTTTTCTTATTGAGTTGCTAAAGTTGTCCTTGGGCTTTCTTGTGTTCTTTATACACTTTTGGGGCCCAAGCAAGGATAGGATTGGCAGCAACATCTGGAGCCACACATTGCTGCTTACTGGGCACTTTCATCTGGCTAGTTATCCTACTTCACCCATCCATCCAACACAGACGAAAGGGGAGTCTAGGCTGGGCTGGGAACAAGCTGATCATGATATAGGCAGGTAGGCTAAAAAAAAAAGGCACCACACAACGAGTTATGCTCACTGGGGAGCTTGTCGAAAGGGTAGATTCCAGGGCTTGCCCACTCCCTGGCTCAGATGGATTTAGTGTGGGTGCACACTGGGTTCTTATTGGCATCAAGCACCCCAAGTGTTCTAGAAAGCACACCCCGAGGAATAGGGTCTCAAGTGTCTTCGAGGTTCCACATACTTTATCCCCTCGGCTGTGTGGTCTCAGCAAGTCACTTACCTTCTTTCGGCCTCTGACCCTGCTTCTGGGAAAGAAAAAGCTGGCTGGGAGGATTTTGTGAGGATGAAATGAATTAAATTTTGGAGAGGGCCAAGTGCACGTCAACGAGTTTTTAGTGATAAGGAGAATACAAATTCTTACCTCCATCAAGTGTTTTCTGGACTCTGCAAGCCACAGCCTCTATGAGATAACCTAGCAAAGAATCCCTGTATGTAGTCATTGCTGCCATTGTTACTAGTGTAAGATCAGGATCTTCCCTGGGATAGTGAATAGTGAATGGCACTATTGTCCCAGTTCTTCCAAGGCAAAGAAAGGCAAGGGGATCAAGAATTCAAGGCCATTTTCAGACTGAAAATGAGTTCTAGGCTGTGAGAACTACACCAGCACTTGTTTCAAAAAAACAGAAAAAAAAAATCAGAACAAAAGCTTCTGACCTTGAGGAAGTTGCATCACTGAGGTCTAGCTAGAGTGTACACCATTCTGCAGAGTGCCCAAGCTCACTATCACGGTTACAATGTTTCTAACACAAATGGAAGAGAAAGTCCCGAGATAATAGGATGCACTCTGACTTTCTCCCTTATGGGCATTAAGATCCTTTGCTCTAACTCACCATGGAAATTCCCGCTGGAGAGCAGGAGTGAGCAGGGCAATGGAGCTCCCAAGCCAGACACCTTTAGTTTAGAAATCCAGCTGAACACTGAGAGAATCCAAGTGCTCATCTGAAATGAGTGTGACTTTCAGCTTTATTGTAGTTTGTTTCCTTCTAGTCTGTCGTGTGTGTGTGTGTGTGTGTGTGTGTGTGTGTGTGTGTGTGTGTGTGTGTGTAGTTTTATATGCAACATATGTATATGCTGCATATAAAACAAATAATCCAGGGAGAATATGAACAGGTGGTTCTTTGCAGGGCCTGACATTATGGAGTCAGGGCTGGAAAGGTAGGCCATAAAGATACCAAGTTGCCCTATCTTACATGATAGTGGAATTTTTGTCTGCCAAATTATTTCAATTCCCTTGAGCATGCTGTGTCCCTTTAAGTGAGTATGAGAGGTATTGGCCTCAGGAAAGAATGTTCAGCTTGTCCCACCTGGTTCTAATACAATGAAAATGTTCTAGGCAGAGGCATGCTGACTGGCACATTCAGGTATGGCTCCCTGCAGTTACACACAGGTCACCTGACTATAGGACCTGGGCATTCTCACTTTAGTTACATGTTTACCACCTTTGGTCCACTCCGCCACACGGCTCTCCTCTCCTCAAGGTGCATTGTCAACCTCCTGAATAAGCATCACCAAGTCCCACATTTTTGGTAAGGTGACATTATTTGTTTAGTTCCTATAGGGTGTTCTGTTAACCTTCTCTGTAGTCCCTCAGGGAAAGTGTCTTACCTGTACTTGATAGAATTAGGTGGTGAGTCACCTAAGGTCACAGAGCTGGTAAGTTGACAAGTCTGAGGATCCATGACATGTCCCCCATGCTGTTCAGCAAAGCCACATGCAGTAACTTAGCCAACCTCCGGCCCTGCTTCATGTTCATTCCTCTTTAAAAATTATCTACTTCTCACACTGTGTGTGTGTGGGGGGGTGTCACAGTGCACATGTGGAGATCAGAGGACAACTTGTGGGAGCCAGTTCTCTTCTTCCACCATGTGGGTCTTGGGACTTGAATTCTGGCTGCCAGCCTTCATGGAAAGCACATTTACCCTCTAAGTCATCCTACAGGCACACACTCACTGTTTTCTTCAAAAAGCAATTGGCTCTCACAAAAGGAATCCTCAGAAACCTCACCTTCTGGCTATTTTATAGGAGACACTTGATGTAGGAAAGTGGGCTAGAAAGTGGTGCGGATTTTAGGGTCTGAGTGGCAGCTTTTGTCCCATGGTTTGTGAAGCTACCACAGCTTCTGTTCTTGGTTCAATGCTGTGGCCATATTGTTTCTTTGAAACTCTGTTATGAAATGAATGAGCTACAGAACTTTCTCTGGGAAAATCAAGTGCTTTCTATTTGCACTGTTCTCAGAACAAGGGTCTCCAGTGCTCTAGACAGAACAAACATTTCGTTCCAGCCTTTCTCTTCCCCCTACTGTGTGTAGACAACCCCCCTCTCATGATGAGAGCAAAGCTACCCCTGTGGACCCCACTCTCTGAAGGTCTGAACACGTGGTCTGATTGTGTTATCCAGGGAATGTCTCGGCAGTTGGCTCCCTGCCCAGGCTAGAGTAGTCACTCACTAAATATTTGCTGGATTGAATTAATTTAGAATAACTGAGTGAACAGTGGGTCAAGAGGGCTATCTCTTGGTAAACATACCCATGTCTTCTGATTCCTTGAGGGTTTCAAAGTATCTGCAAATTAAAGTGCTACAAGGTAGAGCCGATATCAAAGGAAGTGGGGCAGAGGATTCAAGAAATCCAATTTTATATCTCTCCTTTGTGGTTTCAGACAAAGTCTCTTCAACTCTTTAGAGTTCAGCTTACTCTTCAATAAAGTTTTTTTTCTTTCTTAAAGTGAAAAATGTTTCAGTTTCCTAGGAGTTTTGCAATAAATTATCATGAGTTTTATAACATTAAAAAAATCAATGTTTATACAGTTCTAGAGACCAGGAATCCAAAATTCAACATGTTGTCAGCACTGCTTCCTTGGCAGGATTGAGGGAGTTTCTTTTGCTGCTTCTGGTTGAGGTTTTGGTGCTGGCTGGCAGTCTTTGGTGTTTCTAGCTAACTGATGCACAGTTATAGCCTCTGCCTTCATCTCTTCGTACCCTTTCCTTCCATGTGTCTCTGTGTCCAAATTTCTTCTAATCACTGTACCAGTCATATTGACTGATGGTCTCTCTCATCCACTGTGGCTTCACTTTTAACTAATTGCATGAGACTCTCTTTCCAAACAAGGTCACGCTCTAAGGTTCAGGGTGGACAGAAATTTCAGAGTAACACTGTGCATAACAGATTGTACAGATGACAAATTCTTCTCATCCATCCCAATGCTATAGTTATGGATGCTTCCATACACGGGTATGAATCACCCTGATGGCCTTACACTGTGAAGGAGGGCACTCACAAAAGGCAGCTGTCCAAGGTGATTCTACTTAACTGGGTGTCTATGTTAGTCAAAGCTAGCAAGTGGAAGAGTAGAGTGGTGCTCAGGGGCTGCAGAAGGGGAGCTAGAGCTATGTAGCATTCGTTTTGCAAGATGGAAGTACTGTGTTAATTACACATGAATATTCTTAACACTCCTGAAACGTACACTTAAAATGGCCTAGATGGTAAGTGTAATGTTTATCCTACCACAATTGAAAATTTAAAAACTTATTCTTTCACATACGAACCTGGAAAGTGACCACCTTTTGTGCCAGCCTGTTTACTTTGAGTCAAGGGCTTTGCATTCTGGGTGAGTTTTTGTAGTGAGAGCCTTTGTGAATGGGCAGCTTCCTGAATGCCTGTGTGTCATTTTTCTTTTCTTGTTCTTCCCTAATACCCTTAGCTACAACTTGGGCAGTGGCGTGGCTTCCATCATGGTAAATGGTTCCTTCAGCGATGGCCGGTGGCACCGAGTCAAGGCTGTCAGGTGAGCAGGTACCTACAAATGGGAGACAGAGCCAGGCTACAAGAGGGTGGAGGTGTCTCCAGCTTCCTTTCAGTCCTACTGCCCTCTAACCCATCTTTACCTGGCATCCTCATATTACCACCAAATCCCCCCCAAGCTCTCTACTGACACCAGTGGGCAGAAAGTGAACCCCTACATCTGCTCTGAATGGAAGAAGATGGCCTAGGAGAAAAAACTTAACAAATTGCATTGTGTATAACCATATTGTTCTACATAAGGACATTTTCATACAAGTATATAATGCCGAGCACATCTCTGCCATATGTCCATCTTCCCTACCCTTTCCATTGGCCTTCTCTTTGTTCACTTAGGCAATTTCATTTCTACCTCCATGTCACATGTACATATGTGATTTTACTTATCTATAAATAAAGAAACCACAAAAGAGAAAAAAAACATATTTGTCTTTTTGAGACAAGCTTGTTTTGGTTAATAACATTTTCCTGAACAATATAACTTTTGTTCTTTCTTTATGGCTAAAAAAATCATATACATCACATTTTCTACAACCATTCTCTGGTAACTGGCACCTAGGTTGCTTCTGTAACTTAGCTATTATGAATAGCACTGCAATGGACATTAACATACAAATATCCCTGTGACACATAGGGTTGTAGTCCTTGGGTTTTACCAAGGAGTAGTACAGATGGATCATTAGACTTACTGAGGTATCTCCATATTGATTTCCACAGTGGTTGAGTTACTTTGCATTCTTACCAGCAATCTATAAGAGTTCAGTTTGGTCCATATCCTTGGTAGCATTTGTTGTCATATGTAGAAAATATTTCTTAGTGGCTAAATTGGGGCATTAAAGACTCACACAATGAAAATGGGGGGGGCATAAAGACCTAAAAGAATGTGATGGGGGAAGTACTTCTGTGTATGCTTATCTTATTGATTGTTAAATAAAATATTGTTTGGCAAATGAGACAGCAAGTAGACGGGACTAGGAGTCAAAGAGGATTCTGGGAAATGTAGTAGAGAAGTGATGATCCAGGCAGGAAGTGACATAGCAAGGAGACTCATATTTAAGCGAAGATGAAACAGGAAGGGCCTCTTTTCCCCTCCGCTCCTGCTCCAGCAGCACGATGTGAGCCAACGACAAGGAGGGACACCAATAAGGCGTCCAATAAGATAAGTTTTATAAAATATAGATTTATGATAATTGAGACTGAGCTAACAGATGAGAATCCTAGTCATTGGCCAAGCAGCATTGTACCTAATACAAGTTTCTGTGTATTTATTTGGGCCTAACTCAGGCAGGCGGCTAGTGTAAAGCTCACACGTGGCGGTGGGGCTCAGGCAGCTTTTGGCGGAAAGATTTATCGTAACAAGAATGTTCTAAAATGTGTAGACAGTACTTCCCTTTAAAAGAATGTTATCTAAGCATTAGAAATCAGGTTCTTCTTCTGCTCCCATGTAGGCTGTGTTAAGATCATTTTTATTTTGCCCCCTGCCCTGACCCCAGTGCTTGCCTTGGAACCTAAGGAGGTGTTGAAAACACAAAAGCAGACTTATGTTCAAAACATCTGTTGCCAGGCAGCCCACAAAGCCCAGATGTATGTGTAGGCATTTTAACAAAGTCCCAATTCTAGTTGTAAAAACAAATGGTTTTTCCATAATGCATATTTACAGATCCAGATCTCAATTTTTTTTTTCTAGAAAACAAGTCAAAATGCAGAGTCCAACCTGACTTCCAAATACTCTAAACTATTCAGCTTGGGAATTGTTCATTCCTCTCTCACTCATTTTCAAAGGAGGTTGCACACAGGCATCTCGGAAGGAATGTGAAATGCTTTGGTTCTCAACTCCAATCACACTGAATCCCAACTGCTGCCCCACCGACATCAGGGGATACACTTATAACCTGCTTATAACCTTGGGTCAAAATGGTTGGTAGAATAGTCACATATTACAGAGGAATTTAAACTCGCATAGTTATTGTGGTTTGATTATGTATACGAAGATACACAATGGTGGGGACACTAGTCCCTTCCTAGACAACTAAGGAAACATGTTAAGTGTGTTTCCCAAAACAATATAAATTGCTGTGAGCAGAACCTAGATCAAAAACATTTCTGTCCCACCCCATGATGCAGCCCACCCACAGGGATTTCAGATGTCTGGGAGAAATAATGCAGTGGAATGTTCCCTCAGAAGAACTTCATATGCCAGAATATCAAGCTTGGCATGTGTAAATAGCTTAGTAGACATAGCCCCTCCTATTGACATCATTGATCTCGTTTTTTAGTATGTCTTGGGTTACAGTAAAGGCTAGATAGGGGATGAGGCCAGGATCTGGATGGATTGGACTATCTGTGAGTTGTGAGCAGACAGGCCTCTTAGGAACTGGGTCAAGGCTATATCTATCACACATAGCAAGAAGGACTGGGTCGATATCTTAATTCTCTATGAAAGGTCAGAGACAGCAGAATAAACAAAGAGAGACTCACTAAGGGGAGGTGGGCTGCTTTATACACTGCCTTTCTTTGGGTAACTCTGGTCTTGCAAGCATGATACCTAATAGAAGAAATGTTTCATTTATCCAACATCTTATGCCAGATAATTTAGAAACAGTGCTTTGTAACAGTTCATAGTCACAGAAATTTAAGATCTGTATTTTTCATTTTTGTGGATAAGAACAGTTATATGATTATAGGTGGGAAACCATAGCAGCATGCCCCTTGGCCAACCTCAATAGAGCAAGATGTGTGTCAGGTACTCTGCTCTGTGATTTGCATGCATAACAGATAGTTTCCACAATAGCTTTGGAAGTTGATCTTAATTAATACATTTTCATATAAGGCTTGCTCAGTGATCCCTTATTATGAGCCATACACTATTCCAGACACCTGAGACTTATTGAGGAAAACCAACACCTTTCCTTGGTGGTCTAGCATTACTCTGGGAGGTAAAAAACAAACAATGAGAAATAAACACAATGAATTATGCATTATGGAGCTTAGAAGGTGACTATACTTTTTTCCAGTCTAAGATGCCATTGATTAGAAGGTATATCTTTAACTCATAAATATAAAATATTAAAAAATGGCCATAACTAATGAAATCAAGTTAGTGGGAATAGTTTAGAGTAATGGGGGATGGGTGGAAGTGTGAGCAAGACAAGCTGTTAAGGCCATTTCCCATTATAGCATCCAGTTATGAAGGTCTAAAATTCGTTTTTAAAATGCAGAGGACACAGCAGGAAGAAATTCTTGAAAACTCAATGAATGAAGAGATGGTATTAGGAAGTGAGCCAGGGCTGATCCCCCTTCCCATGGGGCTATAGAAGTTGGCAGTGTGTGTGTGTGTGTGTGTGTGTGTGTTTCACAACCTCATTGTTTAGCTCATGGTAGTTACTTTTATACCTCTAAATCCAAATGATTGAGTTAACTCCAACAATGATAGCTTATTTCGCTCGGTTTCAGTTTACTTTGCTTTGCAGGGATGGCCAATCGGGGAAGATTACTGTGGATGACTATGGAGCCAGAACAGGCAAGTCACCTGGCATGATGAGGCAACTTAACATCAATGGGGCTCTGTATGTGGGTAAGTGACCTTGACCAAAACTCACTCTGTTGGGGCTTTTCCTCGTTAAGACCTTTATTTGTTGTCCCTAAGCTGTGTACTCAACAGGGTCAATCAAATACCTGGAAACCAGGCAGCTGTCCTAATAGTCCATTCTTCCATGTTCTGAACTTCTGACCCATGGCTGAGGAGGCAGGAAGGGGACTCACTCACATTGCTTTTGTGCTCTTGACATCCACCAGGAAAATCAGGCTTTCCTTGTTAAGAGAACAGGAACTATCTAAATATAACCGAATGAGTTCTCTCTGAGGAAGGAGGATCCGGCTTGGTGTCCTCTCTCAGAATACAATGAGTAGAATTCCTATAAATGGCTAATAATCTGTTACACAGACAAAAAGCATGAACTCATATCTTTTGTGTTTTCTAAGTGAGCTTAATTGAAAGCAGCCAAGACAGTACCTGTTGTTGACATTATATAACATCTCAGTAATCTACTCGAGAGCTGTTGGGTTTTAAGATTGTCAGTTGAGCCAGAAATCACATCTGAGATTAGCCTTTTTAGTGTTCAAAGTTGTATTCAGTGATCAACCTAACACATGTGATGTACTACTAGACGGGTAGTCCTTGGCCAGGAGACACTCAATCGACCCGTAAAGAATCTCCAACTGTTGGCACCTCTTCCCTCATTCTCTCCCTCTCTCTTTGCCTCCTTGCAGGTGGAATGAAGGAAATCGCTCTGCACACAAACAGACAATACATGCGAGGCCTCGTGGGCTGCATCTCTCACTTCACCCTGTCCACCGATTACCACATTTCCCTTGTGGAAGATGCTGTGGATGGGAAAAACATCAACACCTGTGGAGCTAAGTAACACCAGCTGGCCTTGTCTGAGGGACAACATCCCAGGGGCCCAGAGACCCTGCCTGATGCTGCACACAGAGGTCTGGGAATCAGGTGTGTTTCCTGTCATCAAGGACAAAGTACACCCTGATGGGAACATAAGACTGGAGGCCCCGGATGGCCTTCTCCGCAAATGCTCTGTGGGCCAAACCCAATGGACTACTGTGGATAGGAAGCATTGGACTATGTCGCTCAATATATAGAGTCTGAGAGATCACACATCACATCAAGTTCCAGAGACTGCTGTAGCTCAGTGGCTATGCTGTGTTAGAGAGTGAGAGTGAGAGAGAGAGAGAGAGAGAGAGAGAGAGAGAGAGAGAGAGAGAGAGAGAGAGAGAGAGAAAACCCCCACAGAACAGTATTAAAATATGTCTGTCCTTTCCTGACTTATGACACTAGCATAATGACTGTGTGACCCTGAACTGCATATTTCCAGATTAACCCCTTCCATTCCTCACTGGCTGACTCAATGTGCTCTCACTAGTCCACAAAAATAAAGGTTTGGGGGGAAACTAAACATAGAATCATAATCATACTGTGGTCCCTTCCCCCAAGCTTACCTCTAATGCAAAAATCCTTTTTATGATGCAAATTGAAGAAAATGGGCTCCCCCTGATTTTGTAGCTGTACTTTTGTATGTGTCTATTTTTATAGCCTCAGACTGTCCACACTTATGGTGTGCTTTTGCAAGTTAAGGTGGATGATCTTAATTATGGCACACTTTCCTAATAGTTTTCTTGCAAATGAGATAGGATGGGGACATTTGTAGTGTCAGTGGAATGGTCGAGAGTGACTAGGGTGGGCCACTGGGGAAGGTGACCATTCTCTTTCAGTGCTTGCTGATGGTTCAAGGGAATGAATATGATGCTGTCCAAGGTGAAGAGACAAAAGGGAATGTATCACTGAGGTGGGGCACTGCTGTGTTGTTCTAAGAGAGGGAAAGTATCTGTAATAAACGTGAATAAAGGGGACAAGGAAGAACTTATTTGTGGAGATGGTGACTGGTTTTGCAGAGGCCATGCCTCCAAAGGAACAACAAGGCTACTAGAGAGTTAAGGCTGTGTGGGGTTTGGGAGTATGCCCCAGCAGTTTTCAAGGATCTGGACCAGAACAGAGAAGGGTGCTTCCTTTTCTGTCCCATCAGCTGTGCCCTGTGCTATGTATACACATGACTACAGACAACTGGCTCCCTGGCAGGTCCCCATGACAGGACTTACTAAGGGAAAGGTGAGATGAATGCTGCCCCTATAAGTGGAAGGAAATATGATCCAACTCCTGAAAGAGCCTATAATTAGTCTCAGGCATGACTCTATTCCTGCTTGTGCAGCATCCATTCCACAAAGACTTGAGCTTTGTGCAAAGCACAGTTTTTGACATATTAAGACTTCTAAGAGATGGCTAAATAATCCAGAGAGGTTTGCCTCATGCCACAACCTTCTGCCTCTTGTGTTTAGGAGCCTTTGATGGCAAGGATTAATACTAATAACAGCAGTCATAGTAATCTTGGTCTCCTGCCCAGGTCACTTAATGAATGCAGTCTGGAAAATAAAAAAGGCATGCAACAGACTGTGGGTCCCACTGCTTCTTGGACACCCTCACCTAGACACCTTTTCGTGGAAGCTCCTAGATATACTACTTCCCAAGATAAAATAAAGTTGTTTTTATAGAACATTTTGAATGAGTTTCCTCTGGGGAAAAGATAATCATTGTGATTTTAGCAAAATATGCAGCTGAATGGAGGCCAAGGAATTGTCCTGCAGATGAGCTGTTGTTCTGTGCAAGTGTTATCCTAGAAAAATGCAATGACCCAGGGATGAGGGCCTGGGAGTGTGTGTTGATTCTGAAGACCTCTCTGGGTGGGAAGCGCTCGGGGTTAAGTGGAAGTGGTGACAGTGACAGGGTGATGAAATACAGGCAGTAAGGGTCCTATAAGTACAAGAGTGGCAAAGTAGAAGACTCAAACAAGGAGTCTCAGGGTCTGAGTACAGGGTAAGAGACAGAGGATCATAGCTCTCCCACCCTCTCTGTGAACAAAACCCAGGCACTGTGGAATGAGTTTATAGCAGATGTAATTATGAGGCTCAAGTCTTTAACCTCTAGCTGAGGGATTAGACCACACTCCATACTAATGGGTAGGAGAGCTGGGAAGAGCTTAGCTTGGACTAGTGGGTATGCCCCTTTTATCTCTAAGTGTAGCCATTATCTCTTGCCACAATAAGGCTTCCTAACCAACATTCATGCTCCACCCCTGCCCATGGTTCACAGCAGTTGTTCCTGTGTCTTGAGTGGCCAGTCTGGAGACTCCACTTTGGGGATCTTGACAAGGTGGCTCTCCAAGTCTTTGCTGGAGTTCCTCATCCACAGGATGGGCTGGGTTGGTAGGGTGACTTAGATCTGCTGTATGTACCCTTTATCTTTCTGGAACCAATTGGCTACTATAGACATGCCTGCCTCTTTAACAGGGGGGGGGGGGAGAGTAGGAACACTAGAAAGCCGGGCTAGATCTCTTGCAACCCAGGTTCAGGACTGAGATGTGTTGCTTCACCTGCATCCTGTTAACAGCAACAGATACAAGAAATAAACAGTTTCCCTCCTGCAGTGAAAAGGGGTCTCCTCTTCATAGTGAGCAGACCTACTAAGTGAGTTGCCATGGATACAACATCAGGACCATTAATGAGTCCATCTACCCTAGGAATCATGTCTTTGAAAGACATGCCGTGGAGGTGAGGGAGCCCCTGATGACTCTTCTTCTGCACAAGCACTGGGACCGATGACAACAGAGCTAGGTAAAGCTAAGTAAAGGCCTCTCTCTTTACCTTGTCTTCTATGCCTCTGTCTTGATTGACTGCCTACCCTTACTGTGTGTGGCCTGATAAACGGTAGCTGTATTTTTCTAAGGAGGGACTGACAGGGAACAGGACTGGAGCCTTTGCTTTGTATAGCTGCTGTGGTGAGAGACAGGTTGAGAAGTCGGCCTGGGAATTTGGCTGGGAGGAAGGTTCTGGGAGTGGTCAGGAACTGGGGGTCAGTGTAAGCTCGCCTGAGGAGAACGGGGTCTATGAAGCCTTAGTTCCTGAAGAGCTTCCTTAATAAGAATCTGAGAAAACTCTCTAGAACCTTCCGCAGGTCCTAAGCAGGGATGATGGGAGCAGGGTGCAGGCCAATAATACTCTTGCTTTTTCTACTAAAGTGGACTTTAATAACCTTTTATATTTTCTCTAGACCCACCTCCAAGATCTACCTCAGGCAAGTCTATGGGGTTCTCTTTGTCCCTGCACTGGCCCAGAATCCTGTCAGACATGTCTGTCACTGCTCTGACTGGCTTCCTGCTCACTGCCTTCTTATTTGCCTTTCATTTCCTGATCAGTCCCATTCAGGTCCTGAGCTGCTCCAACACAAACAGGCCCACTGGTTTCCACACACCAACTGCCCCAGGTCCACAGTAACTGGCCTTTCCTTCCGACTTCCCTCCTCTGCCTTCCGCCACCTCTCCCTCCTCCGTTCCCCGCCCACCTCTCCAAGTGGGAGGAAGGATCTCGGACATATGCCCGGAGCTGGCAGGCAGAGTGCTTCCCACTTGGAGGAAGTGCTGCATTTTTCACCTTTAACCCAGAAAAATATGGTTCTCAGAAAGCTTGTTTTTAGCACTGAGAACTCCCAAAGGAAGAAAAGCGAGAAGGAGGAGCCTGCAGCCCCTCATAGCGGCCTGACTACCAGCCCTTGCCCCTTTGGGCTGCTCAGACTGGAAGGGTATTGCCCACGGGCAGGCTGCAGAGCTCCAGCTGTTGTTGCTGCACACAGTCTGAGAATCACATTTGCAAGTGTAAAGAGCATAGGTGGACACGTGGACGTGTGGATGTGTGGACACCAGGACCTGGACAAAGCATTAACTACTTCCCATTCCCTCCTACCCATCCTTGCCTTATCCAGCTTCTGCACAGCCCAGGAATGTACAGTAGCTGACCACAAGATGCAAGTCTATGAAAGCCTGGCACACCCGTGCCAGGGTACTTTCTCTGCCAAGAGGAATGGAGTGAGGTTCAACAGTTCTCTGGAACTTTCACTCTGAGGGAGCCCAGCAAGGAAAGAGAGACAGCAGCAGGAATCAAAACCACAGTGTCAAGTGAAGGATGTGTGGGGCTGCAGCCAGTTCCACAGTGGGATTTTAACCCCGAGATTGTCTTTCTAATGCATTGTAATTGGGTGTACACATAAAACAGACTAAACCATGAAGGGCCTGATGGAAGCTATTGCCCCACTCATGAGGGGTGCAGGCCAAACTTGGAGGTTCCAAAGATGGCAGACATTGGTGGAGGTGGCACACTATCCTCAAGAAGTTCTAGATTACAGGTGATTGCATGGAAGCTGGCATATGTAGTACTAATCCAACTGGACACGGTGGACCTGCATTTCATCTTAACAGTTGTGCTCCTAGGATGGCCAGCACAGGTGGGTTTGTTTGACTTGGGAAGATGAAAGCTATGCAAAATGATATGTGATGTACTAGCCAGTTTCATGTCAACATGACACAAGATAGAGTCATTTGGGAAAAGGCTACCTCAGTTGAGAGAATTACCACACCAAATTGGCCTGTTGTATGTTTGTGTTTTTTTTTTTTTAATTGATGATTGATGTAGGAGGGCACAGCTTCATTGTAGATGGCCTCACTCCTGGCCCAGTGGTTCTGGGTGCTATAAGAAGGCGGGCTTAGGTTTAGTAAGCCATGATGAGGATCAAACCCACAAGCAGCACTCCTCCATGGCTTCTTTAGTTTCTGCACCCAGGTTCTGCCTTGAGCTCCTACACTGACTTCCCTGGATGAGAGACTACGAGCTCTAACACACCCTTTCTTCTCCAAGTTGCTTTTGGTCATCGTGTTTGATCACAACCTTAGAAAAGTAACAACCCTTGGTGCCTTGTCAGGTTTTGGTGAGAGGGTACAAGCCCGATACTGCATTGGGAATAGGACTTTAGGATTACAAAGGGTTATTCTGTGACTTCTTAGGGTTCACAGTCCTGGCAGTATAGGTATGTTTCAGCAAATGTCAGTTCCGGAGGGTTTCCTTGTCTGTTGTCATAGCTCTGTGGAGTGAATTCTTTCAGGACTTATCTATGGCAGGTATGAAAACAGCTACTCCAGCTGGGTGGGATTCAGACCACTCTACAGGCAGTTAGATCTGAATTCAATTCTTTTCCTTCTACTCCTTTGCCTTCATGTCTAGAAATAGCTTCCCAAACTCAGGGGAGTTGTTGAAACTATTTCTGGTTAAGCAGTGTGATCCCTGGGCCCCTGCCTCGCCCTGGCTTCGCACACAAGGCATGACAGCAGGCAACGCCTCTCTGCCTCACCTCTTTTTGCTGTGTTCCCTTGCTGAAGCATCTGTCCTAGAAAGTGTGTGACTCCCAGGAGCACTAGTCCTTTCTTGGAAAGACAGAGAGGAACATCAAGTCTTAGCATTGAGAGGAAATCTTTGCTATTCATCTATCTTCTTGCCCTGCTTTGTTTAAGATCCAAAGGGTGTCTGAAGACACAGAAGTTTCCCGACATGTAGTGTGGTCTCCTCCATGGTCCCAGCTGCTCACTTCTAAGTGGGAGGCCCAGCCTGGGGCTGTAGCCTCCTTGGATAGTCTGATACTAAGGGGCTACAGCTCTGACTTGGCAATGTGTAAGAGGACTTGGATAGGAATGTTTCTGAGAGGGAGGCCAGGGAAGCTCAAGGAATTTGCCTTTTATACTCATTTAATAACAAAAGCTAGGGGCACCAGGCCAGAGGATTAGCTGAGGAAAGCCCTGCTAGGAAGCTGGCCTAAGGAAAGCAGAGTCAGAGAAAATGCAGTTATCAGATAGAACCATGGGAGGAGCAGCTGAGGGGTCACAGGGTCCTTGCATGATGACCTCGGTTCCTGTGGCAAACAGTCCATATTCTGTCTAAACTTGGGGGCTGGAGAGTGTCAGAGGAAACTACGGGAAGGAGGTGTAAAATGGGGGCACCGCTTAATAGACAATGTGCCCACTGGTTATCCAGGTCACAGTCACATGTCCTCAGGCATGAAAGAAGTCGTGTGACAATTGGCTCCAGCCTGCTCACCAGGCTGGTGGGGTAAATCCACTTGCTCAGGATGGAAGTCTCACCTGCTGACCTCATCCTGTCATGCCTAGAAATCAAGGCTCCTGGGAGTTTGTTGGGAGAACTCAGGTTGTGGAGGGTCAGCAGTCTGCTGGGCCCTCAGTGGTCTTGCTGTAGACCTCTCTCCAGAGATCCTCATCAAAGCAAAATCATTTCATAAACATTTGCAGAAAGCTTGTTCACAAGAATCTGGTGAGATGATGAAACAGAAAAGGAGGCTTCAGGGTAGCAGGCTTCTGAGGCCCAGCATACCCTCTATGTTCCGGCCACTCCATCCTCTCAAGGCCAACAGAGGTCATACCTTGTGGAAGGGTCTTGTCCTTCCTGTAGGATCTCCCTATTCAGCTAGGCACTCAGGATGCCAATGTTTGCTAACTGTAAGGCCTTTGATTAGTAACCTAACCACAGGAATAATGTTTCATCTGACTCAGTTTGGGACAAGAACCCTTCAGGTCAGGCGACAAGATTCTCAGGAGCTTTCTTGGAGTCCTGCCTGTAGATA
Source organism: Cricetulus griseus (assembly GCF_003668045.3). Lineage (NCBI taxonomy): Eukaryota > Metazoa > Chordata > Mammalia > Rodentia > Cricetidae > Cricetulus > Cricetulus griseus. Next base: position 340,938,330 of record NC_048595.1, on the reverse strand, counting down.
ACCATTTACTAAGAATATCCTGCTTATTTGCCCACTTTCCTAAACAATGAGTCAAAGACTCATAGGTTAGGGAAATTTCATACTCAGAGAAAAATCTATTTTAGAACTTCTATTTATAGTTGACAAAAATCTATTTTCTTTGAGCATAAGGATGTATTTCCAATGACTGCTTGTTCAGGGTGGAGTGCAGTGGCTTGTCATGGTACCCTGGAAACCCAGGAAACTGAGTCATGAAATTGCCCTTTCCAGTTGTCACTCAGCATTATCCCTGGGTTGCCCTGGTCTCTGGGTCTATTGGCCACATCTAGAAGAAGCAGCATATGAGTAGAACTCTGAATTAGATCCAAATCTTCATTAATCAGCTAGTTATAAAGGACCACATTTTATGGCAAAGTAGATTTGAGAGTTCTCACATATGTGAGTGGATACCAGTATGAAAATCAAGTATAATTTCTAACTCTGACCGGACTTAGGCCAAGTATTTTTGACATTCAACATCACTCACCATTTTGTAAAATGATGGGTAATATAGAGAAATCTGTTACATGCAATTAGATAGTCCATGTATCATCTATCTGTTGCATTTTATGACTCCATGGATAAGATTTTCACAATTCAGTAAATAAATGAACTAAGTTCCCAAATAGAACATACACCATGTTAAAATGACAAAAAAGTAAAATGTTAAAAAAAGGGTCAGTGTTGCCCAAGATTATGTCATTGTCTTTTATCTGACTTTTCCTTAGTATCAATTTATTCAATCAAGATTTGCCTCTAGATGTCACAGTGCACTTTTAGTCCAAGGACAGAAGTTTAAGGAGGGTTCTTCATCTTTCCATGGTTGGGGACTGCTCAAAAGGGCTCACCCTGCCTAAAATAACCAGGGACTGCACTTGTCCTTTCCCTTTTCTCAAGGCGCACTCAAAGATTTGCCAAGCCTCTACACGAAGCTGTGACTGTAAGATTGCCAGGACTTCCCCACCCTATCTGATTTCCAAATGAAGCCCCCTGAGGCCTTGGAAAGGTGCATGGTGCCTCAGGAAATGCAAGGACTTCAGCAAGCAAAGGACTGAGGACCTAAGGACCCTGGCAGAAGCTCCCATGACCCAATGACATGCAATCGAGACTTGAGGGTGGAAAAAGCTACCTAAGGAGAGTGGGGCTCCAGCATCGCCCCTATGAAACAGATGTCACAGTCCCTTCTAAGGCTTTTGATGTATACTGACAACTTCTGGGAAGCTGAACAGTGCAAAGGAGTGTGTGTCTTAATATGCAAGCATTTACACCTTTACTGTGCTGACCAGAAAGAGGGTCATGTCGAAAGCAAGCATCTATCCTTGCAGGGAATATTATGTGGTTGGCCCATAATAGCCTTAGCATTCTTCTCATATGCATTGAGGCCCATCTTTAAAGATGATTGGGATGCAAGAGAGATTGAGCATCTTTCAGTATGGTCCAGGTGACCAGTGGTGAGCTCAGAAACCTGGATAGGACTGTGTAGCCTCACACATGGGAACAATTTTCAGAGCAATCTTGAAAACAGAGAAACCAACCCCAGCCTATAGCATCTGTAGTGCTGGGGAAATGAGAACTCTTGGTTCATTTCTGTTGGGTGTGCAAGCTGTCTGCACTGTGACTGGACAAGCAGGTATGAGGACAAGCCATCCACTCTCAATAATGCTGCCTGAGTCTCCATGCCTTGGCACCATCAGCTCTCTGAGGGGGATGGGTGATGGTGAGGAAGAGAGAGAAAGAGGCCAGTTAGGCCTTCCTCTCAGGCGGCCTGGTGCACTGACACATGTCTGCAGTGGTGACAGGATGGCTGGGGCCATAAGGGGACATATGATTTAAATCTGAGCTGGAACTTAAAATTATTTCTCCCTTTCAAGCATTTAGCCACCAGAAAGATTAATGTACTGGGGTTTTGTTCATTCTAACATTATTTCTATTTGACAGCTTATCAAAATAATTTTCCAATGCTTCTCTTATTCCCACAACCTGAGATTGATCCTCTAAGAATACAAATCATCTCCAATTTAATTTCGAATCAGTTCAAGTCATCTCTCATCATCTCAATTTCCCTGGGTTATAAAGATTAAATGTTTTGAAATCAGTTTTACTGCCAGCCATTCATGGGGAAGAGGACTAGGTCAAATGTATATGTCATTTAAAACGAATTCTATAGTTCTTTTGTCAAGGACCAAGGTTTGCTAGCCAACGTTGTACTGTGATGTTGGCTATCATGCATTACCATTTATTCATCCATCTCACATGTTTCTTTTTCCTAATAAGCCCACCATTCTTCTCTTTAGCCTTTTCAGTTCCTGAAGGTAATGGCAGTATACATTTTGGCTCCAGCACTCACCTTCTGGGAACAAGTTCTGCATTGAGAATTCCCCAAAGTACAGACCATATGTGTGAGCTTTCCTAACACTTAAATATTAACATGTGTTTCACAACTAATTTACAACTGACTTGCACTTTTACAGGCTAAAGGCAGGCTCATTCATGCCCTGGTTGCTGCCCATGCTAAGTCTGAGCTAGGTACATAGGACAAAGAACGTCATTTCTCTCTTTAAGCCTCTAATGGCACTGCATACTTTAAAATGAGTAGAGTTTTGCTAAGTCAGTGACTGTATTTCAAGATTCAGTAAGTTGAAATTTTAATGCCTTCCCAGAAACTACTGAAATATTTGTCTGTCTTGGGAGACAATAAATTAAAACCCTTGCTTTAAGGATCAACTCTTTTCTTTCCCTCCCTCCCTTCTTCCCTTCCTTCCTCCAAGCCTCCATCCATCCCCTCCCCTCCTTCTCTTTCTCCCTTCTCTTTTTGAGATAGTATGTAGCCCTGGCTGGCCTGCAACTATGTAGACCAGGCTGGCCTTGAATTCAGAGATCCCTCTGCCTCTGCCTCCCTAGTTCTGTCTGAGACTAAAGGTGTGTACCACCATTCCTGACAATGATCTTATTATTTGCTAATGCTGGGTTCCCACTTTCTAAAAATTAATTTTATTTATTAAAGTATAAACTTCTCACTTAATAAAGCATTGTTTTTTCTCTATACACATAACACCAATTTAATAGAGCAAATAAAAGCTGCTATCAATAGCATAGCAATGCCATCAAATACCAAAGCTAAAGTTTCTGTGACTTTATGGGATAGAGGAAAAACAAAAACAAAACATAAAAAAAGTGAAAGGCACTTTTCCTATATGTTTGAGACATGAGGGGAAAGACCCCCAAACCAATAATGTCCAAATTCACCAGGGTAAGATGTAAGAAAATATATTTATTTCTTTCCATGACAATACTATGATAAAATTGTTAAATACATGCATGTTTTAAAAACAGACATAGATAACATCTTTATAGAATTAACAGCCAAGCGATACTAGTTTTATATTTGTAGTGTCTTAATAATAGGTTATTTACATATTCTATATTCTTGTGATAATCATGTTTCCCAAAAGACATGGAAGTTAAATTCTGAAATTATGATATAAAATGTTTGAATTCCCCATTCTAACAGCAATATAATATCCAAAATTTCACAAGGCTGGAAATACCTCAGTATTTGATATCTCTGTGAGTGTTGCTTTATTCCACACTCAACTTAGAATTCTGTGAGTCGCAGTGAATCACAGAGACACATATCAATCTGGTTTACTTCCTGTATATGCATATTTTAAAAGTTCCTTATAGGATTAAACATGATTTTAGGTATTGCACATCATAACCGGTCATTTGTATTAACACAAAAATGTCTGTAGTGGTAACTTTACAAGAAATGAAAAAGGGAAACTGTAATGTCTGTCTTCTCTCAGCTACACATACACACATCTGACCAAACAAAAGTTAGTAAACAGTTACTATTTATAAAAACCTAAAAATATTTAACATAACACCACCTTTTAAAAAAACATTCATTCCACAAACCTTATAAAAGACAAAAACTTTTATCTGTTCACAGTATGTATATTTTGTAAACAGTAACGCACTGTAATGCAAATCTGAAAGGAAAAAAATGGCAATTGCTTAGTGTTACTGGGATGATGGCTTATGACCAATTATGAGAGATTTGATAAAAATAAATTTGTAAAAAATCTTACTAGGAACACTGAGTATTTTTAGATGGCTTATTTTACCTTTGAACACGCCTGTAGGTTGGAACCATCTCAGACTCAGGATATTTGTTTAGAACCATCTTTTCATAGCAACCCTGAATGGGATGTATTTCAGCACTTGCTCTATCCCAGGGTATCCCATAATACCTACCCCACTGCAAGGAGTACAACAGGGTTCATTCCCCAATGCTTCACCATGGTACTTCATACTTTCTTAAATAATACGCTGGAAGGACAATTAAACTGAAGGAACTAGGGGCTAATAATCGACCTACTAGGAGAGGATGGGTGACAGCATTTGAATCAAATGGTTAGACTATCATCTGAAAACTATTAATTGGCATTCTGTTCTATGACCTCCTGCTGAAGTACTAAATTGCCTGTGACTTTAGGAAGACTGGATTATCACCTAAAAATATTTAGATATTTGAAGATATGCGACTGGAACACCTGGAAGTAAGTGCAGAAGTTGCAACTGCCCATTTAAAATGGAACAATTAAAAATAAAAATGCATATAAGGAAACAGAATAAATTTAAGTAGCTAGCCAATTACACATACCCAATATTTTAGGCACAAGTATAGCGAAAAGCCTATAATAACTTGATTTCTTTTAAAGTTCTGATTGACCAATACAAATCATATGTGATCTTGAAGACACATATGGATGTAATATTCATTTCCTTATCATTTTTTCTAAGCATTTTTCATCCTTAAAGTATTCAGTTCCAGAAACCAAAAAGTAATACAAATTATTATGGATTTATAGTCAGTTAATGTGTAATCAGTTATGGTCTATTTATAATAAAAGTATACCACAGTTAAAATTTAACTTAAGCAAATTCTATTTACACCTTGGACAAAATTATCATTCATAATGCAGGGAGAACAGGTACTACTCTGGTTAAAAATAATGGGATCCAGTCATAACCTAATATCATAATTAGAAACATGTGGATATTCTAGACCAAACTGTAACCACAGCAGCGCTAACAAGATGAAACAAAACTTGATATTGCTCAGCTGAATGTCATTTTCTATCTTTTATGTCTGCATTTGGAAATAATTCATCTGTATTATAATCATCATGAACACGATCATGCAAGATAAAAGCAGTAATTGAAAAGGAGTTAAAAAAAAATTCCAACAACCCTAGTAAACTGAGAGGCTTAACATGTATAAATACCATGGGGACGGAATCATGATTCAAACTAAATGAATTTGAAGGATATTCTAGGGTTATATCTAAAAGATTAATGTCCCATAAATTTGGCCACATTTTTCCCCTCCCTTCTGCAATTTTTTTTTTGTTCTGGATACAAGAGGGATGACAGATAATACAGGATGAAACTGTTTCAGCAGGAAGTATCTGTTCAAAGGAAATGTCTTGAAATATCTTACAAAGAGAATGAGTTCTTCCATTAATCAATTAAGCTCACACACATTGCTCTCCATAACATATGCTAGATTGGTACAAACGCTTCTCCAAATTTTGAACTCGTTAGATAAGCAAACTCCACACATTTAAAAGTATGCTGACAGTGTCTCATGAAATGTCTGATGAGTCTTCTTGTTTTTTTCCTCAAAATATGGGGCCGCTCCCACAGTATATTCAAATCTTTCAGATATATGGGAGCTACATCTCAATTTTTATCATCCTTCCGGACAGTTCTGCTGAATTTGTAACACTAGAAAGGGACTTTATCAATACAGTCACTGGGCTTTCATTGTGTGCCTGGGGTTAGCAGCCAACAACCCCTCCCCCATACTTCACTTGGAAAACAAAGTACTCACTTCCAGAATCCTTTAAAAAGGCATTTCACTAATTCTAACACAGTTTGAAACAGGAAACAGCAAAAAATTACCTTTACTGCAAACAAACAAGTTTCACCAGATTAAGTGTCTAAGCAGTAAGAAACTTTGAGATAACACTTTCTACATATTGACATATTAAGGATACTTTAACTGAAAAATACCACGATGTTGATTTTGAATTCCCATCGGGAAGGAAAATTCTCTAGCCTTCCTCTAAATTACATTTAATTATTGGATAAGTACAGACAGTATTACCAGGTCAGGAGAAATTTCCAATGCGACTGCAGTTTGCAAGAAGGTCTAAGAATATGACTTTCTACCGTTTCTGAGTGCGATAGTACTGGATGTTCTGAATGCAATCCTTCAAGTTCCATGAACCATGAGAGCAATGCTAACATGGAAAATGAGGCTGATACTTCCTCCCTCAAGCTTCCCAATGAATGGCTGCTTCTGTTGCCAGCAGCAGGAACAAAAGCACCTCTATCACACAGCATAGAAACACAGCTTTCTAGATTCTCAGGACAACCATCACAAACCCAGGACACCACTGGCTCAACAGCCGGCAGGATTCGGAAGGTAGGTATATATAATTACTGCAGTACACAACTCACAGCTCTCATGCCAAAAGCCTGATTAAGTGTTTAAGGATATCTTTAAATTAAATAGTATTGAAAATGGCCACTCACAAATATGACAATACCCCCAGTCTCCATTGCTCACAAGGGAATCTGAGTGAAACAGGTTTACAAGGGGATGTCAACATGTCCTGTATGTCCCTTTCTCCCCTGTTCTCAGATCCTTGTTTAGGCTCCATCTATATGCACAACTCAGGAGGAACTGCAGAAGTAGTAACACTGCTCAGGGATGCAGCTGTCTTCAATCCAATGGGAAAAGACCAGGCAGTATGCCTTAGCCTCAGTCCCAAAACACATTTTCCTAAAACAATCCATGGGCAACCTCTCTTCTCAGCAGCCCAGTGGTGCTTGAGAATGGAATTCAGAGGCAGTGTGAGATGAACAGCATTTTAAATGCCCGTCACTCTAGACACCCACGTGCAAGAGACATGATTTGATGACAGGATGAGTCTATTTCCTCTGCCCTTTCCTTGTGTTCTCAGATTAATGGAGTTCGGAACGAGAAGCTGCTACCTTCCCAGATGCTCATCCTCATTGGATGGAATATAAAACCGATAATGGGGAAAGAGGCATGAGCTGAGGGCAAGCAGAGCACAGCAATAACAAGATTGGGGGGGGGGGGCAGCCAGGGCTCAGAGCTGCTGGGTGAAGAGTTGAGAAAGGAGCCAGAGAGCCAGAGAGGGCACATGGAAGACAAATTAAACTGTTTGTAGTGTGTTTCATTACTGAAAATTTCCGAGGGTTATTATCTGCCTTTTATATACTATATAAATGCATAACTAATTCTATTTCATTCCACATACTATCATATCATGAAGCTCCAAAATATAGCTGAATCCTAGGGTTAAAAACAGGATCATGCACTGACTATAGATTTTGTCCCTTGTATCCTACATTTTTTTCCCACATGACTTTTTTAAAAGGATAAAATATGAGGCCAGGCATGGTGGTGCAGGCCTTTAATCCCAGCGCTCAGGAAGCAGAGGCAGGTGGAGCTCTGTGGGTTTGAGGCCAGCCTGGTCTTCACAGTGAGTTCTCGGACAGCCAAGCTGCATAATGAGACCCTGTCTCAAAAAACAAAAATATAAAATAAATAAAAAAGTAAAAATAAAAAGATTAAATAGGAACTAAAAAAACAAACAAACAAAACACCAATCCATTACTTGCAAAATTTGAGGGACTTCAGATTACACAAAACCAAGGTTTTCTACTCCGGTGTCTCAAACTGTCATGTACTTTGACAAAAGCGGAACAAATACACAAAGTACATGTTAGGTTTTTACTCTGTTTTCCCAAGAACCGCATTCCCTGTACACATTGCTGATGAGAAAGCAGGGTGGATTCAGGACCCAGCTCTTCAGGGCTTACAGAACAACCACTGGCTACTATCCTCCAATTCCATTAGCTTTATGCCTTTTATTAAAATTACCCTTTACTTGATGCTCCAGGGAGAAATAATCTACCTTTAGGTTTAAGCTTATGGATTTTAAGATTGGGTCTGAAGAGTCTGGACCACCAATTGCCTGAAGGAGGAGGGGCTGTGACTCATGAGCAGAAGAGGAAGCTACTGAGAGGCCCCAAAGATCATCACCAGCTATTGGTCAGGCTTAACAGAACTGGGCCTTATCAGAGCGATGGGGTCGCCAAACACCAGTAGCTATTTCTTAGTAGTCATCTTACATAATAACTCATTACAATTGTATACTTGTGAATAAAGTTGAATTTGCTCTTACAAAGCAGACACTGTAACACAAAACAAAAACACAGAGAAAATTTGGAGACAGTTCTAGAAATTTCCAACATGAGGACAACGGGTCCCACAATGGAAGCTAGCGTGCAAGCTACATGATAGGAGAAATGCTTTCATGCCCCACTCAAAGCAGGACAATGTGATTCAGATTCGGGCTGGTCAGTGTCACACTTGTTTTTCTAAGTTTGTACCCCTGAGACAACTGTTTGATTACCATGATACAGTAGGCAGAGAAATCAGCACACCCCATCAACTGGAATACCAGATAGGCACAGACATCAGCACACTCTACCAAACAGAACACCAGATAGCTGCTGCTACATTAAAAACTAGATTCTCTTTTGTAAATGCTGTGGATAGAGACATCATGAAAGTTTTAAAATATCTGTGCTTGGTTTTCCTCTGGACTGCAGTAAATGTCAGGCAAATCAACATTATTTTGACTTGGACATTTTTCTTCCTTGCCTGTAAATGCACTTGGAATTCCATAGCACACAAAGATGAGAAAACCACTAACAACAGACAGTTGTGAGATTTCTTTTGCATATATGCACTACGCAGAGTTAGTCGTGAAATCCTTGTGGAGGATTCTTTGGCTCAATCCAAACCAGCTTCAGATCTTGAGTTTCTGTGGCTGAGGTTTCTGAGTCACTGTATTTTGGCTTTTAGGATACATTAAAAGCAAATTAACACTTGCCCAGAGTGAAGGTCCCTGACTCTCAGCATTTGCAGGGTCCCTCCAGGAATGACCCGGCTTCTGCCGGGACACCAGCAGTGAGAGCTTGTTGAGATGGCAGACTGAAGTGGCAAAGGGTGACTGTTTAGTCATTTGGTTTGTTCTGGAAGAAGTTTGTAAATGACCACCCTCCTCCATTAGATTTAGGAGAGTCTTCATCTTTAGGAGGAATCAAAAATTGCCTGGAATTGATGGAGCACGGACTACCAAAAGAGACAATTTCACTGTTGCTGTCTGTGGATCTTGGGGAATCTGGAGAGACCAAATTCCAGGTATTCACATTGGCCTGGGGTCTGTAACCTGCAGTTTTATCTGCTTCATCTTCCGCTGTTGTGTCTTCCACAGCAGAGTTAATGGGGAGGCGCATCTGTGGCTTATAGCCTGCCACCACCCCGGGGTCAATGCCCTGTTCTTCCTCTGGTTTGGCTTGAGGCTGATACATGGATTGAACATCAATGTACACGACCTGGGAAGTCCCTCCCGCTTCATCTGCTGCAGGGTTGGAGATTTCCTCCTCGATGATGGGGGGACAGTAAGACACAACCACATGGTTCTCGGGGTCTGCCTCAGAGCATTCCCCAGGCCGCTCAGCCACTGGGGAGATTATTTCTGTATCTTCTATTTTAGGAACTATTGATCGAGATTCCAGAACTTCAACATTATTTGGGGTACAGGGATTCATTTCCAATGTCTTCAGCGCACTGCTTCCCTGGAAATAAATTTGGAACAGTGGTTAAGACAACGAGGCATGCTTCAGTGGGGCTCTTCTTACAGGAAGACTCACATTTTACTTTTCTTCCCCCTTAGAATCTGTTTATAAACATTGGCCTTTGCAGCTCTAGAGTCCACATCCAGAGCAAAGCTACGGCTTTTTTTTTTTTTTTTTCCCTCTACGTCAATATTTTCCTTACTATTCATAGCAGAAAAAAAAAAAAAAGCATGGCATAAACACTGAAGATGAGGAACTCTGGACATTTGACAGATGCTAAAGCATGCTGCCTTCTTTGCACTTTTTTCTCAGGCTGACACACAATTCAAGCTTCTCACAAAAGACAGAAGGAAGGGGCCCCTTTGTCCTCAAAGACAAACATGTGGAAGGAAAGGTTACCTCACAGATGCTCTTCTGAAACTGTAAGGCTTTACAGTTTTCTGGATTGGGGATATCAGGGTAGAACGTTTCCTTAATCCTTCAAATAAAGAATGAATCAGATTTAGTAACTGTTGCTCATGGATCATGTAACAAAATGAATAAGTCATTCGACTTTGACGTGGCTGGAGACTTTTCTATGACAATGTCAGTGAGCATCTGAGACCCCGACCATGGGGCCATTCACTAAGGATTGTGGCACAGGGCTCCAGTGGGCAGGCTGTGCATGAACCACCGCTCTGTGCTTGAGCTACAAGGCCTTATTTGGCTCAAGGAAATGAAAGTAAATAATTGACAGTGATGGCTGCAACCATGTCTCACATGAAATACTGCCAAATTTTCATTGCAAACCGGGTTAAGCATGGTTGGTTACTCAAGGGACCTGTCTACATGAGCAGTCCTCTGCTTGTCGCAGGATCTGGACTGGCAGGGAAGCGCTCAACTAAGGTGGGTAAGTACAGTGAGCATTTACATTTTTAAAAATTAATTCTATTTTCTTTCTTTCTTAAGTTTTTTGAGACAGGGTTTCTCTGTGGCTTTGGAGCTTGTCCTGGAACTAGCTCTTGTAGACCAGGCTGGTCTTGAATTCACAGAGGTCCACCTGCCACTGCCTCCTGAGTGCTGGGATTAAAGGAGTATGTCACCACTGCCTGGCTTCTATTTTCATTTTTTGTTTTTGTTTTTATTCATTTGTTTTTGGAGGTAGAGTCTCAGGCTGGCCTTGAACTTTTGGCACTCTCCCTGCCCCCACCCCCCTAGTTCTGGGATTGCTGCCATGAGTCACCATACCAGGTTAAAAAGAATAACAGAAAGTATTAAAGGTGACAGTCATGGATGGTGAAGACACTGCCAGCTTAGCTAAAGAGAATAAAAAAGCTACAAATCTCAGGTAAAAATTCAGCATCAGGGAAAATGAGGTTGCTCAACACCCTGCATTTTTAGACTTAGAACTACCAAGGACTCCATTATTTGGAATTCCTGAAGAACAGTGACTATGTTGACATGAGTTTGAATGTTCCAGCCTCCAGGCATCTGTTTTTTTAAACTGAAATTCTTGTTTTAAAGTTGGAATGAGTTTCCAAAATAGGCTACTCTATTTGCAAGTATTACTGTTTCCATTTAGAAGCCAGGATTGTCAGGACATATTCTCTCTGTCATAAACAATAGCATTTTTAAAGAAAGTGAAGTCCTTCTGTGCTGACTCTAGTCTTCTGTCCCCTCCTGGTGCGGACAGCTCCTGGCTGTCAACCCAGTGCTCAGGGCTCTTCCCTGAGCTGATCTGGTTCAGCCTCACACCTGCACCTCTCTCCCCCTTCACCCACTTATACTGTGCCCCCCAGTTCAGAGCCTCACTGAAACCATTCTCTCTGGAATGTTCTTATGCCTCTTAGTATTCTTCAGGGATCCTCACAAGGCAGCCTTCCTGCTCACCTCGTCCTTCCCCATTCCTGGCTCCCTGTTCCTCATTCATGGTGGTGGTGGGGGGTCCACTCACAGTCTGGAAGCAAGCATTTACAGACATCCATGCTTTTCCTGGCCCTTTCTCTCACTGTGCTGTAGAACTCTGAAGGTCAGGCTTGCTTTCTTCACAACCATAAGCCCTTTCTCATGGAAGGGACATTCATACATGATAAGTAAATCAATGAAGGAAGGGATTCTAGTGTGTGATCAGGACCTGTGCAATCTCAATCATGAAGTTCTATCAATCCTGCAGATAGCCATTGTCAATTTGTGTGAGAAAATATCTTTGTGGCAAATCAGCCATTACTATAAATTATTAGTAAGGACAGCAGGAGGAATGTACCTAAAGAGTTCTTAAATATTTTCAATAAGATGTCATATTCTTACTTGACATTGAAGTCGACCTTCTGAGTAAAAAGAGCATATTTGACTCATCTGCACAACATGACTGAATAGTGAAGCTGGTAAACAAACAAACAAACCAACAGGTGAATACACAGGTACCATTACCATTCTCGCTTCCGATAGCAAAGGATGCTTGTCACCACTCCAACAATGACAGCCACGGCCACTGGGATGAGGATGGCAATAATTAATCCCACGGCTGAAAGGAAACAGTTAGAAATATTAAAAATCACCACTGGAGTACTGAGTACAGAATAAACTTAAATTAGAATACACTCAAATTTATTATTCAAAGAGACAAAAAACCTATCTGATCCAAGGACACCAAAAAACAGAGCAGAATTGCTCAATCCTGCCACTGGTGACACAGAGGCCAGATGTTTCTGGTGTGAGGAGGGGTGGGAAGGGCTGCTGTCCTGGGCGCTGTGGGAGGCTTAGCCACATCCTGGTCTCTAACCATGCGGTGCCAGTAGCACCCCAGTTACGACAGTCAAAAAAATCAGCAGACAGTTGGCAGGTTGTTTTGGGGAGGAGGGGGTGGCAACATCTCCTCCCACTGAAACACCACTTTAGTGCATGTCACAGCCTCACGGCTTGGTACTGCAGAACGGGACATGGACTCCCTCTTGGTAGAGGGAAGACTAAAGCTGAACCGAAGTTCTCTCATGGTGAGGGCCAGGAAGGGCTTGTCCCTTGTCTACTGCCATCTCAGATTTACAAGTGTGGTGTTTTACTAATGTTTAAAGAATGTTTCTTACACATTTCCCTAGACACATTAAAAGCAAACTAGCTTGGGAAAATATTTAAACTGGATTTAAAAAATCCACTATGCATTTAGGATTCTAGATTTTGAGTGCATCCCTAAATTAATTAATTTCTTACATACTCATCAGGAAGTAATTTGAAATAATGGATAAGAAAAACAAAAGAAATCTCCTCTCAGAGACTTTTAACACTCTCCTCTTTCTGACATAAAAACACAATAAAATTTAAAACCTTTAGAGCAGTGGTTCTCAACCTGTGGGTCACAACCCTTTTGACAAACTTCTACCTCCAAAAAAGTATTTTCATTGTGAGTCATAACAGTAGCAACATTAGAGTTATGAAGTAGCAATGAAAGTAATTTTATGGCTGGGGGTCACCACAACAGGAAGAACTGTATTAAAGGGTCACAGCATTAGGCAGGTTGAGTACCATTGCCTTAGAGCTTGGAACAAAGATGCCTGGGCAGTCCCCATATGCTAGAGACATTATCACTTCAGTGGCAAAGGTGTTTCTAGGGCAGTGTTAAACTTACAGTTTTCCTTGGTCACCACAAACATGCTCTTCTCGGGACCCAGGCCACCATGCGTATAGGCTCGCAGGACCAGGTGGTAACTGGTTTTCCCCTGAAGATCAGCAATCCTCAGAGTCTTCTGGGATATGTCAGTGATATTCTTTAGCTTGATGTCAGAATGACCTGAAACGAACAATATCCTAACTCATTCTAAGGTCACTTTAAACACTCTGACATCCAGCCAAGATGTCTAGAAAACAAGTCGGGCTGCTGGTTACACCCAGCCAAGGATCTGGGACCACATTTGGTTCTATTCCTGACAGTCACACCATCTAAACCACCCTAAACTTGGGCTTCTCTGACTTTGCAAGGGCATAGCATGGCTTGACTCACAGTGACCAGTAAAGTTCCAGGCGTACTCTTTAGAACAATGCCTGGCATACATGAGCAAGCCATAATAGTCACTTCCCTATCTGTGACTAAGGGAAAGCCCTGAAACTAAAAGGCACTCAACACAGACCCTTCGGAAGCAGCAGCAGAGGCTGGATGGGGCAAAGGTGAAGAGCAGTAGACATGACCTCAGTCCTTAGGAAAAGACCCATGTGGTGGGAATTCTCAACAATAAGACACTGTGAGGATGCCTTTGGGTCATTTCAAAGGCAAGGGTTATTCATGAAGTCTCAACCAAAATAATGCAAGATGAGAGTTGAAAGAGTCAAGCAGTAATAAACAGTGAGTGACACACAAGCCCCTCCCCCCTGTATCAAGGCTAAGCAAGGTATCCCACCATAGGGAAATAGCTCCAAAAAGCTAGTTCATGTGGTCCTGGTGCAACTGCCAGCCCCAGTCCCCCAACAGATCCAGTGATATAACTGTCAAAAATTAACAAGGAAGGAAGGAAGGAAGGAAGGAAGGAATTCAAAGTAAAAAACAAAAACCGAAGTGGTTTCCTTCTGGCTCCTCCCTCGCCTCTACAACCATTTCAAAATCAGGTGTCCGTTATTTAAGAGTTTACCTGGATTTCACAACAGCAAGTCTAGGTAGCCAGTTTTTGGGCGATTTGTGTTCAGAAAGGAAGAATGAGGAGTTAACTCCTTCATACTATCCTCACCCCTCCCCCACCACATTCACAGAGCAGCATCACCGCTCTGGGTGGGGAATTCAGTGCTCACACATAAAGACTGGTCATTCATAAAAAAAAAAAAAAAAAAAAGTACTAATTTCTCAGTTCTTCCCATATGCTTCTGTGAACTCTCAGTACATTTTCCATGTGCGGAAGCAACAGCCCCACAGCCCCCACTGTCTCCTGCTTCCTCCCAATGGGTGCTGCTTTTCTAGCTGCCCTCTCATCCTACCTATCCCACCCCCCCAGATCCTTTCTGGAAGTCCCTCACTTCTTTCCACATCACTTCTCTGACTCTGCAAGGGTTGGCTCCCAGTGATCGGTAAAGTTTCCAGGCGTACTCTTTAAGCATTCCTCCTTCTAGCAGATCCCAGAAAGAGGCAGGCAGTACAGGCGAATGAAACACTTGTGGCCTTGCATGCCTAGAAAATCTTCATTGTGTTCTGCTACTGACCGGCGGAGAGGCCAAGTGCAGAATTTTAGGACGAAAATATCTGCCATTCAGTATTTTGAAGACATTTCCATGGTTTCTTCTGTATCTGTTGACAGGGAAGTCTGCCACCATTCTGATTCCTGATTATGACTGGGGCTTGGAACCCATTCTCTGTATTTGTGTGTGTGTGCGTGCGTGCGTGCGTGCGTGCGTGCGTGCGTGCGTGCGTGCGTGTGTGTGTGTGTGCGCGCGCATGTGTGTTTTATTCTACCTCTTTTGTAATTAAATACAAATCCACATTTAAAAAAAATGAATACTATGCTAAGGTATGGAACATGCAACACTAGCAAGAAATGGTCACGGCTTTGTGGGACTTATATTGAAAGGATTCAAACTACAAACTACGTGGTATTTATTGTACACCTTTTCAGACAGTTATGGAAACTGTTATTTAGCTATGCATTGGCCTTTTCTTTATAGCTAGTAAAAGTATCTATGCACATAACCAAAGCAGCATTTAACTCACCTGTCTCGAAAGTTCTCGTCTTAGGTGTATCTCTCTCTCCTTTCTGAAAGTAAAATAAATACCCTCTTAAAAAGCCACGGAGCTCTTCCACAGGGATGTCTTCCCATTTCACTAAGATCGAATCTGCAGATGTATCTTCCACAGTGAAATTTGGTGCAACAATTGGAGCTGTCAAAACAAGAAATCCCTCGCTGAAAGGTGGGGCAGCAACAGCTTCTGAGATGCCTGGCTTCAGAAACACCTAACGTTGGCATTAACCTGTATTTCTGCTCAGTCGTGAACTCCACAGGCAATGGAACGACACTTCTACACTAATGACCAGCAGAGCTCAGGAAGGAATCACAGACTTCACACGACATACATCCAGGGCATAACCTGCGCCACCTCTTTAAGTGACCACTCAAACGGACTTCACATGTCTTCCCCTCTCTGTTTAGTCCTGGATACACTTCCAAGTTTAAGCTTCTGTAAACACAAACCAAGCATTTTGACAGCCAGGACTTAACCTTCTCAGTGTCAACACTGAAACTATGAAATAAACAAGTAGGGGGAGAATAAGTGATTAAAAAAATTAAATTTTGTGATAGAAACTATTTTATCTACCTTGATCTAAACAACTAAATTCAATATAGTCAGGAGACTAACTCTTGCTAATTGCCTATTTATAATTTCTCCTGTTAGCCAAACTTTAAATAACTCACCCATTTAACTTACCTAATTCTTCTATATATCCAATTATAGAACGCAACAATTGGTATCCCTGATTAGTGCACCCGTAAAGGTAAAAATTATATCTTACTCCTGGCTGAAATTGATCTGTAGAATGAACAAAATCAGTGGACCTTCATAAGTATATACATGTAAGCAAGAATATTTATTTTAGAAGAATTAAGATGTATAACATGCTAAAATTCCAAATCCACCTGCAAACAGATTTATTATAAAAAACACACTGGTACTTTTAAGAATAAAGTTGTAAAAATTTAGGAGTGTTAAGCAAAACTTGAACACCTTCACTTCTATAATAATGAAAAGCTTCTTGATCATGGGACGACATTGAATAGAAAAAAGATGACTGAGGCTGACATCTTGCCCCTGCCTCCCAGAGGCCATCCGGTCCATTCACTGTGCTACTGCATGGTCACAGTGTGTTAACAAATGCTTTTGCTTTCTATGTGTAAGAAATGACATCTCTCCCCTAGTCCCAGAGCACAGAAAAACACTCTAGTGCAAAGATTCGGGGACAAAGAAACCAGGCCTTGGAGCCTGTTTCTCTTCCTAACATTCACTGCGCGAGACACTAGGAAGTATCTTTACTTTGCTTAAAAATGGTATTTGTAGGTTAGCACATGAAGTAAGTCATCGTGGTATCTTCACTCGTTCATCCTTACGCTTGGGTCTCTTGCTCCACCTTCCCTGTGTGCACCCTACCCTCTTCTGGTTGATTCTCTTTCTTCAGCTCATGAAGTGCCCTTTAATGTCTCATCAATCACACCCCTCAACAAAACATGTGAGATGTGAGAAACTCGGAAATGCACAGAGTCACATTCTTAACATGGAGAGGCTGGGAAGACATAAGCACAAGAGTAATCATGCTTCTCATGTGTGGGACTGTAAGGGAAATACTAATCAAGTCCACGAAGATTGAAACAAGCCACTCAAAGTGAGCTTTGAAGAGGATGGTGGAAAGCGGTCAAGAGGCTCTCTCGCCTTGGAGAAGATAATGCCTTAATAACGTCCAAACAATGCAGGAGGTATCAGTTCCCATGTGGAACAACCATTCCTGTGTGGTCAATTCAATGGTTCCTTAAGCTGCATGCCCAAAAAACACCTAAACTCCACAGGTCACAGTGAGATCATCGACCTCAAAACTGCATGCTCTAAAGGGGAACTGAAGTTTTGTCTCTATTTAACTTTTTTCCCTGACACTATTTTTTCTAAAATGTTTGCTATGTGCTTTCAAGTACTAAGTAAATATTGATGGAAAGTTCAACTCCGTTAAGTGCATTCCAATTTGTGCCTTTCTTCATTGCGGGAAAGGTGTACTTGAGGTTATGGTTTTGTACTACTGCATGTAAACCCATACCCCATCTTATTTTAAAATTCTTTATTGTCGATATGCCACTTAAAAGGGACTGGTGGGTGATGCAGAATATCGTAAAAGAGAGTTGAGAACTGAAAGAGAGGGAAGCAGCATCAGAGGAGAATGACAGAAGGGGTCAGCCCAGAAGCTCAGCAGGAAATAAAAGCCATGAGTCTCAACCTTTTGAAGCTCTGAGTAGTACTGCATTGAATTCTGGCACCACTGCAAACTACCAGTGTGACCCAGAGCATCTGCCCAAGTACCCTGTGCCTTTGTCTTCTCAGCCACTGCACAGACCCTGTTCATACACAGTGGCAGTTATTATAGAGGCTTCTCCCTGTCCTGAGGGATCTCAGTCACAATTTGTTGTCCCAGGAACACTGCCCACATTGCCTGGTGCCAGTGCACCCACTTTTTCTGAAATCCCAGGAGGGAAAGGAGCAACCAGAGGCTCAGTGTGAGGTTTGGTCAAGTCAGTCCCACAGGAGAGGAATCTAAGACAGGTGCAGAGTCAAGAAGGATGGAGGGCGGAGGGTGGCCAGAGGAGGAAAAAGGAAGTAACTCACAACTTTAGTCAACTGCAGAAGTGCCCGAGCGAAGGGAAAATATTTGAACTCATATGTGGCTAATCAGTCAGGGGAATCCTTCACCCTTTGAAAGTGTTTGCAAACAGTAAACAAGCAGAACCTGTCTTAGGGACAGAAGCAACTAGGGGCCCTTACTCTATAGTTTCCTTCACCAACACTTGAAGAAGGACCAGGAGCTGATGTCTCAAGAACTATCATGACCTACAGACCTACTGCTGGCCCAAGAAAACCCTACAGGGGCAGGCACACACTGGCTCAGCAGAAGGCATGACAGCAAAGCAGGGAGGGAGGCCTCTGCTTCCAAAGAAGTAGGGTTGGTCTGTGGGATCCACACCTCCCTGGGTGCCACACTTCTCAGGCTGCACCTATCAAGTGTGGCTCACATCACCAGCCTCACAGGCTCACCCGCAGTGAGATGCTCAACGAGGAAGCTGAACCTACTCCATGCCCGCTTCCACATAGCTGCCCTCTGTCCCAGTATTAGGGAAGTGATGGTGGCAGCAAGGCCTCAACAACCTGGGTCCTGGACAAACTAAGTAAAAGGGGCACTGACTATGTTGTCCTCTTTGTTTGAAAATATTTTCTTGTGTTGTTTCATATTTGACATAGCTGTTATTCCGACTGAAGTCTATTTTATCAACATACCACCACTGATTTCAGTATCGGTTATTAGTCTATAATTTTCAGATTACAAACAACACTTTTCAAGAGCACTTTCAGAGCTTGGTGTGGTAGAACACACTTTTAATTTCAGCAGAAACAGCAGGTGACCTCTGAGTTTGAGGTCCTACCTCAAGAAACAAAAACCACAATTTACCCAAATGCAACTAACTGTATGCTGCTCTTTGATGATCTAGCAGAGTCAATTCCTGGACAAGGAAAACCCAACTATACATGCCACAAGCTACACTGAATTAAGCAAAAACAGGTCATGCCTGCCCACGGCATCTAGTCACATCTGTGTGGCTTTTCAAAGTCCACCCTGGAAGGCCTTGGAGAGCCATGAATTCCTCTTACCAGATTCTATTATGGTCTCGGTGCTGTTTGAAGGAACCTTTATCCAGTCCATGAGGCAGGGCTCAGAACGAGAGGAGTTGCACCACTTAATTACGTAGTCGCAGGTCATGTTGGGGTCGGGATGCCAGGAGAGGAAGATCCTCTTTCCCATTCCAACGGCTTGCTCTACTAGGATGTCATCTTCAGCAAGAAAAGAAGGATATTTTATCAGCAGTCAGAGAAATACCAGAAGGCAAGTCTCAAGAAAATGGACAGTAGTTACAAAAATTATTTCACTGTAGATGAATTCTAAAATAGTGGTTGAACTAGGTATCAATGCTTAGCAAAGTAGTGTTGCAGTATTAACCTTATCGGAATGGCCTATACCTTTATCCAGAAACTAAACTGCATAGAAGCTGAGGAGAGAATAGAGAATCTTCTAGAACCAGGTAGACACATAGTGGGGGCTAGGCTAGCACTGGGATGAGCACCACAGTATGGTTGTGTTGAATGAGAGGAGACAGGAGGCTGGGGAAGGGCCAGGAAGTAATCAACTATGGTTCTCACCATCCATGGTGAGCACAGCTCCATGGGAAAAGGAGACACACAGAGCACAGGATGGACGGAGTACCCAGAAAAAGCTGATCATCTGCTTTCCAGGACTCATATATGGCATCCCAACCCAAACACTGAGCTGAGGGGACCATCAAGAGGCAGTGCAGAGAGTGGAGAATAGCTAATGAAGCAAAGCCACGAGATGTTATGACCACTGTGGGCAGAGACACCTTCCAGACACCATGAGATACTGGGGGAGTGGGGTATGTGTGCACACACTGGGGAGTGAGGGCAGGCACTATGGCTGTGGCAAGTTTACTTTTTTTCCTGCTAGACCTGGGCCTAAGGGAAAAGTGAGGACAGAGGAGAGGTATGAGGGACCAGGGTGGAGGGCAGCACAGTATGGCCAAGAAAGTGGGGTTGTCCCATGGAAACAAGGAAAAAGAATGACCTCTCCAACTCATCTGTATTTAAGGGTTTGGTTTTTTTGTTTTCTTTTTTGTTTGTTTGTTTTAAAGCCATATACAGGAAGTATTTCCAAATAAATGTGTGCTCATAAAGTAAGCTACTCCTGAACACTAGACGAGCACCTGGTTTAGAATACAGAAGGGTCTGGATGTAAGACAGCTTTCTGGCTCCATGAGCTGACAGACCCGCAAAGTAAATGTGAGCTGAGGCTGTGTAGCCTCTGACCCTGGGAGCAAGAGTTGTGGGCCGCTGGATGGAATTGTGTGAGCTGTGATCACAGTTAGATCCACAAACCACCTTCTCAAGGACATGCAAATAGGTAAGATCAGAATGCTCCAGCTAGAGACAGCGAAGTAACTAAAGACACACAGCACAACTGCAGTCTGTAAAGGGATCGGGTCCAAATGAGGGGTCACTGGACGCCTTGCTCTGACCCCTGTTTCCCTGCACATGCCATGCCATCCATTGCCTAGGTTTAGTGCTGTGCTGCGGTCTAGGAGTGGTTGAGTCTGTGAAACAACCCTGCTATACATTCCTGCTTCATAATTCCCTGTGGTCACTGCCTAGGACAAATCAACAAACCAGGTCAGCATCAAGAAACCACCTTGACCAAGCGCTTAGGGACACTTGGGGAACCTAATCAGACTGTTTTTCTTTCTGCCAGAGTGGCCTCATAAAAAGCTGTCCCTATATGGGGGAAGGACAGCAAAAGAGCATAGGAAGGAACTGAAAGCTGCCCAGCTTTGAGGGAAGAGGAAGGCTGGGGGAGGGGGACATAGCAAAGGTCACCAAAGGGTAAAGATGATCCAAGTGTGTTATGTATGTATGTGTAAAAACATTAAGTTTAAACGTACTACTTTGTGCACTTAGTATATACTATAGTAAGTCTGGTGGCAAGTCACTGGCAATCTGGGTACAATTTAGAGGAAAATGCTGAAATTTTAAAGTTACATCATGTAGATTTTTTGTTTTCAAAACCCTTATTAATGATCTAATTTAGCCTTTAGAATGTTTCTTATCAATATGAAGAATTTCTATGCTGGGTTTGGAGGCTGGCGAATCCGGAGTTCAAGGTCATCCTTAGCTAGATAGCAAGTTCCAGGCCAGCCTGGACTATACAAGACCTAACTTATAAAGAAAATTATAAACAATGACAACAACAACAAAAAAAACCCACACACACACAAGGGAAAAAATTACCATTTTATCACAAAGCTGCCAATCAAAACAAGTGTCTTTCCCCCTTCCCAACAGGCTGCAAAAATGGCTGGCAAGAGAAACTCTTAGTCTTAGAAAGATATTTTTAAACGATCTTTGACCAAACAGTTAAAGCATTTCTTCTCAAAATTACTATCTGTAACCAGAACTTTTCATGCTCTATGACAAAGTAATTAGATACAGTAATTATTATCTTTCACGCCTTTATAGGCTTCAAGTCAATACTTACCTCAGGACACCCAGGAGGGTGTCCTGAGGTAAGAGACTGGGGCAGGAACTGCCTTGTTCAAGTTCAGCCTGCTTATCTAGTGTGTTTGAGGCTAGCCTGAACCACATAGCAAAAAATACTGCTGACTACATCTCTCAATGAGCTGCAGACATGCATGTCATGCATTGGTCCTCCATATGTATTGTATGCAAATAGTGTGGGAGGAGCAGGTTACATGAGGAAAGCTAGCACCATGTAAGACCAAGCAAAACCAAGGGTTTCCATTTCCATTGCTCCTGTAAATTCTCCCAGGCACTCACCATTTGGGATTTCCATACTAGCTATTTTAGAAGGTGGTGATGAGCCAGCAGAATTTTTTGCCACCACACTGATGATGTAGTCATTTTTTTCAAGCTGTATCTCTGCTTTGTGTTGAGGATCGAGGATCTCAGAAAGGGACTGTGTCTCCTCATTTGATGAACATGATACATTATAGGAAAGTATTTTTCCATTAGCTTCATTAATGGGTAAAGGCTACGAAAAACAGAAAAACAAGTTCTGTCGTTAAAATTTTCCAAAGTTACAAGGCCTGGGCAAGGTCATCAAGGTCATCAGGCCTGAACCGTGGCTAAGTTCTCAATAAAAGTGACAATAAAATATGAAGCTATTAGTAGTATGGAACTCAAATTTTAAAATCCACTGAGACCATAGGGAAAAACAAACAAACAAACAAACAAACAAAACCAAAGCCATGAAATACTAAGAACCATACTTGTTGTTAAGTATTGGAAGTCCACAGAAATTCAAACGTGAAGTTAATAGAAAACTGTTTTATAGTTTCCAGAAGCAGAAATGTAAGACTGATTTACTTGAGGAAACAAAGCAATGTGGCATGGTGTTCTCGAACATGTATTCTTTTCTCCTTTTACATACTACATGACTGCTACAAAAACACCAGGAAATGCACAAAAACTGAAAGAAGGGCTGGCAAGATGGCTCAGCAGGTAAGGGTGCTTGCCACCAAGCCTGAAGACCTAAGTTTAATCCCTGGCACCCACAAGGTAGAAGAAACAGTTCCCACAAGTTTTCTTCGGAATTCTTCACATACATGAGGTTACAGGCCTCACAGGCTCAAGCAGGGTACTCAACACTGAGGCAAGACCCTCTCTCAGTGCCTGGGGAATCAGGAGTGATGAGAAACACGTGTTGGGAGATGGCAAACTTAGCCAGTCTGGCAAGCCTTGGCTCCTTGTATGCATTTCAATGCTTTAAATGTATTTCATGAACCATTTATTATGTGAATATTACATGTGCAAGTAAAATTTAAAGTATTCACAAAATCCAAGTTACCATTTGTACATTAAGCATTTGAGAAAAAAAAAATAAGCATCCAAGGCAACAAGAGATATTTACCTTCCAATAGATGATTAAGTTTTTCCCATCAGAGCTCCACTCTCTCCAAGTATCTGGTCCCCGTGAAGGAACTAGGAGAGATTTACAACTCAGAATTTGAAGACACAAACTGCAAGGCCATGGACTGATGGGGATGCTTGGAACTTCACTCTAGGGCATCTTGAGTTATCCATAAAATGTGGCTTCCGTTTATAAAGTGAAGCCAAAGAGAAGAGCTAAATGAAGCTACTCTCTCAACTTCTACAGAACACAATGGTCCAGAAAATGGGTTAAAATCACCCTCGAGGTCATGTGACTGTCCCTGGGTATCTTGTATCCTCCCATTCCCCATTAGTAATTAGCCACAGCATCACGTAACTTACTGGCTTCCATGGTTAAATGTCTCTTTTCATTGCTCCACTTGCTCCATTTCCAGAAAGTCTCAGTAGAACAACGAACCCGAAAAGTATACAGAGTATATGGGTTTAGTTTGTCCACAGCAACAAGATAACTTGACCCCTCGGCTCCTTTGATTGTGGCATTCCGCTATTTGAAAACCAGTAAATACATATGGGTGCTCGTGTGCATATGCCATGTGTGTATCAATACATAACATGCCCCCACACACTTTTTGGTATAAAACCAGTCTACACTTATAACATAAACCAACCAAATGTCACACCAGTTTGCAATTAGCGTTCAATTAGTGAAGTTTATAGTGTTTTAATTCTTATGAAGTACTATGTCAATAGAATTATCCATGGTGAATAAAAATGAGGATATGACCTCTCCTAGGGATGATTGAAGAGAAGGTTTTTACTGTAGGTACGAGGGGAACACAGCCAGACTGAAGAGACCGGCCATGGGCATTGGGGAAGAGAGGAAGAGATGAGAGAGGGAACACAGAGAGCACATGGAAGCCCAGAGACCATGCAGGCAAAAGGGCTGGGTTACATAGAAATAAGAGACGCTGGGGGAAGGGAAGGGAAGCTCAGGGGTTAGAGAGGCTTAGGGGAGGGGGTGGGGTACGCTAGCCAGGATGACTCTGTAACAGATACTTGTGAGTAGGGCCTGAGTGAAGACTAGAGGCTAGCACAGATCTTGATATGCTAACAGGCACCACAGGCATAGGCTAATGCCATACATTTCTAAGTTGGAACTAGCTTCTTAAGTTCCCAAGAGAATGCTGGCTCTTGTCTAAACTGACAGTCTTTGAGAAAAGAAATTTCTTGGGACCTAACACATAATAGTCAATAAAATATATGGATGCATTTTAATCTAATTATTAAATCTAAATAATAAAGGTCAGTTAAATTATACAGATATTATTTTGATAATCAATTAATACTGGATACCGGGAAGTCATCCCGGAGGCAAATGGTATGGTTTATGTGTGTGTCTATGTCACCTAGGGCCTCTAGTACAGTACTGAGCATATAGCAAAATGACCAAAAAATTCAATGAAAAATAAATAACATAAAATGAAGCATTTTTACACAAATTTGAAGATGAATGTGCCAGGAAAATCTCTGAACTCTCAGCTGCTTGTTACAAAGTGGTTTTGCAGGTCACATTGTGCACTTTTGAATGCTTTTACAGAAACCAGTGAATTTCCAAATTAATGTTCAAATACAGTACCATTTCTTTCAGAGTCAACCACAAATTATAAAAGGGTACAGTATAAGTGAACCTAATTATTTTAAATGTATTAAAAAGTCCTGTTTTGACTTATAATTACCAATTACAACTTGCTTCCACTGATGCGCTTAATAATTTAAAATCCCCTTCTATTCTCTTGTGCCAGTTAGTCAAAGGCTACAGTCAAAGCTAATTCTTAATCACAAAACTTACCATGTACCAGCTACATGCAGGTATTATACACTAAGCCTGAGAGCATTCTGAACAGCACAAGTTGAAGTTATCTTCTTTACTGTCCAGTTTTTTAATTGTTTCAAATGCAAATTACAACGCTGCCATTACATTTGTATGTAAGGTCTTTCTTGGTTTAGTAAATCTCTGTTATACATATTTTGAGAGTTTATACATATCAGTTTGCTTAATTATTTTTTGAAACTGGGTATTTTGTTTCTAATAACCGAAAGGAAAGTTTATAGGAGAATTTTACTTACCACTTCTTGTTCGGAACTAGCTTTACAAATTTGTACTTGACATAAGAGATTAATCTTTGCAAAATTTCCTGGCAAATGCCAGGAAAGTGCAACAACTGTTGAATTGATGTCCTTCACTCTCAATGAAACAGGCACATGAGGAACGACTGTAAACAGAATTACAAAGATTAGGGCCTTCAAATGTTTAGGGTGAAAAGGTTTCCACTAGTAAGACAAACCAGAACCAAAGTATGTGGGTATGTGGTGGGGGAAGAAGAGTAACTAGGTATTATGAATGCCAAAAATCAATACCATCTGTGTGGAACCCATGAACCTTACTTTTACTGTTGATACCATACCAATGCTCTCAAAGAACCAGCTGTGCTCAAGGTTGTTCATCTGGTGCTGGGAATGCCAGGTGGCAGGAAGATCAAAGTTTAAGAGACTCGTAGTGTACACAGAGAATGACAAATACAAAGAGTGACTGACAGCCATCTGCCCCAGGTATGTGTGTGGCATTGATGCTGACTGCTACAGGACTGCAGTGTGGCTCAGGACGGGGCAGGGGGGTGGGGGTGGGGGAGTGAGAGGCTTACAGCGGCTGTTAACTCTGAGGTACAAAGGAAGAACCATACACAGGGAAGGCAGTGAAAAACCAAAGGCAGACAAATGCAAGCAATACCTTCAGCTACAAAATGTAGCTTTTTGATTCTAGGATGAAACAGGAAATAATTGATAAAGCACGTGTTTTTACCCTTTCTTCCTCTAGTCTCTCTGAGGTCTGAGGATGTGGGTGGGTCTGGCATGAAGTTAGTATATTTGAGCTGATGGGACAACCAATAAAAGACTACACGTATCTTATTTCTATTATGAGCTGTGTATTATTATTATTGGCAAAAAAATCAGAAATCACTGGTATAGAAAGAAGTTAATAACTAATCACAAACAAAATGAATGTCTCTCAGAGATATTATCGTAAGAAATGCCAGTCTCAAATGATTACACACTGTGCAGTTCTGTTTATAATATACTCAAAATGACAAAATGGTGATGAAGCTGGTGCAATTTGACAGAGATGCAAAAACAGAGACAGACAGAGCAAGAGGGTGTGTCTGTGTAAAGACACATGTTACATTGAGATACACACTGCCCAGACAATACAAAGGAACTCCCCTATGTTGCCCTTTCAGCACATTTGAACACACCTCTAGTGAATACACATAAAACCGAGCAAAAAGAATCATCTTGGTTAGTAGCTTAGAGAATGATATGCACTAGTCACCTTACTGTTTTTATGTCATCACTTGGGAAAGATAGAAGCATTAAAGTTGTAATTCATTTTTTTTTAATATTTGCAATAACTTCTGAGTCAAAAAAAATTTCAAAGTAAATATTCTCAAGAACTGCTCAAAAAATGTTCAGAAATTAAGAATGAGTAGACAAAGCCATGTATGTATAGTTGCCATCAAAATGACTCAAGTTTTTTCAACTCAAAATAACGATCAAATTTGAAGTTATTTATTTTAATGCTTTAAAATAAAAATTATAAAATTTATTAATTAATTATAAAATTGAAAAAAAAACTCCAGAGAAAATAACCAACAAACACTAATCCCTATAGTCACTTTTCATGAGTCCCAAGGCATGTCACGTGTTATTTTTATTGTGGTTATTTATAGACTCTGGCTGGCAACAGCGGCTCACCTCGTTCAGTTATGTTGATGAAAATTGCTGATTCTGCGTGTCCCAGTGGATTGCGACCAGTTAGGGTGAAGTTATGGATTTCTTGGCCTGGAAGCATTTGGAAGGCTAAACGGTAGCTTTCATTTGTCAGAGTTTCAAACCTTTTAAATGCGACGGATTTTCCTGAAATGCTGTCAGTTACAAAGAAAATTAATTTCGGATGGTAAGACATAGATATTTTGAAGGGAAAAACATGGGCAAATTTCTACTAATCCTTGTAAAAACTTTGTTCCTAATTATAGACTGGTCACAAACTCAAGGAAACGGTGTGTAATATAGAAAATAAGCAGGCATAAGCCACCACCTAGACAGACTTTATCTGGGGCCCTTTCTGTTGGGCTTCAGGCAGAGGAGGAACTGCACTTGCTCGAGCGTCAACTGCTGTTGTCACAGTACATATGATGCCAACACAGCATGTGCACACTGCATGGCAGCAGTGTGCCGGACTCCCCTGTGTCACCCAACGGGCGTTCCCAAGATTCTCGCCACCCAACACTCTTTCCTGGTTACCATTACCTTTCAGATAAAGTGTAGTCTGTATTCCGTGGGCCCACCAGTCCTGTTGGCCTTCCTGGATTCCAACTACATATGATCTCTTTGAAATCGTGTGTCTCACAGTTCAGTTTCTGAGGAACATCCGGTGGGTCTAAAAGAATAAAAGGAAAGCAAAGTGGTTACATTTATTCTCCCCCCAAAACTGCAGTTTTATAGTGTGGTAAATGAGGTTTTGCATAACTCCCTTAAAATAATTTGCTGCTCATACATTTCCTCCTTGGAAAGGAGCAGCAATTATCACTGTTTCTGCAAGATGTGTTGTTGCAGTTTGTATTGCATTAGAAATAGTGGATTGAAACACTCCAGAGGGTGACTCTCGACTCAGCTCCTGTGTAAATTCCCAAGGGATCATAGTCAAGTCACAGGATTGTGTGGCAAGTGTCCTTACTTGCTGAGATTTCATGGGCTCCTCCAATGACATTTTAGCTAATACTGAGGATGATTAGTGAATGTTTTACAGACAGTTTTACAATTATACAATTAAATAAACATTGGTATGCTTGTCTTGAAAGTCATCTTAAACCTAAGGCAAAATTACCCACCACTTTATTAAAATTACATGCTAAACATCTGGAATACATTTACAGTGATGTTTATTTTAGGATGTGGAGTATGCACATTAAAGTAATCTACTTAAAGGCCAAATAATAAGACTAAATTAAAAAGAAGCAGGAGTGTGACAGAGAAAAAAAAAAAACGAGAGGACAACATTTGAAATGTACTGATTTTGTTACCAAACAAATGAATTTATCAAAGAATTAAATTAAAGTTAGATAAATCTAGATACAAATCCCCCATTTTTAATATACCAGCAAACATAAAATACGATTTTTCAAAAAGCTATTCAGTGGGCCACGGTGGCAAGCACCTTTAACCTACCCTATAGCAGATGCATGCTGATCTCTGTGAAGTTCAAGGCCAGCCTGGATGACCTAGAATTCCAGGCCAACTAGGGATACATAATGAGACCATGTCTCCAAAACCAAAACCAAAACTAAAGTAACACAAGAAAACACCAAGTAGCTAGGAATAAATTCAACCAAAGATAGCCAAGACCCTGTGTTGCTACAATAGTTCACTAAGTGATAAACAAGAAATTGCTAGAACAGAGTAAAGAAGTATAACAAAATCCACTCAACGGTCTCACACACCTTTAATCATGAGACCCAGAAACAAAATCCAGAACTTAATACATTCACAGTACCAGAGACAAGGTCATTATTGCCCCAGACGGCACCATATTGGAGGAGGTAGAAAGTTAAAGGCCAAAACTAAAAGTCCTAAGTTCAGAATTATTGGAAGACAAACTGAATGGGCAGAGCAACCCACCACCACAATATCAAGATATACTGTAGGCTGCAGGAGCGGTCAATCACCTTAACAAAGGTCTCCCTGAGCAAGGGCACCCACGTCACAGGCAGACTACATGAAGAATAAGGCTTCTTGCCCTTCGTTGTCCTGCTGTCCTCAAGCAAGCTACTTTAAATGTTGCTAAAGACACAGTATGCTACCAAAATCACCATAGTATTTAAACATAGTACTTAAGAGTTTAAATTAGTTAAACGGGAAACTAATGTGAGTGAAACTACTCCTAAACTATGTCCATTTAAGAAATATTACACATACTAAGGACTTTGAATCAACTATGAAGTTAGGAATTTAAACTAAACCTCAGTTGCTAGATGTCTCAACCTTATTATAAACTTAGAACTAAATAGGAATAGGTATGTAGGAAATAAGTTCCAGGCTCCTACACAAGCGTTCTAGAGCCTTTGTATTTGTACTAATGAAAAGGAAATAAGAAACAGAATCAGCTAGCAGAAAAGAAATTAAGGTTAGATGGGGACCAACACAGGCTAAGAAGAACTATTTGACATGATATACTTACAGCCTGCAAAGACAACCGTTCCATACACATTATCTTCTGTTGTGAAAACCACGTTTGTTCCACTGTTTTCAGAAACGGAAATATTCTGGATACGGATTGCAACGTTTTCCCCATAAAGATGGATAAGAGGACAAAATGTCCTGCCAATCTGTCCTGACAGCACTTTTGTTTGACTTACACAACAAAATGTTATGTCTGAGCCTGCAAGAATCACTTTGTCTTGAGGGAAAACATTGGTCTCAGAATTAGGAGTCCCTAGAAAGAAATGAGAGATTGCAAACATTTCAGACATCTTTTACACAAAACCGTCTCCTTAGAACATCTTTTTTGCCTTCTAGGAAGATTTTTATTTTCATTTACTTATTTTTATCTATTTTTGTAGGTGTGTGAAGTATGCATGTATTCATGAAGGAGTGTGCATGTGTGGAGACCAAAAGTCGACGTGGGGAGTCTTTCTCTGTTTTTCCACTTTATTTTTTGAGATAGGGGCTCCCACTGAACCTGGACCTCATCGACTAATCTAGACTGAAGAAAAAGCTCCAGTGATTAGAGAGCCAGGGTTGCAAATGTTACCATGCCAGCTTTAAGGCAGGTGCTGGGGATCCAAACTTGTGGTCACAGAACTGCTTGAGCGGCAGGCACTTTACCAACAGAGCCCCTTATTTTTTATTATTTTGAAACAAAGTATTCGGTAGCCCAGGTTGGCTTGGAATTCACTGTGGAGCCAAGGCTGGCCTGAAGCTTGCAGCAATCCCATCTCTTCTGAATGCTGGGATTATAGGCATAAGCCACTGCACTTGACTCCTAAAATGAGCTTAAACTAGTTCAGTATCCACAAAACATACTGTAGATGGGAAATAACACAGGTCTCTCAGGTTTCAAAGGAGTGAGACACAGACAAGAAAGGAAACTATGGCCTTATTTACTTAGCCAGGGACAGAAACAGATCACAGGTCAATGCTGATGGTCACAGGTTAATGTTTGCACATGAAACTATCACTCGATATGTAAATTTATTTCTTTGAAACTATCCTGTGTTTTTGGAGTGGATTTACTTCTCATCAGCCAACAAGTGGGAAGAACTCCACATCCTAACGAGCAGCTGGTTCTTTAATCACAACTCCGAAGGTTAAGGTCACCAACTCCACCTCCATGACCAACAGCTGATCTTTAAATAATGACCTCTGGTCACCTTTCTACCCTTCGCTCTTCCCTGCCACCTGGCTTCTACCTCCACGAATCTACTGAAGTGGATCAGTGGCCCCATGTTTGGTCCAAGGCCCCCTTCTGATTTACCCCTCTTGTGGGTTCCTCCACACTGACCTCTCTGGGCCACTTTTAGTCCTCAGGCTATTGGCCTTCCTTCAGTATTTCTGTAGACAGGAAAGCTTCTAACAGGAAGCCTCCAAGCTTCCAATTCCCCTTTCCAAAGAGAAACTGGCCTTCAGAATTTAAGTACTTCAAATCATATACATATTTGTGCTTCCCAAAGGGGCATTTCCAGCTATGCTCATGTCTCTGGATGCCCAATTGATATTTCTAACCTCACTGTTTCAGGCTCAGTGTATTAAAGATGAAACTTCACTTTCCTGCCCAACTGGTTCCTATATTTGGCTTCTCTGTGAACAGTCTCCCCAGCCACCCAAAATAACAGATACTAATGGTTCAGCTTCTCTCTCTCCATAAGCATCTACTCTCAAATCTGACTCTGCCTCTAACATAGCATCCCTCTTATTTCTAAACTCAGCTGTCCTGAGTTATATTTACAGTGTCTTGCTCAACTGCCACAGATTCTCCCTATTTATCCAGCTGCTTCCGGTCCTTCCTTATCTGATGTTGCTCCAGAGTGTCCACCTGCAATGAACACCAAACATTTTCTAGACCTCATTTGATTGGCACAGACGACCCCAGCCCCCACTTGCTCTGACAGCATTTTGCAAACACCTGGTAGGAGAGTTCTATTTACTAGACAAATGGTTTTATCATAGCCTTCTGGAGCCAGTCTTAGACTTTAACCCACGGTTCTGGAGTAGCCACTTTAGAAGATAGCTACTGGGATTTAGAAAAGAAAGATCATAGACTAACCGTTACTCTTCAGCAATCTAACTCATGAGGAACAAGGGTATGTAAGGTAAACTTACAAGAAATGTTCTTCAGTAGGCTCCAGTCACTCCACACTTTATAACCAGAGAAACGATGATGGTCGATGTACCATCTAATCCCCACAGAGTGAGGAGCACACTGCAAGGGCAGGTCTGAGGTCCAATTCCAGTGGTGAACTATATCTTGACCGCTCAGGGTTGTGTTGAATGATACCTAAAAATAAGCACAAAATTGTGCTTCTAAACAGTGGTACATTCTGTCTTTCTCCAGGAAAAAAAAAAAAAATGACCTCACAGACTATGTGCAATCAGCCAGAGTAATCTTATAATGGTAAATGGTCTGCCTTTATTTGTACATTGGCCTGTTTTCTATAAAGCAGTGGTTCTCAACCTTCCAAATGCTGTGACCCTTTAATGAAGTTCCTCATGTTGTGGTGACCCCCCTGCCATAAAATTACTTTCATTGCTACTTTATGATTGTAATTTGCTACTGTTATGAAACATAATGTAAATATTTCATATGCAGGATATCTGGTATGTAATCCCTGAGATAGCAAAGGAGTTGAGACCCACAGGTTGGGAACTGCTATTATAGAGTATAACAAGAGAGTTAGAATAACAAAAATATTATTCAATTATGTTCCCTTGTTAACATTAGGTCCTACTGAAATACCAGACAGATGTTGACACACATCAAAACATCCAGTAAAACAACTAAGAAAATATATGGCTATAGAAACGATTTCCATATTCTCATAGAGGAAAAACTGTATCTTGAAGAAATAAAGCCAAAGAGAGGGACCACACAAAAGGAAAATAGAGCAAAAGGCAGATAGGAAACAAGACAACCAGAAAACCAGTCTGAAGGTCCATTTTCTCAAGAAGACAGGTTCCAAGAAAAAAGAATAAAGAAAGAAAAAAAACAATAGAATGAGAAACCAAAGAAATAAGCCAAGTTCCTAGGTTAACAGATTAAACTGCAGTGAGCCCCTCGATGCTCAGCAATGTAGATGGAGCTATATCCACAGAGTAAGTAAGGGAACATTACCTCCAAAACCTTGCTACAACTCCCCAGCCTGTAAACTACATCCAGTTAAACTAGCAACCCTACACAAGGCATGCTGTGCCTGTGTTTCCCTTGCTAGCCTTTCACACTTCCCAAAGCAACAGATGAAACTTCCAATTGTCACCATCTGCATTATAATACTTGTTAATCTTCTAATAACTGAAGTTAAAATTACTGCCTTCACAATTTACGCTCTGCTATACAAATGCCATCCATGTCTATGGAAGAGGGCCACAGATAGACTTACATACAAAGATAAACAGAAAAACTATCTACCGTATTGGAACATTTTAAGGACATTCATACAACCCACTGAGAAATTAGTATTGAATTAATTAAGTGGAAAAATAAAACTTAATAAGATATAAGAAGTTCCATAAAAAGGTAAGGTTGAAACTAGTGTTTATATTATCTATAATACTGGGCTGGAGAGATGGCACAGCTGTTAAAGGCTAGGATCACAACCAAAAATATGTAACTATAATACTAAGAATATTACTGTACCTGTAATAGTTCAACTATATTTGAAGAAGTTGGGAAAGTGGGATGGGAATGGAGAGAGGGAGGGAGCAGGGAACCAGAGATATGATGAGTTAGTGGAAGAAAGAAAGGACTCTCATCTTTCACTGGGGCACTTAATAAAACACTCCTGAAAACTATAAAGAAATAGCAATGTAAGCATGTTATTTGGGGAAATGGAGATAATTAATGGAAAGAATTGGCTAGTGGAGTTAGACATAGTTGTAATCTAGCACTAGGAAGGTTAAGGCAAGAGTCCTGTAATTACTGCAAGGCCCTGTCTCTATACAAATACAAGCTCATTCCCAAGGAGAGACGAGTGGGGGATGGGCGGGCAGTTCTGGATAGCTCAGGGCCTCCCTCTACCCATCTTCAGGTGTGTGGGACATTTTCTGTGGCTGTGTATGGTATGTGCCTTAAATGAAATGCTACTGCCTAGCATTCCTCTTGTCCACATACCACCCGTCTGACTTTTCTTACCTGTTCCTCATGTCTTAGAATAAGAATAAAGTTAAAGTGGAAGTCATAGGAAACCACTGAAACACTGAGTTGGGGTTTGGAGCTAGAAGTACTGCATATAACCATGTTTCAGACTCGGAAGTTAGAGCTTACTGATTCCTCAAGTATTATCTTGGTTAAATGTTTTAGATATTTTATGTATAATAACAAAGATAAAATAACACATTGAATAAAATAAACTGAAAGTCAGCTTTTATTTCATTTATGCAAGGGCATGCACATTTAAAAGGCTGGTCATTTACTGTATCCCAGCAGCAGAATCAGGAAATGGTTCTACCTTAATTTCTTAAACTTTCTATTACACAAGTGATTTTTTTAAAAATTATTTTTATTGTTTTTTTTTTGTTATTGTTTGTATGTATATGTGAGCGTGGGCAAGCACTTGCCACAGTGTACATGTAGAGGTCAGAGGACAACATCCAGAATTCGGTTCCTTCCTCCCACCATAGGTTCCAGGGATCAGACCCGGGCATTTGGGCTCGCACGGCTCATGTTTTTACCCTGCGTCATCCTGCTATCC
The DNA here is from genome assembly GCF_003668045.3 of Cricetulus griseus. Lineage (NCBI taxonomy): Eukaryota > Metazoa > Chordata > Mammalia > Rodentia > Cricetidae > Cricetulus > Cricetulus griseus. The sequence goes on along the minus strand of NC_048595.1, from coordinate 340,904,373 downwards.
CATTGGTGATTTTTGAAAAAACCCTAACGCATACAGGATCTAGTTCTTCAATAACCCCCAAATTCATGGATGACCCTTTGAAGGCTTTATAAGCTATGCAGTTTCTTTAGTACCATAGGGAAATGTATTTTTGCCACAACTTACTAATTTCACAGGTTCCATGCTTGGATTCTGTAGAACCTTGATTTCCCAGGTGGCATTGGAGGGGTATGGGAAAGCAGAACCTCTGTCATTCCACCTCAGGTGTAATGTGGAGGTCGAGAAGTCAGCAGACAAATTCAAACTCTCAGGAGTATCTGGAATTAAAGCTTAAAATAGGAAAGAAAAGCAAAAGCTTTTAGTCAAATAAGTAATATAGTTTTTACACTGTACTTGAACTTATTAGTGACTTCTAAACTCCATAAATAAATAACAGGGCATAAAAACAAACCCATGAACAAGTCACAGGTGTGTGTGTGGGCGCACACACAGGTTTTTAGTTGTACAGGTAGCTCCCAGTGATTAATGGGACAAACTTGAGAAAACTGTCAGCTGGCTGTTTCAAAGACACAACACATTTCCTACAGCAGATAGCAGCAGAGTTCCCACAATGTACTACTGTCACTTGGCTGGGGACCTGCAAGGAAGCAGTGAAAGAAGTTTGTTTTGGATGTCAGCAGACTGCAGGGGGTAGGGGAAAGGACCTATGTGATCTTGCAGCTTCTCACTTATCTCCCAGCAGCTGAGTCCCTCATATGAGGGGACACCACCCACTTACAGAATCCAAAGAGCTGCTCCAAGTGACTGTTCCAATGATTTTGGCATTGATCACAGAAGCCAAAGGCTAACTGTGAAGAAGGGCAGTAGAGGAGGCAAGAATGGCTGGCTTAGCAGTGTTCAGCTAAGTCTGCATGGGCCTGAGATAGACACAAGCCGATCAGCTGGAGCAGTGCTGCAGAAATCTTGGCTAGAGCAAGAGGCTCTGGGTTATAATGTCAAACAATGGAAAAGACCAAAATCTGCTTTGAAGAAAGAATTACTGCAGTGATGAGGAGAATGAAGGATTCACCACGAGGAGAAAGAAATAATGATTTCTCCCAAGGATCCCGAGAGCTCCCAGGAAGCTCCGCAGAAAGGAAACAGCAGGAGAAGCCATGGGAAGATTCCAGCTGCTGGCTGTGCATGGCCGTGCTAGGAAGGAGAGAGGTGGGCAGAGCATTCTGCAGCCTGCTCTGTGAGAACAACCAGCTGAACCAATGTGTGGAACCCAGAGGAGCTTACGGTGTGGGACTGAAAGAAGGAATGTGCACACAGATATAAAGGCTGCAACAAACGACTGGAGCTGGTCACACCAGCAAGAATCCAGAGATGGAAAGAGCTCAAAGTAAAAGACGGAAAAAAAAAAAAAAAAAAAAAAGACAAAACACAAACCACAGAGCTGAGAAGCAGCAGGTGTCAAATAGTCCAAATACCATAGAGTTCAGGAGAAGGAAGGAGGGTACACAGCCAGAGGTGAGAGGATGCTCCTTTTTTATTAATTGCTTTTCCATTGCTGTGTTAAAACACCATGGTGGAGGCATCCCACAGAAGAAAGGGCTCATCGGGGCTTACAGTAGCAGTTTTGGGAATGCTGGGGCTCTGAGACTGAATTATAGAATGTAAAAGATAAAACCTGCTCAAGAACTTGGGCATGTGTAGAGGGAAGCTGTATACTGAGATGAGGTAGCAGGCAAAGCAAAGCTTATGTCTTCAAAACTCCCTGCCCACAGACCATGACCAAAAGTCTCAGATCTGTGGGGAACAGGTATGCATGTTATATCACGTATGGAATATGAATGAGTTCGCTAGTGGCAGAGATAGAGCTACAGATGTTTTTGCAAGATTTTCCCTCAAATGTTAGGCATGTGAGGATAAGTGGGTGGAAGTCTGGAAACATGCTCTTCCTTTTCTCACTTTTAGTCCTTTTTTTATGAAATTCAAGGGCTACTGAAGAAAGTCATGGTGAGTGAGAAACTGCAGGAGTAAATGTTCGGGGTAGGTTGGCTGGCTGTCAAATACAAGAAAATGGCAAAATAAATCATTATTCATTTGTCAGTCTTGGAACCTAAATAAGTCTGTAAAATTTGATTTTACTAAGATGTGCTGAACACAGTGTTTTACACCAGACTTAATATTTAGAGCTTCATGTGATCTGGAGCGTGTGGATTTAAAGTCTGAGCTCTGTAACAAAGACGGTTGCATGTCAGCTCTCCTGGGGCACAGAGCATGCTTCACAGAGAACCCTGAGTGGAAGCTGCATGAGAAAGCAAATGCATGAGTAAGTGAGAAGTACAAAGTGGATCTGGTGTAGAGAGAGGGCTGGTTCAGGTGCCAGCACAACCAGGACAGAGCTAGCGGCATCCAAGAGTGACTCAAAATAATCAGTGTGGTAACTTAAACATGAAGAAACAAGCTTCCTGAACTGCAGCAATGCTAACCCATGAAGGATGCTTCCTTCCTACAACTAACACCAAAGGCATTTGATGGTGAGCTATATAGAAACCTACTATTGTAGAAACTTCCTAAAATGCATACACATATGAAAAGAATTTAAATGGAATCACCATATAATGGTGGAGACAGTGCTCCAACTAGACATATTGTGCTAACAAGTAAAATATCCAATGCTAGAAACGGGTTGTATATTACTGAGCCATTGGCCAAAGATGTCCCATGCCACCACCCCAAACATCACAGACTATTGCCAACTCTATTGGTTACTCTCTATAACCAGATGGTAATGCCCTATTGCTGAAGACACAACTTCCTTATGACACTGAACAAGGGGAAATTGAGCTGGACCCAACTAGAAGCATCACCCCAACTGACTAGTATTTATGGTACAGGAAGATACTTTTGCACACTACTGGAGGAGAAAAGTAATCATACATTTCCAAATACAGGACCCGTGATATACAACAGCAAACTACCTGCAAGATAGGCTGGTGTAATAGTGGCACAAATATTATGGGAATAACCAACCACATTTTTTATTGGAATTTGAAGGCCCACTCCATGAGATGGAACCATTACCTGGCATTCTAAAGTGGCAATGAACCTAAGACTAGGTTCATGGGCCCTAGGGAAAAACTACTACTGTTATTCTACTATGGATCATAGTAATAACATGACTTAATGTTATACCCACAGATCAGAGCATTGTTTAATGCTCATCGGAGAAGCTTCTTGCAGTAGATAGCAATTAGCACAGAGACCCACTAATGAGGTTTACAAAGTGGAGAAACAGATTGATAACAAGTAATTTATTAAGTTATAGTACTCATGCAAGGGAGCCAGTGACCAGGTTTACACCTGAGCAGGAGGGACCCACAAGATGCTTCCTAGTCAGCTCAGCCAGGCAAAAGAAAGAAAAGGGGCCATGTTCATGCCTCCCTCCTACTTAAACCTTTGTTAAGTTACTCTGATCACACCCAAGCGTGGTTTCTCCCTATAGACCCACAACTGGACAATGTTCAGAGAGTGAGAAGTATTGGAGCACTCAGTCTTAAATGGGATGTCTTTACCAAACCCCTCCCCACAAGGATCAGGGATCTATGTAAAAGAGGCAGAAAGAACACTGTCTTCCATATATAACAGGATTGAAGCATGTATGAACTCACAGAGACTGAGGCAGCATGCATGAGACCTGTACAGGTTCAGACCAGACAGAATCCCAGCACTGAGAAGGGGAAGTAGACACATAGTCCCACCCCTAACCAAGAAGCTATTTGCAAGTGATACTAGATGGGGAATGGGAAACCAGTGTTCTCCAGTGGAGTGTCACTGCTTACATCAACCACACCCCAGAGCAGGCTCCAGGTCAAGAAATAGTTGTCCAAAACAGAATAGACTCCATGTCTTTCATGAGCTTTGGAGGGGTGGGGGTGTTTGGTTTTCTCTTGATTTTCTTTTGTTTGTTTGATTTTTGTTTGAGAGAAAGGAGAGATAGACAGACAGAGAGAGACAGAGTCAGACAGACAGAGACAGAGACAGAGAGAACAAATGTGAATTTGGGTGAGTAGGGGATCTGGAAGGACTTGGGGGAGGGGAAAGATGATCAACGTATACTGTATAAAAAGCATTTTCACATAAACATTTAAATATGCAAAGCAAAAAGAAGAAAGAAGAAAGGAAGGGAGGAAGGAAGGAAGGAAGGAAGGAAGGAAGGAGAGAGAAAGAAAAGATCCTTTCTTTCCTGAGAAATCCATGTAATTTACTCTTTAGCAGCTGGGTGACTGCAAAACACAGGTCACCATCCTTATTTCCACTGTAAGACAGTGAAGGCCATGATTACAAATGAAAGGATTTAAAAGACAAAAACCCACTCTTCCTTCCCTTGTCTCATAATAGCAAAGCAAGCTGCCCCGGGGCCCCATGAACTGCAATCTCCTGTCTTTTGAACTAAAACAGACATCTGAGGACAATTTTAACTTGCTCTCTAGAAACTCAGAACTGTCCATATAGAAAGGAATTTAAACTGACAAAATGGCTGAGCTAGCAGCCACACAAACGCACGCACGCAGGTCACAGGACAGCTTGTGGGATCTATTCTCTCCTTTCACCTTTCAGTGACCTCGGGAGACTGAACTCCAATTGTCAAGTCTGCATGGCAAGTGCTTTTCCTCCTTCAGCCAGCAAGCAGGAAAGACTGTGTCTGGAAGGTCTTGTCGTTATTATTCTTTCAAACACCTAAGTTGACATAGCTCTTCCTCAAGATATAACCATGCCACAGAACTGGATGAATCAGAGTCATCTGATGAATCAGATGAATTTTCTTGCCCTGGCCTATAAATCAGGTTCATCATGTTATTTAGTCGCCATCCTGTCATTGGTCACAAACTAACAAACCTCTTTGCTGCCAAGTGGGAAACCCCATGAAAGACGAGTTCTATCTATGTCTCCCTGAGTCGCCTCTGTGCTTCCTGCACACTGGTGGCCAATGTCCTCGATGCTCACTTAGCAGACCCTGGACAAATGCCTGTGCACAGGGCAGAACACAAAGTCCCCCATCCCTTCTCTCAAAGAACACATTTCCTGTGGAGAGGATGCACGGTAAACATTTAGCTACACAGTAGACGATGAATTCAATTGAGGGAAATTGCCACAGAGAAACTATAGCATGCTCAAGTGTGAGTAGAGAGTGGGATGGGGTCACCTCTGGGACAGTCAGAGGCTACACTCCTAGAACAAAGCACACCCGAGAAATGCTGGGACATACAAAGGAATCGAGGCAAAGGGAGCTAGGATAGTAACTGACTGAGGGGGAGGACCTCAGCTTCATCTCCTTTGAATGAAGACACATTTGCTTCCATCCTCAGCAAGGACCCCCGAGTGAATGAAAGTAGCAACATAACTGAAAGTCAAAGAATCATAGGTTCATGCCAGTTCCCCAGCACCACGATATTAACAGTGACACCGCTCCAGTTAAAATTAATGTTCAGCTGGCATGGGGATGCACACCTATAATCCTAATACTTGGAAGCTGAGGCTGAAAATCACAAATCCAAGGCCTGCCTGAGCTACATAACAAGTTCCTGTCTCAAAAATGAAACGTAGATGCCAGTGATAATAAGGAATAAAACAAATTTTTTTCCTTTTAATACTTACAAACATCTTTTTCATTCAGTGTGAATTTATTTTGAAAGCCATTTAGGTAATTTATTGTTACTTCATGATCGCCAGGCGAAAGAGCTGCAATTTTAATGTTTGTTGACTCTAACCGATGACAAGAATTGAGCCTGCGGTAAAAGAAACAGAACTTTAAATAACAGATAAAAGCCATGCCATGTTCATAAAAACCTGACTTAGCATAGTAAGCACTGGATACCCTGTGCCTTTGTGTAATGCTGGGTTGTATGTACTATATGCTAAGACTAAACAGAAAGGAATTATTGGTAATGGGGATGGGGGTGGGGGAAGGAGTAACCAGACTTCCAGAAAGTACAGAGGAAGCATGGGTAGTTCTTCCTGGAACCTCGACGTTGTAGCACTGTTCAAATCCCATCTCAACCTTGCTAGAGCAGCCTCAGTTCCATAAGCTGCTCCCTTCAGCCCAGTACATGGTGACAGTCGTCCAGTGCCTCATGCTAGAGGCAGGGCTCAGCAGAGACTGGTGGAAGATGTAAAACTGGACAATGGTCTCTCTGCACATCCCCTCTCTTCTTAGCCACTGCTCTGCTTGGACGCAGGGTTTTCTCTAACAAAACTTCATCATTTGGCTTTTGGAAAGGCTTCCAGTCCCCCCTGGACCACAGAGTCTTGCAGACAAATATTATTTTCCTCTCTGGTCTCACAGCCCTTTGTCTCTCTATGGACCATGTTTCCATTTTTATTTTTACTGATAAGAACTTTCCTCTTGCACCGCAGTCCTCACCCAGCACTGAGCACAACACTCTCTCATCATTTGCTTAGGACTTTGGCCTTGACCCTCTAGGCTCGCTTCTTTAACTTAGGATGTGAAATCATCAGAATTCTCCAAACCACACCATTTCACCGATTCATCTTGGGTACAAAGTCTTGCTTTCTTCCTGTGCCTGTGTCTTCTGCTGCATTCCATGGTCTCTGCTCCTTTTTAAGTCATGTTACACTTCAGAGCAAGCTGCCTACAGTACTGCTGTGGTTTGTTGTGAGCTCCTGGTGAGCAGGACCTAAGTTCATTCCCAGTGTGCCGCACCACAGTCAGCCTTCATACCATTACCCAGAGTTCCAGGATCTCCTCCCCTGGACTCAAGATAAGACTGTCCTTTGCCTCTCTGAGAACAAGGAACAGTCATGTGACTTTATATGGTCAGAAAAGTCTGAAGCAAAGTCACAGTTGCTCACTTCAGGAAGAAAGTTCTAAAGACCAGCATGGGCTATGTCCCTTCTCTTCCCTTCCAACTACCTCTTAATACAAAAAGGCTTGGGGTGGAGATCTCAGCTGACACCAGAACATAAGCAGAAAACAGTCCTTCATTTTCATGAGCAAAATGTAGGGGGGCTTGAAGACTGTTTCTACAACATACTCCAGTTCCTCTTAACTGATAAATCATCCCAGTGCTCACAATAGTACTTGGAAAATGTACACTGAAGGGAACTATCTGACTGTGTTTAAACACATTATATCCATGTATATCAGGACCACCTGTTAGCAAACTGGGACTTGGGGAAAAGCCTGCTGGAACTCATGGGGCTTTGCTAAGTGATTCATTGTCCTGCTGGGATTAGAGAAAAGCAAGAGACACCATAGGCCCCTGCTCTAGGAAGAACCCAAGATTTACTTGAACTATAAGGTGATGTTGAGAGCCTCCTTCTTCCTCCCAAGGCCCATTTCACCCTCCCCCTTTATAATAGCATGGATGCATTGCTTATTGGACACTGTCACCCAGCTAAGAGAACTTATCTCCAAGACCCTTAAGGAGCCAGACTTATTAGCCATCTGACAAGATCTTGCCAGTGTCAGCCTAGGGGTTATGAGTCTTTTAAATAGGAAACCATCCTCCCTTTCCCTGCTTCTTCTTCAAAGACAGCGCTATTCCTCACATAGTGCCTTGAACCATGAGGTTCCAGGCAAAAGATAACAAAGGAACTAGATGACAAGGAAGGGCTCATCATGGACTGTGCCAGCCCTGGACTGCACACATGCAGACCATTTCCCTGAGAGTTAACATCTGTGTGTGGTGCTGCTGTCACTGTTGATAGCATTTTCTGTAAGACACAGATGTCACTCTGACAGAGGCAGACACTGGCTTGGAGTAGACCTGTGATGGCCCCTGGGGTAAAGTCCCCTGGGTAGATCAGTACACTGGGTGAAACCCCCTGGGCAGACTAGTACTATGGGTGGTACTCCATTTTCATTGTGCATACAATGAAAGAAACAAACTTTTTTGCTAGAAGACTTTGTTTCCATGTGGACTAACATAAGACTTAGAATTTCTAAGAAATAGAAGACTGAGTGAAAATGTCCTTTAAGCACGCAGGAACAACTGCCACACTCTGAAATAACCAGGAAGGAAGCTCTGGATTACAGCTTTGCAGGAAGTCCAGGATTTCATTACCTGTCTTTAATGCAAACTTCTTTAACAGTTCCAGGGCTGACCCCAGCGGATGCTGACCATGTGCAGTCCCACACATGCATGTTTTTGGTTGTACATTTCAAATCTTGAGCTGCCCCTAAAGAAGGAAAAGCAACGTGTACATACATGATACAGAGCACACATACATGACTCTCTCTGAGGCACTTTGAGCATCAGTGTCTCAGTGGCGAGACAAGTACTGGGTCTACATAGGACCATACTCTCTATGAAGAAAGGGCCCCACTCACAGGATACTACTTTATAGCTGCTTTTCTAACTCTGTTTTTTTTTTTTTTTTTTTTTGGTATGTATGTATATATGTATGTATGTATGTATATATTTCAAGACTGGGTTTCTTTGTGTAGCTTTGGAGTCGGTCCTGGAACTTATTCTGCACAGCAGGTTGGCTTTGAACTCACAGAGATCCACCTGCTTCTGCCTTCTGAGTGCTGAGATTAAAGGCGTGCACCACCATCATCAAAGAATATATTTTTAAATTTCTTAAGACTGTAACACAACCACATCACTACTTACCTCCCTACTCCCTTCTAAACCTTCCCATGTCTTACTCTCTTTCAAATTTATGGCCCCTCTCTCTTCTATTGTTGCTAATTGTTGTTAGGTATATTTGTGTGCTACACATGTATGTATGTTGACTACTTAAGTGAAACCTGTTCAGTCCATTAACCATTGGTTAATCAGCTGGTACACTCTTCCCTGGGTAAAGCTATCTCTCACTCTCACATTTATTGGCAGGAACCAATAGCTCTCTAATTGGAGTTAAAACCCACTCAAAAGGAGGAAAGTCTTGCCCGCCACTGGAAATCTAGACAACTACCAGGGGCTACTGAAATCATGGATCATGTAGGACAACAGACAATCAGTACTTCACTAAATCAGCACAGTCCTTAACTATACTCTAAATATGTGTCCTTATGCCCACAGATAAGCAGTTAGTTCTTACCCCTCATCAAGGAGACTTCTCTTTGCAACAGGTGGAGACCATTAAGGAAAACCACAACTGATGAAAATGAAGAGCTGTGAAACCCAGTGTGAACTGATACATTTACAAAACAACAACTGCATCTAAGGCTCAGGGATTACTGCAGAAGAAGGGGTGGAAAGATTGTAAAAGACAGAGCAACAGGGAGTTTGCTGTGGGACTGTGTTTCCTGGAAATGTCAGAAGCTACACCTATGAGGTCTCAGCATGGCTGCTTAAGCATGACCTGAACAAGGAAGATAGCAATAGATACACTAACATGGAAGAAGGATAGCTCAGGAAGCCTCACCCCTAGACAAAGAACTGCAGTCAACTAAGAAATCGTGTGTGGGGGTGGGACAGTGGGCCATGTGTTTTCCTTTTGAAACTAAAAGGTAACTAATAAAAGCCAACTGGTAGAGTAGTAGTAGTGGGGCTAGACAACAAGCAAATACTTGACTTTCAAGAAAAAGAATTATTCCAGAAAAACTCTAGGTGTGCGTCACAACTACAAACCCGCCTAGCTGGGGCTCCTTCATTGTTTGTACCAGAGTGCCCCTCCATGGGAACCTGCAATCAATCTTTTCATTGTTGTAAAGGCATGACATGCAAACACAATGAACTCACATCAGCCTATAGAAATTATTCTTGTGTGTGTGTGTGTGGCTTAAGCAATGGGAAAGAAACAAGTCAGAAGATTGCAGTCCTATAGTCTTTAACCACACCCATACAATGACACTGCATGATGGAATATATGGGCATGGGCATTAGAATGACACAATGAAGAAAAGTCAGCCTGGAATGGAGCTGAAAGAAAAAGAACCTAGATGATGGGAAAGGGCAGGAAAAAAAAAGGAAAGGGGGTAAGAGGAGGAAAGGGCAGGATAGAAGGGGAGAGGGATGGATGGAAAGAGGAACATGAGAAAGGGAAGAGGAAAGAAATGAGGAAGGAAAAAAGAGTATAAAAATTATCTCGTTCTCTATAATGTCTATGAAAAAAAGCTTATTATCTTTATGTATTACAGGCATGATATTTACTGCTGCCATAAATTACAAATTAATATTAAAAAACAGAAGCACCTTAGAAATGTGCACATTGGAAACCACCAGTTATCACAATCAAGTTATTTACTCAGTAAGCTTGAGGGAAGTAGTCTTTTTAATTATGTATATACCATAAAAATAAAGCTGATGAGCAGCAGGATAACATCCTTCATAGAAATAAGCCAGGCAGCATCTGCATAAACATTGCTAAAGTTTTTAAACTACACACGAGAAACACATGAAATGAGTTTCGATTCCATTTCAAAAACTTTCTTCAGCGACAACATTTGGGACAGAGAGTAGCACTGCTGGCTGGGTGGGGCGGGAAGGGCTGGCTACCGGGACACAGGGGGCATTTTCTGCACTTGGGAACACAGCCAGATCTTGATGGTGCCTGGAGTTAGCGACTGCACATTGTCAAGACTCAGAGACGTACATCCTAAAGGAATGCATATCACTGTGTGAAAATTATGCTTTATTATTTGTATAGGGTAAAGGAGTATATTTCCATTTGCCTTTAATAAAGAGGCTTTTCAAAAGAAACTAAAAACACATAGGAAAAAGACTGCAGAGAAATGGGTATTCGCCAGTAAAACCCTGAAGTCAGTAGAGAAACAGGACCCAGCTTGCTCACTTGCTGCAAGGCTTACTTACCCCTTTTCAGACTATGTGCTTGTATTGTCAGATGCAGAAGCGTGAGTGCTGACAGGAGCCATGGCAAGTTCAGAGTCATTCTCATTCTTTTACTGTCCACCATCCAGGATGGCTGTTTCCACCCTGAGTAAACATCCATCGCCTGTGCGGTGTTGTCAGTCCTAGGAAGAGAGAGGAATACAGTGGCTGTCCAAATGGCTCGGAAGATACACCTCCTTCTGGGTACACAAAACCAGAAGCTGTCATGGCACACACTGAAACATGCTGTGCAATCCTTGGTGGAGAAGCCAAACTCGGTGACTCCGGCTTTCAGACATCAAAAGCTGCTTACAGATGCTGCTTTCAGGTGTCACAGTCAACAGTCCAACAGGCTGCCCATTCAAGATTATGCCTGAACACATGTGCACGCACACTCTACCCCAATACTGCTAACAGAGGAAAGCTAATCAATGCACAGACTGATGTTAGTATAGATTGGGTTTGATCCCTAGCTATCCCACTTACTGTGTGGCCCCAAATATCCTCAAAGGGACCCTAACCAATCTGTGCCTAGCACTCCTCTGCAAAGCTGAGATACAAGTGCATTTTCCAATGAAGTTTATTATGAGAAGCAAGTAACTAAACAAATGCAGGCCTATATGTGTATTGTATATAGTGTATTGTAGGGGGGGAGAGGAAACAAGAGTGACTCCTAGTCTTGGTGGTCACAAAATGGTGACTGGATTGATGGACGATTTAAACCATCCCTGGGTGCACAAAGAAGCAGGTGGTGAGATAGGAGGTATAAACTAAAGGATTCAAAGATCTGTTTCCGGACAAGCGCTGGTATGCTCCCATTCTGCATCCCAAACAGAAGCCCCCTCTTCCTACAGACCACAGAACAGTGCCCGAGGAGAGCCAGGGCAGCTCGCATAGACACAGCTGATTCCAACACCGATTCAGTAGAATAACTACAATCGTTCCATATCCCTACGGCCCCATCTGACAGCCAACAAGTCCTTGTACTGAACTGACATCTGGTCAGATCTAACAGTGCCCAGCTTTACAGTGCATGGGAAATCAAGGACCACAAAACATACAAACAATGTCTAAAATGTGAAAGAGACTTAGGATAAACAGGAAAACAACAATCACTCCCTGAAGAAACAAGACCAACATGGAAAGCAGCAAAATTCTGAAGATTACATTTTTCTTTACAATGAATGGTATTCCATTACACACACACACACACACACACACACACACCAAATTTTCGTTATCCATGCATCTGCTGATGGACAATTAGGTTGATTCCAATTTTTTGCTATAGTGATAAAGGAGCAATATGATGTTGCAAATACCTCTAAAATAGGGTACAGAATTCTCTAACTATATAGAAATTCACAGAGACTTACAGACCTCATGGCTGGTTAATTTCAGTGTGTGGTGTATTTTACTTGCAAGTTTTTTTGTTTTTTTTTAATTAGAAAGTCAATAAAAGAGGAAAGCCAAAAACTTCACAATCTCCAGTAAACAAAGGGGACAGCCAAAGGGACAAGGAAGGCATGCCATGAATGGAGTAAATGACACAAAAATAGCTCTAAAAAGGTATTGAGTGATGTTACATTTTAGAAGATTTATTTATTATCATCATCATTATTATTATTGGTGTGTGTGTGTGTGTGTGTGTGTGTGTGTGTGTTTCCACATGCACATGGCTGCCTGAGGATGCCAGGGAGGGTGTCAGGCCTTCAGAACCTACAGTTACAGGCAGTTTTAAGTTGCATGATAGTGTTTGCTGAGATGGGAACTCAGATCTTTGGCAAGAGCAACAGGCATTCTTTACCACTGAGCCATCTCCCCACCTGCATTAAAAAAAAAAAAATCTGAAACACTGAATAATCGTGAGACAAAAAATAGAAAATGGATGAGATGGAGACTTGATAAAGAAAAGTGAACCGGCTTCTCTGTGACTAAAGCCTGCGAGATAATACATTTGTCACTGACAGAAAAAGGAACACTCTCTTCATGGCTATTGTTGAATACTGTGAATAACACAAAAATGAATCTCAGATACCTTACATAATTATAACCCAAACACACTCGAGGTACAAGCACACGCTTCTAACCTGTTTGGCTATTTTCTAGATGAGTGAACAAGTTCCTTGTCAATGCCAATGTTACCTCGCACACTTATTAGCATGAAAATGTATTCATGGAATGTGCACAGCACCCTTTGCTGAGGTTACAGAATTACACAGCTGTGCCGGAATGGCTCAGATAATCACAAACTATACCCACCAAATGGCTCAACATATGCTGAAGAATGCCTCACTAGCAGCTTATAGTTATTCTAGAAGGGAAACTCAGGTTCCATTTCGATGCCAGGAAGACAGGATGAGAGGGGCTGGGAGGAGGTGGCCAAGGAAGGGCTCAGGACCAGGTGCTGCCAGACAGAGACTCTAATCTTGGCTCCATTACTAATTAGCAGTGTGACTGAGGGCAAATCACTTAATCCCTCTGGCTGCAGCTTACCCAGTGTAGCCCAGAGGCAAGTTCTGTTTATGGCCCCAGCAGACACTGAAAGCTCAGCTGCAATGTTCCTTTCCTGCCAGCAGGAACAGGCAGGGTAGAAGGCTAAGTAGCTGGCTGGCTGGCACAGACCTAGCACAGGTAAAGCCACCTACTGTGGACTCCCATGCACCAGGATGAGGAGATTCAGCAGAAAGGAACCAATGTGGCATCCACAAGGCCTGCTAAACTTAAAATGGGAGGGTTAATTAAGAAGATGTCCTTTGTGTTAGTGCTTATTTAGAACATGGGGATCAAGTCATGTGGACACTATCACAAGATGCTAACAACACACTCAGCTTCCCTTCCAACCCAGACTTTCAAATGAACTCATTGGAGGATCAGAATTATAACATGCCTGGAACCTGCCACTGCACTTTCCAAATAAAAATGATGCTAAGAAACATCTCTCTCCTCTCACTTCTGGAAGAACCAACCACTATGGGAATTTACTCTGTGTGGCACCCCACCCTACTCCCATTAAGAGAAGAACAAATTTTTACAGTATTTCAGGAGTCAACTTTCAAAGTTTGGAGAGCTACCTCTTGAAGTGGCCACAGGGTGATTGCAAATATCTGGTGGGCGATTGGGCAGGCAGGTGGGAACCACAGTCCCTGGGGAATTTAAAGGAGGCAGAAAGCAGGTATGTTTTGCTAAATACATCAGATTTTCAAGATAGGATAGGAATCTGGGATTTCTTATGAAATATTCAAAATTTTAAACATTGGCAACTGATTCCTATTTTTGGAGCATTGTAGATACCAAACAAACACCTTCAGACTATATACCTTACAAGATTACTTACTAAGAATTATCTTAAAAGATTTTAAAATGTTCTTACATCCTTTTTTAAGACAAGTTATTACATAGAATTAACTTATCCAACTGCTCCATGAAAGAAGAAAGTCTGTGTTTGTCCTTAATGTACACCTTTAATGTGACCCAAGCTTCAAGCTCCTTCCCAGGGAAATGGTGCATCTGTGCATCTACTCTGCCTTGCTCTGCCCTCAGCGTGGGGGATTCTGGCTCCAGGTTCATGAGGTTTTGGACTCACTGCTGAGGCTAATCAGAAAAAAAGAGCAGAGAAAAGTAAAGCTTACACCAGCAGCTATGGTCCTAATAGACTTGGTTTAGTCGGTTTCTGTTTCTCCTGCTTTTATCTGGGAGGAGGGAGAGGAAGCTACACAAAGAGAAGGGGAAACTCGACTAGAGTGCATTCCCATACCTTGCTGGCATCCTGTGTGCCTTGGGCATGAAGGCCCTTAACCCTGGTACTTTGGGAAGCATTTGAACACCTGCCCAGTCCCAGCCACGGAGTCTGCTGTCCAGGGCATCTTCTAACTCCTTCATAGTGAGATACTCCCTTGTCATGATCACAGGAGAAACTACATTGGGCTAGAAGCTTCGGAGAACAGAGCTTCTGACCCACTGGATGGCAGAATAGAAGTATAAGAGGTCAGAGGTCACAAGGCACCCAAGCAAGGGGAGGTTTCTGTACTGCTCGGGTGTTTTCTGTCCAGAGGCATGGCTCTGGGGAGCTCACCAATTGAGTGTGTGCACATACCCAACCCAGTATCTCAGGGACTTGATAGCAGCATCTCATCAGGGGACACCGTGCAAGAGATGCTTGTGCATGTTTTCAATAAGAATCTTTGGTGGGCAATACACCAAACTTCTTAAAAATCAAACTTCTTGAAATTAAAAGGAACACTTTTCAAAATATAAATGATTCTTATCAGACTTCATTTAAAAAGACTGAACTATTGTCTGAGAAGATAAAACGCATCCAGACCTACAAGACTGCAAAAGGTCCATCTTCCATTACTCATTCTTTGAAGACTTCTGAAGAACAAAGTTTACAAAAGTGGGACAGGGGGAATGAGGGAGGGGAAATGGAGAAGTAGAGACAAGGAGGAGGGGGTGCTGAGCAAAACATGTCTCAAAACTGCACTCCATGCCCAGCATGGATCTCACTGTAGGCTTCACCAGAACTAAAAAACCCAAGCCATTGTGCCTCTCGGCTTCCACCTGTTTTCTTTCTTGGCCGATTCCCTCTGCACCCATTTCTGTAACCATCTCGTGCTTTTGACAAAACAAAGAGGAGTGATGTGTTCATTGTCACTGCTAAGTCCCTACAAAAGGGTAGCCCCTGTGTCTTCATTGTTACATCCCTGTCAAAGCTGTACATATGACATGTTCACATATTGCACTTATCATTAGGCCATGTGATGTCCCAAGTGTTGCCTACACAGGGGGACTGGAAGCTAGATGTGTGGTTCCCCCACCTTGCACTGAGGCACCCCAGGTACCAAAGCAAGCTAACAAGGCTATCATGGGGTTTGTTGATTTTCTGCAAAAGCAGTGTCTGCCTACTGCTTCTAAGAACTTTGGCCTAATACTAGTCAGTTTCCACATTTGGTCTTGTTAGATGTCCTTCATCAACAGTATATCTTCATTGACTGGTGGGATGAACCACAAGGATCATCTCCTCCAAACATCTGTGTACCAATGGAAAGAGGGTGGTGTAGAGTCTGTTTCCAAAGTTTGAGAGACTGCATAGTACCCAATAGGTTCACACACCACTTCAGTAATCGTGGCTTTGGGAGAACAAAACAGGGACATTATTTTTCCTTTTGAGTTGACATGCATGACTTCCCAACCTGTTATTGAAGTTCTATGTCATAAATACCTATTAAGTTGGTTTTGACCTAGCAATTTTGAATTGTTAGGTAACTCCTTTGACTGGGCCATTGTGAAAACATTAATGAAATACTCTGGGCATGAGAGTGCTTAGGGAATCTACTGTATCAGACTTTGATCAGCATCCTGCAGACAGGACAACAACACTAAAATTTAACGTTTGCCATCTTATAAAAACACACAGCCTCATGAATGAATACTGTAGAATATTCAGGCTCCCAAAGAACATGTTAGTCTATGATTTAAATAGAATATTTTTGTCTTACTTTATCTCAGTTTCCCAAGAACAGTTTTTGGTACATGTCTTCAAGATTTTTATTTTTCAAGATCTTCCATGCCAAGTTGGCTAATTTTCATTCCATGGGGCCTTTCCGTTAATTCAAAATTCTGTCCCTTAGTCAACTCCAGAACTTCAAAACAAGAATGCAGTCAAAAATTCTTTAAAGGCTGCTCAGGGTCTCTATACACAGCTGGTTTCATGTGATGGGCAAGGCCCGTCTAGACGGTTGGCTCTGGGCCTTGTCCATACCACAGTAGCTCCCTAAATATGATATACTCCAATTGGTCTCAGTGCCTCCCCACAACCATGTCCCCTAGGGCATCCCTTGCAGTATCTCCTATTCTTCCTACCTTTCAGGGATGGAAGCTATATCCCCGTCAAGAGTAATGTCTGCTCAATCATCACCTACCTCAGCAAGGCTCTAGGAGTGACTAAATAAATATTAATAATCACTACTAAACAAATGAATTTTCATTTATTATAGGAGTGAGATATTCTAGTATTAAATCACCAGGGCTGAGGAGACAGCAGCTCAGTCAGTAAAGTGTATGTCACACAAGTAGGATGACTTGAGTTCAGTTCCCGACGTCCACTTCAAGGCTGGGCATGGTGAGGCATTCTGATGCTCTCATTGCTTGAGGTGGGGGGAGCAGATACACTAAGACTCCTGGTGCTTTCTGTCTGGTCAGACAGCTTAGCCTCACCAGTGAACCCTAGGTCACAGACATTGTCTTAAAAAGCAAGGAGGACTTGGCACCATTTTTTTTTTAAATTAGCTTCTCAGTCATCATCTGGGATGAGCAACATCATTAAAAACAGCATGTATCATAAAGCAGGTCCACATATGAGTGAGTACATATCATGTTTGTCTTTTTGTGATTGGGTTACCTCGCTCAGAATGGTTTCTTCGAGTTCCATCCATTTTCCTACAAATTTCAAGATTCCATTGTTTTTTTCTGCTGAGTAGTACTCCATTGTGTAAATGTACCACATTTTCTCCATCCATTCTTCGGTTGAGGGCCATCCAGATTATGACTGAGAAACTAATTTAAAAAAAAAAATGGTGCCAGGTACCACAAGAGTAACAGAACTGTGCTGTTTTCTGGGATTTTGTTTTTTACTTTTCTGTTGTTGTTTGTTTGTTTTGTTTTGTTTTGTTTTTTTAAAATGGAGTGTGCTGGATGTCTCTACAATTTTGTTCAAATGACTGCAGAACCTGGAAAAGCTGTTGCTGCTATTGATGCATAACATATTGCCATTATTGCTCTCTCTCTCTCTCTCTCTCTCTATATATATATATATATAGAGCATATATATATATATATATATGCTCAATTAGCATATATATATATATAATTGAAACTCAAAAAAAAAAAAGCAAGAAGGACGGCTCCAAGGAACAAAACCAGAGGCTGACCTCTGCCTCCATGTGTATACCCAAGTATGTATATCTGCACACATTAACACTGAATTAAAGAAATAAGGAAATGAATAACCCAAAGAACATTCCTACAAGCCATTGTTGCTATGTAAGAAAGCATGATAAAGGCTTACATTCAACACAACCAAGAGCAGCCCAATTCCTCACAACAGGTCCAGTCTTCCTCAACCAACCCCCTAGAACCAGAAGTGTTTCAGAGTCTGGACTGTTCTTTCCTTTGCACCTTGGTACTTGTGCATGTATAACGAATTATCTCAGGGAAGGAAGCCCAAAGCCAAACCTCAAGTTCCTTTGCTGTTCATACTGACCATCAACTGGACAGTCAAAAGGCAATTTTTTGCTTTTTTAAAAATTTAAATTAGTAACAAGCTTGTTTTATGTCAATCCCAGCTCCCTCTCCCTCTCCCCCTCCCCTCTTCCCCACTGATCCCCAATCCCATCCCCTTTCTGCTTCTCAGGAGGGTGAGGCCTTCCATGGGGGAATCTTCAAAGTCTGTCATATCATTTGGAGCAGGGCCTAGGCCCTACCCTGTGTGTCTAGGCTGAGAGAGTATCCTTCTATGTGGAGTGGGCTCCCAAAGTCCATTCATATACTAGGGATAAATACTGACCCACTGCTAGAGGCCCAGACCTCCTGACACCCACGTTTTGGATTGGAGATAGTTAACCTGTAGCTGTTTTTGTGCTCTCCCATCAATACCAAGGCTTCTCTCTTTTAAAAACCTTATCTAATGCTTGGGTTGTAAAGTTGGCAATTCCTTCATTGTATAATAAAAATACCTCTTCATCTGGGTTTTTGGAAATTTACAATGTTTTCTTTTAAATCACTCATTCTGGCTTTTGTTTGTCTTTTGTGGGTTGGGTATTAACCATTTCCTTCTTTCTGATGGAGAGTTATAGTACGCACAATACCTGTGCATATACTTTACAACACTTTCCAGGTCTGCACCATGACCCGAGAATGCATGCAAACTGCACCTGTTCCTACCAGGGGCATTTAAGATTTTCATCAAGGGGCTGGAGAGATGGCTCAGCAGTTAAGAGCACTGATTGCACTTCCAGAGGACTTGGGTTCAAATTCTAGCACCCACATAGCAGCTCACAACTGTTTGTAACTCCAATATCTGACACACAGACATACATGCGGGCAAAACACCAATGTACATAAAATAAGTTAAAAACAAAAGATTTTCATCAATTGGAGCTTTAACCCACATAAAATCACCATTGGTATATGGCAAGAATTAAAGACTCAGCTGCCCTATTGGTTACCTAAGCACCTGTGCATATCCTAAGCACCTGTGTTAATTAAATAATCCATCCCTTCCCTTGCTTGCTCCTGACACCAGCAGGCAGTGCTCCTCCTCAGCTTGCCTGGTGATTTCTGGCTCTTCTCACCCTTTATTCCCTCACTGAATATTATCCACTCTTGTGGCTTCAACCACCACTCATACGCTAATGACTTCCAAATCTGTTTCACGGAATTGGCTCCTGCCCAGATACAGACTAACCATTTACCAGACAAGTGAGCGCTTATCTACACAAATCCACTCAAGTAGGTTCCCAAAACAATGTGAAAATACTTGGATGCTGCATATGCACTTGGATGCCTCAGAGTTCTCAAAAATCCAAAAGGAAACACAAGGAAATTCACTTTCCCCCCTAGACATGTTCTCTTAGGCCCTGGGCCAATTCATGATTACTCAAGACAGTCACTCTTGACTCCTACTGTGTCCCTCCCACCTGATCATCAATTTTACTCCCAAACACTCCTTATTTTTCCCACCCTCTATTCCTCCATCTCCTTGGCCACAGCCCCTGTCACTTCCAGCATAGGTATCTTAACCCATCACTTAATTCATTTCACCTCTCTAGCAAGCGCCTCACCAATTCAGCTTCCTCTTGAGATGCAGGGCTTCACACAGAAGTCACATGTGCATCCCATTCTCGCCTCCATCCCATTCTCCCCTAATCCCACTCATTCAAGCCCCAGAGTAAACAGCATGAGGTTGTCCCACCCACAGAACTGATACTATAGCCAAAGTTACAATCTAGTGTCTACACCACAATCTCCTCCACCCTGGCCTTTCTAGAGCCACTGATGCTTCTTGGCTGTAAGGCTAACCCTCTATCTCAAGCAAAGCACCACCTGTACTTTAATTTTCATTTTTCATGTTTATCACAAAATATGGAGATAATACTCACCCCTTCTACTTTCCTACCTATTGATTTTTAAACTCTTTGAACAGAACATTGCCTTATGACCCCTTTGCATCTAAGAACACATCAGACACACTTTGTACTCAAGACTTATTTGACAACTGGACCAAACATTCAAACGAAGTTCTTAGTAAGGACTTAGATATCTCAACTGTTCCCTCACTGTTCCTTTACATCCCAGAGAGTGAGGTAAATACATACATTTAGAAATGAAATGACAACCTTGGCTCAAACTGCTGTCAGTTTCTTTTCTAAATACACAGATTAACCCACTCATAAAGGCCTGCAGAAATTCTGGGAGGGAAAATGCTAACTATGCAATCCTCTACCCTCTCTCTTTTTACAGTAAGACACTGAGGCACAGGGAATGTCACACAGCTAAGAGGCAGAGCTGGGAAATGTGAACTCAGCTCCGCCTACAAATCTCAGCTGTGAAACCCACAACAGAAGATTCTGAGAACTCCAGGAGTCCAGGGCTCCAGCACCTACTCTGTCACTAAAATGGTGGCAGCAGGGACAAGACCTCAGACAAACAGCTGGAAGGTTAGGTCTGAGCTCTCGAATGACAGGACTGACTGACTCAAGGTTGACCTTGCTTCACATGTCAACAAAACAAATGAAACAAATGCAATTCAAGAGTGGTTGTCCTCTCTGAGGACACCTTGTCAGTTACCTAGAGCACCCAGCAGTGGTAGAATGTGCTTTCGTTCAACCCTGTTGGGTTAATGCTGTACTAGGGGAAATGCCACCTGCCTCGGCAAGTACTTGCTAATCACGTCCTGATCCGATAGTCTGTGCAGAGGAGACTAAATGGAAAACTACTTCCATCTCAGTGTTTTCCATCCAGCTCTAAGTATACTTTTGATTAGTTGAGCTCCTAACTGAGCAGGTGCAAACTCAAACACACCCAGAGGCCAGCCAGACAAAGTGGTTGTGATTGGCAAAGGGTAGTGCAGTGATAAATGAGCCTGTACCTTTATCACACCAGAGATGGGCAATGTGTCCTGCAGCTATGGAGCTTCCAGCTTTTCAAAAGTCTGAATTGCCATTCTGTCTCACACAAACTCAGACAGAAGAGGCAGGAGGAGCTGCTGTCCACAGCATGGGCACCTTCAACTTGGGGCACTGGGGGTCTATCCAGGCTTTCCCCATTCCTAATCAGAAGGGTTTTGCTACAAAAAAAAAAAAAAAAAAAAAAAAAAAAGTGAAATCTTACTTCAAAATGCCGTTTAGGGGGAAAATACCGCAACACCATTTGAGCCAAACAAAACACATTTCCAGGCCAAAACACTTCTTAGGGAGCCAGCTAAAATGCCTGCCTTAAAACAAAATGGCAAAAAAAAAAAGAACGAAAAATAAAAACAAAAACCCTCATCTTAAAATATAATTGTTTTAATATTTGTGTTTCAATACACAGATACTGGCCTAAATTTGCCTTGATATTTTAATATTTTTTTAAAGTCATGAATCTGAAAACTTTTATCCCCAAAGAACTTTCCCCTTTATTCTCAGACCTCAGTTTAGACATCAGTTTAGACTACAAAGGAACAAGAGGGGTGGGAGGAAGGGAAGAAGGGCAGAGAGAAAGGACAGGAGGGGGAGGAGGAAGGAGAGGAGGGAAGGGAGGAGGAGGACTCACCCCATCTTCAACATAAGAGTGCAACAGAAAAAAAAAATCCAAAGATTTTGAAATAATTGGCATTTGGCAGAAATCCTTCAAAGAGGGTCATTTTTGTCAAGAAGCAGATTGCATTAAGTGCTTGACCAAAGAACTGATGAGAAGCAACTGGAGGAAGGATGGGTGTATTCTGGCTCCTGGTTTGAGGGTCAGGCCAGCAAGTTGGGGAAGACATATTGCCAGGAGCTCACACTGCTTCCATGCCTAATTAGCATAAAGCTAATGCTGTTGTTCTACTCCTCGTTTACTTCATTCCAATTTGGACAAACCCCAAGGCATGGTGCTACCCCACCTCCTCACGGCGGGTCTGCCCCCATCATTTAAACCTCCCTGGAAACAGCCATCATACATACACCATGAGGTTGGCTTTCTAGGTGATTTTAAGTTCCACCAAGCTGAGGATCAGGATTAAGCATTGGCATGGCATGGATCTCCACCCCAGAGATCCACAGACCTGCTATTGATCCTGGATCCAACTACGTGCAGAAAGTATTGATCTGGGGTATTGAGAAGGGATCTGGAAGAGAGAATGGATCACCGTGGCCAGCTGCACCACTGACCTGACAAATTCTTGGATTAATCGAACAAGAGGCAGAAAAAGACATAAAATGTCTTAGGGTGAATGAGATCTTCTCTAATGTCCCAATGATGTTCGAGAAGCAATCACCCTGAATGGACAGAGCTAACGGCTCCTTTACCAGCTGACCAGCTTACTCAGAGTGCTATTTAATGATGTTGACCAGGACAAAAGGGAGAGAGACAACTGGAACAATTTTGTGTGTGTGTGTGACATTTTTCATTAATGTGCTGGATAAAGGAATCCCAACCATTAAAGTTGTGAAAGAAAAAAAAATGTACAAAACAATAAATCCATCCCATGTGGTAATGAAGATGCTAACAAACCAATCCAATAAGTTAATTTATTATTATTAAATTCGTTTAATAACGAATTTAACACTGGTAACTTCAGGGTCCAAATGAAAATGGCAACTGTGTTAACACATGGGAAATGAACAGATACAGGTTGGAAAGAAAAAATATAATATGAGGAAAACAATCAGGGGAAAAAATAAGACCTACACTGTAATATGGGCTGCCAAAGAAACAGTGTAAATAGTGTTTGAAATCCTGTCCTCTAAGGGTGTTAAAATTAGAAGATTCACTTTTAGTCTAAAAAAAAAAAGTAAGACATAAAATACAAAAAATTATTACCCAACTTATTATACTGCTACTTTGGCAGCCATATTACAATGTGGGCGACTAGACACAGGGAGTAGCTTGTCCCTGTGGAGTTCAACAAAAACCTTATTCTTAAGATGTTCTCACTCTATCTCTTTACAGGGGCAAGCTACTGCCTATGTACGGTCCCACCTACCCTAAGGACTGTAGGTAAGTAAGCTCTAAGAATCTCCAATCACATGCCGGATGTTTTCCCACTGCTCCAGTCTCAAGAAGCTTTATACAGAAGACATGGTAAAATGAGCAAAAAAAAAAAAGCATCTTTTAAGGACAGCATAATTACTGTCTACTTCACTACCACAGTGGTTCTGGGGAAATAAGACCAATGTCCAGAGTGAGGCTGGCTGAGTCCTTCTCAGCCCTCACTTACTGTAATGATCCCAGCCCCTCCAATGTCAGCACTTTTATGCCGAAATCTCCCATGGCTCTTCCTGGCCTTGAGGAGGTCCCAATCTGAACATGACACAAGTTCATTGCCGTTTCCTACCAGCTTCACCCCTGAACCCCACGTTTCTTCCACCACCTCTTCCACTGCCCATGGCTCAAATCCAGTAAATGCACATGGCTCTGCCTTCCTCTGTCATTGTTCTACCCAAGGCATCCTTCCCAAATCTCTTTTTCTATCTTTTTAACAAATTCCAACTTGCCCATCAGATCCCAGCTCACATCCCCAAACCCAGCCCTCCTGTGTTCCTGCAGTTTAACACATACACCTCCTACAGTAGAGAGAAATAGCTTGCAGAACCGTCTTACTCAGCAACTGGTACAGTGTTGTCCCCCCACCCCCACCCCACTCCCCCACCCTCCACCTTAAGGAAAATGTCATGTAACAAATATGACAGTTTTAATATACAAAAACACAGAAATGGGCAAAACATAAAAAGATACTAAAGCAAGATGGCTACTTTCAACAGAAGTAAAAATACACAGTTCAATCACTAAGAGGCATGCATTAATGGACAATAAATCTCGAATGTTACGTGAGATGCAGTCTTACGATGGTTTAGACAAGGTTAGAGAGAACGATGACAGCCACCAGTGGGCCAATGTGGAGAAGCTGAAACCCAACTATATTAAGTCTCCAGTATGAGTACATACAGTGCTTGGGTGGGGGGTTGTCTTTCATGTGCTACTCAATGAAGAAACGAAGGAGTTAAGTGACTTGCCTAGAGCCTCATGACCTGTAAAGAGCAAAGCCAGAAATGGAACCCAGGCTTGTGACTGTGATTCCAAGGCCTGAGTCACGTTATGATGCAATTTTACTTGAAAGCCTCTGACTTGATGTTGACGGTGGTGGTTGTGATGACAAGACAAATTAATCTGATAAACATGATAAGCATTTATTGAACATTCACTATTTGCTCAGTTCAGTGCCAGGTGTGGTGGTGCATGCCTTCAGTCCCTGAAGTTCGGAGGCAGAGGCAGGAGAACTTCTGTGAGTTTGAGGCCACTCTTGTCTACATAGTGAGTTCTGGGATATCCAGTACTACACAGACAACTGTTTAAAAGCAAACAAACAAACAAACAAACAAAAATAAGACCTAGCCACTTCTAGAAACTTTTCTGTGAGGGATATTGGACAAGATTGCAAAGATGGTCCCTGGATGGGTCTGCACTGTCTAGAAGACCAGAGAGCTCATCACTTGGACACCCACCCAAGGCCCCACCTCTGTAAGCATTCTGACCATCTCTTGCAGCACTCTTAGGAATTTCTTAAGACCTTAGGTTAATATAGGTAAAACCTACAAGCATCCATTTTTAAATTATTCTGACTTTCCCCCAGATGTCTATGTAGCTCCCAGCAGCTCTCCCTCTAGATGTAAGCACAATTTGTTTCTTGCCAGTCTCAGACATTTTGAGCTCACACCCAAAGAAGATTCTTGATTTACAGTCCCCAATACATTCTTCCCTGATCTGTGCCTTATCGAAAAATGGTAGAGACACTTTCCAAAAATAACTTGCAAAATCCATAGGCCAGGAGTGGTGGTCCATGCTTATAATCTCAGTACCTAGGAGACTGTGGCAGGAGGATGGCCCTAGCAACCTCCCACAGGTCCTGTCACCCACCTTTCACCACTGTGCCCAGCATCCTGTTCTTAGTGCACTCATCAATATCAAGACATGTGATTCTTGTTTACTGCCTGGTGCTCCCCAAGGGGCAGGTCCGTGTCACAGAGTGAGACCCAATGCACTACCTCCATGCCATAGCCCCCAGCATTTATAAAAACTGCCAAATACACAGAAACGGTATGGGGGAAATATGTCAAATAGCTGAATAAGTAAGTCACTTTACAAATGGAACATTATGCATAATTCTGTATCATGGAAGATGATTAAGTTACATTTTTAAGACATATTCCAACCACAGCTTAACATACTTAGAAGCATGGATATTAAATATATGTCTATCTTAATAAGGTTTACTATTGCTGTGATGAAACACCATGACCAAAAGCAACCTGGGGAGGAAAGGGTTTATTTCACTTACAGTTCCATATAACAGTTCATCATCAAAAACAGTCAGGACAGGAACTCACCCAAGGCAGGAACATGGAGGCAGGAGCTGATGCAGAGGCCATGGAGAGCTGCTGCTTACAGGCTTGCTCCCCATGACCTACTCAGCCTTCTTTCTTATAGAAACCTGGACTGTCCAGCCCAAAGGGAGGCACCGCCCACAATGGGCTGGGCCCTCCCCAATTGGTCACTAATTTATTACATCTGAATCTTATGGAGGTGTTTTCTCAATTGAGGCACCTGCCTCTCTGGTGACTCTAACTATGTCAAGTTGACATAAAACTAACCAGTCCAATGTCTAAGTATGCACAGAAATTAATCTATCATCTATAATATAGTATCATATGGAGTTACCTCTGAAGGCAGAGGCTGAAACTTTAAAAAACTTCATCTTGAAGCTTTCTCAATTTTTATAAAATAAGTATTTTTCCTGTGTAATTTAAAAAGATATTTCCACTTTTTTTTTTTTTCTCTTGAGACAGAGTCTCACTATGTAGCCCTGGCTGGCCTGGAACTCACTATGCAAACCAAACTCACAGAGATATACTCACTGATCTGCCAGCTTCTGCCTCCCAGGTACTGAGATTAATGGTGTCGACCACACCCTAAAGATAGGTCAACTTCTAGAAATGTACAGATGTAGAATAAAAACAACTCCCAGTAAAGAAATAGCAGCTAATAATAATGAACCAGTATTTTTCTGATTACTCAATTATGGAACAAAATGATACAAGCTATACCAAAAGTCGTTATTTCCAACCCAGGAAAGAATGTGAAAGTTACTGGAAGCTGTGGTTTTACAGCGTATGTCTCCCAGGGGTCCACTGTGACTGCTTGCAAGCTTCTGGGGGTGGTGGTATTAGAGAGGAACTTTGAGAGGTGGGAGTTGGTGACAGGACTTTGGGTCATTCTAGGTATGTGATCAGAAGGAACTGTGGGATCCCAATGCCCGAGGACCAAGCCTAACACACAGACGACAGAAGGACATTAACCTCCAAATCACATTTCAGAGTCCATTTGCTACCCAGAGCACTGCTGTTGTCTTTCTTTCTTGTAGAGTTAGGAAAATCATGGAAAGCTGGGTGAGGTGGCTTAAACTTGCATTCCCAGCACTTCCCATCACGTGGGGATAAGCCAGCTTGAGCTACAGAGTGAGGCCATGTCTCAAAAGAGAAAAGGCCTCGTAAATAAAAGTGTGTCACAAATTCGTTGCATCTCACTAGGAGGCATTGTAGAAAATGACCCCACCCCAAGGGAAGCAAGCTAACTCTACTGGTTCCAGATGGGTGCAGGGAGTGAAGTAGACTGTGGGAAACGCTGGCATAGATGGAAATATGATCTATGACAAAATGTTGATCCTTGCTGGAGGCTCCTGGCTATGTCTATCACCTCCCATGAGGACTACTATGTGCACAATTCATGAAATCATCTTCCTTTATTTAGTATATGAGGAAATAAAATGTAAGGTGGCATTTGTCATGCGGATGACTTTTGTGACTACTGAGGCCCTACTTTCATCATAGAACTTGTGTATGTGCATATTGCATATCCACAAATTGCATGTTGTTCACAACGGCTACCAACATTCAAAACTCTGTACACAGTTCGTAGAACTAGTGCAGTTCACTTACCGTCAAACAGAGACACAGCTACCCTTGACTCATGGGAAGACCACATGCTGGAATTTCTCACTCAGAATACTCGTAAATTCCATGCATCCTAGATTTCTCAGGAAATGTATTACAAAGGATAATCTCACAAAAGCATGAGTTCTCCCTCACAGTTGCAGAAATGTGCCCTTCACAGTAGCAGTTTTCAGACCAGTCGCCTAAGAAATCGTCACCTAAGTTTAATATAAGTCCTCTGTAAATGTCAACAAGGTGACGTAATGGAGCGGTGGCTCATCCAGCAGGTAGAACAAGCAGACAGCAGTGTTTGTGTTCACTGAAAAGTAACATCACATGCTTTCTTTGGAAAGTACAGGACAGGGGACCAGGATTTGCTGCTTGCTACCTTCCTGCAGTGACTACCATTTACTGTGTGGACCTCTTGGCTCCACAGCGCAGTGGTTACTCCTATGTGTCATTCAAGGAGCAAGGGCACCTGTGTTCGGGGCACTGGGGCCTATCCAGTGCCTGGCAAACAGACACACCCACCACTGACTGAGTCAGCTCTAACCTTAAAGAATGTATCTTGGGACTGCTCAAGACAACTATACAAGGAAAAAAAAAATCTTCAATTGAAAAAAAAAAAAAAAAAAAAGGAAACTGGCAGCAAAAGAGTTTCTTCAAGTCAACAGGTAAGGGCAGGTGCCACCAAGCCTGACGACCTGAATTAGATACCTGGAACCCCCATGGTGAAAGGAAAAACAGTCTCTTGGGAGTTGGCCTCTCCACCACACAGGCTTGCACCATCACACATGCATACTCACACACAGATAAATAAATTATTTTCTCTTAAAAACTCCAATTATTTCCCAGTGGCCAGGAACAATATTGTGTCAGGATGCCCTGAAATGTTTTTTGTGACTCGTGTAATTTATAAAACAAAACTATTCTACCTAGAAATTCTCTAGCATTAAGAACACTTTGTCGCTTCTCTACTGGTAGGCACCGAGAGATGGCATCATCACCCACTCAACAGGGACCCAAACAGACACAGAACTTACTAAAGTTCACACCGCACTGAGAATGGAAATGGGATTTCCTCCTACCCTGCCCTGGTCCATATGCTTTCAGATACTGGAAATTCAGGTAAGTTAAAAGAGCAATGCAGTTGAAGTTGCTTTACATGGAAATAATCCCACCTAGTGTCTGGAGTGTAATCTTGACATGAAGTGTTATGAAACATACTACACACATATGCATGCACACACATATTCCCAACCCAAACTTACATTGCTCTATACATGCCACCTTGTCATCTGATTCATCAAATGATAAATTCTGAGCATCTGTCCATATCACCAGGTTACCCTCCACACATTACTGTTCCTCCATTACATGTGAATACCACAATCCATCCTATTACTGGACATGGAAGCTGTTTCCAATATGAAACTAGTATAAACAAAGTGATAAAAATAGTCTGGGCAAATTACAGGGGTGTTTTACTATGTATATTGTGGGGGAGCAGCCCTCAGCATCTGCAGGCAACTTTTTTCCCCCTGGTTCCCCTTCTTGATTCTGAAACATGCCACTAACCGGACTTCCCATCAAGTTGGTGACCCCTGTGGGAAAGACCAGGCTCCCAACAGGAGCGCCCACACACTGGTGCTGTGGAGACCAGACCACGGCTGTAGCTGGTTTCTATACACATGCTCTCTCTCTCTCTCTCTCTCTCTCTCTCTCTCTCTCTCTCTCTCTCTCTCTCTCTCTTTTCACCCCTTCCCGGTTTAAATTCCTAGGGGTAGAAATGCCTGACTAAGGGACAGGGCACATTTTTGAGGCTTTTGATGAGTAACACAAAATTGCCCTCCTGGAAAGTTACAACAACTTAAACATCCGCCAGGAGCACTAAGGATCGACGATTTCCAGAGACTGCAGGGTTTGCTAGATTTGATTTCAAACAGCCAAATTCCGCCCAGGACATAAGGTTTCAAAACAGTGAAATCACTGATAAGATACATTTAGAAAAAAGGCAAATAATTCAAGGCACAACTGCTCGACCTTAAGTGCATGTACGTTTTCAAACAGTAGAGATAAAATATTAAAGATACCAGGTGCCAGCAGACTGACAAGGTGACTTCAGGTGCCAACCTGGCTACTGCTAGAGTTGGGAGTTTGCATTTTAATAGCAGCATACTCTATTTTTTTTAAAACAAGAGACTCAAGAAATTATATATTCTTTCATATTGTATAAACCCTATCACTGTTAATGTACCAATCTGACAGCCTCAAATTTCTTTTACATATTTATTCAACAAATATGGGGTGCCTGCTGTGGGTCAGACACTATGCCAGTGGTGAGGACACATGGAACCCTACAGTGGTGAACCCCTCAGGGAAATGCTATTCTAGGCAGAGCTCAGAGTTCTACAGTTAAGAGTCAGTACAAGTGGGATAGGATGACAGTCGCCAGTGACTGTTCCCAGGCAAACTGTGACACCCTTAGGGCTTAGTTTCTTTACATATTAAACTCCAGAAGCTGGTCTGACCACCTGAGGGCCCTCTGACTCTCAAGTCGATTGTTTGAATCCTTAATTTTATATTTTCCTAAGAGTTTACATTTTCATCTCTATCTAGATCTAGGCTCTCACCTAAAACCATGTTTTCTTAAATGACAGTAAAACTGGTGACCCAGGTACCTTAAAGGAATAAACAGGGGTAAAGATCCAGTGAGGTGATTTATGCTCTCAACTTTTAACTGTTCCTTTGGAGAAGTTTCTCCAAGATTCTCACCTTATTCACATTTATGCTATAAACACAAAGGCATAAAGAATGGTGCAGTGGTGAGTCCCCAGGCCTGCTGTGTGGAAACAGCTGGCATCTTGTCATCAGGCCTCAGTGTTTACAGTGACACTCCAAGTGGCCCCAGGGGTTAAAGCATGCAACTCCTGGCAATAGATTCTCACCTTCATCCTACTCCTATTGGACCTCAACCAACCAACAAAATTCTGTCTACAAAATGATCACAACTCAACTGCCCGTTAGCATTTTCTAATATTAGAAGTGGGAAGCACTGCTTCTATCACCACTTACTATTTTCCACCAGATGTTCCTGCTACCACCATTTCAACTGTTCTCCCATCTAGGGTCTCCCTGCTGAAGTTTGCTTTGAGTAGCAGACACAGCACCCAATCACACACAGCTTCAGGAAGTAATATTGCCTCCTGGTGGCTCTTCAAGATACTACCACTTAACAAGCTCTTCTCAACTCTACACACATACACTGATTCCAATTGGTTCAGCCTTATAAAATAAAAGAAATAGTGGCCAAGATTTTCCCAGCATTCAAAAGTGCACTGGAAAACAAAACAAAACAAATCCACAAGACATTTTTCCTCACCTTCCAACACCAAGTCCTGAGGCTTGTATACACCACCTTCAGCTTCCTTCACCAGAGACTACTGCCACAGGTGACTGGAAGGAACATAGGTGGTCTCACTCAAGACAATGTAAGACAACGGGAACTTCTGTCCTTCTGCAACTGGTAAGAGCACTGCAAAGCAAATGCTTGAAGGTGCTTGAACTTTTAAGCCTCGAAACTCTTCACAATCTCTCCACCCCCAGCTTCGGCTATTTGCCTGAAGTGAAAACATGAAAATGACCAGGGCTGTTCTGGTCATGACTGAGGCATTTAAGATCCACTCTTTTCTTAGTGTCTGCATACGCTGCACCACACCAAGTTGGGAAATACAATTATCTCACATGGAAGCATGTTGCTATCATCAGGTATCAACCGGTCCGAATAGGAAATTAAAAATCAAGAAGAAATCAAACTCTCATTCTGCAAGATTACAGAACTCCTAATCCGGAATAGGAGCCCAACAGTCAATCAGCAGAAAGACAAGACTCTTACTACACAGCTACAACAATTGCTTGGCATCAAACCCATTTCCCAAGCTTTCAATTAATATAAAGGAACATATATTTAGAATGGCAAACAGATTAGGAGTTGGGAAGAGGAAATACCACAAGTTCCTGCTATTTCCCAAAATAGAGCAGGCACACACACATTCCTCCTGTGAGAATAAAGTACCTGAGAGAAACACACACTTCTGAACAGCTCATTAGTCAGCCGCATGCCCAAAGAACCTAAACATCCATATACAAGAAGGCGTCTGAAACTTTTACTCCCACGCAAATGACTAGTCCACTGGAATCAACAATGAAAATTCAGATGAAATCTCTCTCGGAAATCACTACGATTTACTAAAAAGGGCTTTGCTTTGTTTTGTTTTTAGCATTTCCGACTTGGATTTCATGACAGAAGAATGAAGTGCAACTGGCTTAAAACAACAATTTGAGAGTGTGTTAACTGTAATAGACATGGTAAGGTCAAGGGCCAGAACCAAGGTGGAGATCTCAGATAAAGACTCCTGACTAAGAATTTTGACCAATAGCTGGATGGTGGTGGTGTACACACCTTTAATCCTGGCACCTGGAAGACAGAGGCAGGCCAATCTCTGTAAGTTCAAGGCCAGCCTGGTTACACAGAGAAACCCTGTCTGGAACCATGCCCTCCCCAATAATAATTTTGACCAAAACTCAGGCAAGATTATTTTTTAAACTCTTTATTAACTTGCTCATTTATTCAACAAATAAAGCCCACAGCAGGCAGAGACCTAGCCCTGAACTGGTCACCCTCCAGCCCATGGAAGAATCTTCTACCCTCTGCATCTGCCCCACACCTCTAAACCAAAGGCAGCACACCAATCCCAGCACATGCTGGCAGTCTCCCCTTCTCCTCCATCAACACAGCACACCTAGCTCATTGGCACTGACAGTGCCCTCTGCTTGAGCTACACTTACCCATTCACCAAAATATAAAGGCTGCTTCTCTGAAGAATTCAGTGCTCAGCTCCAACCTTTCTACCCCAGGGAGGCTTCTTTGACCTCAACCCCACCCTCAGGCAGCATCCTCACCATAGCCCTCTCTACCTCAGCCATGCTATTTCATCATTTCCCTGGTCATTACCCCTACCTGATATCATCTTCACTGTTCCCCTGATTTTTTTTTTTTTTAGTCATCTCCACAATTCAGATGGAAGCTCATGACAGCTAGTCTTTTTATCCTGTATACAACTGCTTCTCAGTTCCCAGAAAATTGCCTGAACTAGTAACAGAAAACTGATAAACAGCTATGTATGAAGAACAAATATGGACAGAATTAACACTTCTGTACTGATACCTCAATGTTAGGTCCCGAATAACAAAGAAAAAAGGCAACATTGGGTTTTAATTACATTTTTGAAAGGATCCTCCCAGCTTAAGGAAGAAACAAAACAAAACAAAACAAACAAACAACAAAAAACCAGCCTCCACAAATGGTCATGTCAGGCTACATAATGCAGAAAGCTCAAATGCTAGCATTAGCACTACAATTTATTCTGCTTCAAAAATCACTCTAAGAGATGCCAAGGACAAATATTTTTAAAAGCATCCTTCCCCTAAGAGTTGGCAATAGTCTTTTCCCAAACTATAAAGGTGTGAGAGCAATATATTCACATTGAAGCAGAAGTTAGTGGTGATCTACCACAGAAAGCATGGATTGTGTCCTAACGGCAAGCAGATTCTCTAAAGCACAAAACTGTTCTGTCAGTGTAATAAGAGGCATGAGCCTTCAATGCATACTCGAAAACATTTAAGCTCTTAGGATTTTTTTTTTTTTTTTAAGATAGGATCTCATTTTGTAACCCTGGCTTGGAACTCTGTAGCCTAGGCTAGACTACAACTACAGAGATCCACCTGCTGTGGCCTGCTCAGTGCTAGGATTTAAGGCACCGCGCCTGGCTTGGTAGATTATTCTTATAATTGCACATTTGTTACTTTCTGTTGTTGAAACTCAGCCCAAGCTGTCATTAAGGAGATGATTTTAAGTCCTGACTATCAAAGCTCTCGTTTCACAGCAAAGATGCCACAAATCCCTATGGGTCACTTAGGAGTCATAAAAGCAAAGGATGTGCACTGGGCAGAGCAGGCATCCACTTCCTGCAATGTGAAGAAGCAACTCTCTGGTTCCTGGGAATAACTGAATCCACTTAAAAGTGGATTCCTGGGAATCCACTTAAAAGCCTCAAAAAAAAAAAAAGTGCTTTATGATAATTTCACAGCAAGATATCAGGAAGAATGTAAATACCTATCAAGAAAAAGAAACATAAATAAATCATGGTTCGTCCTTACTAGAGCTTTCAGCTGCTGTGAGAGAGTGAGGCAGCTTTCCTGGGGACTGAAGGTGACCATCAGGACTCAGGGCTCTGCAGGGGGAGGCGACAGAGCTGGCACAGAACAGGGCATACAGTGTATCCCGGACATTCAGAAGACAAAAGAGCAAAATGTTTGCAAAGCATTGAGCTACATTTGGAGAAAGACAGGAGTCTGTAAGCCTGGCTCCCACTGATGCTGTGGGGGTGTGGTGGGATAGAGGTGTGTTTTTTACTGGGAACTTTCCTGTTACTACTGAACCTTTTCCAGTGTGAAGACACATCCCCCAATTAATATGATAACATCTTCACACGACTGTTTACACTATTACTAACATTGACCTCAAGGATGAGTCTTCATTAGCAAAAGCTTATAAAAGTCAGAAAAGTTTCATTCGTTTCCACAGCACAGTGCCCGATTCGCATTTCCCAGAAGAGAATCCAAGTCTCCACTAATTAGAGCAGAGCGGCTTGTGATCTCACCTATTACAAAGCAAATACACCTCAGTTCAACTCTGGGAGAGCAAATAGCTGCACAGGCCTCCTGTTTAAACTGCGCTTAAAATTCTGCAGTGAAGCCTCCAAAGGAGCTTCGATGGAAGACAGAAAAGTCCGAGAAAGAAACAAGGAGCACAGGCCGCGCTGAACTCTGCTTTCCTCAACCAGGCTTAGACTAGAAGAAGCCTCTGCTTCTAGTATGACTAGATGCAGTATGACTAGTTCAGTATGACTTTGGATCCGTGTAGAAATAATGGCGTAAGGGGAAGAGGGGGAGAGCATCAGTTGCAATAAACAAATGCTTTAGTTTTTCATTGAGGTGGGGGTGGGGGGTTGCTTTAAATATGTGGGCACCATTTTTTTATTTATTTATTTTTCCTGAGACAGGGTTTTTCTGTGTAACAGTCCTGACCTGGAGCTCGCTTTGTAGACCAAGCTGGTCTCAAACTCACTGAGCTCCACCTGCCTTTGCCTCCCAAATGTTGGGATTAAAGGCATGCACCGCCACTGCCCGGCCTGGGCACCGCTTTTGCACCCCAGGCTAAATAGATCACATCAACTTGACTCTAAGCAATTTTGTTGAATATGCAACTGAAAACAAATTGAATGGCAAAGTTTAAACTGAAAGTTTTTCTGAAAAATAAAAACAATATATACTTTATGGAAAAACAAAGTTAAATGCAAAGAACACATTTCCATATAAATGCCAGTCAATAACGGTGTACGTGTCCTATCAATCTCTGACTGCTTTAAACACACATACAAAAATGGATACAACGATAACCCAAGTGTAAAGGAAAGACTGGTGTTTTGGCAGCTGAAGACCGGGGACAGAATCACATTACTCAAGCTCTCCTGTAAGTTCACAACACATTCTGAGCAGTTTTCTACGTGTCTGAATTCACCATCCCAGCTTTGTGCTTTTAGAGAACACATCACTAATGCCACCAATCAGGAAGCCTTAACTTTGCTCGCCTACACTTTAACTTGTGGTTTAATAAGTTTAGCGCGATCGGACACAAGCAACTAGAAACACAGACAGGTCAGTCAGTCAAACGCACCGTAAAAACAGAAAGGACGAGGAACTACTTTGCTGAGGCACAGAGGTTCAGAGGCAAGAAATCATCTGGCAGGTCGCAGCTCCAAATGGGGAATTAAAGGTCCTTACCGTCCCCTGGTAACCTCTGGCCTTGGAACTCACTGCCCTTCGCTCCGCACAAGTTCGGCTCGGTGCAGTCCGCGCCCACGCAGGCACCAGGATTGACCCTAAGCTGGTAGGGAGGGCGCGAGCCCGAGCAGCGCTGCCCCAGAGCCGGGGACGCGCCCCCCGCACGCGCTCCAGGCTGCCGCGCCGCGCCCCCGCACTCACCCGCCGTTCCCGCGCCGCTATCTTGCCATCCCAGCTGGCCACCGCCCCGGGGCAGCCCGGACCCTGCAACCCGGGACTGCAATCGCGAAGAAGCCGGCCAACAACAGCCACCGTTCCGGCGTCCCTGTCCCCTAGCAGGCCCACTCCAGCGGCCACCGACGACGGGCCGCCGCTGCCCTCTCCAACCCCAAGAGCCACCGCAGCGCCAGGCGACGATAACGGCCGCGGCCACAGCCGAGACGCTCCGGCGCGGACTGCGCGCCCGGGGGCGGCGCCAGCAAGAAGCTTGGCGGGGGGCGCAGCCCCTAGGCCCCGCCTAGGCCCCGCCCCGCGTTCCCCGTACCCCCTCCCTGCGCCAGCCCTGCCGCGCGCACGGGGCGCGGGCCCGCGAGGCCGCGCGTGAGTCGGAGCCGCTCGGTCGCGCGCGGGCTCGACGCCCAGGGTGGTGCCTCTGCTGAGACTCGGGTCGTGCGGCCAGCCTTGCAAGGTCACCGAGCCTCGGAGAGAGCGCGGCGGCCCTGCCGGTGCAAAGCCTCAGGAAAGGCCGGCGGAGCCCAGGCGGCCCTGAGGGAACCAGCCCGGCACCCATACCTCTGTCACTGTTCTTTGCAAACCTTGCATGGAGAAGGAAACCGGGGTCACCCCAAAAATGCACACGGACGCCAATGACTGCCCAAGGCACCTCGGTTGGCTAAGATTTTTTTCGATTTTGTGAGTTACCTAAACTGTCCCGAGGGCCAAGGTGCTGTCACTCAGGTCCCCTTCCTTCTTGGCGCATGGATCTCTCAGCTCATGAGGGGCCCGCGCGGGCATTCTGAGAACATCCTGGAGCCATCTAGTCGTGCCTCCGAGGCGTGGTGGGCTTATTTGTGCAGAGAAGAAACGGATCCCTTAATGGGGTGAGATTTTTTCCTCCCTGCATTGTTCCTATTTCCGCAGTTTCACTTGGCCTCGGTGTTCCTTCAGAGTAATGCACCAAATGAAATTAGTAGGAGAGTGTTTTATAGCGCAGAATCATGGTTTGAAGATGTTTACCCTCTGTGCCGGACGCGTTTGATGGTGTTCTCTTTAGCACAATTAATTTTGCGAAGTTCAGAAATGTGCCAGACAGAGCCACTGGCACGCAGTCACAAGACTCTGCAGACACACCTTTCACAGGGAGTTTGTTTTGATCTGTGACTTATCTGATGCACCAAGGCCAAAGAGTTTGTGAGAGACCTTTGCCTGAAATTCTAGACTCTAGAATCTAGAGCAATTTGTAAATTGGCAGGATGAACTTATTTTCTAAAAAAGATTCCCTGTTAATAATTTAACTCTAAAGCGGGCAACAAAACACCTGAAAATACACTGTGTGAAAAATAAGTTCCTTAAACAATATTATCTTCCAAAAAAATTTAAAAGATTACTAAGCGTGTCTGAGTGGCCACCTCCATTAAATTGCCTATTTGGAACACTGCCTCCTGCTGTCCATATGGCTGTTTCTAGTCTGGGTGCTTCCCCCTCCCCATTTAAGCTGTAACATAATTGCTTTTTCTTTATCCTCCTTCTTTTCCACAGCTTGAGAAACTTTTTACTCCTATTGGCAAATCCTGTCTTTTCCATTAGACACAGCACCTATGGCTCACAGAACTAGGAGCCAACAAACGTATTTTCATTTGTTTTGAAGTCAGAAGAGAAAATAGATTTAAGTGTTCTAATATACATTAATATTTCTGTCTTCGTACTTAAAGGTCCACAAAATACAATGTTTAAATTTGTAATAGCTAAAGAGACTCAAAAAGATATCTAGAGCCTAAGAAAATCATGGCACATCCTTGTTGCCCAAGACTGTGGAATCCTTTTCCATGGGAAAAATTTAAACCCCAGACAACATGACAGCATCATGATTTTCCCCTCACACAAAATGCTGACCCCTGTGGCCTTGTTTTCTCCACATGCATTCACTATTTAATCCTTACAGCACACCTGTGAACTGGGTTCTGTTCCCACATGTAGGAGCAGATGCAGGTTTTTGTGGGGCCTGAAATTTATGCAGTTTGGGTGGTCCTCTTAAACCAGAAAACAAAACAAAACAAATCAGTGTGTCCAACCTGCTCCAGCAGCCCTCAGCACCCGGTGGAACTAAGTGGACATCCAGCTGGAAAGGGACCTCTGTCTCAGCCCACAGTGGTTAAACTATCTTACTTTTACAAAGTGTACAAAAACACATGATCACACAAACATGTTGCCAAAGTTTTCTTGTATAGGGGCCAAGAAAATCTACCCACAAGCTTGTGCATCATAGAAAACCTGCCTTGTGTGTCCATTTCACAGGTAAGAACTTGGGCATTTATCACAGCTTGTTAGGAATACCATAATACCTGGATTACACTGAGGAATGCTTGGAAGAGTTGCAGTATGCACACTTCTCTGTGAGAAATCACAGGTTTTAACTTACATTATATTACATTTATATAAAATAGTAGGTAATATTTGCTTTAAAATATGCTAGCAATATTGGATATGACCAATCCATAACTCATCTGGGAGCATTTGATAAGATTCTGCAATCGGTGATGGCCAGAGTAAATTCCTTTTATGTATTGTATAAAGATGTAAATTAGCCAGTATGAATTCTTAAAGAATTACACCTTATATTGTAAGTGCCATGGATGGACCCCATTTTTATATACCTTTTCAGGAACCAGTTTTCTTTCCAAATACCACTCCATATAATATCTACTATTTGCATTTTCATGAAATTTGATGATGTTCATTTGCTACTTAAATTGTATACTACAAAGAGCCTGGTACATCTCCATAAATGTCTGTCAAATAAATAATAAAACAGAGGTAAATCACCTACTTAGAAGTGAAAGTGTAGGTTATATGGCAAGCTGAAATTGAATAGGAATGAGACAGTGAGATGCCGAAGTGTAAATACTCCCTGAATTCCTTCTCATTTAATTACTTTGTGTTTAAGAATTGTTAACATTTTAGAGTAAATGTAAAGCCAAGTTACTCATTTTCTTCTTCTTCTTTGTGTGTGTGTGTGTGTGTGTGTGTGTGTGTGTGTGTGGTGTTTCAGATGAATTCAGATTAGTATGATTTTCTTCATTTTTTAACATTATACTTCATTGTGTATTTAGTATCCTTCATTTCAAAAGGAATCGATGTTTTAGACACAACTTTTTATAATGTTTTGCCTTAACTTTTATCAAGATATATTTCAAAAATAAAATATATTTGTCATAAAGATACATAACGATAAAAAGACTTACACTCTTCTGTCCAGCAGCTGTCTATTCTACTTGCCTTTTTGTTTTGTTCATTTCTCTTCCTCCTTTCCTCTCCCTCCTCCTCCCCTTCTTCCTCTCTCCTCTATAGGAATTTATTTAAAAGTGTGATGATCCCCGTAATGAGCATTCTGGGCCTGAAAGGCTTTGTTCTTTGCAGAGCTGAAAACAGCAGCAAAATAGAGATGCTGGAGGAAGGGTTGTTATTGAATCACAGTGTCTTGGCCCTCAGAAGTCTTCTCTTGATGAATGACCTAATATGTATAGTGTTTGTCAATCAGCAAGATAAGAGATGCTGTATTCCTGGAAGAAATTTTGGAACCAGATAAGAATCTACAAATAAAGCATAGCTTTTCACTGGCAAATGGGTGAAATGGGTGAAACCATCCCCATTTTAAGTCTGACTGATAAATGTAGGTTTGAATTGGTTTATTTTAAAGCACAGTTTTGGACAAGATTCAAACCTTAATTAGATTCCAGTAAGAAGACATATGAGAGTAATCAGCTCATGTGCTCTAGATTTGATATTCTTTCCCCAAAGTGGTTTGGAATGCTATTTAAGGGACATGAAAAAAAAAAGTGATAAACACCATGAAAGAAAGGATCTTCCCAGAACTCTGTAATGTATTCTCTTCCAGATAAGGTGATTTCAGGGGTGTCACGTAGCACACTATACATCTATAGCATGGCCCTGACTTGATTGCATTTTGTTTGTCCTTTTTATTATTTATCCTGTGCTTTCTTCCAAAAAGGACTTAAAGCAGTTTACATAGAAAGACAAACATTAAGAAGTGTAAATATAATAATAATAACACCTGGTTCAGGCAAATAATAGCATATGAACACAAAACTAAACTTCAAGATTCCCCATAACCATGAATGAAGTAGGGGAAGTGAGATTTTCCATAACTCTCATTGTCAAGTGGAAGAAATCATAAACTTATTTAAGAGAAAGTTATTCCTGGGCCAAATCTGTAAGGAACCTTTTCAAAGGGGGTCTTTATGTGAGGAATACATAAAAGTCTAAGTTAAGAGGGACTCAGTCCAGCATTTGAGCATTTTATTAGTATAAAATATATACTAATAAAATATTGTATTTTATTAGTATAACACACACACACACACACACACACACACACACACACACACACACACACACACTTTCTGGTGAATAGCTTGAAATTGCTATTGTTGAAAGTCAGTAATGAGTCTCCTACAGTTTTTTTTTTTCTCCCCACCCTCACCCCCACACTTTGGTCACTGAAACCAAACCAAAGACATAAGATCAAATCTTAGTTTGTCCAATTTCCTTTTCTAAAATGAGAGTAACTAAAAGAAACAATGTCAAAAAGTTGTCAAAAATATCAAGTGACTTAATTTTTATAAAGCCACACATTACTGTGTCAATTTTGCTATAGTTTCCTTGACCAGGAATTTTTCTCTACCCACCATGCATTGTCTTTATTGTATACCACTTCAAACTTCTTTTGTAAAAATACATGGCATATGTGCCCCACACAAAGCAAGTGATATATGCTATGAATGCCAACGCTATTTTCATTTTAAATAAATATGCCTGTTTGAGCACAAAGGTGATAGATGGAGTGGTTAGAGCAGTCCTTTGTCAGAGAAGGCAAAGCTTGAGGGTGTGTGAGGACTGGGTGAGTGTGGTGAAATACCTACAGCACACTCTCTCCCCACATTTCCTTCTCCTGTTCATTACCACCCCGAGGCAACTAGAAACCAGTCCCTCTCAAGTATTTTGTTAACCTGGGGAAAGTTGACAGCCTCGGGTTGGGAAAGCCAACCTTCTGAGCCGGAAGCCTAGGACTAAGATTCATTGGGGGAAAGGAGAAAGGTGAGAAAGCCATTGCCGGGATGACAGGGACAACCTTGGGAAATAAACCTGCTTATCTGTCCCCATCCCCTCTTCTCTCAGTTCCAGTGAGCCCTGGTCTGATTGGAATCTGCATTTCACATCCTCCGCATTCCTCTTCCTTAGCAACCTTGACGTCTGGCCTGCCTCTACATCCTCCTCCTCCTCTTCCTCCTGCTCCCCCTCCTCCTCCTCCCCCTCCTCCTCCTCCTCCTCTTCCTTCTTCTTTTTTCTGCTGCATCTATACCTGTCTCACTCTTAGCTCATACCTCCCCTCCTTTCCCCACTCCCCTCCCCCTTTTCATTTACCAAGCACTCTTTTCTGTTCTCGCTTCCTCCATTCCCCCTCATATTCTTTATCTGTTACCCAGAGTCATTTCAGCGGGGCAAAGCACAGAATGAAAATGGATGCTATCTTACTTCTTACATCAATCATACACTCAGAATCCTGTGCTAATATTCTCAGTTGAGCTAATGGATCCCACAAAAGAGCAATTTGCTCCATTCTCGGTGGTGATATTAAGTCCATTATTTAATTTATTCCTACAGCTACTGCACTCAGTACCTTGCCAGAGGCATCTCTCTTACAGATGGAACAAGAAGCCAGAAGATTAAAGGATTGAGCTGAGGACCATCGAGAGGTAGTAGGGCTGGTATAAAACCTGACCCAAATTCTCTAAATCCCTGGATATATTATTCTAACTAATACACTTAATTCACAGACTTCACTATTCTGTGTAAAACCAAAAACAGCCATGAGAGAATGAGCTTTGTTTGCAGTTTCTGACCATGGAGACTTTGCAATGGTTACAGATTTGCCATCAGGCATGACTCAAGGTCACTGAAAACATTGGGTAGCTGGAAAATAGGAATGAGTTAAATAATTAATTTAAATAGCAGGAATGTCCCTCGGGATTTCTTCAGGTACCTAATCCAGTACACCTCTTGGTCCCCTATCGGAAAACAAAAGTGGCCATCACTATGACAGCTCTGGTAAACAGGGACATTTGTGTTGTTGGTTTCCCCACTGGAACATAAGGTAACTGAGGTCACTGCTCTCAAAGGAAAAATCTGTAGTTTTAGAAATTCTTTTCTCTGACATGCCCAAGATATTTTGCTTAATTGCTAAATCTTTTGCTCAAATTGTGAACCAAGCTTGACTGTGCATAGAACTCCATTCAACTCACCAGTCTGACCTCTCTGGCTTTAATTTAGGAAAGAGAAATGGCTGCATGGGTGACCTCAGGGGGACAGGTCACTGTTCACAGCTTATTAACCTGGTATTCTCTTCCTACGATAGTTTTTTGTCATAGTTACCATTTTTCCTATATATGAATAGTTTTTGCGATAGTTACATGAATAGTCACGAGCTCAAAGAAATAGACTGACAAAGATTTATTCACAACAGTCAAATTCCAATGTCATTATTATCTACAGTAAATTAGAAGACATTGACTAAAAGCAGGTCTCAGGCCCTTAGTCACTGGATAATAATAACAAGCATTTAATAACAATAATGAGCATTTATGCAACACTTGTGGCCTGTTGGGTAGCAATTCATCCCACCCTTTAGCCCTGGAATGAGCTGTAAGAAAGGTTGTCATCTCTTTTGTTTTGTTTGTTTGTTTGAGCTTTATGGGACAAAGGTAAAGATATTCAACAACAACCACCCAAACTGCTGCATTTGACCTAAATCTCACTCTCCCAAGGCCTCCTAGACTCTATCTCAGGAGGTAGAATTATGGCTGTTACGGGTGGCCACTTGCTTTCCCTGGCTTTTCAAGCTTCTCCAGGCTCTCACAAGCTGCTACCCATAAAGGTAAGGTTGGATTCTGCCCTTGCTATCCCCAGAGGATACGCTCATCTCTGTAGTTCACTTGTTAGTTACTAGTCTAATTGTTGTGACAGAGCAGCCCTCGGAAGAAAAGGTTTATTTTATCTCACAGTTTGGGGGTGCAGTCCATAATGGTGGGGAACTTACGGTGGCAGGAGCACAAGGCAGTTATCACACTGCATCTACAGTCGGGATGAAGAGTGATGAATGTTGCTACCTACCCCACTTTCTTCTCTTTATGCAATCCCCAAACCCAAGCCCAGGGAATACCACAGCCTACATCCAGGGTGAGTCTTCTAGGCCTTCCCATTCCAGTTAATCAATCTGCAGACTCCCTCACAGACATGCCCAGAATATGTCTCCAGTGCAGTTCCAGATTCTGTCAACTTGGCAATGGCAACCATCCACAAACCATTTTCTTCCTTTCCTTGGCCTTTATTGGTAATAGTCTACAGCTTTCTTTTGTGCATTCCTTTTTCAGGCTGTGTGTGTGTGTGTGTGTGTGTGTGTGTGTGTGTGTGTGTGTGTGTGTAGCTCAGTATGTACATGTGATTATATGTTTGTGTGGTATATGTGCATTATGTGGAGAACAGAGGTCAAACCCAGGTGTCATTCTGTCCACCTTACTTTTTGAAGCCAGGTCTCTCACTGTGATCGGAGCTTGTCAATTAGGCTATACTGGCTGGCTATTGAGCCCCAGGGATCCTCCTGCCTCTGCCCCCTCAGCAGGAAGATTACAAGTTATACATCACCATGCCTGTTTTTTTGTAATTTGGGGAGTGGGGTTGTTATTGTGAGTGCTAGGAATCTGACTGAGGTCCCCACAGGTGCTTGGCAAGAATTTTACAGACTAAATTGTCTCCCTGCTCTGGTTCAAATATTATTATACATCAATGTAGATGGGCTGCTGTTTCTTTGAGTTCAGCATTGTTTCTCTGTAGGACCTTCCCCCCTTCCCCATCTATGAGTCCCCATGGGACTCTAAGGATGCTATTCACCTTGGGTGAGTTCTTCCTTTCTTCAACTTGAAAGTGTCTTTATACTTTATGCTCAAAATCCACTAAAGTTGGCCTGTAGTGAACTAGTTTATTCTCTGTATTTACATCTTAATTTCACACCGAGCAATTTGGCAGCAGGATTATTGGGCATTATGAATATGGCTCACTGGATTTTCAACACTTTTGCTCACCTTTGGAAACTAACAAGAATTTCAGTTGAAGAATAAAGCCTGATCAGTGTAGCTTTCAGTACATCTGCTTCTTCCATGAAGATTCCTCTCATGCGCCAGCATGGACACTACCCTGATTTTTCTTTTTTAAAATACAGAAAGGGAGTGGAGAAGGACTTTAAAAGAATCAAAAGTCCCAAATGGCTACACAGCTATGAGGAAAGGCTAGGGAAGGTCAGTTCCCAACCCCAAGAAACTGTGATGGACAGGCAATGGTTTCATATCTCACACAAGGAAGAAACGATGATGTTCATGTGGATGAACAAAGAATAAAAACATGGCATCATCACTAGACTTCTAAATTCAATATTCAACAAATTTGTTGAGTTTTCAATACTATAAATGCTTTGCATATGACAGTAAACAAGACAGACAAAGCCCCCACACTCTTACATTGCTAGCCTCTTAAGGCATGATCAGCTGGGCATGGTGGCTATGATGTTTTATAAATGAGAATGGTCCCTATAGGCTCACATATTTGAATGTTTGGTCCTCAGTTGGTGGAACTGTTTGGGAAGGACTAGGAGGTGTGGTCTTGTTGGAGGAAGTATGAGTGTCACTGGGGGTAGGATTTGAAGTTTCAATAGCCCATTCTAGGCCCAGACCTTCTCTCTCCTGCTGATGAATCATATATAAGCTCTCAGGCACTGCTCCAGTACCATGCTTGCCTGCCTGCCTTCTGTATGATCCCCACCATCATGGTTGCCAGCTCACCCTCTGAAATTGCAAGCAAGCTTTCAATCAAATGCTTTCTTTCATAAGTTGCCTTGGTCATGATGTCTCTGCACAGCCACAGAATGGTGACCAAGTTAGCAGCACACACGTGTAACCAAAGTACTCAGGAGATAGATAAAGGAGGGTCAAGAATCCAGGTCATTCTCAGCTACTTAGTGAGTTTGAAGTCAGTGTAGGCTACATGAGAACAAAAAAACAAAATGTGGTCCAAGTAAGAAATATAGAGGGTCAGTAGAGTACATGATAAGCATGAGGAAGACCCTAGTTTAAATTTACTTGTTTTTAGCACTGTCCTTTTATTTCCTGTTCCTGTCAGCAATGGATGAAGTTTTAGGTCTAAATGACTAAAGCCTGAACATTTGATTGCACAAATGACCCAAGGTTAATTACAGGTCATTTAAATATCAGAAATTAACAGATAATAGTTAGCTTTTTTCTTAAAAGGGAAATTTATTGTATCTTTGCTTTTAAACCTTGTTCATTGGCTAAAAATTAAAATAAAGTTTATAGACACATTAGCTGGTTTAAAACTCAGTATTTGGGTGCTGAAAATATGGACCCTTTGGTAAAGTTGCCACTTACCAAAGCTGAGTTTGATTCCCTGGGTACCTATATGGTGGAACGAGAAAACTAACTCCTACAAGCTGTCTTCTGATCACCAAATGTATGTCATGGCATACCACTCAAATCCCCAGAAAGAGCAAATAAATGAAAAAAATAGAAAAACATTTTTAAAATCAACTATTTCCTCATCATTGGTATTTTGAAATTGCTATTCAAGTTCGAAGAAACATGCAGAATCAACCCCCCCCCAACTAAGCTAACAC
Organism: Cricetulus griseus; assembly: GCF_003668045.3. Taxonomy (NCBI): domain Eukaryota; kingdom Metazoa; phylum Chordata; class Mammalia; order Rodentia; family Cricetidae; genus Cricetulus; species Cricetulus griseus. Next base: position 340,859,494 of record NC_048595.1, on the reverse strand, counting down.
AGCAGTAAATGTATATTTTAATAACTTGTCCTCTCTTCCTTCTTTTCTATCATTGTATCCTGGTTCACTCCTTTACAAAGGCATTGGGAACTTACACAAACTTTTATGAAGAAAAAGATTCTTATTGAAGATGAGGTAACACTGAGGAGCACAAACAAAAAACAATTCAAAGCTTCTTCGATACCAGAATTTAGAGTGGATCTTCGATTATAGCATGAGATTATATAATAATAAAATGTACAGTAACATAATATTGCACATGGGAGAGCACTTTCCAAAATCCATTTTTTCATTTTTCAAGTAACTTATGCTCATTGTCCTTTAAAGACCATTCCTTCCGGATGACTCTTAGTTCCTGAAACTCTGGCAGGTCTGCCCTCTTTCTTTGGCTCAGTAGTAGTCATGTGACTAGTGATGTGTTCTCCAGTGTCACCAGTCATGTGACACAATGACAAGTTCTCCAAAAGGAAATGTCCTTGATTTGTAGCACTGACCAATTTCTGTAGCATAAATACTCTTGTCATGGCTAACTCCATGCCACAAAGGTGAAATCACTAGGCAAGTTGGAAAGACCATTTATCATCTGAGGATGAACCATCCTTTGATCAAAAACAATAGTGCCCAAAGCAAGAAGCACTAGGTTTCTGGTTAAAGAAATTCCAGCATTTCCTGGCAATACACGTGCCATAGGGTTCCTCTAGAAAGAGCCTCCCTGATAACTTAGTCAGCTCAGAGCAGAATAGTGGAGAGCTAAACTGTGGGGTCATCATTGGATGCGATCCAGCCTGAGCCTCCAGACTGCAGTTATATGAAGCAGTGAATCCCTTCAGATCCGTATCTCCCTCCTCCCTTAGTCTTTGATTTTCCTTTGTTTGCTTGTTTTGTTTTGTTTTGTTTTTTGATAAGTCATTACTTTTTCCTTTATTAAACCTATCTATATTGGGTTTTGTTTTATTGAAAGAATATGGTCATTTTTTTATTCAAAAAGCTTTTCAAGAGCACAAGCCAGCAATGGCAGCTAAAGTGCATTGTCTCCCACAGAGTCCACAATTTACTCACTCTAAGGAACATCCCACTCTGTCTCTTCCATGCAACCGGAACTAGTAACTGTCTGGTAACCCAAAGCTCTACCTGCTGTAAAGACTGTTCAGACTCAGCAGGTTCCAAGTTGAAATTACATTTTCCAATGAAAACACACTCCACCTATGCCTCTGCTTTTTGTTGGCTCATGAAGTCAGTGTGTACCTGACCATGGATATGGAAGAAGGAAGGGGTGACATGGTTCTTGCACTCGTCAACTTGTTTGTACATCACCAGTTCTAGAGAGAAATGGACAACAAATAAACACAAGACACATGAACACAAAAGTGAACAACAGGCCACTGTCAACTTGAAATAAGTGTTTTTGGAGTAGAAATTAAGTATATTTAAGGAATAATGGCAGGACTTGCTGTTTCAAATGAGGTAGTTGGGGGCAGAGAGGGTTAAATGACATGAGAGCAAGAGCCATGGGGTTATCTGGAGCATGAGCAAGCATGTAGTGGGCATGTTATAGACCTGTCAGAAGAGGCTAACTGTATTCTAGCAGGCATGGGGAAGTTGAGGGATTTCTGGGGACTAGATTAGGTAGAACATTGTTTGCATGAAAAGAATTTTTAATTTTCTCTGTGCATAATGGGAGTATTCAAAAGATGAATCCCTCTAGTCCATCTATGAAGAATGGGTTATAAGGGTGCATTAGAGAAACCAATGAGTTACTGTCACAGTTGTCTGAGGGAGAGATCATGTTGGTTTTCATGAGCATCTTTGTAGGTGTCTTGGAGGAGCAACATAATTAATTAATCCCGTCCTTCACTCGCTGCATCCCAGCCTAGTGCCTGTTCACCTGTGGGTTTTGTTGCTGTAGTTCATGTTATAACCCTTCATAGGCAAATGCAATTTCCTAGGACATAGTTTCTGAGACAGAAGCGTGTGTAGAGGTTTCTTAGAAAGTATTCCCAGTGTGGTATAGTCTGTCATGGAGAAGGGAATGGGGCAAGGCTGGGCTGAGAAAGTTCATTAGCAATGTGCAGAGTCTTGAGTTTTACAGCAGGAATGACCCTTAGAGCTATCCTGGGTCATGATGAAAGGCAGAGTCCTTCATACCTCAAACAGTGATCAATCATCTGGCAAAACCCTCAGAGGAAGAAGGCATGGCCTTGGGTGAAGGGAGTTGACAGCTGAGGGATCTTTGTTGGCAGCCTTCCCAGTGACTTGAATAGTAAGACCATTATTATTGAAGGGGAAGTCTTGGCACCCATATCTACCACACTGCCACTTTTTGGATTTGTCACTGAAGCTATCCTGGTTTAATTTCTCATTCCTCTCACTTAGCTTGCAGCCTGATATTCTATCATCAGAGTCACACCCAGTGGTCAAAGTCAAGTGGTTCCTTATTGCCCACAGAATAGCAGAAAAGTCCATGCTGTATAATAGCAGAGCACTCAGAACCTTCTAATGACCACACAACATCCACCTAGTGCTTGTCTTACAATCTGGACAGGCAAGCTCATTAGCACACCCTAAATTCCAGAGTCCAATCTGAGATTCTTTCTTCCCACTTTACTTAGCAAGTCCTGTTCTTTAAGGCCAATTCAAACACTGTCTTCCTCTTTTGCCTGAGCTTCTGTTGGATTCTCTATTGCATTTTACCCAGTGTGACTTGTTAGTTCGGTAAGAGAAGCAACATGCCCATGTTATTTAATCTCCCTTCATCCCTAGTCTCATAGCACACAGCAGCCTCCCAGTATGACAGCTTGTCTTGGGCTATCCCAATTTTGTTCAGTATCTAGAAGATACCCTGAGGAGCAACTGTAAGGAAAGATTCTAGACCCAAACAATTTATATTAAAATTTGACTCCATCATTCAGTAGGTCTAGAACTCTAAGCAAATTTAACATGTTTCACTTTGCCCACCTCTAAGAATATGGTAATAATAACAGTCAGGGTCAAATAAATTAGTCCAAGTCTCATAGTAAGAGCAGTGGTTACTCTTAATCAGCATATAGACAAGCATTGGAACATGGTTATACCTAGAGATTGCTAAAGGTATAACCTTTCATTATATAAAGGAGCTGCCTGTGTTGCCAACTGCTAGAGTCACCCACAGTCTCACCCTGAGTGCTCTTGTTGCTGAGATTCTTGACCTCAATGAAGGGCCCTTTCACAGCTGCTCTGTGGGGAAATCTGTTCGCAGGGTTCTTGTTTTCTCTCAGGAACATTCTTTAATGAGTGAAGATATTCTTGCAAAACACTCTGGAATTCTGTGCTTTCCTGGGGCACTGTCCGTCTGGACAGAGACCTGGTTTTCTAATGAACATTATGCAGTTTTCTAATGTGGAATTTTTTGAAAAGCACAAAGCATCATATTTATAAATGAATAGATTCACAGACACTTGCAAGCTGAAAACAACCCTGGAGATTTCTTAGTCCAGGGGACAAGAAAACAAGGAGATTAAGTGACTTGCCTAATCCAGACTAACTTATCCAAGTTCTTGAAGGACAAAATTACTCAATAACATTATCCTTTTCGGCCAAGAGATGCTATTTCCTTCAGTATGTATAATTCAGACAAAAATAGACCTAACTTGTTAAATCTTGTCAGAACAAAAAAAGGAATTTTGTTTGTGCCTAAGACTTATTGTTTCACTTAAAATTTATCCTGATTTGGCATAACATCTTCTTTGTCTCATAATTAACTTTTTCACATGAGGACAGATAATTATCACAATTATTAATTCAATTATACCTTTAATAATTTACTCAAAAGATATTTGAGTAAATTGTCTTTTTATGTGCCACACAGTAAACAAAGAATTGGAAACTTTTTAAATGAATGAGCCTTAGTGCTCTTTGAGTGGACCACATCTGTAGACTCTCTGTCTACTGGGTTGTTCAAGTTCAAGACCCTTTAGAACATGGGTTCAGGCTGGGACTTGATCTTCAAATGATGAGCATTAAATATTATTAGTCACAAAATAAATGATCAGGTTCAGAGCCTGCTTACCATATCCATAGCCAGTTACCATGACACAAGAAGTGTTCTCAAGAAACAAATAAATAGTTTGCTCTAGTCTCCTTCTCTCCTTTGCCCATGGGGTTGTTATTCACAATCCAGGGTCAAATATGAGGCAATACAAATTTTGTAGCACAGTATTGCATTATGATAAATTTCTAATGAATATGTGATGTTACAATGATGTATTAATTAGAGTTGGTTTATCAAACAACTTTGGAAAGCTTGGGGTGACACAACATTAGCATTTCTTTTAATGTACTTTTCTGAAATTTTAACATCTCAAAAGGGAGACAGAGCATTTGACAAGGTCAAAGTCACTTATCTCGTGCTTGTAGGGCATTGCCCGTGATAACTACAGACCAAGTTCAATTCTGTGTCTATATTCCTTCATAAACAACATGTTGTTTTATCTACTAACGCATTATTTTATTGCTATAGTTTAAGCCTCCCTTATCTTTTATATTATTAAAGAGAATAAATTATTCAAACCATCTATATAAAACTCTTACCTGTACTTGATAACCATTATTAAAGTGCTACCCCTCAACATCACTTTCTAAGCAGATCTGAAAGGAGCTCAAATCTTTACCTTCTGCATTAGGAAACAATTCAATGCATTTGCCTGCTATCAAGACCTGCATATTTTAGCTTCTGCTTCCTTTCTAATTAGACTCCACTCCCACCATTCTCCTGTAGTCTAGCCCTTGGTTCGCAGCTGAATTTGCTGTTTGTAACCCTAGCCTTATTAGTTCACTGGAAGAGAATGGACCCCTAGAGAATGGAGTCATACAGATCAACTCACGAGAGATTAATGTGTAATACACAATTGATTTATTCATTCAAACTAGCCAGATGTTTGTGTTGCTTGTCTGTGACCTCTTTTTGGAAAAGTAGTCATTGAGAACTTGTGAGTTAGAATCTGTGCCCAAGTATAAATCTTGATTTTGCTTGCTAACTGGGTTATCCCAGGCCAGGAGACCGATGGACTTTCTAATGTCTATTCCCCATCAGAAAATTGGGGATAATGATACTCTTTACCTCTCTGGGTCATTGTGATCACAGTTAAATGACAGTTGCTTACACTAGAGTCCACTGCACCATAAGCCTGCAGTCAATATTAATTATTGTTTCTAGAATGGAAATCTACCAAAAGAAGTATAAAGGGAATTAGCTTAAGACACGATTTTTCAAGATGTATTAATCTTGTAGGTTCCTGTTAATAGCTTCATCCGTTCAATAGTTATTCACACTGAAATAAGTTCAAACATTACCAGGGTTCATTGATAGTCCCTCATCCTATTGTGTGCACATGCAAATGAATTCATGGATGGACATGGAAATGCAAATTCACAAATCAACCTATATTTTCATGCTTACCCAGTTTTCTCATCACTCACCTCCGTTCTCCAGCTGTCCCCCTGTCTTCAACTTAAAATGCTTATAAAGTAATACAAACAAAGTTCATTACTTCAACATTCTGCCTGTCCCAGCATCTAGTCTCCCCCTTCACACAGTTTCAGCCACATGGCTTCCTCAATTGCTTTCCACCTGATTTTTGAGACAGGGTCTTTCTTTGAACCCAAATTTCACTGATCCTGCTAAAATGGCAGCCAGCCAGCCAGTCTCAGGAATCTCCCTGTCACTTGTCTCCCCAGCTATAGGATTAGAAGTGCATGTCACCACATATGGCTATTACATCTCTCTTTTCTCGTACATTCTAAACTCCTCATCCTTCACAGCATTCCTTCAAGCTGTTTCATTTCCTAGAATCCCTCTGCCTTTATCATTTTTACAATCATTCTTTACTGTATTCTTCTTTAGTCAAATCATGCTAAACAACCAAGGGGACAAGTGCCTTTCTCTTTTGTTTACCCTGGGCCCTACACTGAGGCAGCTATGCAATCTATACTTGGATGGGTAAATTTAACCTACTTAACAGCCTATACTTTCTGTGATATAAAGTGCAGGCTATGAACACCCTTGGTGCATAGTCACATTTGACAGAGTAAGATTCAAACTCATGTCTTCTTCTTATACTATCTACTAGGCCTTATACCATGCCCCCAACATACATAGTAGTTTCTACAACATACTTGTCTACCTCCATCACTCTCCTTAGCTTAAACAGCTATACCCATCTCTACCATTAGCTGTAGACCTTTCTATCTGGACCTCTTGATTTTTCTTCCATTCTTGAACCTATTCTGACTTTCATTTTTATTGTATCTATACACATTGTTTTATTGTTAGCTATAATAATTTATTTTTCATATTATCAAGATAGCTCTGCTCTTTCTGACTTAGACATTTATGTCCAAGAAAAATGTAGACCTTCATCTCTTGGTACCTGAGAGGAATTGGTTCCCATGTCTCCTATAGAGCCCTAAATCCTTTTATAAAATGGCATAGAACTTGAGTTTACCACACACACACACACACACACACACACACACACACACACACACACACACACACACACTCCTTCTGGGAACTCTAATATCTCTAGATTGCTTATAATGCTTAAGACAATGTAAATTTTATGAAGATAGTTGTTATGTTATTGTTTAAGAAATAATAGTCAAAGAAAGTCAATATGTTTTCACTATTTCAAAATTTTTTCAGGCCTGTGAGATGAGTCAGTATATTGAGCTAGAAAATGCATTGTCCTCCATGCCTCTTACATGCCATCTCTACTTAGACAATAGCCCTCCAACTACAAGCTTGTCTGAGGCCAATCCTGTCCTTGGGAGACGGTTTAACGGCATTTGGATGCCTGAGTGGTCCAGTGTCATCACTTTCTCCCTAATAGTCAGAGGAGTAGAACTGGAGGGGAACTTGCTAATCCATTTTCATCTCTCTGGCCTGAATTTATCTGTGTTTCTTGGGGTCACTTCATTGAATACAGAAGTTCAGAGGAATGTGAAAGGGGAAGAGATGCAGGGGGGGAGGTGCCCCCCATACCCTAACCCTGGTCTCTCAGTTATACTACCACTGCTTCCCCATCTCTACTTTAGAGATAATATACCAAGCTTAAGGTTGTGAATATCAAAGCAAACTGGTCTGTGTCACCACCACTATCAACTCTGAACATTCTCATGACCTATGACCTATTCTTTCTGTTACCACCTGGCTAAGGTACTCAATGAAAACTTGTTGAACAAATGAATGGATGAGTTCCATGTGACAGCTCAGGCCTGATAGCCATGCAGGAGACCATGGATGAGCACAGGGCCTTTCTTCTCCTGCCCCTAGCCCAAACACAGTTGTAACTAGATTGCCTCAGTATTTAATCAGTGTACTTTGCTTTTACAGTTCTTTTTCTAAGCTCAGGGCCCATGATAAGGCTTTCCCTTCCTATCAGATGATGTCATGACTTTGTTGATTTTTTATGTTTTGTTTTGTTTGTTTGGAGACAGGGTTTCTCTGTGTAACATCCCTGGCTATCCTGGAACTAGCTCTGTAGACCAGGCTGGCCTCAAACTCACTGAGATCCACCTGTCTCTGCCTTCCAAGTGTGTGTGTACATGTGTGTGTATGTGCATGTGTTTGTGTATGTTCATGCTTTACCGGTAATTGAACCTAGGGCCTTTTGTGAGCTAGACAAGTACTCTACTACTGCACTCTATCACCTCTTTAAAAAATACAAAATTTTTAGAGTACAAAACAAGGGATTTCATTATGACATTGGAACAATTTCTTTTTAACATTCATTTACCAGTGTGTGTGTGGGGTTGGGGGGGGTGGGGGCAGCACATGTGTGCCAGGGCCAAACATGTGGATATCAGAGGACAGCTTGCAACAGTTTTCTCCTTCCACCATGTGGGTCAAATGCAGGGTGTCTGGCTTGGCAGCAAGTACCTTACCCTGCTGTGCAGTCTCACTAGCCCTCATTATGACATTTTAGTACAGGCATGCCATCATAATTTTCTCATGAGTCTGACTACCCTACTCCTTCCCACCACTCCATAGCCACCTTCAGTCTATCTACCAAGACATTCATTGGCCCAGAGTTATCTAAACTTCCTGGTGCTGACTCCATGTATGCAACGCCACTCACTTGCCCCAGACTGCAGTCATTGTTACCCTCTGTTATCTCTCCCCACTCCCACTGGGTCTGTACAACACCCTCCATCCTCCTCTTCTAACAGTAGGGCCTCCACACAGCGTCTTCCCCAAAGACAAGGGTCAGCATTGTCACCAGTTCTAACATGATGGGCCTACATTCCTCGCTCCACCACAGCTTTCTGTCAAAGCCTGGGGATGAGCAGAGAGCTTGTACTGCCCTGTGCTCTGTTCATCTACCAAGAAACCTGAAACTGCGACAGGCATATCTTTCCGTACAGGGCTCCCTTGAATTTTCTTGCTTCCACTTGGCTGTAATGTGAGCCAGCACTAGGAGCCATAGAAACAGGACACCATTCAATAAGCAAACAACTGTAAGTGCCAAGAGTCAACATGCAGCACGGTCTCCAGTGAAGGAGGCTGGACAGCCAGGTTAGCCATCATTTTTAACACATTGATGAGACATCAGACAGCTTTGTTGGCAGTATCACAGTACTGTCCTGTCGGCAGACACTTATCTGGATACAATAGTCAATAGTTAGTTGTCTGTGATAAGAAAAGATCAAGTAACCACTATTTCTACCTGATACTTTCTGGCATGCCTATTGCGGGGGGGGGGGGGGGGAGATTTGAAGTAAAATCCAGATGTAGCCCAAGGCTCAATCTTGTGAAACATAGTAAAGCAGAACACTGAACACTCACTTTTTTTTTTTTTTAACTAGAAATGGATCTCTGGACAGAGTCCCAAAGTGCTTCCATAAGCAAAACAATAGATTGAACCACAATGCATTTGTCTGAGATAAAATTGAAGCTCATTCGTCAGGCTGTCAGGGGAATCGATGATTTGAACTGACACTGATGATATAAACAGATACTCAAGGTTATGGGAGTTTTGTGAAAAGCCCAAAGCAGTCAAAAATACCAGTTGAAAAGACTATTGTGATTTCATTTTTGAACATCTGGCCATGGTATCCAGCCAGTTCTCTCACCTTCCTCTTTTTTCTTCTAATTCTGATTTCAAGATGTGTTCACAGGCCAGAGCAAGGAAGTCAGCAAACAAACTACAGAGAGTGGACCATTGATGATCCCCCTTGTATCTCTGAACATTTTCTAATGCATGATGGTAGCCCTTTCTCACTTCTACAGAGCCAGTAGGCTGGGGGAGGTAAAAAAAAGAATTATCTGGCTTTCTAGTTGCTTCTGTGTGCTGGATAGTTTTATGTCAACTTGACATAAGCTGAAGTCATCTGAGAGGAGGGAACCTCAGTTAAGAAAATGCCTCCATAAGATTGGGCTGCAGGCAAACTTGTAGGGCATTTTCTTAATTAGTGATTGATGGGGGAGGGTTCCAGCCCATTGTGGGTGGTGCTATCCCTAGGCTGGTGGTCCTGGGTTTTATAAGAGAGCAGGCTGAGCAAGCCATGAGGAGCAAGCCAGCAAACAGCACCACCTCCATGGCCTCTGCATCAGCTCCTGCCTCGATGTTCCTGCCTTGTTTGAGCTCCTATTATGGCTTCCTTCAATGATGGACTACAATGTAGAAATTTAAAATAAATAAACCCCTTCCTCCCCAACTTTCTTTTTGGTCATGGTGTTTTGTTGCAGCAGTAGAAACGCTAACCAAGTCATTCCATAATACTTTCTTCATTGACTTAGACATGAGCGGAATGTTTGTGACCTTGCAGAGGGAGAAATGGGGAAGGTCTAAGAATTTTTGATGTGCATGGTCACACAAATTGTGTATGGATTGTATACACTAGAGTTATTTTTCTGGACATTCACGTTGAAACTTAAACAACTAAGGAGAGTTTAACATCTTTTTTTTTTTTTTTTTTTTTTTTTTTTTTTTTTTTTTTGAGACAGGGTTGCTATGTGTAGCTTTGTAGGCCAGGCTGGCCTTAAACTCACAGAGATCTGCCTGCCTCTGCCTCTGCCTCTGCCTCCCGAGTGCTGGGATTAAAGGTGTGTGCCACTGAGTTTAACATCTTAAATAACTAAATAAACCTCACTTGTGTTCCACTTTATCTTCAGAACACTGACAAAGGCAGCTATTATATTTAGGTTTAAAAAGAGGAAATCACATTTTTTTCCCAAGAGAGCTGTACAAATTTACATTCTGATCAACAGTGTACAAGAGTTCCTCTTTGTCGGAGTCTTGGGTGACTCTGGTGGTCACTAAACTCACTATGTAGCTGCAGTGGTTTGAATAAGAATGACTTCCAATAGGTTCATATATTTGAATGCTTGGTCCTCGGTTAGTGGAACTGTTCCAGTAGGATTAGGAGGTGTGGACTTGTTAGAGAAGGTGCCCATGCCACTTCCAGTAAGCTCTCTTCCTCTACTTCATCCTTGTGGGGCAAGATGTAAGTTCTCAGATACTGCTCCAATGCCATGGCTACTTACCTTCTGCCAACCTCCCAGCGTGGTAATCATGATGGACTCACCCTCTGCAACTGTAAGCCACTAAATAAAACTTGTTTTTATAGTTTGCCTTGGTCATGGCAATTGATTATGGCAGTAGAAAAATGACTAAGACGGTAGCCAAGACTGTCCTGGAACTTCTCAGTCTCCTGTTTCCACCTCCCAAATGCTGGGATGAGATGCTATACCATTGTGGATTTAATTTGCATTTCTTTTATGTTTGTTTATAGAAAGATATTTTTACCCTTTAAAAGTGTACTCTCTCTCTCTCTCTCTCTCTCTCTCTCTCTCCATCTGTGTGTGTGTGTGTGTGTGTGTGTGTGTGTGTGTGTGTGTGTAAGTGTTCTTGTGTGTCTCAGCACAGGTTTGGAGGTCAGAAAACAACTTCCAGGAGTCAGTTCTCTCTTTCTTCTGGTTTGTTTGTATACCACATACTCCAGGATCGCTGGGCCATGGCTTCTGGGCAATTCTCCCATTTTCACCTCCCATCTCACTTTAAGAGTGCTGGAAATCCTTGTGAAAACTACCACAACCAGCTGTTTACATAGATTCAGGGATTTGAACTCCAGTTGTCAGACTTGTGTTGCAAGCTCAGTGAGCTATCTCTAAGGCCCGTAGTATACAGTTCTTTGATGATTAGTGATGTTAAAATTTTATTTTTGTGTATTTGGACATTTGGCAGTATATTTTGTTTATTCAGACCTTTTATTTTTTTATTTATAATTTTTAATTATTTATTTTATTTACATTGATGTTTTGTCTGCATGAATGAATGTCTTTATGAGGGTATTGGATCCCCTGGAACAGGAGTTATGGCCAGTTGTGAGCTGCCATGCAGGTGCTAGGAATTGAACCCAGATCCTCTAGAAGAGCAGTCAGTGCTCTTAACCTCTGAGCCATCTCTCCAGCCCCATTTCCCCCTTTTAAAAGGACATGCTATACACATATATAGAATTACCAGTGTTTCAATTAAAGTTTTGAAGATTTTTTTTAGAAAAGAAATCCTTAAAAACAAACAAACTCATTTTATGAAACTTCCCAAGTTGCTGATAAAATAACTCAAATGTATAGATCTTGACAGAGCCCTAAGTTGCCTCAAGGATGACTCCACAGAGTTTTAGTGAAAGCACAATAATACAAAGCAAGTTGCTCCTGCACTGAGCCACTAGTTAATTATCGACTCTAGTTGTCCTCACCTTACCCAAAATTCGTTCCACTGTGACAAGTAAGAAAAGCATGGGCTACAGACAGAAAGGCTGGGCAAAATTACAAATGCTTTTCTGTAAAGAGACTTGGTACATAGAGTCTTGGTCTAAAGCATAGAAGTCAATAGAAATCATAATGAAGACTGGTTTGCCTTTCTTGGTAGTATTTTTAAAACCCTTGGTGGCGAATAGCTCTCATTGTGACCTTTAGTAATTGACTTAAAGGGACAAGAAGAAGTTGCAAGCATTTTGCTCCTTAACATTTATACATCTGAGAGGAAAATCTGGTTTCCATACAAACCAAATCATTATGAATCTAAAACAAGGTTAATATGTATACACATTCAATGTGTCTGTTGGGAAAAAAAATCATTAGCAACCCTGAAGCAGAAAATGCAACTTCACATGGCTCCAATTAGCTCTAACTACAGTCTTTAATATTAAATTTTTCTCTGGTACTTTCCCCCAAAGGGAGGTCATTTTCTTTCTTTTTTTAATTTTTGAGATTATAATATAATTATATCATTTCTCCCTTCCCTTTTCCTTCCTCTAAACCCTCTCATATGCTCCTTTTTTCAAAATTCATGGCTTCTTTCTTTATTCATTGCTGTTACATGCACATGCACGTGCGCGCACACGCACGTACGCGCGCGCGCACACACACACACACACACACACACACACACACACACACACACACACACACTCATGTTCCTAATGTATATATGGGTTCTATCTACAATAAACTAAGGAGTGCTGAGAGCAGGGGAATGGTCTTTCTGGGAAAGACCACACAAGCTGGATATCCAATACCAAATGGTCAGTCCAAGCATGCATGTGGGATCATTTTCTTACTTCAAATAATATGGAATAACTTTTAAAAACTCATCTTATGGAGAATCTTTCTTGGAAAATAGCATTCATATGCTTTTCTGTCATATCGCTAATCCAGATAGAAGGTGTACCATCAAGGCTATAATGAGAACACTACAGTTACTTTTCTCTCTTATCTCCTATCTTAGTCCATTTTCTGTTGCTATAACAAACTGCTTAAGCTTGGTTGATAGCAAGAATAGAAAGACTAGAAGAATAAGAATTTATCTGACTTATAATTCTGGAGACTGGACTATCCAAGACAATGATCTCATCAGCATCTGCTTGGACTCAGAAGGCATCAGGCACATGAGATACAAACTGCCAGCTTGGTTCTCTCTTCATCTTATAAAGTCACTAGTACCTCATGAGGAATGTATCTTCATGGCCTCTGCTTGTCCTGATCACCTCCCAAACTACTGTGTGAATTTACATTTGGGGACTTACATCCAAGCTATAGGAGTCTTTCTACTGAAAAGAATGCCACAACACACCTTATCTTTGTTATTCTTATTCCCATTACCACACTTCTGAGTTTGTAGTTGGCATTTGGCCCAATTCTGGTCAATATATAGAGCATTGCTGGCCTTAGTGATTTGGTCAAGATTGCTTTTGGTCTGAGCCAAAACAGTGAGACTTGTTCAGGATCACTTGCTCCTCATGGGAAAGTCTACAAGGGGATGACACTAGTGAAAGAACACAGGGATAATAGATAGAAGGAGATGCTTAAAGCCATCTTTTGACTACTTAGATTCAGCTGTAAGTGGAGATCTAGTTTCTACTGATGACTTTACTCTGCCTTACCTTCCTGCTCCCCATTGCCCTGGTCACTTCCTGCACAGTTTCCCAGACTTGCCCTGATCACACCTTACTCGAACTTTCTAGTACAAATCACTTACCTTGATAATATCTTAACCCATCCTCAGACCATCCAGGTAATGCAATGAATGTCTGCCTGGCCTCTCACATATGAGGACTTACACATCGTCCTTGCCTTCTTACTTACCGGTGGCGTCCCCCACCCTCAGGCAGGTCTTTCAAAGGGAGGTCTTATCTGTTTGCCCTGCCCATCTATCTTCACTTTCCTGAAACTGCATGATTAGTTTTGTCACCACATAGTTGTTTTTTAAGGCAGTATGAATTGAGTTCTTGTCATTTGTAACAAGCCACTGATCAGACTGAGCAGGGTGTATTTAGGAATGTAGATGTATATACATACATGAATGTAACAACAAATAATAAAGAAGAGGCAATGAATTTGAAAGTGAGAGGTATAAGGGAGGTTTTGAGAGGGGAAAATGATGCAATTACATTATAATCTTAAAAATAAAAGAAATTTAAAAAGCAGACTGATTTTTTTAAAGCGTTAAGGACTATTTTAAAAAATAACACAGGTATATGTTCTGGATAAAATATTTTGCACTAAAATGTATTGAATATAAACTAAAATGCAATTAAAGTGATTTCATTTATATGTGTAGAAGAGGCCTCATTACATTCAATGACACTTTCTCAAATGTGTGCTATCTTATGGCCATTAAGCAAATGAGTGCCTTTAGAACAACACTCCTAAGGTGTACTCAACAAACAATCTTAAGTGGTAGTAGCTGTACAGGTTAAAAATATTTAGTTTAAAATTCACTTTCCTTGGCGCTTACTGCAACTCAGCTGGTAGAATGCATTCCGATCATACACCAAGCCCCAGATTCAATGCCTAGTGCCACATAAACAGGGGCTAGTGCAAACATATAATTCCAGCACACTGGAGATGTAAACAGTATGATCAGAAGTTCAAGGTCACGGCTATCCTCAGCTACTTAGCAAGCGTGGGACCAGCAGCCAGAAATACATGAGATCTTATCTCAAATTAGCTAAATAAAATAATGTTCATATTATCTGGACTCACTCCAGGACCACTGAATCATAATGTCTAGAAACTGGGTCTTGGAATGTCCCCTTTTGAGAAAATCCCAGGTACCTTCAAGGCACATAAGACTTTAAGCAGCATTACAGTGTGTGTATGTGTGTATGTGTGCAAGTGTGTGTTCTTTATATATAAAGTGCTTAGTCTTTGTCTCGAAGTTTACCTAAAAGTGTCTGATTTCGTTTAATTCTGTTGCTATGAGTACTAACCAAAAGCAACTTAGGGAGCAAATCATTGAGGAAAACAAGGGCAGGAGCTGATTCAGAGCTTATAATCAGGCCTGCTTGCTATACTACATCACATTACCTCCACTTAACAACTAAGAGGTACAGTAAGAATGATGGAAAATAATATTTCTTGGTTGACTTGCAGGCCAGCATGTACTCAGCTAGTCTCCTTATACAGTTCAGGAATACCTGCTTAGGGATGATGCTGCCCACAGTGGGTTGGAACCTCCTACATCTATTATGAACAAAGATAATTCCCAACAAACATACCCATTGGTCACTTTGATGTAAGCAATTTCTCAATGGCGTGTTCTCCCCTCAGATGACTCTAGGCTATGCCAAGTTGACTGTTAAGGCTAGTCAGGACACTGTCCTAACATAAAGAAAGAATATTTCATCATTTAGAAAACAGACAGTTTTGGCTAATGTACCTGTGATAACAACTGACTCGAAATATGAATGGCCAACAACTTCAAATGTTTCTTTCTTAGGCATGCTTATATTTCCATTGTTGGATGTGCCAGAATTCTAGATGCAAACAAAACAAAAAACCCAGAACTCCTTCTGCACACAGCTAGTTTTGGAACAAAAGATAAAAAGGATGGGTGGCCAGTGACTGTTCTTGAGATTTCTACTCAGCAATTGCAGAGGTTTCCTAGTGGCACCTTACACTGGCCAAATTAGGTCAGATGACTCTTGTGAAATAGGAAAAATAGATGACATTATTTACAGAAAAGGGTACACCAGGGAGGAGCGACAAATATTTTGGACACACAACTGACATCACAAGACTTTTCCTAAAGTAAGAGAGGGAATCAATGGTCAGGTAGGTAAGTGAGGGACCAGTTACACACTGTATAACCTCTAAAGCTTTAGTGTGTAAACCAACACAAAAGGCCATGGTCCTGCATTGAAGAAGGAAAAATCAAAACAAAAAAAATCAAAACAACTAGCTTGTTAAACCCCATGTACCCTGTTTGTTTCTGCTGGATACTTCCAAGAAACATCTTAATACACACCAACAAGGTGAGCTGCCCCAGCCAGGGAAGCCTCTGTGTTACAGACACAATACTGTCTTCTACAAATAAGTGTGTATATGAGAAATCCCCATAGGATATCTCATCACAAACTGTAGCTTTAAGTTTGTCACATCTTAAAAAAAAACAATAATCTAGTATTCTAACAGGTCCTCTAAAAAGCCTGGGGAATTCTATGCAAATATCTTTAATATAATGCTAACTAGCTACAGGCTGTTGAAATTTAATAGTGTTAATGGAGACTCAGATGAGGTGACTCTAAAAAGCCGGTTCTTCCGGGTAACTGAGAATTCCAGAAAAGATTTTACTTTTAAATCCTTTTTATTACTCTGGTTGGAATTAGACAATTCCTGTAAATTAAAGCAGCACACCTTTGTTTCCCCACTTATGGGAAACTTGACTTTAAAATGCACAAGCAGCTCTGTAGTTATAAATAGGCACAGAAACACTGAAGTCTGCCCCTGACATCATTGGAGCTAGTTTTCTGCTTTCTTTTCCCTCCGTTCAAGCACCTGCTTACACCTCTACTTCCTAAGGTCTATGATGCTTAGCATTTCTGCTGCTGTTTCTTGGTCTTGTTACCAATTTTCACCCTCTCAGACAATATTGCCCTGGGTTTTCCTCCCTGACTGATCCTTCAATAATGAGTTCCTCCAGTGTCTGTCCCTGATATTCTGATGTCATGCTCTGCCTCTGCAATAGTGAGGGAAGCCACTCTCTAGCCATCTTACTCAGTTGGCTCTGTCTCCTACTACTCGTTGCTCCTGAACTATGGCACCATATTCCAAGGTCATTGTCACCTCATGCCATAACTTCACCTCAGTGTTTCCCAATTACAGTTATTCTTTCTGCTGTTACCAGAGTTTTACTAACAGTTGTGCGTCTTAAACAAAAGATTGGTCATTATCTCTAGGCCCTCCACTTCTGTCATTCCTGTGCCAATGTATGCCCAACAGCCTGTGTGTTCTTGGAAATATGAGCCACATGCCCTTGTGTTCAGATACAGATGCCATTTTATGGTGTCCTAAATATAGTATCATGGTTACAAGGACAGACTTTGTTACCCATTATGTTTGTGAGCCAGAGTGCTCTCTTCACTACTTCTTAGAGTGTGGCTTAGCTTCATTAGTCAACTTCTAGCCAGGTGTGGTGACTAACCACCTCTAATCTCAGCACTAGGCAGGCTTAGGCAGGAGGATGGAGTGATGGTTTGAATTAGAATGGCCCCCATAGGCTCATAGATTTGAATGCTTGGTCACTAGGTAGTGGTGTTATTAGGTGTGGCCTTGTTGGAGGACATGTGTCACTGGGGGGTGGGCTTTGGGGTTTCAGAAGCCCAAGTCAGGCTCAGTCTTCCTATTACCTGTGGATGCTGATGTAGAACCCTCAGCTACCATGTCTGCCTGTGTGCCACCATAAGGATAATGGACTGAGCCTCTGAAACTGTCAGCCAGCCCCAATTAAATGCTTTCCTTTATAAGAAAGGGAAGTGGTCATGGTGTCTCTTCACAGTAATAGAACTGTGACTAAGACAGAAGGCAAGTTTGAGGTTAGCCTGGGGTTACAGAATGAGGTCTTGTCTTGGGAATAAGAAAGGAAGAACATTAGTCAATTTCTCTGTGCCTCAGTTTCCTTATCTCTTAAGGAATAAATCATGTGTCCATCAGAACTTGATGACAAGCCCCTATTGCTCAATACAGCACCTGTGGTGGTGACAGAACATGAATAAAGTTGATACTGACCAGAAACCTTCCCCTCTGCTGGCCAGCTTACATAGTACTAGAAGGTGCTGTGCAGGCTCCCAGAGTAAAGTGGGATCTGTACTAGTAGGTGCTATACAGACTTCGGGATTGAGGGGGGTTGGGGGAAGGGAGTCATCAGTAGTCTTACCCAGCTGTGAACTCTGGGTACTGAAATAAAAACTGGTGTGGCAAGATATGTCTACAGAGGTAATAGTTGCATGAACCTTATAGATGTAACCAATTGCTCTCTGAATTTAAGGCCCACTTCATGGGAAGAAACACATGCCCAGTACTGCAAATCTGGCCAAGAACCCATGGTTGGTGAGCTCTGAGTTCCCAGGAGCAAAACTACTACTGTTGTTGTAGTAAGTGGACATTGTATCCTACTGCCCTCTAATCCTTACCTTAAATCTAAATCTACCTTACCTCTAAATCTAAATCCAAAGATTAGAGCAACTCTCAGACCTCATCAGAGAAGTCTCTTTGCATAACAGATAGTGGTTAAAGCGGAAACTTAGACCTGGTTAAAGTGCAGAGACTATGTGTCAATGGAGTGCTCAGCAATAAGTGGGACATCTACATCACACCTCTTTCCCAAGGCTCAGGACCACAGAGGAAGAGACAGTAGACAGATGATATGAGCCAGATCTGAGAAGACCAGAGCAAAACAGTGTCTAATACACATGACAGAACCACTGTACTCATGAACTCATAGCAGCTGTGGTTGCCAGCACATGATCAAGGAAATATTTTAGCATAGAGAAGGAAGTATTTTATGGCACCCAACTCCTGAGCAGCAAGACAAGTGATAACTTCCTGGTGAGGGAGAAGTCCATTTCCTTTGAGGGTATGGCTCCTAATAGGTTGACCAGGCTCCAGTGGGTGACCCTATACCCAGGGGCTTGTGTGCAGCACAAATTAGAGTTGATGAAGTTGATGGGTTATTTAAAAGAAAACCATGAAGTTATGAAGTTGTGGGGTAGGTATGGAGGCAGAATGGATTTGAAAGGAGTTAGGGGGAAGTGTGAGGGATAAATGCAATGTAAACATAGTCTATTAAATTCTCAAAGAATTAATAAAAACATTGAAAAGAAAAAGAAACATTGCAATATCTACCTCTTGGGGCTGTTGAGAGGATTACTTTGGTAAACAAGTATGAAATGCCTGGCTACATAGTATGTGTGTAATATATGGTAGTTATTAATATTGTAACAATGTTTTAGCTTATTCTATCATGCTGGTCTATTTTCACTCCCATTATAATTGTCTTCGATAGACACAAACCCTGTTATGTCATTCCTTGGCTTCTGCTAGTTTTCTACCATTTAAAGTAGAAAGTGCAAGGTCTTCAGCAGGATCTTTAAGGCCTTGTAACATTCTATCTCCAGACTACCTCTGATTTATATCTGACTGCCTACTTACTATATACCAAACTTATTCCCTGGCCCACAGTCAAATTTCTCACTGTCTTCAGGCACTCTTTGTCCTGCCCTAGCTTTGTGCCTTTGTATTTATTACATCTGTGGTGTCAGTGAGCGGGATCACCCCATGCCCCAAGGTTCCCAGAGAAAAAGGTAAATCTGCCACCACAGCCTGTCCTGTTGGGCCGCTGAGAGGCATCGGAGCAGCTTCCATATGCTGGCGCCATCCTGGTGCTTCTGGAGTTTAGACTCGGCACTTCTGAGATGATAAAGACAGATCCAGATAAAGAAAAACCTCTAAAGGTTTACACTACATTTAAAAATATATGTAGGCTTGTGAGAGAAAAAGTAACAGGAGGAAATAGAGTAGCCATTTGTGGTAGCCAACTCCGGTAGGATTTGCTGAAGGAAGCAGAGGCAGGTAGATTTCCACAGAGAAACCCTGTCTCAGAAAAAAAGAAACAAAAGGAAGTAAAAGTAGAATAGTAAAAAAGCCGCCTAGAGATGAAAAATACACAGAGAATCTGGATACTAAATGCCATACTGTTGTCTTTAAATTGTTTGATTTCGGAGGAAAGAATTACTGCTGCTAAAATACATTTGATTATAAATGCTGCTAAATTAATCCAACTAATACATTTTAAAAATGCTTTGACTTCAAAATTTAAGTCTAAGGGCGGGCTACTTAGAAATAAAGGTTTTGCTTGTATTTACACAGAAAATAAAAAGCTGTGGATTCCTTCCAGACTAATATGGTTTGATCAAGCAAGACCCCCCTGAAGCTGAGACGATACAGCCTTACAGACTACAAAAACAAGGACTTGGTCAGGTTTCTATGTTTTATCATGATCCCTATGGTATATGAACATCGCCCCTAATCAGCAGGAAGCAGTTTAGAAAGAACGACGCCCATATTCCCAAATATTGTTTATAAGTGTTTGTTTTCATTTAAGTGGGGTTGGTTATAAATGATAATGAGCATAATCAATATCTTTTTAAAGAAAGAAAAGGGGAATATGATATAGGAATGAATACTTTGCATTGGTATAGATTTTCATTTATTGATATAACTTTAAGGTCAATTTTGTGATATGTATATATCTCCTCTTGTTTAGGTATTATGTTTATACAGATCTTTTACCTATAATAGTCAGAACTTATAATTAGGTTAGTTAGGCTTTCTAGATTTACAGATATGTATTTGAGATGGATAGGTATTCTTCAAACCTTTCACAGACCTACAGAAATATGGCATTTAAATGGTTTAGGGTTTTTCTTGGCAGTGAGACACAACTGTTCCTGGCACACCAATTACGTCAGAAAGGAGGATGGGCATTGAAGAAACTCGTTATGGAGTTTGCTTTCAACATGGCAAGATTAGCCATTTGAGCAAGAAACTGTTCTTGCCTAGACTGTTTGTTGCTGTAAAAACTAACAAAACAAGACAGTACTGAAGGGTTCCTGTTAAAATGGAGAAGTGTGCTAGACACACATGGCTTATAGGATGAAGATGGATGCCCCAACGTTACAGAGGAACTTTGGGTGATGGTCCAGGTAGCGAGATGTCCTGTCAATTCTAGAGTTTATATATTTTCCTTCTGTGGTCTTTGATAGAGTTGAAGACAGATAGTTATGGTTATAGTTTTCTTCAGTTATTATAAAAGATAAGTTACCCTTCTTTTTATTTAGACAGAAGAGAGGAGATGATGGGGAATGTACTGTGTATGTTTATCTTATTGACTGTTAAACAAAATACTGTTTGGCGAATGAAACAGCAAGTTAGGCAGGACTAGGAGTCAAAGAGGATTCTGGGAAATGTAGTAGAGAAGTGATGATCCAGACAGGAAATGACATAGCAAGAGACTCATATTTAAGAGAAGGAGAAACAGGAAGGGTCCCTTTTTGCCCCTTCCTCCTCCAGTGGCAGGATGTGAGCCAACAACAAGGGAGGATGCAACAAGACATCCGATAAGATAAGTCTTATAAAATATATAGATTTATGATAATTGAGACTGAGCTAACAGATGACAATCCTCGTCATTGGCCAGGCAGCTTTGAACCTAATACAAGTTTCTGTGTATTCGTTTGGGCCCTAACTCAGGAGGGTGGCTGGCGTAAAGCACATACGTGGCGGTGGGGCTCAGGCGGCTTTTGGTGGAAAGATTTATCATAACACATCTGCTTTAGTTAGCTTTCTTTTTATTAATTTTTATTTAAATTAAAAACAACCTTACTTTACATACCAATCGAAGTTCCCTCTCCCTCATGCCCTCCTACCTCCCCATCCCATCCCCCCCATCCACTCCTCAGGGATGGTGAGGCCTTCCATGGGGTATCCCAAAGTCGGTTGCATCTTTTGGGGCAGAACCTAGTGCCCCCACCACGTATCTAGGCTCAGAGAGTATCCCTCCATAGGGAAGAGTCTCCCAAAGCCCATTCGTGCACCAGGGATAAATACTGTTTCCACTGCTAGAGGACTCATATACTGCCCCCACTCCCCATGCGCCCAATAACACCCACGTTCAGGCGGCCTGGTTCGATCTTATGCTGGTTCCCCAGCTATCATTTACTCAGCTTTCTTAAGGCATGCTGCTGTAACAACTATCCTCACTTCCCATGGGTCTTCAACAATATGGGTCTAGTTCCTACTGTATTAACTACACATCTGCAGGCTGGCCTTAGCTCTATTTCAGAGTCTTTATTCTGGGAGCAATAATGAGCCACTCCTTTCTGAAATGGACTTCTATAGCAGAGAGGAAACAGTAACATTGGAAAGTTGGTAGACTTTGATGTTTTGCTTGGAAACACACAAAACTCTTCTAGCTCATGCTTTCTTATCCTAAGCAAGTCACAGGACCAACCCCAGCCTTGGTCAGGGTGGAAAATCTAAACCTATCACAGAGAGGTGGATGAAATAATTTTGAACAATAATGTAATAAGCTTCCCAAGTTCCCTGTGTTTGAAACGCCACTGCATGTCCCTCCTCTGCTAACACTAAGGTTTTACTCTTGCCAGTAGGCACAGTTATCTCACTTGTCTGCATTTGCTCAGGGTCCTGGCCCCACTTCTAATAAAGCGCTTATCACATTCTACTAAGAGTATCTGTTTACATCTCTCTTGTGGGCAAGGATCACTTCTTGATTTTCCTCTTCCCAGTTCCAAGCATCTCAGAACATGTTGACAGAATGGATGAATAACTAGGCTTTTTACTGTATCAGACAAGGCAGGAAACACTCTTCTGTATCAGCAGATATTTGTGACCCTGCACATCTTTATTCAGGCCAGGCAGAGAGGTGAAGACCAGAGGAAGGCAGTTTCTGTCTTTCTCTCCACACCACAAAATGTTAAGTGTCGTTTTCTTGTTTTCCCTTAAGTCTGTTGCTATGTACCAAGAGCAAACACCTTGGAAAGGTTCTGTTTATGCAAATAGCCCTGGGCTAGGAGTATACACTATTCAAATGAAGACAGATCATGCCTTACAATGTTCATTCAAACTTGGCTATAAATCAGAGGATTTATGAAACAGACAAGACCATAAAAATTATCTCCATGAGTCACCAGTATCTTGTTTGGGGAACTGGGTTGTTTTTGTTTTCCTTGCAAATACTACAGGGAACTGCTGAGGTGCTCTGCTTTTCATCCAATCTACTTCAAATTCATCTCCAGCAGGTCCTCCATTCAGTCCCTGTCACTCCTCCAGGAACTGTCCCTGAACCCCCTGCTGGGTTTTCCTCTGAATGTCCTCCTGCTCCCTTTAATATACAAAAATCTTTGTATCAGGCATTACCTCTCTGGCCCTTTTGTCATGGTCCCCCAACAGTCTCTTCCCACAAACAAGCCCAGACTTATGATTGCTTGGTGAATATTTTTTTTTTACATTATGATGATGTAAAAAGGAGTAATCACACCCCAAAATTTTGAATTTTGACTTGTTTCCCCAAATAGAAATGCTCAGCACGGCACCATCACAATGCAGAGCAGTGGTGGTGAACCACAATTCCCAAGTCCCAGTGGATCTCAAAGGTCAACAACAGTGTTTCTACTGCACACTACGTGGCCAATGCACAATGTTGGGGAGCTACATGTGTTGCCAACTCATTGTGGTCTTAGGAGGACACAACCCCATTGTGCACTTGGGATCACCTGCATTTGTCTATGTGTCTGTTTCTTCTTAATGAAACAAGAGTCCATTGACACAAGACACTTCATCATCTAATTCTATGCACTTGGTGCTAGCAGCCAACATTGAAGTAACATGCTCACTCAATTAATACTTTACATCAAGCTGCTGTTATACTGAAGGCAAAGCTTGAAGTTGGTAAATTTTGTAGCTTGTAAGGGCACAATTTTAAGCACATTTTGATCTGACACAATCTTTTTCCATGAGCAATGGAGAATGGATTTTTTTCTAGTGGACTCTATAAGTGAACTTCTGAAGGTTAAATATAAGTTCGATACAAGAATTTTGGGAAGTGAACCAGTTCTCACAAAGATTTATTAAAATATTTAAGAGGGGGGAAAAGTCCACACTGAAAGTTCATTCTGAAAAAGCAAAAATAAATAAATCAGGTTGCATTAAGTTAGGAAGCTCATGCAGTGCTAAAGAAAGGATTAACACCATGAAGAGACAACATATGGATTAGGAAAATATTTGCACATATCATTTCCAATACAGAGTTAATATTCAACATTTACAAAGAACTCTTACAAAAGCAGAAAGAAAATCAATTAAAAGATAAGCAAAGGAACTGAGCAGACAGTTCTACAAAGAAACTATAGAAGTGGTCAGCATCATCAACATTATATTATTCTTTAGAAAAATGCAAATTCAAACTGCTCTGAGACACTGCTTTACACCTGTTAGGAAGGCTAGTGTCAACTGTTAGCCAAGATGAGAATAAAAGAAGAGCTGATGAACAGTGGGTGGGGCTGCTCATTGGTACAGTCGCCATGTAAAATACTAGATGAGTCCTAAAGAAATAAACAATGGGACTGATATGGCCCAGCAATACCCCTTCTAAAGTGTGGAGAGTGATGAACTTATGGAGAGATCTGCATTCCTGTGTTCATTACAGCATTGTTCATATTAGCCAAGATATAAGAACAGTCAAAGTGTCCATAGACAAAGATAAAGAAACCGTGACATATATAAATAATATTAACCCTTTAAAGAGGAGATTTTATCATTTACTATGGCATGGATGGACCTGGATGATATTATACTAAGTGAAGTACTCCAAACCAGAAAGAAAATATCACAAAGTGTCATTTACTATGGACCTGGATGACATTATGCTAATGAAGCACACCAAACCAGAAAGAAAATATCAGGTCTCACATATACATAGAATCTGAGATGTGAAGATCACATGCATACTGAGAAGATAACATTCCACTAGAATGGAATAAGGGATGAAGTAGGAGGAATTGGGAAAATATAGGTCAGAGGAAACAATGGAACCGACATAAGATGAACAAGTGTCAAGGGCTAATGTACAGCATGAGAACTGTTGTTAATAAAGCATGTTATACTTGATAATAATAGTTAGTAAATCAGATTATATTATAGATCTTGTTAAATAAGTAGATTTGAGCTGCTAACATCTCTCAAGCAAAACAACAATGTGAGATGATAAATGTGTTAATTTTGTTTCACTGAAGTCACCATATTAACACACACACACACACACACACACACACACACACACACACACACACATATATATATATATATATATATAATCATGTTGCAAACCTCAAATATAAATAATGAAATTTATTTAAAAAGAAGAGATGGCTACCTTCAAAAGAAACATTTTTTTTTCCAGGAAAGACATGATGGTGCATGTCTGTAATCCAGAACTCCGGTGGTGAAGGCCAGAGGATTCAGAGTTCAAGATCACCTTCAGCTACGTGTAGTCAGTTAGAAGTCTACCTGATTTGCATGGGACCGTGTCTCAACAGACAAAGCCAACCAAAACCTGACAACAACAAGAAACATTAGCAACATGTCACAAATACTGGATTTCAAAGGAAAAGTTACATTTAAATATTTTTCATTGTTGGTGCAGAAAAGCAAACACATCCCTCAGATCCAAAACTCAAGAAGAATTTTAAGTTATATATCTTAGAAAAACTATTCCACATGCTGATCTAACCAGATCCTCTAAAGGAAAGGAAGCCAAGTGCAGATTGCTCTATTTAATTATCTCAAGAAGGAAAATTTCAGTTTGGTAACTGTACTACATGTTATGTAAGAGACCATGAGTATCAGAGAGAGAGAAAGGGTGAAAGAGGTTGTAGTTAAAATAAACCTTCACAGAACCCTGGTTCACATCAGGGACATGGCCAGAATAAGCAAGGCTACTGGCTTTTGCCAGGGTCATGTTTGGAGGTTGTTTTTTATCATAGCCCTTGCTTTAAAAAAAATCATAATTTAAGTACATAAGGGCTCCCAACATTCAATGATCTCCATGTGCTTCCCATTACAGCAGAAGAAGAAATGTTGTGGTGGCTCCTAAAAATTGGATAGGGATTTTCAGATCTTGTTCCAACTTGGCAGGAAGGTTGTGTGCCAACCTAGACATCAGGAAAGCCTGGGTCATTCCAAAGAACGGGGACATGGTCACACAGAGAGAATCACTAAATTGGTTTTCCACTCTCGTCTTCCTGCATCTACCTGGCCTTTGATTACTGGTCTGCTTTACTCATTGTAGCAACATATTGCCCATGAGATCTCTTGCTAGCTGATCCACTGGATTTGAAGTCCCCTGAAAGAGCCTGTCAGTTCTCTTTTTCATTCACTCCCTACCAAGACTGAATGTTTTATTCACCCAGTTCAGTGAGTCCTCTTCTGGACCTTCCAGCTGCAACCCGGAGAGTGTGATAGCACCAAGTCAGCTACAGTATCACCATTGGTTATGCATCCAATGCACCTCCCATTTTCTCACTCAACACTTGTTCAGTTACGTGTTCCCTTCCTCAGCCATCCTGACTTATATAGGTTTGTGCTTCTGGTTCTGGTATAAGCCTTTGATTTCCTGTCTTAATGAGGCAGGATCATCCGGAGCCAATATCTGGAAGCATAATGGAAGATAGGACACCATGGAAGGCACAGCCAAAAGATGGATTTCAGCATGATCTATAACAACGGTTGCAACCATCTCTCCCTTTTCCAGACCGTGTCAAACACAATCCCTGCTTGCTGAAGCCATGGCTGTCTGCATCTTCTGTTACTTGTATCCAAACACATGCCTACCTCATCCACCAAATCTGTTGAAGGAGGCTAAATCAAGGGCAGTCAGAGAAAAGCCAGGATTATCAGCTACCACAGTGAAGGGGTAATAGTTTGGGAGTGGTAGAAGGTATTCACATTTTCTTGTTTCTTAAATGCCCCATTATTACCTACTTCTCATGCAATTTAGAGTGAGCTTCAAAAAATAGAGTTCAAAATTTCCATTTCAAGACATCAGTGCTCACACAGAACATACCAACATTATGACTTTGTTCTTTTGACTTATGAAAGTTCTTCCAACACTAAGAATTTTTACCATCAGCTGGGCGTTGGTGGCACATGCCTTTAATCCCAGAACTCGGGAGGCAGAGGCAGGTGGACCTCTGTGAGTTCGAGACCAGCCTTGTCTACAAATCCTAGTTCCACCATAGCCTCCAAAGCCACAGAGTAACCCTGTCTCAAAAAAACCAAAAAGAAAAAAAAAAAAAGAATTTTTACCATCTACCTACGTCAGTTAGATTTTCAGTTTATTATTTAAGAGAATGTTCAGCCAGGTGCTGGTGGCTCACACCTTTAATCTCAGCATTTGGGAGATAAGCAGGTGGATTTTCTGTGAGTTTTAGGCCAGCCTGGTCTACAGACCAAGTTCTAGGACAGCTAGGGCTACACAGAGAAATCCTGTATCAAGAAAAAAAAAACCAAAATAAACAAAATTTTACAGCCAGTCTAAGCAAAGTACAAATCCCTGTTTCAAAATAAAAAGAAAGAGAGGGCTAGATATATAGCTCAGTGATAGAGTGCTGAGCAGCATGCATAGGGCCCTAGGTTCAATTCCACTCCTATAAAACAAATTAATGGAAGAGGATACAGTTTGCTATACCAAGATTTGTATTACCTGGCTCCCATTATGAAAGCTCTACCCTAGAATTCTCGCTGTAGGCTACTTGCCTCTGGTTACTCAGGTAGAAGATTTGAACAAGACTTTCAAGTGGATTTTATAATTATTCTTTGCAAATGATGCTTTATATAAAACTTCCATAATCATTTTCCAAGTGCTAGTATACAGGTTCCTATAGTCATAGTCCTTATTTCTGTGAAAAATGGAGAAGCAAAAGCTCTCCAAAGTGGTAACATCTTACTGATGGATGGGTTATGGATGCTTGCTCCTGGAGCACAGCCAGGGCCCAGGCTCCTGCAAACATGCAATTACACTGGGCCCATTACATCAAAGCCATCCTCTGCTCTGGCTCCAATTTTAGACTGGGTACATTGTTTCATCTCCTCCTGCATTAGAATGCAAATAGTTCAGAAGAATTGGGTGCAAAGCAGTGTATTCATCTCCCTTTAACTTTCTTATTTAGAAACGTGCTCACTAAACAGTAGAGAAAGGGAACAGATTCATCATATAAGCTTTTGTACTATTGACAACAGCCAGAATGCACTGAGTTATTTCTGAACCCTGTGTGCACACCATCTCTGCTAGCCTTCATGTTAGATCCTGATGAAAGAACTTCAAATATTTAGTGAGTTCTAGGATCACCAAGGGGCCAGACTCTGGGAACGTAGTCACAAAAAACCCTAGGCTTCATGTCCCCTAGGGGAGCCCTGTCTCAACTCATCATAGGTATTGAAGCCTCCAAAGTCTGATGGAGTAGGTACCATTGTAATAGAGTAAGGGCTAATCAAAGGAACTTAGGTGTATGTAGGAGACCCTGACCTAGATGAGGATGGGAGAAAAGGCCTAAGGAAAAGATGTTAACCCCAGCTATAAAGAGTTGTAAAGGCAGGAGCTCAGGAGATGACACAGCTGATATTTTGCTTGCTAAGCAAGCATAAGGAAGTAAATTGGGATTCCCAGTATCCATGTGTAAAAAGTCAGGTGGTTTCAGGCAGGTGTTTGTAACCCAAGCACTGGGGATAGGTTCAGAGACAGATTGGCCATTGGTGAATAGATGGCCACCAGATTCTGTGAAAAGTTCTGTCTGAAAAAAGAAAGCAAGATAGAGCATGATCCAGGAAGAAATCCATTTAACATCAGCCTCAGGCCTCCACACACATACACATACCCATGTGAACACATGTGTACACTACAAACATTACACGTGTACCCAAAGCACTGTCAGGCAAAGAGAAATGGGTACTGTACATAGTAAAAATCCTCATAGGCGGAGGGGCAAGACGCTACTAGATGTCATGATGTCAGGTAATGCCTCTGAAGGACTGAAGAGCTAAGAGAAGAGATGGGGACAAGACTAGGGAGGTAAGTGCGGACCAGATCTTGGGCTTTATCTTAAAGACAAAGCAAAGCCATCAAAGTTGGTGATGGCTGTATGTGGGGAGAAAAGAATATCCAGACTTAAACCCAGATTTTGAGAAATTAAGGAACTTTACATGAAAACATTTTAAAGTGACTGAAAATTTAACTTCGGGGCTTGATTCCTTCTTACTATTTTCCTCTTAGTCCACACACATCTGCCATCTTCTAGTCTGAGCAGCTTCATGCCCCCAGGTCCCTTTTTAGTAACATATCCATTGAAGGACCATCCGGAAGCAAGAGTGACTGTATGCACACTAGGGGTGGGGTTTCCAAGAATCCTGCTCTTCTTTGTAGTGACCCTTATAAAACTTGGAATCTGTACCCTCGTGTGTGTGTGTGTGTGTGTGTGTGTGTGTGTGTGTGTGTGTGTGTGTGGGTGTGTGTGGGTGTGTGTGTGTGTCTGTGTGCATGCAGGTGCACATGTGATTATGTGGGCCAGAAATGGATGTTGAGCATTTTCCTATATTCCTTCCTTCCTTCTTTTTCTTTTTTCTTTCCTTCCTTCTTTCTTTTCCTTCCTTCCTTCCTTCCTTCCTTCCTTCCTTCCTTCCTTCCTTCCTTCCTTCCTTCCTTCCTTTCTTTCTCCCTCCCTCCTCCCTCCCTCCTCCCCTCCCTCCCTCCCTCCCTCCCTCCCTCCCTCCCTCTCTCCCTCCTTCTCTCTCTCTTCCTTTCTTTCTTTTTTGCTATAATCTTTCACGGAACTTCAAACTCAACCATTCAGCAAGACTAGCTAGCCAGAAAGCTCCAAGAATCTTCCTGCTTCTGCCTCCCCAGTGTTAGGATTCTAGGATCATGACAGCACATCTTTTATGTGAGTGTTGAGTATCCAAACTCAGGTCCTCATAGTTGCATGGCAAGCATGTCGCTGTCTGAGCTATCTGTCTATTTGAGGAAATCTGTGTTTCTGACCCATTCCAAATGTCCCAAGACTCATTTTACTTCTCATCTAAAGAAATACTGTATTAAAGTGACATTTCCTTGCAAGTGGGGGCTGTAAGGGAAGCTATCTGGCTAAGAAATCCCTATTGGATGGTTGAATGCTGACAGTGTTAACCCGTGGGCAGCATCTGGGTATGGATGAGCAGATTGAGGGTCTGAGGAATAAGACACTAGTCCAAAGTTATCCAGGTACAAAGTTCTAGGCCAGAGGCCAAGAATCTGTTCCCTGAAAGGGAAATTGTTAAGGCTTCCCAGTTAAGCAGTTTCCTCTGATTGAGTATCTGCTTCCAGCAAAAGGAAATAGAAAACACATTGAGAAATGGAAGGAACTTGAAGGAAATACCCTAAACACGAAGCAAACTCTTTTCTTGGGGTGATCTGAGATAGTACCGTCATTGTCTATGCTTTAAACACTCTTCTGGTAATTGACATATACCCATCGTACACAGAGATGGCTTTCAGGAAGACATTTTTATCCAGGCATATGTGTTTTGACCATATGTATCCCATGTCCTCCCTTTTGTAATCACTGCTTCACTAGTCCCCTTCCTAGCCTCAGTCTCAGGTCTGTTTCCATGTCACATGTGCACACACACACACACACACTGCCTGTAATGATTTTATGTATTTATATAAAATCTAGGATGTGTAAATAGGAGAAAACATACTATTTGTCTTTCTGAATGTGGCTTATCTCAGCTAACAGGATCTCCAGTTCCATTCACTTTCCTGTAGATGGCAAATTCTTC
Source organism: Cricetulus griseus (assembly GCF_003668045.3). Taxonomy (NCBI): domain Eukaryota; kingdom Metazoa; phylum Chordata; class Mammalia; order Rodentia; family Cricetidae; genus Cricetulus; species Cricetulus griseus. The sequence continues at coordinate 340,829,286 of NC_048595.1, read as the reverse complement.
TTCACAGCTGTGTCGTGCACATATGCCACATGTTTTCATCTGGGCTAATTCTCTGATTTGCCCACTGTTAACAGGGCCACAGGGAGCATAGCTGTGGGGGCTATCTCTACCATTCTGACCCAGATTTCCTTGGGTGTATTCCCAGGAGTGGTTACCTACCTCACTATTAAAAAGTCCCATAAAAGTCAATGTGTCTGCAAAAGGAAATTCATTTTTTCAGTTCCAACTAAACCCCATTTCTCTCCTCTACTTTTTTTTTTCCATTATGTTTTCTACATCTGGTTAGAGCTTTTATTAAGATATCTAATTTTACTCAGATTTAAAAGAGTAAAAAACAAACTCTAGCAGAAGATCTATATTCTAATGTAACTTTAGATCCTTTAACAAAGCAGCTCTTAGATCTTGTCCTTTAAAAATTATTACATTTTTTTTTTGTATTGTGTCTGTTTGTTTTGAGGGGTCATGCCTTGGTGCATGTGTGGAAGTTGAAGGGCAATTTTGGGAGTTGGTTCATTTCTTTCACCATCGAGAACATCAAATTCTGTTTATCAGACTTGTCAGCAAAAGCCTTTACATGCTGAACCATCTGTCCAGTCTGGATCTGGTCCTTTTGATACTCAGTAAAGAGTCACTCCCAACAGGGGAAGAGGCATGCTGAGATCTGCTGATGAGAACTTGACAGTTTTCTTTAGAACTAGAAAGCAGTGCTTTAAGAAGCAATGCAAAAGCCAGGCGGTGAAGGCACACCCTTGACCCCAGCACTTAGGAGGCAGAGTCAGGCAGATCTCTGTGAATTCGAGGACAGCCTGGTCTACAGATTGAGTTCAAGATGGCCAGGGCTACATGGAGAAACTGTTCAAAACACAAGAACCCCCCATCCCCCCCCACCAAAAAAGCACTGCAAAAATGCTCTGAGCTCTTTGTTTGCTTTTGAAGCCCTCTAACTACCGTTTCTAATGCATTTTTATGATCTGTCCACAGGATAGGATGTTATCATTGAGGGACCTCCTGAACTTGATCTCCATTTTAAAATTGTGTTCTTTGGAATGTTGGCTCTAGTGTTAACTTTTTCTCTTACGTTTTTTAGAAGTTAGCTTTCAATCTTGTTAGATCATGTTTAAACAAGAAACGGTAATGCATTTCATTATATTTCAAAGAACTATGGTTATAGTGACTGTCTCTTAACTGTAAAACACAATTAAATGAGTTAAAGTAATTCTGTATGTTAAAGATAATTCAATTTTACAATAGTCAGTTCTCAAATAAATGACAAATTATTCATTTCCAAAAGGCCAAAAAAAATCTGTTCCTGAAAATGCTATAAAATTCAAGTATGGTATTATTAAATTTTTAAAAAGTGAGGCCAGGGTTAAGCACAAGATTTCACAATCTTATTCCATTAAAGAATAGCATATGACAAATACTGAAGTAGAATCACAGCTCTATAAATTTTATTTCACAGGTTGGAGTAGGCATATCTAAGGGTCAGAGGCAAAGAGAGACAGTGCAGGAGAGGGGAGGGAGGAGATCTGGAGAGAGGGTGAGAGTTCCTCTTTCTTCTGCAGTTCCCAAGAGGGAGGCAGACCCATCAGCTCATAAGGGAGTCTGCAGAGACAGGAAAAGTCCCTTGCTAAATCTCTTAGATAAGTTTGGAAACTGGAATGGACCAAGTTTTGAGAACAAGTGTTTTGGTGCCTTACCTTGATGCTGTGACAAATGCCCCACACTATCAAACTAAGAAGAGAAGATTGTGTTTTGCTTCTTGGTTTGAGAGCATGGACAGGCATGGCAGCAGGAGTTCAAGACCACATCGTATCTGCAGTCAGGAAGCAGAGAGAGATGGACACTGCTGCTCAGCTTCCTTGATCTGCCTCTCCTCTCCTCTCCTCTCCTCTCCTCTCCTCTCCTCTCCTCTCCTCTCCTCTCCTCTCCTCTCCTCTCTCTCCTCTCCTCTCCTCTCCCTCCTCCTCCTCTCCTCCCCTCCTCTCTCCCCTCCTCTCTCCTCTCCCCTCCTCTCTCCTCTTCTCCCCTCCCCTCCCTTCATCCCCCTATCCCCCATCCAGCAATACAGCTGGAGTAGTACTACCTTGGTACAGGATGCCTTCCCTCTGTCATACTTCTCTGGAAACACATTCCAAAATATGCCCAGAAGACTGTATCTTAGGTGATTCAAAATTAAGTCAACAATGATGTTTAACTCTCATGGTAGGAGCAGAGAGACTGTCAGTTTTCACAGTTTAGAAATTCTTTTAACTGGTCCTTTTCATATTTACCTCATCAAATTCTCACAAGCCCGAAGGTATCACTCATACTAATGATTTCTCAGATATTGGTGATTTTTGGTGACACAATTCATCCATTAATTTACCAGAGGTGACTTTGTACATGCAGGATCCAGAATTACCCTGAAAGACTTTGAGTGATTTTTTTTCCTTCCTGTACTCAGGATACAAGGATGGGTTTTAGACATTTGTTTTCTATTTGTGAATTATATACACATAAGAACAGATTTCCTCCTTTGACTGTGAGGTATGGTGGCAGATCTTGCAGGGAGCTTATGAACTGTGGAAGTTTGGAGAAGACTGGTCAGAGAGTGGAAAGGATGAGACAGGAGAGAGGGGAAGTATGACAAGCTAACACAGGGATGAGGAGGAAGCGAAAACAGCTTGAAATACCACACATATCTCATTACCCTTTCTCCCACCCCACCCTTAAGGTCTCTTCTTCCCTGTCAAGATCCCCTTTCTAGTTTCGTAATCTAAACACACACACACACACACACACACACACACACACACACACACACACACACACATGCACAAACATTTCAATCTTCATAGAAAATATGCAGTATTTGTCTTTGTGAGTCTTGCTTATTTTGCCCAACATAATGGCCTCTGATTGCATCTATTTTCCTGCATATGTCCAGATTTTATTTTTCTTTATGGTTGTATAAAACTCCATTGTGTATATGTACCATGTTTTCTTTATTCATTCGTCTATTGGTAGACACATAGGCTGGTTCCTTTTTTTGTGTGTAATTGTGAATAGTTCAGCAAATATTATTATTAATTAAAGCGACTATTAATAGTAAACATGGGTGCTCAATGTGTCTGTGATAGGATTTAGAGTCCTTTGGGTATGTAAACAGGAATGTTACAGGTGAATCGTATAACAGTTCTGTGTTTTTAAGGACTTCAGTTGAGGAACTTCCATATTGATTTCATTTTTATCCACAGCAGCACATTCCCACCTGCAATGAATAAGTTCCTCTTTTTCTACATCCTCACCAGCATTTGTTGGCTATTTTTTTCTTGGTGACAGCTCTTCTTACTGGAGTAAGATAGAATTTCAAGGCAATTTCCATTTGCATTGCCCTAATGGCTTAGGATATTGAACACTTCTCAAGTATTTTTGGCCATTTGTGCTCCTACTTTTAACAGTTGCCTATTTAGTCTGCTAAGCCATTTTATTGACTTGCTTGTTTTAGCTTTGCAGTTCTTCATGTATTCTAAATATTAAAAGTTGTTACATGTGCAATTAGTAAATACGAAAGTGGATAGGAGGCATCTTGCAGAGACGAGGGTGATCAGCACAATGGATTCAGGAGAACAGGGGAGGATGGTGGAGGAGGAGCTACGGATAAGAACAAAATCTATGGGAAAATGACATGAAGAAAGCCCTTATGATGTAATAACTTAAAAAACAACGAAAACAAATTCTCCTTGTGTTCTAGAGACCCATGTGCCATTGTAAAAACAACTGGATGTCACCTTTTTAGGAAAGAGGAAAGATGGGCATGAGGAGGAAAGTTATTTGTTGAAAGAGCCAAACTCAGTGAGTGTAAATGTCTGATATGTGTCATTCAAAGGTTTCTGCTGCTTCATACTATGTGCCAGGTCCTGTGAGGACAGGGGTGCAATGCTGAAAAAATGCTGAGATAATTCCTGTTTGTGTGGGAATCTCCACTCTATCAAAGACAGACAGTACTCAAAAGGTGATGGAGGATGAATAAATGTTTAACCTTCAGGGCTGCTGAAGGTTACAGCTCCCCCACCCCAGCCCCACCTCTGTATATGTGGAGTGGGTAAGGAACCTGTTCTGGATTCATTTTATCTTCATAATAACACTGCTCTTATTTTACACAGGGGCAGGAGACTCAAGTCTTAGAGAGAGAAAGATGAAGCCTTATACGCAATCAGTGACAGTTGCTCAAACCCTCCAAAGTCAGGAATTAGTTATTTCAGTTTGGCTGTCACATTTGGCTGCTCTTAGTGAATCATTCAGATAAAAAGTTGAAGGGGCAGTCAGTGGCACAGCAAAAGTTGCAGAATGCTGTCTCCTTTATCCCAGCTTGTACTTCTCCTGTGCACAGGTTTCCTATGCCTTGTGTAAGGCAGAGAGCTGACAGCCCACATAGGCATGCCGGCCAGAGCCAGGCATGTGGACTCGAGCTGTGGGCTCGAGTTATGCTTTAACTTCTCATTTGCTCTGTGGAATGGAGAGCTTGGCTTACCAACTGTGTTTATTTCTGTTCAAAGCTTTGGAAATAAAAGGTTTGTGCAGATGTTTCCAGGGCACCCTATAGCCTCCTCACCAATGTCTGTGGCCAGGGTAGCCACCAGAGTCAGAAGCCATGACTCACTCCAAACTGGATGTTGCTGCTTCTTAAAATATTGTTTTGGTTTTAGTCTCAGGAAAGTTGCTGTGTTCCTCACAAACACTGCTAGGCAGGCAGAAGGGGTGGCGAGCGTGGGTGGGATTATGTGAGCTATTTTGTATGACCAAAGTTTGTTTTAACTAGTTTTGTTTGACTCATTATTTTCAACACCACCTTTGACCCCAGGAGAGTTCCAAAGTTGACTAAATATATGTGTATTGCCAGAACTTTGCATTTTATAAAGGGTAAAGCTGAGTCCCCCAATGATTAAGTAACATGACCCACAAATATAGTTATATAACTAGTGATATAGCATTTTGAATAGAAATGTTCAACAGAAGAAAACATAAGACAGGTGTAGAAAAGTAAGTTTGGCTTCACAGATTAAAGAAACCTTATAAGACACATTACCATGTGTGAGATAGTAGTATATGTGCCCATTGCCCATTTGTTATAAAAATAAAACATGGGGAATACTTTTACGATAGTCGGGAGCAATCATGTATTTTCTAAATAGGGAAGATTCGAGGGAGATGGGGGAGATCAAATATGAAGGTTGGGGGAGGTTTGTGAATTCTAGCACCATGAGGGATATGGCATAGTTAAAATACAAAGCTTGAATTGTCCAATAGAGCAGCTGCATGCTACATGAACTACTTAGATTCAAGTCATTACAATGACATAGAACTTAGCAATTCACTTCTTATCACACAAGCTGCATGTAGTTAGTGGCTGCTACACTGGACTGTACAGATGTTGAAAAGATTCAGCCTTTAAGGGAGTCACCTAGGAGAGGCATTAGAGAAAAGGAGAGGCACAGAAGGAGAAGCCCATGGATGGGGTGCATAAGGTGACCGTGCCTCCCTAATCACATGTTGGAATCCTAACTGCCAACATGTGATGGTATTAGGAGGTGACCTCTGGGAGGTGATTAAATGAGATGGAGGATTTGCTCCATCATAAAAGAAACTTCAGAGAATGTCCTCACTCCGTTTTCTATGATTTTTTGACAGAGGGAGAAGATGACCATTTATGAACCTGGAAGCAGGTCCCTTACCAGACACCGAACCTCTCCGGTGCCTTGATCTTGAACCTCCAAGATTCAGAACTATGGTTATTGTGTAAGTCATTAAGCTGATGTTTTTGTTGTACCAAGCATTTCAGACTTGGATGGCAACATTTAGCAAGAAAAGGCTGTACTTGTTAAAGGGGAGTAAGAGACTTGGGCTATGCTGGATTGATCCCTAGGAAGATCCTGAATTGGGTTGGACCGGGAATAATGGCCTTGGCTATCTAAGTCTTTGTGCAAATCTTTAAAAGTGATGCCCCTCTAGGCAGAAGCATCCCTGGCATTTGGGATGGTAGATACTCATTTTGAAAAACAGAAAGTGTACCTTTCTCAAAATAATGGAGACAGTACAAAGATCAGTGGTTGCAGGACCTGGGAAGGAGTGAAGAAGGAAGAAGAAGGAAACGATGACTTAAGTGGAACAAAGGGATCTTTAGGGTATGATTTACTCCCTGTGATTCAGTAATGGTGCATACACTCTATCATGCATGTATCCAAACCCACAGAACGTACCTTACAGATGAATCCTAATGTGTGCTGTGGTCATTATTTCCAATAACCTCACTAATGCTGACTTGTCAGCTGCAATGACTGTATCACACTGATTCAAGTCATGAATAGTTAGAGGTTCCTGAGGTGGGGTGGAAGGGCAGATGAGGACATATGGCTCTTTCTACCCTTTCTCTTTTTTAAAAAGCTAAAACTGCTCTAAGTAATCTAATTAATCACAAATGGCTTAACTGTTTCCATCAAATACTTTTGGGCACTTAAAATTTACACGTTTGCACAAACAGTAACATGACAGCAAGATGCAGTAATTCAGTTTCGACTGATAACCTAACATTACTACTTACAGTTGTATAAATATTTGTCAGAGGGGGAAAAAACCAAAACTAAATAGTGTGCTTTGCTTGCAGGTGTCCATCGTGTCATTCACTCACCCTTGTGAGCAGAATGAACACTGGAATGTCATTCCCATTTTCTTCTTCCCCTGAACTCTCTGTGCACTGCACAGACTGTAAAACTGTATGTAGACCACCCACTCCCCCATATTACTATTGAAGGTCTCTACCCTAGAGCTGTCACTCGGTGACATTCTCTGTAGGAGACCAAGGAATGACTAGAGAAAGGGGCTGCCTAACAACATTATACCCACAAAGAATACTGTTCTGTGGGTCAAAAAAAACAAAAGAAGAACCACCATCAATCTCTGAGAGATGCTAGAGCTGGCAAGAAGTGTAGATGGAAGCCCAAAGGAAAACAGAAGCAAAGATACCATACCTAGAAGGTCACATCTGCCAGGCTGAGTTCTCTGAGCTGGGGTCTGGCGTTGCTGGGATTCTCAGCCAGTCCGGTTCTGTGCAGCAAAGGCTAGGATCCTGCAGGCCAGGCAGAGTTGGGGAGAGGAGAAGGACTAGAGTAAGTTACACGGGCAGGCTGTATATATGTCACAGTCCAGAGGCTGGAGGGAAAGGGGAGAAGGGAAACACATCCCAGCAATGACTGGAATGCATCAGCTATGCAAAACAAAACTCCTGGGAAAACCAAGCTGAGTCTTGGATTGTGGTTCAAGGAACAAGCCATGGGATAAAGAGCTTTGCCTTCCAGGCCATCAGCTAGTACCCAGCCCAGGTTAGGAGTTAGCAATGTGTTTCAGATGTCATTGTGAGAGGAGTGGCTGGGGCCAGCGTAGCCTTCTAGTAATCCCGAAAAGAATCACCTGCCACAATAGGTAACCTTAGCAGCCTGCTTCACAGAACAAGTGGGAGGGGAGCTGTGAATTAGGATATCTACTCAATCCCAGCCATTCGAGGGAGTCAATCCAGAAGGGCACTCAAGTCAGATGGAAAATTTCTACTATGTTCGGAATAGGCCAGGCCTTCTCAAGCTTGGTCTCTGTCCACCTGCCTCTGAGTCATCTTGGCATCTGGTTACCCACACACATTGTTGAAGTCCACCTTAGACCAAGTGAGCCTGTTTCTTCAGAATGGGGTCTGAATGAGGACCATGGGGGTCTGAGGAGCATGGGAGTCCGAGGACCATGGGAGTCTGCGGACCATGGAAGTCTGAGGACTATGGGAGTCTGAGGACTATGGGGGTCTGAGGACTATGGGGGTCTGAGGATTATGGGGGTCTGCGGACCATGGAAGCAGGAATGCTGTTAGTGGTGGGGAAAGAGTGTCAATATCACCTAGAGGGTTCTGTCAAGCACACTTATCTCATTGTAACTGTATGTCATTGTAACTGGCCTGGCAGGAATGATAATGTAAACAGACACTCCTTCCCTTCATTTTGATTATCAGACCACTGAAACAATGGACTCTAAGAAACTGGAATCTCCCCCACCCAACTCCCCTTGCCTCCCAGGAATCTCATGTATAGAGAAAGGAAGTCTAAAGCCTTGGATAGCCAGAGGGGAAACTTTCTCTCAGAAAGAGATTTACAAATTGTCTGAGTATGTTGTGGAGGAGACAATGGGTTCATGGTAGATGGGACTCTATCTTGACTGGCTCTACTTAGTTGTAATAAACCTGGTCCTCTACTCCAGAGTTTCCAACTAAGTACCTAGCGTAAGGTCTGAGGACCCATGTTTCTGAGGAGTTCCCTGGACTTACTGTTGACCCAGGAACACACTTTGGGAAACACTTGGTTTAAAATGCTTCTCTTTTCCAGGTAACATCTTAAACGATAACATCCTACTTGCTCACACGCATCATCGAGTTGGCTCCCAACTGCCCTGCTACTCAGATGACTAACAACCATGACCTTTCTCTCACCTTGTTAGATAACTTGTCATTTTAAATGGACAATACCCGAGGGAATTTCACCTTGCCAGGATGAAATTGTGGATATTGTTCTGGTTCCAAATGTTTACATTATATCAGCCCTGTCCTCTTGTTTGGCAGTGACAGCAAACTGTCGTGTGACTTCCAGCTTCAAAAACTAAAACCCAGCCCTTCCTTTGCTTGCCCTAAAAGATAGTGTGCAGGGGAAAAAATGCTTACGAAGAAAGAGGAACCTGTGGATATTCTGAAATTTAGAAAGTGTTATTTTGGGGAGGCATTCTGGGACAGGATGTCCCCACATCAGTTAGAGGAAGCCAAGCTTTGATAAACACTATTTTGCCCTGCACAGATCAAAGGGAACCATTTATTCAAGGAAGGGATGGAAGTATTTGATGAGGTCCTTCTGCAGACACCCTGTAAACAGGATAAACCCTATCAGTGAAAGCTTAACCCACAGCCAGGCCAGATCCCCAGGAACAATGGAGCAACCAGAACTGTGGGTGGCAAGGAAAGAGGTTCAGTCCTGACATGATTTTTTTCTGCCAAGGGAATGGCTGTAAACAGGATTAGTCCTAATGAGATTATCAACTTAGGACCAGCAGGCCAGGGATGGAGACTTCAATGTTCTATAACAAAAAGACACAGAAAATGCTTGTAGGGTGAGAGGATTGCAATGCAAGAGGTAAGGATTTTCCTGCCTAACTTCCTTCCAGCCAGGGTTGTGTTGCTCTTTAGATTAGTGATTTTGAACCTGTGGGTCATGACCCCTTTGGGGATTGCACATCAGACAATTACATTACAGTTCATAACAGTAGCGATGTGACAGATATGAAGTAGCAAAGAAATAATTTTATGGTTGGGGAGGGTCACCAGATAAGGAACTAAAGGGTTGCAGCAGTAAGAAGGCTGAGAACCACTGCCTTGGATGAAAAGATGTTACAACTATTACCCAATAGAAGTAGGGGACCAGGGCTTAAAACACTTCATCAGGGCCACTTCAAAGCCTGGACACATTTTGTTTTAGCAGAGTGGGAGGGAGTTGCTGCTGTCTAGGGACATACAATAGAAACATTCTTTCATAGCCTAGAACATCTCTGTCCAACAGATTTCTTCAGCATCCCTACCTCCTAGAGGGATGAAGAAGGAATCCAGCTAGAAAGTGATACATGACAAGTTGGGTACCTAGCACAGCAACAGGTGGGTGGGAATAGGTCAGCAATCCTTGGACCTCATTCTGAATGGATGTTACCAGGTCATAACTCCCAAGAAGGTAAAAATTGGAACTTGGATTCAGGTGAAAAGAATAAAGAATATATGTATTAGCTACAACTATGCCAAAATACATAGTATGACGGTGAGCTTTAATTATCAACTTGACACAACCTAGAATTACTTAGGAATAGTCTCAACAATGGATTGTCTACTGTAGCTATATCTATTGCGGACATAGCCACAGCCTAAGGCTTCTCCTGACACTGACCAGGCAATGCTGCTTCTCCTCGGCTTATCTGGACTTGTCTTTGTTCAACACATTTATCCCAGGATGATTGTTTGGAGTACCATGTGGCTTACTCCTGGGGCATGAGGACTTAATCCTAGGACACAGGCTGCCACTCCGCTAAAGTATCCCAGTTTTGTTGTTGTTGTTGTTCTTGGAGAACTCTTGAGCATGCATTTATTCTCAGTACAACTCTTAGTACATGCTGGACCCTCGTGAAGGATTCGCCAAAAACCTGAGGGAATGTCCCAGTCAAATCCAGTCCCTCTGGGTTAGCTATTGATCCTGTCACAAGAGAAAGTGTGTGGATTCCAGAGGAGGAAGGATAGGATCTTTTTGTGTTCCCTCTCTTCTGAGTCTTCAAGCTCATCTTGACTAAGGCCAGACAAGAAGGAGTGGGCAGTCATCCCCCAGGAACTGAGACTCTAGGAGAGCACACTTTTCAAATGTTCCATGGACAAAGAGCAATGGAAGCAAATGTGTTATTGAAAATACTGTCTAAGTGCTTGATTGCCATCATCATTTTTACCGAGTGAGATTTCCTACTGCCTTCTAACTGTAAGACTGCCACACTCATCATGTGACTGCAATATCTATTTAACAAGCTTCCAGAGACTTTCACAATCCTGCATCCACTGGGCCTATTGTGCCACTTCTTTGGCATCTAGCACTTTGAAAATCATTTTCAATTTACACTTTGATCTTCTGTTTCCATCTAGGTATCTGTAGCTCTTGGATTTTGCAGTCTTTTTGAAGATGGTTTTTGGACTCCTTGCTGACTTGTGTTCTTTGTTGAGTTCCCTCAAATTTTTGTCCTGTTTTTTCTTCATCCCTCACCTCCCACTTTTTCAAATTATACATTGAACATCTCATCTGTGGTCTCAATTGTGGCCACTATACGAATAACCCCAAATCTAACACTCAACTCAGGAAATCCGTCCTAATTTTTTTTGGAGCTCAGTCCTTTGGAACTTGGGAAGGAACATGTGCCAGGCCACACTTGGACAAAGTAACAAAGGGCCTTGGGTTGATGTAAGATGCAAACATCAGTTGGTGTGAAAGGTACCATGGGAACTCGCAGGAGAAACTGAACTAAAAATGAGTTATCAGCTTGTGCTCTTCCTCTCTCCAATTCATGTGTGGAAACCAAACCCCTTTAAGCAGTGACATTATGAACTGGGTGCTTTGTTATCTGCTAGAATTGGATGCAACCATGAAGGAACCCCCTACCTCCTGCAAGGAGCGCTACCACTGAGCTTTACTCCTAGCCCTTGTGGCTTTTGGAAATAGCAGCCTGCATTAAGATGAAGGAACAATCAAACAGGATACAGTCTTGAAGGACTGGGGTCAGTTGGGGAAAGCCAGGGGCCAGGTGCAGAGAGATTCGCTGGCATCTCACAAACTCTCTCCCTGATTCTGATGGATGCAAAGCCATTGCCTGGGTCAGTGTGCTCCTTATGGAGTCAGGCTTGATATGTACGTGCTGATTTCCAGACAGGTCTTCCATGAGGCTTTGCTAGATCCTTCCAGGGGACCTTCTGGCTTCTTCCTCTGGGTTTGGTTGAGGTTTGCTCTCGATGGTCCTGCACCTGACTCATTCTTTGCATTTCCGTGTATTATCGCACCCAATCCTTGGGCTTGAGGTGGTCCTTTCAGACTGATAACTCCCAAATCTGCATCCCCCACCCCTACTTCATACAGGAAAGTGCATCTATAGAAGCCCCCCAGATACCCAGCTGAAACTGAGCTCTTCACACCAAGTCTTGATGCTCTGCTCTCTCTGCTGGATGACAATGCCATCTTCCCCTCTGTCATTCTAACAGAAACCAAACCTTGGGGCCCTCTTAACTTCATCCACTTCCTTTATCAGAAGGTCAATTTGCCTATGACAACCTGTAATTTAATCTCTCTACTGCCTCTTGTCATCTCTCACCTGGACACATCAGTGGTTTCCTACTCAGTCACTTATGTCTAGTGTTGCAGCCTCCAAGTTGGTCTTCCAAGCTATTCTAGAATTTTCTTTCTCAAGGGAGAAGTTGAGAATCTTACTACATGGCTCAGTGTCTTTTCATTGCCCATGACTACATACAATTTAAACACATGCCTGGCACAAATCCCTCTTCACTATTTGCCTTCTGACCCCTTGGCATAGGTTGTTTGCTGATGCTTCCAAATTCTACCCCAGGCTTCACTACCCGTGGGCAGCTCCTGAACAGACCTGCTCTACAACCACATCTTTTTACCTATGCAGTCACTATTTGCCCTGCCTCTTACTTCATCCTGGACAACAGAAGTAGATGCTCCTCTTTCTTTCAGTGCACCCGGTGATTACCAAGCACAGTTGGGGTCTTTCTACTTCATCTGAGGCTGCAAAGAAGCAGCAGAACATAACCAGTGGCAATCCTGTGCGCTGAGACTCTGTGATGTTTTTCTGTAGCTTCTGGGGCTGATCATTCACTGTCTCTTTCCAGAAACCAAAGGGTGATCTAGTTCCTATTTTCTTCTCAGAGCCATGGACAGGAGGGAAGAAGCCTCTCTGAGGTATACACTCAACACATTCCTCCTCAGAAAGCCAATTGTTTGAAAGATGATGGCTGTATTTCCAATTTTCCAGAGGTGGATTCCATACAATAGTAACTGTCCTCATTTAATGGTCTGGAATTCTTTATGACCTGGGCAAATCCTTTGACTTCTATGTCCTTCAGATCTCTTATTTGTAAAATGGGTGTAAACAAGTCACTATTGTAGGATTTGAAATAGTGCTGGGCATAGGGCAAAAATATGTAAGTGTCTGTGAAATCAGTTAATCTACCAATGGATCCCTATTAGTTTTGGTGTTGGGGCAGAGCCAGGATGTTGGGCTGGATGATGTAAGTAGTGTAGATCTGTATACCTAGGCCATTAAAATTGCTGCCATTGCTGTTGTGATTCTTATTTTTATATTTTTAACTAACTTTTAAAGTTAGGACATAAAGCGATGGCTTCATCTTGACATCTTCACACTTCTTACTTGTCCCCTCCCCCATTACCCCCCTCCCCTGTCTCCACCAGCTACTTCCCTTTCTTCCTTCAGTTAATCCTCACTTCTGCTTTCTTAATACAAACCATTCCATTGTGTTTTTATTTCTCACCTCCCTTATAATCTCTTCCTCTGCCCTCACCCCTTTCTAGTTATTGAACATTTATCCAAACCTTTTAAAGTTCAAATACATCACACACACACACACACACACACACACACACACACACACACACACACACACACACACTTTCAGACCTTGGTCCCACCTATAAGAGAAAACATTTTATTTATTTTTCTGAGTCTGACTTATTTTGCTTAGCACAATTGTTTTCAGTTGCATTCATTTTATTGCAAATGTCAAGATTTCACTTTTCTTCGTGGTAGTACAAAATTCCATTCTGTAATGTACCACATTCTGTATAATCCTTCATCTACTGATGGACATGTAGGCCAGTTCTATTCCCTGGCTAGTGTGAATAGTTCAACAAATACATGTGTGCACATATCTCTGTGGTATAACTTGGAGTCTTTTGGGTATTGAAGAGCCAGCCTGCCTCCATCTTAGACTTAAAGGCCATCATATATATATATATGTATATGTATATGTATATGTATATATGTATATGTATATATATATATATATTCATTCCTGTTTATGATTAAATTTCTGTTTTTCAAGAGTGGGTTATACCCTACCTGTAACCTTAACTACAAATGATTTTGCACTGCCTGTTCCAAGAATGGCAATCATGTCTTTATTTCAAAAAGTTGTTTATAACCATTTTGCAACCCTATCTTTGTTTTAAAATATCGTATGATCACCTAATGACTATCTGTTCTGACTGCCTTGTTTTGACCACCTGTTATGTCCTACTCCTCTTAACTCCACCCATTTTGCCTGCCAGAATAGGGAAATACCCCACCCCTGAACCATAAAATCCTTGTTTTCCTCATACCTGATGCTGACCCCAGAACCCTGTCGTAGAGGGGAGGCAGCCCATGTATACAAATAAGAAAGTTTGCTTTAATTAATTATTTAATTAATTTGGCCAGGGTGATTTGTGTTGATGGTCTTTCTCCTCCCATCTTTGAGATTAACAGTATATGTTTAGAAGTGTTATAGGTGAATCTTCTGGTATTTCTATTTTTAGCTTTCCTGAGAGAACTGCATAGTGATTTCCATAGTGGCTACATTAGTTTATATTCCCACCAGCAGTGAAGAGGGGTTCTACTTTCCCCACATTCTGGTCAGCATTTGTCATTATTTGTTTTCTTTATGATAGCCATTCAGAGTGAGTGAGATGGAATCTCAATAAATGCTGTCACTCCTGTCATCTGGTCCCATCCTATAACAAATCCACAAAGTGGGTATCATTTGCACACTTTGCTGAGAAAAATAGGATCCAAGACTAAGATGCTCAGTGCTACATAGCTTCGCTTTAGCTATGGAGCCAGGCTCCAGATTTGGGTCTATACCACTGCCACAAGCAACCTCTCCCTATCAAGGGACATGCTCTTTCATGGGGCAAGTGTGACTTAGGAATTTCTAAGGATATCCCCATAACTTACTGGTTGGAAAGCAGTTCATATAACACATACCACAATTCATAGGCCAGCCAGTATTTGTGCTGACAATCCTTAGAAAATGAAATTGACACGATTCTCTTTTTAACTGCAATGAACAATGTGTGTCTATCCTCCCTTGTCCTCTCCACACACAGTCCCACTTCCCAAACTGTTAGCTAATATTCCAGAAATGATCTGTGTAAATATGTTCTTCCCACTCCTTACCACAATCAGTGTATTTTGGGCTGCCTTCCTTTGTTATTTAACACTTACCCAAGCATTTAAATTCAAATGCTCATTTCTTTCTTTCTTTCTTTCTTTCTTTCTTTCTTTCTTTCTTTCTTTCTTTTTGGAACCATGTTGGGAATATCTAGTGACGTGTTTCCAGATCAGGATCCCAATCTGTACCATCAGAGCCCATGGCTTCCCCATGCCCCATGCCTTGGGTCCTCATCTCAGGAGCAGCCCTGCAGAGGTCAGGGGGGAGGGGTCTGTGGCTGCAATTGTTGTGTTATCACCTATCAGTTTGAAGAACTGACTGCCACTACAAACAAGGACCTCAGAATTTTTCCTAAGTTCCCACTTCCACTCACGCTTTTAAAAATTTCTTTCTGTTATCACCTACTCCATCCCCATACACTTACAGCTTGTTCTCTTGCCTGACCCTAGGGAACATTCCTATATATTCTTACTTCTAGCAGGATAGAGACCTGAATTTGAAGGGAGCAGGACAGTGGGTTAACACATACAGTTGACTCATTTTGATTGTTGAATGCTCTGGCAGGAGGCCTCACAGGTGACCTACTTCCTCTAGTGCCTTGGCAGACAGAGGGAACAATGGCCAGAAAAGACCAGTAACTTTCCCTAAAGTTCATTGACTGCCAGAATTAGAGACAGCACTGTCTGAAGACAAGCAGGGCCAAGTATACAAGATACAAAGTTGTGTGCAGGGGCAGGGATGACAGCGAGCTTGGAATCCCACGGAGGTGATAATGAGGATATAGACACTAGTTTTCAGCCCACCTCTCAAGATATAAGTGTGGTTGCTCTGTAAGTAAGGCTTTTCCCTATTAAATACTCTTATATTTCTACCTGACTCCGGATTGGTAATTTCCCACTATATATAAGATATGCCTCTGTTTTGAGAGGATCTTCTCTCAGAGATAATCTATGTATTTGAAAACAGTTTTTTTTTTTTTTGAGGTGCCTCTGAGAATTTATTTGTTCTGCCAATACATATTTTTAAAAATCATCTATTTTTATTTATCCATTTACTTTTTCTTTTTAAGGACATTTTATTAATTTTCTTTGGGAATTTCATACATGAGCATTGTGTTTACTTTTCCTCCCTGCTGTCTCCCTACTGAAACCTCTTCCCCTCTAAGTCCTCCAATCCCCCACTCACTCTCAAATTCATGACCTTTTCTTCTTTAATTATCACACACACTCTCCCACCTTTGAGAGCCTCCTGTATGTTACATGTCTTTTAAAAATTGGAAACAATTTTTAAAATACATAAAAGCATCATGTTGTCATGGTGATATCAGATTCACTGTCCACTGCCTCAGGGCACAGTTGAGGAAAGGGAGGCAGAAAGGGAGCCACCCACCGAGAACCTTTGGGATGTCTGTTGGCCGGGACTCCTGCCAGTGCCACTCTGTTGCATTTCTATCCAGTATTATTACAGAGATCTCATTGTTAAGAACATGTTCTTTGAGTTTCCTGCTTATCGCTAAGCTGAAGAAAATATGGGCTGTTCCCCTCCCCCATTCTGTTTGCTTTTCCAACCTTCAGCTTCTATGACCTTAAGAAAACAGTATGTGAAAGCTGAACTGATCCAAACAGCAGCCTGTTAGCAACTGGATAGGAGACCTGGAATGTCACCAGCTAGACAGAGGTGTAGGGTTCTCTGAACACCTTTCAACAGTTTTTTTCCAAGTGGCAACTGGTTCATTTCCACTGAAACACCTGAAGATGCTGGGTGAGCAGTATATTTCCTTAGCTGGTCAATGACTGATGGTAGTTACATACCTCAGCAGTGGAGTTAGGAGCATAGAATCTCTCTTGATTAATGTTAACTTAACTCTTAAAGCCCTTTGCATTTAGATCCATGCACAATGAAAGTTGAGACTGGATCACACACCATGCTCAGAGGTCACAGTTCTTATTAAAATACAAGTTTGGTGGACCAGATGGCATCCGGCACCACTTTCTGCTTTACCATTGATGAACCTGTGTAAAGTAACATTTGCAAGGCATGTGAACCAATTCTGGACAGTACATCAGCATTGTTTGGAGAGACTCTATTATGCATGTGCTTAGAAAAGATTTATTATCTATTGTTTGGCCAGAAACCTTACGTCTTTTGTTTGGGTAGACGCAGCCAGTGTCTGTCTGTAGGAAAACACAGTACAAAAGCACAGGTGGAATGCTGGCTCTTTCCAAGCCTAAATGGAAGAATTATGTGATTTAGATTGTGGAGTAGTGACTAATCTCAGAGGCTTTGGAAACTGCTCCCTCTCATCCTTTCTGCCCTCCCTTTCCACTTCCATTGAAGAGCAAGAGAATGCTAGGTAAATATGATTAGGCTCATTCAGCCTCGATGTTAGGGTCCAGTCTTAACACCTTCCGCTAAGGAGCTACTAAGTACGTTGTCAAATAGATCTTGTCTTTGAGAAGAGTGGAGCTCACTTGTGTTTCCTCCCTTTAATTTAAAGATTGGCCTTATTTTTAAAGCTATGTGTCTGTGGGTGTGTCTATGCATATGAGTTCGAGTGCCTGCTGAAAGGGGTGGATCTTCTGAAGCTGGAATTACAGGCAGTTGTGAGACTCCTGACATGGTGAAAAAAAAGAACAGAACTCATGTCCTCTGCAAGAACAGCACCTGCGCTTAACTGCTGAGCCATCTTTCCATCCTCACTCTGTTGATTTAATGTACTACTCCCTAACTGCAAGAACATTTCCCAGTAGCTATCTTCAACAGTCCAATCCAGATAGCTAGAATCCCCAGTGCTCCATTTGACTAGACCCTCAAAAGTGGGGTGGAGTTCTTGCATAATCCTCTGCCTCCCAAGGCAAGAGAGCATTAGGCAAAGTCTGGTCCACACCTTCCTTCTTTGTTGCATCTCTGATGATGCTGTCTTCCTCCTTGTCTGCTGACCACCTGTCATCTTGGTATGGCCTCTCCATCCAGAGCCCTAGCTGATCAGCTAAGGCTGTCCCTGCCACACTCTACTGGGCCACAGGTATAGACACTACCTTTAGACTGTGTTGGTTGATGGGACTCAAATCACCATGTCTTCCTCAGCATGGCCCTCCTTGCCTAGTTTTCTATTTATTTAATTATTTTATTTCATTTCATGTGCATTGGTGTGAGGGTGTCAGATTCTCTGGAACTGGAGTTACAGACAGACTGCCATGTGGGTGCTGGGAAATGAACCTGGGTCCTCTGGAAGAGCAGCCAGTGCTCTTAGCCATTGAGCCATATCTCCAGTCCCCTGCCCTGATTTCTTGGAACCTTAACCTCACCATCAAGCCCCAATGTTTTTACCTTCAAGCAATAGTTCTCACTAAGGATAATTTCTTCAGCCCAGGAGACATTGGCAATGTCTAGATACATTTCTTGGTTGTCATAGCTTGAAGAGGGAATGTTCCTGGTATCTGGCAGGCAGGAGACATGACTTTTGCTAACCAGGTTGCATGGCTCAAGACAGCCCCAATAATGACCAAGTACTCAACCCAAGGATATAGTGGAGGCCTTTACTCTTTTCCCATGATTCTGGCAGAAAGACAAACAGAAG
The DNA here is from genome assembly GCF_003668045.3 of Cricetulus griseus. Classification (NCBI taxonomy): domain Eukaryota; kingdom Metazoa; phylum Chordata; class Mammalia; order Rodentia; family Cricetidae; genus Cricetulus; species Cricetulus griseus. Next base: position 340,810,885 of record NC_048595.1, on the reverse strand, counting down.
AGAACAAAACACAATCTGTCCCAGGCACACACCTAAATATCTTTGTTCACATCCCCACTTCTCTACCAGTGCTGGAAGAAAACAGCAGGGTCTTGAAAAACCCCTCCTCCCACATTGCACATGGTCCTTCTCTCACTGCGAAGGATGAAAATGGACACTCTATTTGGGCAGAAGAAACACTCATGTGGGAGGTTCTGAACCCTGGCTGCAATCAGGTTCATGATGTTTACCAATTTAAAAATACCCCAAATACCAGAAATCAATATGGAGGTTCTTTAAAAGCTAAAAATGGAACTGCCATATGGTCCAGCTCTACCACTCCTGGGTACATACCTAAAGGAGTCTATGTCAACATACCATTAAGGTATATGTACATACATTTTTATTGCTACTCTTTTCACAGTAGTCAAAAATGGAATTATCCTAGGTACCCATCAACAGATGAAATGATAAAGAAAATGAGGGTTATATTTGCAGTGGAGTTTTATTCAGCCACAAAGAAGAATAAAATTATGTCATTTGCAAGGAACTGGATAAAACTTGTGATCTTGATGCTAAATGAAATAAATCAGATCCAAAAAGACAAATATCCTATTTTTTCTCTTATATGAAAACTCTAGACTTGAAGGAACACATACACATGCACATGCATGCATGCATACACACACACACACACACACACACACACACACACACACACACACACTCTCACACACACACACATACACGCACACATTCACTCTCTCTCTCTCTCTCTGTGTCTCTCTCTCTTCTCTCTCTCTCTCTCTCTCTCTCTCTCTCTCTCTCTCTCTCTCTCTCTCACACACACACACACACACACACGAGACATAGAAGTCAAAAGTGGAAGGAGCCTCTAGGGAAAAGAGCGTGACTAACGTGAATGGGAAGGGTGAGACAAGAAATTTAGTGGGCAGTGAATATGATCAAAGTCTATGATACACATGTGTGAAGATGTCATAAAGAACAGTTGTATATATATCTACTTTTAAAAAAAGAGAGAAATAGAATCTCCATATAACTAACTAAAACAAACAACAACAACAAACCCAAAACACATATCTAGAATGCAAATTAAATCAGCCTTGGAGGAGGACCTTGTGGTCTCTGTCTTACTCCCCAGAGAAGAGTGGTACAGCCAGAGCTAATACCCTGTGGCCTGGCCATCTGCTCAGTGGGGTATGTAGGACAGACCTCCCCAAAGAACTGATATTACCCTTCTTAGTCTTTTTGCTGTTTACACATCCTTTAGGTCAGCCAGCCTCCAGCAGGACACTCAGTTAAATTTGCAGTCAGACTAGGTCATCTAGGAAAACAGAACTTGGTGCTTCAGGTCAGAGTTTTCTTATCTTGAACTGGGATTAAGTCTAAATCAATATTTACTAAAACCAGGAACAGAGAACAAATAAACAATTAAAGTTATAATCAAGCAATCTATGCTAGCCACTTAATTTAGAAAAAAGAGATGCTTCCTTTTTTTTTTTTTTTCCTTTAGAAAGAGAAAACAATCCCAGTTTGAAGCCTTGGGGTGATTTATGGGCTTGTGAGAAATAATGGGATAGTATAACAAATCATAAATACCATCTCCATGAAATATGACCATCCTAATTCTGCCTGCTGACTCCCCGTTTCCACACAATGGAGTCTTTACAAGGCAAAATTAATCTGGCATTGACCTTGCCATCTTTTCCCGCTTTGACAGATGAAACCAACAGAACAAAATTCCTCTCCACTGTCCAAGAATCTCTTCACCTTAAATACCTTCCCCACAAACATACACATTTCCCCCCTGTAATGAAGTAAGCTTGGGACTTGAATCCGAGCATCCTGGATTCTAGTCTGTGTATAAATACATCTTTAGAAGGTTTTTAGCTTCCTTCATTTGTAACATTTTTAACTCCCCTAGGCTGCTTCTCCATCCTTAGATTGAAGAGGTCCCTGTGGAGTATGTAAGTTCTTTCCCACTTAGGAATTAGCAAGCAGGCAGATCACCCATTTGACACTCTTTCATAAGTTGAACCGCCTGGTTTTGTCTGGCCTGTTGTGTGGGAACATGGTATAAACATCATCTCTGTTCATAGTTACTGAGCACTCTGCAAAAAAAGATAGTGCCATGCAGTCATCCAAGAAAATGATTTGAAGACACTATTGAAAAGATTATCATTTAATGGGGATATACACGGTATATCTCAGATAATTCACACGTGCCAGCTAGCATGTAATTCTGTCAGTGGACATTGTTTGGTGACCTGTCAAATGGGGTGAGCCCTGTATCACAAGTAATGCTCTTGGTACATCTAGGAAAAAGACTTATCTTTCTGTGTATAAACATAGTAAAACACTACATTCATACTTTGGTTCATGGCATGTTTTAAGGCAGGCCTTCTTTTTTAAAGGGAGATCCTGAGTTTTCTAAGTTCAGGCCTTACAAAATCTAACTTTGGTCATTGTGGGAGAAAACCAAGGGTTAGAACGTGGAAATAAAATGAGACAATGCCTTGACATGCTGAGTTGGGAGTGATGGGAACCACAGCCAGGCCCTTCCCAAGAGAAACAAGTGCTCTTAACTCCTGAGTCCTCTCTCCTTACCTGAAAGTTACTTCTTAACCAACTCACATACTCCTTAAACAAAATCCTGGTGACAAACCATGTGACAGAAGTGGGTTAAAGCAAAGAAAATAGAGTTTAGCTGCTTCAAGCATACCCTTACAAACAGAGTACCCATCAGGTCACTGGCTGGATGGACTAGTATAGGCAACCAAAAGAATATCCAGGTTGAAAAACAAAGAAAAAGAATAAAAAGGATAAGCTGACTCATCACAGAGGCCAGAGGACCCAGAGTAAAATGGGAGTGTGATGCCCTTGTTCAAACAATGTTAAAAATTCATGGCAATAATACTAGGATCACAGGAGCCCTTGAAGCACAGAGCCCTGTCTCCACAGGTCGACCCTACACAAAGTCAGGCCTGAGCATTGGAGGAGGGGAAGGTGCTGATGGTTACTGTCTGTGAACTCTATTCCAGACTCTACAAACCACACTCACAGGTCCATCTCTGGGAGCAAACTAGTATCAATAGTTCACAGATGAGAAAAAAACATCTCAGAAAGATTAGTCTGTTTGTATAAAAATGGACAATAGTAAGTTTGTGTGTGCTGAGATGGAGGAACAAGGGGAGGGAGAGAGGGAAGGGCCAAAAAGTTAGAACCAGGAACATAGGCTTCTAGCCTACACTCATTGGGTAAAGCCAAAATATCAAAAAGGTCTCATTACTATTATAGTGAACCACAATTGAGGGCCATGAACACGAACTGAAAAATACCTTTGTCCTTTGTCATTTCCTTGAACCGTTTTAGCCCTGTGCTTCTGAAGGCAGGTCTTTATTCCTCCAAAACCAGGCTCATTTGGAAACTTGTAGACTCGGTCCTTGCATCTAGTTACTGTGGTTGGCACAGGGTTAAATGACTACTTCCCTGTTTGCAATTTATTTATATGAGAAGTGAAATGTCAAGTTCACACTGGGTGAAATAAACTACTCTTTATAAACATAAAACGTTTGCTGCCCATGTGTGTCCAAAAGACCAAACCAGAGGCAAGAAATATCTCTTCTACATGACCTGTTCAACAGATAGAAGGGAATAATGAAGGTCAAAACTAAACTCAACCAAATGCAACTTTGACAAATTTCATAGAAGACACCAAGTGAAGGGATATTTTCTACCTACCTGGCCAAGATGATCACTATGGGCACCAACATTATAAGCTGAGGGGGAGAGGTAGTTCTAATTCTGAATTAGAATTTTCTGTATTTTGCCAGGTGACTTTAGCATCATCATATTTTCTCTCATGCTCGTAAGTTTATTTGCATCTGTAAAGCATAACTAAGAGTCATCTGATAGACTAAGGATATGGTTCCTTTGGAAGAGTGCTAACCCAGTAGGCATGAAGCGCCAGGTTCCATCCTTAGCCATACACAAAGCTGGTGTGGTGGTGCACACCTGTAACCTCATTACTTTGGAGGCAGAGGTGGAAGGATCAAGAGTTTGAGGCCTGCTTTGTCTATATGAGATTCTGTCTAAAATAAAATAATCCTTTGATTAAGAAGGAAGCTATTTTATTTTATTGAACACCAACAAACCTACATTTATTTACACATGATCCCCAAATGTCTCAGCTCCCTGAACCTGTGTGGTGCCCCAATGAGGAGGGTAGCAGCAGGGTTCTGGAGACAATGGCAGAAGTGTGACTTGTGGATCTGGCATTATTGATGGTTACCAAGGAGACAAGGTCTTAGATCAAGACAAGGAATTGGAGTTGAGCCCAAAGTGCGGCTGTGCCAGCCCAGTGGCCTGGAGCTGGCAGAACAGGTTTGGTGCCTACTTCGATCTACCCACATGAAACTGGGAGGAGGCTTTGTGGGATCTTGCTTCTGAGAAGATCTCTCTTCTTAGAAGAGAGGAAATAGGAACTGGTATCCTCTCTCTCTCTCTCTCTCTCTCTCTCTCTCTCTCTCTCTCTCTCTCTCTCTCTCTCCTCACATATAAATAAATAGCTGCACACTCTGCAAACTGCATTGCCCTGTGATAGGATGCAGTCCCCTATCAATATAGAAACAGTGTGCATGTCAAATGCCTGATCCTAAACCCAGAACTGAAGTGATTGTCACAGCTGTAGCCTTACTCTAAGAACAAACTTCAGATAGACCTCCCTCCTAATCCCAGAGAAAGGGAAAGCCAAGCACTTCAGCAAATGTCAGAACATGTGATAAAGCCATGTTATTCCAGTAACTCTGACTTTATTACCATGCACAGTACAGGTGGGTTTGCTGACTTCACTGAAGAGAGGAAAACAAAGGATGAATATTTGTCATTGTTACAAAAGATGAGGCCAAAGTATCTTTTTCATGTCTGTTTCTGTAGACCAGTAGTTCTCAGGCTTCCTAATGTTGCAACCCTTTAATACAGTTCCTCATGTTGTGATGACCCCCAAACATAAATTTTTGGTTGCTACTTCATTACTGTAATTTTGATACTGTTATGAATTATAATGCAAATATCTGTGGTTTTGGATGGTCTTAGGCAACCCCTGTGAAAGGTTCATTCAGCCCCAAGGGGTCATGATCCACAGGTTGAGAACTACTGTTATAGACTGTCACTACCAATGACAGTGACATATATAACAAAAGTATGGCACCCAGCACACCTGCCACCTCTGTTCCAGTGAGGGAATCACACTGAGCTTAAAGCCAGTGGTTTGGTTCAAATCTTACCTCTATAGGTTCATCATTATACTATCTTCTCAGCCTCAATTTTTTCCATCTGTAAAGGGAAGCTTACCCTCTGCAGTCAATTCTGGCTTCCCCTCAGTGGCACTGCTGTCTTTCTTCTAGAATATTGTGACTTTTGTCCAGATCAAGGATTTTTCCAGTTGGAGACACTCCTTTCCCAGACTAGCAAGTCATGTGACCTAGTTCTGGCAAGTGAACTATATTTAAGTAGGCATCACAGAGATGGATTATACCTAGAGAGCGTCACCTTACATGTGTTTTGCTTTTCACTTTCCTTCCTACCAGAAGCAGGTAGAGTGCCCAGGCATGCCATAGAGCTAAGGCCTGCTCTGTGAGCAGCTGATATAATGAACTGCCCATTGCTGCCACATCCATTGTCACATGACAAAAAGAAGGATCAATTAAAATGCAACCAAAAGCAAACTGCCTGATGGGCTGCCTAATGAAGCTGGCATGACGAATTTAGGAGTTGTAAAGTACTTAGTACACAACATCATCATGATTTATACTAACTTACCAGTAAGAAAGAAGTATTAGTACAGCGTGTTAGCTTCCTGTTACCATGACAAAATACCTGAGGACATCAGCTTTAAGGAAAAAAGGTTTATTTAGGTTCATACTTTCTGGTACTTATGTCTGTAGTCACTTAACCCACTATTTCTGGGCCAGTGATAGTCCATACATCATGGTGGAAGTGTGTCCACCATGGGGAAGACTATTCACCTTCTAAGGCTAGGAATAGAGAGAGTGAGAACAAGGGGTCTGGGACAATATACACCCTTCAAAAGTATGTCCTTGACATCCCCCAATAAGCTCTGCCTTCTGGTCTCTAACACTTTCCAATAGTGCATCAAGCCATGGGTTCAGTGGTGAACTAATACCCTGATGAAAGTAGAGCCCTCATGAGCCAATCATCCTTGAACATGGTTATAATGGGGGCTGAAGACATGAGCCATTGTGGGGCATCTCTAATTCAAATTATAACATAGAATGAAGCAGAGTGATATCCACCTTTTTAGAAGTACAATCCCCTGCTAGGGTGGGGATGTCTCTTGGGATGTGACTACTGTGAACCAGCTGACCTGGCCTTTAGGCTGTGCCCTCTTGCTGCATTTCCCCTCCATGGCCTCAGGAAGACCTTCAGTGGCTGCAAACATCCTGCCCTTTATCTTGCCTCTCACATGCTCTTGGCTGAAGCCTCCTTCAACCTCATTCCAGAACCCAAACATTTCTCAACTGTGTTAGCAATCTGGTTTGTTTTTACTGTATTTCATGGGGGATACTAATGAAATCCTTAAAGAAACCAGATGTGGCACTTGACAGAGGTTCATGGTCCAGAAACCCATCTAGAAATTAAGTTTACAACTACGGTTCTCCCTAATTATTTCTACATTCAAGTGTCAAGTATAGCAGTGTTCCTGGGAATAGGTAGATTCTTCACACACTCATAGTATTGAAACAAGATAGTAACATACATACATATATATATATATATATATATATATATGTGTGTGTGTGTGTGTGTGTGTGTGTGTGTGTGTGTGTGTGTGTATGTGTATATTTATACTAATATGTATAATGTAATATATTTATATTATACATACATGTATGTATTCTGGTTTGCATTCTATTGCTGTGATAAACACCATGAGCAAAAGCAATCTGGAGAAGAAAGGGTATTTTTGTTGTTTTGTTTTGTTTTATTTGTTTTTGGCTTATAGGTTCCAAGTCCATCAGGGCAGGAACCTGGAGGCAGGAACTGAAGTAGATGCCATGTAGGAGCGCTGCTTACTGACTTGTTCTGTAATCTATCAACAGACAGTAGATGAAACGAGGCTTGAAGCAAGACCAAGATCAATAGCATGATGCAAGAAGGATGAGAGTGCAAATGAACACAACTTCAGATTATGAAGTTTGTATACTTATTAGGCTGCTTTTTGATGGTTTCACATGTGTATGTGTATGTATGTACTGGTTAGTGTGTGTACATGGCAGGACCCAGCAGTACTGCCCACAGTAGGATGGGGGGCCCCTACATCAACCATCAATCAAGAAAATGTTCCACAGTCCTGTCCATAGGCCAACTTTATGAAGCAATTTCTAAATCTAGGTTCCATCTTCCCAGATAACTCTATTTGTATCAAGATGACAAAAAAATCCAGCACATTTAATGTGCATATAATATATATATATATATATATATATAATTTTTTGTCTTAATTTAGTGATGAACTCATTTTTATCTCTATCAGAAGTCCATTTCTTTTTGCTAGATAGTATACTGAATGCATATAACATGGGTTATTTTTAACCCTCTATGAAACTGTCATACTGTATTCTAAAATGGTGGTACCACTTTATAATCCTAGGAGCACTGTATGAGAAGTCTAGTTCTTCCTATTTACTTTGAGCTTTCTAGTTGGTTGTAGTTGCCTATTTGTCTGTTTGCCAACACAAAAGGTTACATCACTATAGATTTATACTAAATCTTGGAATCAGTTGCCATATCCCCAACTTTTTAAGTTATTTTGATTTTGAATTTCATTTGTTCTTTTTCTGCTTTCTCAAGGTGGAAGTTGAGATATTTAATTTAAAAACCTTTTTTTTTCCAAGAAAAATCATTCTAAAACTGGAATCAACACATCCTTCACATTTGATCAGTTCTTTTAAAATTTTTATTCTTTACACAATTTTTTTCTCTTCTCTTTCATTTTTGAGACAGGATCTCACTCTATATTCCAGGCTAGTCTAGAACTCAGTTTGTAGCCCAGGTTGTTCTCCTGCCTCAACCTCCCAAGTGCTGGGATTAAACGAGTAAGAAACTATGCCCAGTTTCAACATATAATATGTTCTAACACTTTTGGTTTCATCCTTGACTAATGTGTGTTACATAATTTCATAAATTCTTTGTGTTACATAATTTCCAATATTTGGGGATTTTACAATGGTATTCTTTTCACTACTTGTGTTTTTAATATAATTCCATTATGATCATGAAATATGCAGTCTATGGAGACTTGTTTTGTGGAAACCTTTTTATAGGCTAACTTAGTTAAATGTTTTGTTTGTACTTGAAAATAAACCCATTCTGTTGGTAAGCAAAGTGTTCTATCAGTGTCACTGAGGTCAACCTGGTTGGTCCATCCTTTAAATTTCCCCAGGATCTTTTGGCTACTTTCTCTATCAGTTATTGACTCAAGGAGACTGAAATCTGGTTAATTGTGAGTTTATCTCATTTTTTTGATTTTGTAAACTTTAGCTTTATGTGTTTTCTAACATACTTATTAGGTGTGTGAGAGTTTAGATTATTATGTCTTCCTGGTGAATTGTCTTACTTATCATTCTGAAACCTCTTTGTCTTAGGTCATATTTTTACCCTAAATCTACTTTATCTGATATTAATATGTATACCCTAAAATTCTTGTAATTGGTATACCCTTTTCAATTCTTTATGCACCTGATTTTGTTATAAGAAAAATGTAGTTGAATCTTACCTTTCTAAAACATCTGAAAATCTCTGCCTTTGCTCCCTGTGCTCTGCCTTTCCCTCTCCATCTCCCCCACTTCTGGTGTGTGTGTGTGTGTGTGTGTGTGTGTGTGTGTGTGTGTGTGTGTGTGTGTGACTCCATGTCAGCCTATATGAAGGCCAGAGGTTGATGTTGACATCAGGATGCCTTCCTCAATTGTTTCTCTATGTATTTAATTTTTTGAATGGAGTCTGGCACTGAGCCCAAAGCTCCCCAGATAGACTGCCTAGCAATCCCATGGATTTGCTGTCTTCATGGTGCAAGAACTTGCAATATTCTTGGTGTATTTTTAATATTGGATCCTGGCATTATAATTCTTACATGGTTAGATGCTAAATATTTTTGTATTCCCTTAGATATGTTCTGAGTTTATTCTCTAGTGTTATGAGGAAACAGCTTGGTATTTTGAATATGATTTTAGTATTTGTTTGGTGGGATTATAAGTGTTCAATGTTCAGTAACAAAAGATAATTATTCCCCACTACTTCAGAGAGACGCATATGTTACTCCATGTAAATCCCTATAATCAGGACTGTTTTAGCATATTTTGTAAGAGCAGCCATGACATCTGGCCATCTGTTAGAAGAATATTACTGCTTCCCCAGCCTGCAGCAGTCCCACACACCTGCTCTTCTCTGTTACATACTGACCCAAAAGGGAATTCTTCCTGAGTTTTGTGCTCCGGGGCTCACTCTAGTACTCTTTCCTGAGAATGCTAGCCACCTAGTTCTGCCCCATCTTTTAGTTCCTTTCTATTGAGTTGGGATGGTTGCTGGACTCGCTGTTTCCTGTCTCACTGACAATGATTTGCTTTATGATGAGTGCTTGTGGACTGGGTTTAAGGTTTGAGATTGTTTTAGGAATGAAGGTAATTGTAGTTTTGCCACGCCCTCCCATCTGCAAACAGAAGTCTGGTCTGCACATGCCAAATGTTTATTCTTTCTTTTCCCTTACTATATGTGGATAAAGGGGTACCCTTGGCATATGGAGGTGCATTAGGAGAAAAGAGAGAATCTGCTTCCATTCCAGGCTTAGGAGCTGATTTTCACAATCCCACCCATACATTATTTCTCTAAAAATCCATTTTTCACCCTGTCATTGGATTTCTGTCACAGGCTGTCCTCTCATGGCTTTGAGGTCCCAGATATGCTCAAATCTCTTGCTTAGAGTTTATAACTGAGCCAAAGCCAGATTCTGGTATCATTGTCTTAGATGCTAATCTTTCTTGGCCCCTATCTGAGAGGCTCAATGAAGAAGCTGACTCACCCTGGTAGTTAGACCTCACCATTAGTTACTGTTCACCAGGGCCATTAAGATGTCAATGGCAGCTATGTATAAATCTTTCTTTCTGGCTGTGAAAAGAATACTGATCAGTTTGTAACAGAATCCAATTAGCTTTCCCTCTTCTCATTCAATTTTTTAATGCAATCATGTTAATGTGGATGTTAATAGTGATTTGTGGTAATAGCATTCCTTTACCTTCCCATGTAACTAGACACCTTCCTTCTGAGGTCAAAGTACAGCAAGAACTGCCTTGTTCATAATTTTCATTTTCTTTCATTTCCTGTTGTAATATTTTTGGGATGGTTTTAGTCTTTTACTTTTAATCATATTTAACTGCATCCCACTCTCAGGCTGACTTAGTGCACTCTTAATGTCAGACTGTACAAAGCATGTTTCCTGGAAGGACCATTCTTCATTATCCAGGAAGGACAGGAAGTGTTCCACACAGGCACTCTGAGAACCATGTCCCACATGGCCAGAGGGGGCGGGTGGAGGGGAAGGGGGTTGGATTGCACCAAGTTATGTAACCCAGAAAGTTCATCAAGTGCTTCAGGCAGGCCAAAGGGAGAGTACTAACTTAAAAACAGCTTGGAAATTTCTGGAGGGGTGACAGTATATTGATAAGCATGCCTGATTACACATTTTTTTTCTGCCATGGAATTTATTATGAACCCGGACATTGTGTTAATAATATACTGCTTCTACCGGCCACACAGATAAGTACAAAACATTTACCAGAAAAATAATGCAGCAGCGTGGGAACAGTTATTCTCCTAAAGCTGGAAAGAGGATTCCCAAGCCACCCCCAGCAGAGAGAAGCTGCTGAGTCTGAACACAAGAGGAAGCATCTTCGGGGCCCCAGGCATCAGAGGCAGTTACTCCTCTGGTTAAGAGCCTGTGTCCTAGGCTGGGTAGTGGTGGTACACACTTTTAATTCAAGCACTCAGGAGGCAGAGGCAGAGGCAGAGGCAGAGGCAGAGGCAGGTCAGTTCGAGACCAGCCTGACCTACGGAGCTCCAAAGTTACAGAGAAATTCTGTCTTGAATAAAAAAAGACCTATGCCTTGGACCTTGACTATCTGTGTGCAAACCCCAATCATGTCACTTACTAGCTCTGTAAATTTGGACAAACTACTCAGCCTGCCTGTGCCTTGATCTTCAGTCTCATAAAATTGAGAACTTGCAGGGTATACTTTCTGGATTGTTTTCCTATGCCAAAACACTTAAAAATTAGTTAACTAACAGAAGCACAAACTAGTTCCTAATTTTGTGAAGGGGTGGGAGGGTGGGGAGGGTTGTTGTTGTTGTTGGTGGTGGTGGTGGTTGATGTATGTATGTGAGATATTCAATGAGGATGAGGATGGCAGAGAAGGACACTGAGTATGTGGTATGCTCTCTGCTTTATTCCCTGTAGACAGATGCTCCCACTGAACTGTAAGCTTGCCGTTTAGGCTAGCCTGGCTGGTATTGAGTTCATGGGATCTACTTATTTCTACCTCCCAGTGCTGGGATTACAGGTGCAAGCAGCTACACGCCATTCTTTTTGCTGTGGGTGCTTGGAATTAGAACTCAGGGCCACATGTTCCCAGACAAAAGGTCTTATATACTGAGCTATCTCCCTAACCCCTTGATCACAAAAAACCCTAAGACTGCAGCCAGCTCATTCATTTTAAGACTACTAATTGCACTTAAAATAATATTGTGGTTAAGCTAGATTAAGTAAAATATACTAAAATTATCTTATCACATTTCTTTTACTTTTTTTGTTTTTGTTTTTCAAGTGCGGGGATTAAGGCATGCACCACCAATGCCCGGCCCACATTTCTCTTACTTTTAAAATACAGCTACTAGAAGTTGTTTTTTTTTTTAAATTAGATGTGTTTCCTATGATTGTACAACCCCAGGCAAGATTACAGGGAATTTAAGTTGGTGGTAAAATGTCTGAGTTTTATACTGGAGTAATTAATGGCAAGCTGCAAAAGAAGAAATGGGACATGATTTGTATAATGCACATTACATATGTACAAATCAAAAGTATTTTCCTCACAGCTATGTAGGAAATGGATTGGGAAGGGAAAGACCTGAGTCTTCAGGGAGCTCAAGTGGTTGCAGAAATAAAGGCAAGAAAAACTCCAGTCTGAATTGAGGATAGCAGCATTCATGGACAGATTACCCAGCAAGTAATGGTGAGAGTGGTAATGTTGACTCCTGTAGACTGTGGAGTTGGGTGGGTTTCCTGCAAGAGCCTGAAGTCCCAGGAACAGTGTGCAGTTTATGTGTTATATTGGTTGAGTTCCTGTCCCTACAATACCTGAGATGGGCAGCCTAAAAAGGAAATGTAGCTTTGTTTTGTTTTTGTTTTCCCCTAAAGATTTAATAATTTATTAGGTCATTATTTATACCTCAGAGTGGCAAGAAATAGAACTGATCCAAAAGTAAGAGAAATTTTAAATAGAGCTTTGTACATTTTAATGACTAGCTAAGATTAGGACAGAGAACATGGCACATGCCTTTAAGTACTCCAAAGACATAGACAGGTAGATGTCTATAAGTTCAAGGCCATCTGGTATACCAAATAGTGTCTATCAATGACAGTCAGAGCTGTATAATGAGACTGTGTAGAGAGGAGGGGAGGAGGAAGAGGGGAAGAGAAAGGGACAGACAGATGGACTATCATCAGTCTTGAGGACATGTACCAGTGACCTACAAACTTCCTATAAGGTCCATGTTATCTCCCACCAGTGCCCCAGGCATCAAACCTTCACATATGGACCTTTGGGTAAACAATCCATATTTGAACATAGCAGGTGTCCATATAAGTTATATAAGTCCTTTTCACGATGCTACTCCTAATTTCTTCAGCTTAATCAACTAGATGTAGAACCTTTCACAGCAAATAGTACTTCTAGAGAAAGTAGACTAGCTTATTTCTTCCCAAATTCAATTCTCAAGTTAAAAACACAAAACAAAGGGTAGAGTCTCTCTCTCTCTCTCTCTCTCTCTCTCTCTCTCTCTCTCTCTCTCTCTCTCTCCCTCTCCCTCCCTGCCTCCTTGCCTCCCTGCCTCCCTCCCTCCCTCTTTCCCTCTCTCTGAGTATAGGTATGTAGCCCAGGTTGGACTTGAACTTGCTGTGTAGCTCAGGCTAACCTCAAACCTCTGTACAATCCTCCTGCCTCAGCATCCCTACCATCTCTTTCTCTTTTGAAACAACAGAGTGGGCACATTCCAGTGGTTTCACCATCATCTGGTAAACATTAACAGTCCTGTCTTGGTACTCAAAGGGCTTCCAGAAGCCACAGTATTTTTCTTCTCAAGGAGACAAAAGTGGCTTTTCATCCCTTGGACACACTCCTCTTTCCATTCCCTGGAAAGAACTCCTCTCTGCACCCACACTCAGCTGGGTCTGGACTCTACTTCAGCCACTTCCCAATGCTGAGTCTGAGAGTGTAAATTCTTAATCAATGTGTGGAATTCATGAAGTTTGCTCCACTCCTCTGAGCCTTCATTTGAAAATCTGTACCATAAGGAGATGATTTCTCCTGTGAAAAGTTCTCATTCTCCTGATTCTCATTATCCCATTCTCCTGATGGGATAATCTTGGATACACCACAGCTGGCTCTCAGTTGTTGCTCAGTAATTGATAGCATGGGTTATCATTTGGAATAAAACACAAACAGGGTGAAACTACTTGTGCATTTCAAAGACTCCTAGGGGCCATGTTGCCTTCAGACATTGGCTGTGCATATTTCCAGGGCAGTGGAGATGTGGCTAAGACTCAATCTTGAATCTTGATTTATCCCAAACCCAGGACTTCTGCCATGAACACTTAACCTTCACCCTTCTCTATAGCGATCCTCTAGGCAGGGCAATGGCACTAGTAACAACAGAGGCCTTTGTTAATCATCTCTCTTTCCTCCATGACCCTAGGGGAGCAATCTAAAACCTCAACATGTAATAGGAGTTAGCAGGAGAGATGTGGTCCAGAACAAAGACCTTGCATTCCCATATACTGAGCGACACTACCAGCTCTTCCAGTAGAATGGCTCACTGATTTTGTTAGCTGACATCACCACTCTTCCTGTGTTCCTTTGCATTCATACAGAGAACAATTTTCAAGTTTGGTGCTTTTTTAACCTACACAGCTTATACAAATGTTTGTGTCTAAAGTGGGCCCCCAGTTCCCTCTGTCATTTAAGAGCAAAGTAGCTCTTCTCAAACATTTTATGAGGAACAAACTCTCACCCACTGGGCAGAAGAGACAACACCAAAAAGTCATTCAGAGGAAATGGCCAAGAACTGAAAAGTCTACCTACATGAGGACACACTTAGTAACAGTTTGAAAGAAGAAACAAAGCTCTGAACATTCCATATACCAAAGCAGAGAGGCAAACAGATTTTCTGCATCTTCCCATGCCTGCCCCATGGGAAGATAGTCAGAATCTTTAGTCCACAGCCCTTAGCATTTGAAAGAGGGAAAAAAATACCTTCAAACCCCATCATATTGACTAGATGTAGGCAGAAGATTCCGAGAAGGGGAATCAGTGTGGTCTGGTGATGCTGAGAGGTTCAGTGTGAAGACAAGAGGCAATGGAGGACCAGTTGATGCTTCAATGGGACATTGAATAAAGGGAAGGCATTGGGAAGTGATGACATGTTGGTTGAGGGAAGTGGAGAGGGGAGAGAAAGAACAAGAGAGGAGAGAGAGTGAGGGGGAAGGAGAGAGAGAGGGGGAATAGATGAATATGAGTACGTGTGAAAGGTAGAAAGTTGCTGATTATCAAGATGTACTCAATTAAGTGACAATCAAGTCACTCAAAATCTTTACTCTCACACAGCATTTCCCACAATCCTCTGCTTCATTTGAGTACATCTGAGTACTTCATTTATGAGTACTCCCCACCAGAGAATTCCCTCTTAGTATATTTAAAGACTCTCTTCTCCTCTCTTGTATCCAGTGCCTCAGTTGAAACACAGCATTCAGATAGCCCCTGAAGTTCCACGCATGGATTCACTTCCGAGAAGACCAGATTCTCTTGAGTTCCCAGCACAAGGCTGCTTGGTAAATATTATCCAGTGGCTGCAAGTGGGTGATTTCCCTCAGAGGCAAGGCTCCGAGAAAACTAAAGAATTCCATGACTGTCATCCTGGCATCATAAAGAGAAAAACACAAGGGACCAAAATGTTGTTAGGGACTGTAGAGAAATCCTTGAGGAGACTAAAGGTCTGAGATTATAGTGTCCTCAGTAGGCTCCAGTTTTTGTCTTTTGTCCTTCTTTCCCTCCTCCCCTGTCCTCAGAAATTTCCATAAATGAATCCATTTACAAAGAGAAAGGCAAGTTGACTACAGCACCTTTCACAAAACAGAGGCCTCTGAAAACATTGGTCTGGACTGAGGCCTGTGTCCTGGGTCCTGTCCCTGAATCACTCCCTATAATTTGTTCAGCCTGATTCTAGCCTGAGTGTCCAGGCAGTGGGTACCCACAGTCCCTCCTCAGCCGTGAAGGAAAGGCAGCCTTCCTCTTCGCCTCCTCTTGCCACTCTGAGGTGGCTGGCTTGCTGCCTGGCTATGCCAGAAAGCGGCATGACCACCAGCAACTACTGTGGTCAGCACAGGAAGAAAATCTCTGGTGTTCACAGCTAAACTATGATTTGAGAAACACTGGCAACTGAGGGCTGGCGAAAATAGCAGCAGAAGAGCACTCTCTGACTCTGCCCCTCCCTAGCCTTGCTCCTTGAGTGAGGAGCCAGTGAGGACCCCACATGGGTTTCCTACAGCATCCTGGTCAGGGTAACCTAGGGATTCTGCAGGCTCATCCCGGTTGCCTGTAGCAGTTGTTCTGCTAAAGGAACAGTGCCAATATTACATATTCTAGCTCAGATTTGAGATGTGCATCCATTGGGGGAAACAGGACCACACTGTCCCCATCATTTTTGGCTCTCCTGTCACAGGAGCACATCCTGGTGAGACCCAGCTTCCTATCACTAAGTTAAATAAGTAATCTAGCCTTGTTGGTTGGATATTTTTCTCTCAATGGATCCTTGTATGGAACCAAAGCATAACACATGTCTACCTCTGGCCACATGCTTAGCCTCTACATAATTTAAA
Organism: Cricetulus griseus; assembly: GCF_003668045.3. NCBI lineage: Eukaryota > Metazoa > Chordata > Mammalia > Rodentia > Cricetidae > Cricetulus > Cricetulus griseus. The sequence continues at coordinate 340,794,666 of NC_048595.1, read as the reverse complement.
TTGCTTCTTTTGTCCTAACTCAACATCTTAATTCAAGCTCAATGATCTAGGAAACAGATATGAGAGTTTATTGCTTTATGCTTTATCTTTTCTTTGAAATAAATGGGCTTGGGCCACATTTATTGCAATACTATTTACAATAGCTGAGATAGGAAATTGGGCAAGATGCCCAGCAAGAGATAAATGGTGTAGAGAATGTATATATCTACCGTGGAGTATTATTTAGTCATAAAGAAAAAAAATGGAATCCTGTCATTTGTAGCAAAATAGGTAGAACCAGAAGTTCTTGTGTTAAGAAGAATATGGACATGGAAAGACAAGTATTACATGTTCTTTCTCATACGTGGAAACTGAAAAATAAAAAAAGTTGACCTGAAAACTGCTTCGTAATTGCTAGGGATTGAAAAGTGTACTATTAGAGAGGGAGGCCGCATGGGTTGGAAGAAGGGTGGCTGAATATACTCAGTGCATGTATGGACACATCACAGTGACTCCTACTAGCATGTGCAGTTAATGTGTACCAACAAATAAACAATTATCCGTGGGCATGAGCAGACATATCTGCAGCAAGTGATATACACTGGAATCAGGGCCACATGCTCTGTGTCCCTTAGTTATTGTTATTCACTTGAGAAAAGCAGAAAAAGCCCAGAAGGCCCTTAGGCCATGAAAATTAAACGTGGCAGCTGAGATTGATCTGTGCAGGAACAGCTCAAGCAAGCGAGTGCTCAGCAAGCCATACAGTTAGAAGGAGCTGAGGTTGCTCCCAATACTGAAGAAAGTATGGAGAGAGGATTCGGTGCTTCTTATGACTAAGCTTGGGCACTGTCTTCCAGCTAAGGATACAGGAGGGGGCTGTGCTTGTTAGAGGACATTGAGGGTCCATAAATGGCACTTTGTTCTAAAGACTGATGCTTTTAAGAGCCCCCTTTGACAGGCTGATGGCAATCTTATTTGTACCAGAGCAGTAGAAAACTTGGTTGAAAGTATGCAAAGCATAATGAAAAGATTACAGCTCAGCTGTTGGGTGCAAATTGGTCTGGGCTGTTTACTATGGGAGGAATGTTCCCTAGTCCTTTTCTCCCTGTGCAGTCTCACAGATGGAGGACTTTCGATGACCCATGGACCTGCCATACTTGGGTCCTGCCTCCCAGAGCTCCCAGCAGTGTGGACCCACCTTTAGGAAGTGGGGCCCCACACTGGAGTAAAGGGAAGGTGGGAGGAACAGAGTCTCCGATATAGACCTGGCCTGGTTGGGACACCTGGCCATGCTCTGTAAAGCTTTTGGCTCAGAGAGTGGATCGCTGTCAGTCCCTCCCTATGAGCAACTTGTAGTCCTCAGTTCTCCTCTGCCCACTTCTCCTGCCCAGTCAGGATATTAGCCTGGAAGAGAAGTGGAACATTTATTTCCTCCTTCATTTAGAACAAAATTATATTGAGATCTTCAAGTGTAAGGTCTTAGGATCCCACTCCCACTCTATGGTAATATGTACCAGAAAGAAAAAAAAAATTGTTCAGGACAGGAGATAGGGAAAACTTAGAGCAAACAACAGCTGGGGAGAGTTACCACCCCTAGCTAAAAGGGACCAGTGGAGAGGGGCTCTGTTTAGAGAGCAGGGCTATCGAGGATACTGAGACCACACTGGAAATGCAGTCAGTGGGCAGCTACCCTGTGAGAGGTATGAACGGGAAGTAATTCTACAACTCTCTGCTTGCTCCCAGGAGCCTGCCTTAAGGAACCTATCAGCTTGGATTTCCTGTGTGGCAGTTCCCTTTGTTCAGGGTTAGTTCCCTCCTAGAGTAAAGAGCCAGATAAAGCACAGGGATGTGCCATAGCTGGTACACAGAATGGATGCAGTGTGGAGAAAGGCACCACGCAGATGCTAAAAGGTCCTGTTGATCTTGTTGGATATAGACCCCAGGTACTCCTTGGGCCTGCTGCACGCCTCCTTCAAGGACACCCTTGCTATTAGTCTTTCAGTTGTTTTCTTCCAAGTTTCTGACAACTAACCAGGCCACCTATTACATGCTGTATTCAAGATCCACCCAGTCCATTCCAGGCATTAAGTGTTTGAGTTGAGCACCTTGGAAACCAGATTATGAAAGAAGAAGAGCATGAAGAAAGAAGGAGAGCATGCAGAAAGTTTTTTTGTTGTGTTTTGAATCAGCTTGCAACAAATGGGTTTAATTATGGCATTTTCATACAGTTTTGGTTGCTCCTCCCCACCCATCCTTCCATTCCTTCTTCCCATTTCCCTATACCCTACTATTCTTATCATCCTTCTATCCCAAACGGTCCCCTTCCCATTTCCATATCGAATGCTTTCTACTACCCAAGAGAAAATTTATTTTTTACCAGTTATACCTCAAATAAGGAGTTAGTATCTACAACGTATAAAAAAAATGGCAAAAACTTAACAAAAAAACTAGAACAGATGATCGATCAAATGGGCCAAAGAATGGAACAGACAGTTCTCAAAAGAAGTACAAATGGCCAATGTACACTTCAAAAAGTGTTCGACATTCTTAGACACCAAAGGGGCAGATGCTTAAGGAATAAAGAAAAGCAGAATTGGGGGAAGCGAAAATTGAATGGAGCCAGATTTTTTTAAATCCTGACTAGTCATTGTCCCTTCAGTTGAAGACAGTTTGTAGTAAGGGACACATTTGTATATTCTTAATAAAAAGTATTTCCAGCAGCTGAACGATGGCTCTTAGCCCTAAAGAAGCAACTCCATCATAACATTAGACCTTCAATTCATTCTCATTCATGTTCAAGTTTTGTCTGTTGCTGTATGAGAAATTACCCCAAACTTGGTGGCTAAAACAATAATAAGCATTTATTATCTCATAATCTGTGGGTCACACGTTTAAAAGCAATGAGACTAGTTAGTTCTAGTTTGAAATCCCTCACACCATTGTAGAGAAGATGTTGGTCAAGCCTGAGACCTTCTGAAGGCTGGGAGTGGGAGCAGAGAAGCAACTTTCCAAGATGGTTTGCTTGTCTTTTTCTGTTGTTGTTGTTGTTGTTGTAGCTCAGTTCTTTGTTTTTCTTTAATTTTCTCACATAATAGATACTGATCATTTTCTTCACCCTCCAATGACTCCTCCTACATCCTCCCAAAGGGTCATTTAATTCACTAGTAGTTTGGGGATGCCTATGGTAAGAAGTCTCAATCACTAGCCTCATGACCATTCTCATGGGTGTCTAGCAGAGTCTTTATTACAAAGCACTTGGCTGCCCCCTAAGCAAATAGGCGAGGAGGGAGATAGAAGCTACAATGTCATTTATATAAAAGTTATACACCCTCCTTTCCCTCCTCTGTAGATTATACATGACAGACCTATTCATAGTCACATCATTCAGATACCAGAAAGCAGAGACTTTCTGGAATTTTCTGAGAAATTAGTTGCTGTAGAGTGATTTCAAAGACCTGGATGCCTTAAACTAATGGTTATTCTACAAAATGTTTATTTCAGCTTTAATAGTAAGCTCCATGTCTAAAGAGGGCTCATGATTTATACACACCCAGAATTTGGAAGTGATTCCAGTTTAACCACCTGAAAATTATTGATTTTCTTCTTATTATATGGTTTAAATCAAGTGACTTCAATAAAGACACTCATCATTGTAATGATATTCTAATTATAAATGAAATATTTTTATTTTAAGATGTTACCCTAGAAATTATCTGAAAAATTCTGATGTCAGTGTTCTTTAAAAGCTCATGCTTTGACATTATATTCCTTGGTTAGGATCTTCTTGCATCTTGGAGCACTAAACACTATGATGGTGATTTTCCAATTATTTCACACTATGCAACATCAATCATCTAAGCTTATGATTGGTGATGCTATTCCTAAATAATTACTAAGCTCTGCTAATCTTCACTCTAAAAGTAGAGAGCTAAACTTGTTCTGGGGAACTGCAAAAAGAGAGATATTCATGGCCTCTTACTTTTGAACACATTACCATTTGATGAGAGAAAGAACCCTAGGTCATTCTGAGCCCATAAGGACTGCACAGATGTACTGAAAGAAACTTCCAAGAGAGTGAACCCTTAGCAAAGCTCTCCACAGCTCCCAACAGATGTTTTTCTTAACTTAGAAACAAAGATGTTCTGAAATAGAAGAACAAACCTTTCCTCAATGCTTGTGTCATCAAGGGGCCACAAGAGAGGGGGAGATGTCTGGAAGAGTCAATACCAGCTATGAATAGGATGCTAGCTCCAGGACACCCTCTATCTCAGCCAGATAATACCACATCCCCTTGACTGAGGGATACCCTTTAACCCAAGTTGTAATTCATTTCCATGACTACCAACAAGGCCAAATAAATATGTCTCTACCAATAGCAGTCACATTTATTTAAAAGACTCACAATGATGCCCCTTGTTTTGTGAGGGTAGGCATGTTGGCTTAGAAGAAAAGTCCTCAGCCTTGATAGAACAAACCATATCTTGAGTTTGGCTTAGGTACGTACAAGGCCTAGATCCTAGGAGAATTAGATCTCCCACTTTATTCAACCCTCCAACAAGTGAATTTATTGCTCATGTTGGTACATGTTATACAATGGGAAAATAGATGCAGCAAAATAAGTCTCACCTTGAACTCAAACAGCCATGTAAAACAGAATTGCAACATGAGTTGCTAAAAACAGTGATAGATACACTTACTGCTGTTGTATTTTTAAAAAGTGACTGGAGAGAGAAAGACACAGTGCAAAAGAGTTCAAGAGGAGGGTTTTTTTATTAAGGGAAAGGGATTGTAAAAAGGGAAAGGGGGAGAATGGCCTCTGGGGACAGGAGTAGAGGGAGAGAGAAGAGGGAGGGGGAGAAAGAGAGAGAAGGAGGGAGGAGGGAAGAGGAGGGGAGGGGGAGGGAAAGGGAGGGGAGGGAGAAGGAGCCAGAGGAAGCGCGCGGCGCGCGCGCGCGCGCGAGAGAGAGAGAGAGAGAGAGAGAGAGAGAGAGAGAGAGAGAGAGAGAGAGAGAGAGAGAGATGAGAGATGGGCAGGGCCCTTTTAAAAGGGAATGTAGTGAACGTGCACAGGTGGTGCTCTTAGTGGCTGCAGCTGAGAGTGTATCCTGTCAGAACTCCAAGGACATGCCTGAATACTAACAACTGAGACTTGGAGAAAGTCTTAGAATTTGATTAGTAAGATGAGTAAAAGAATGTGCTCTAAGCAAAATCAATAGCATATTTTAAGATGTTGAAGCAAGGAAGAATGGAGTTTGCTTGTGTAAATTCCAGCAATCTCTGGGATTTCTATAGAAAATTGCAGGAAGGGTTAGGAGATGAGGATGTGTGAGTCTGGTCAGGACAGGCCGAGAAAGACCAAAGCAGGTTTACCAGGTTCACCCTGAAGAGAGCAAAGAGATTCTGAAGAATTTTAAAGGATGGAGAAATGATTAGATGTGTGTGGAGAAACACACACACACACACACACACACACAAACAAACACACACACACACACACACACACACCACACACACACACACACACACACACACACACACACACACACACACACACAAATAAAACATAAAACACTGACTCTGAACAAGCAAAGATACCTACTGAGTGAGTTCCAGGACAGCCTTCAAAGTTACAGAGAAACTCTGTCTTGAAAAACCAAGAAAGAAAGAAAGAAAGAAAGAAAGAAAGAAAGAAAGAAAGAAAGAAAGAAAGAAAGAAAGAAAGAAAGAAAGGAAGGAAGGAAGGAAGGAAGGAAGGAAGGAAGGAAGGAAAGAAGGAAAGAAGGAAGGAAGAAAGGAAAAATGTTACATGGGGGGAAGTCTAGTTTTAATTTCATAGAGGTAGGAGACATCTGCAGACATTCTGTTGTGAACAGAAGATGCAGAAAAAAATAGAGGTCATGAAAGAATCTGCTTCCTAAAGACAGGGGAAGAATGGTGTATTAGGGTTCTCTAGAGTAACAGAACTTACAGAATGAATCTCTCTATAGATACATTAGAAAGGGGATTTATTCGAATGGCTTACAGGCTGTGGCCCAGCTAATTTAACAATGGCTGCCTATGTATAGAAGGTCCAAGAATCCAGTAATTGTTCAGTCCATAAGACTGGATGTCTCGGATGGTATATGCCAGAATCCTGAAGAAGTAAGTAAGCTCTAATACCAATAAAGGAAATGGACTTGCTAGTGAAGGTGAGAAGAAGCAGAATGTGTGGCCCAGATTAGAGGTGGACTTCCCACCTCAAAAGAGCTGGAATAAAGGTGTGCCTTCCCATCTCAAAGATCCAGACTGGAAGGATGATCCAATTAAGTCAAAAGTCCCTCATAGGTGTGCCCAGCCATCCAAAGATCTTGGAATGTCTTCATGTTAATATGCACACTTTCCTCCTACATACATTAGTTAATCACAGATGTAGTCAGTTAACATCCAAGAATGGCTCTCACAGATGGAGTCTTTTACCCATAATAGCTGAAACTCAAGGGCAAATACTTCTTCCTTGGGTACTTGGAGCCCAGGGAAAGATGGATACAGATTGACACATTGGGTAGGGCAGATTCTTCTGGAATCACTGGAGTTCCACTCTGCTGCCTCTCATATTGCCTGATACTAGGTAGATAAAGCCCTTTGATGGCTTTGAAGACTGGGAGATGGGTAGGAAAGACTGAAATAAGAACCATGAAGGGTGAGAAGGAGAGGCTGTGCAGGGAACACAGTTGCATTAAAATGAGAGATCTCCTTGTTAACTATGAGAGGGAAAATGTCTGATGGCTGAATTCTTGACATTGGGCAAGGCTGATAACTTCTCAAGCTTTCCTGTTCCTTATGAGTTGTTTTTGAGTTTCTGGAAGTTTGGACTTTGGATACTGCTTCTTTTCTACTCCCTGTGGGGTGGGAGATGGCAGAGAGGAAGTAACTATACATCAATTAACTGGCAGTGTGTCACAGCTAAGGGAGATGGCATTTCCATTCATGTGCCCGAAAAAACAAAATGACTCAGCTCTGGTATATTAATTAGAGTCCAGTTGACTTCCATGAAAATAGAACCAATTGTGCCATCTTTATATATTTAAACACTTAGTGACTACAAGTCTTGGGACAAATCCAGAACAAACCAAGGAGGGATGGGGGACTGCTTTGATTGATCACGTATTTGCTTTCTAAACATAGGAGACTGTTCCTTCCTATTCATTAGTTATCTACTAACCAAGTGTTGACTATGTATGTGCATATAAATAGTTTGTAAAAATCTAGATTAAAAGCTTCCACCTTGTGTGTCATTTGTGGAATATTATAATTTTGATAGTTCTTCTTTTCAAAATCCTTCAAGTATTAAAGAAATTTAAGATCCCAGCCATCCTGGGCCAACACCCACTGCTCACTGTGTCCAGTGATCACAGAAATGAAATGGCTGAGAACCTTATCAATTATTTCTTGGGGGAAATGAAAAACAAAAAACAAAAAAACAAAAAAAACCTTCATCTCTCTGACCTTATTTTATTTTTGAAATCATAGAAACCCTAGACAGGGTTTGTGGTCATTCCCATTGAGACTTAGGGACCACACCCACCATTCCCACTACCCCTCTTCAACTGGACAGCCAACTCCCCAGGGAAGTATAGCCAATCCTACGGTTTGTGGGTGCTGGTAATCTGAGCTGCACATCAGTACCCCAAAGATCTTGGAATGTCTTCATGTTAATATGCACACTTTCCTCCTACATACATTAGGCAAGACACATGTGAATACTTAATGATTCAGCTGTCAACTGATAACATTTATTTCTCCCTGAACTAAACGATTTCAGGGCCTTTCTTTCTTCCTTTCTTTCTTTCTTTCTTTCTTTCTTTCTTTCTTTCTTTCTTCCTTCCTTCCTTTCTTTCTTTCTTTCTTTCTTCCTTCCTTCCTTCCTTCCTTCCTTCCTTCCTTCCTCTCTCTCTCTCTCTTTCTCTCTCTCTCTCTCTCTTTCCTTCTTTCTTTTGTCCTTCCTTCCTTCCTTTCTAAATCAACTATTTTGTTAACTTATTTTTCCAGTATTATCATTTGACCTCCTGATGGGGTTGTTTAGGTGTTTTTGAAGACATTCTCTGGGTTCCAGAGTCATGCCCCATAGAGGAAAAGATCTGGTTGACAAGATTTCTACTGTGTTATACCTGTGCAGATAAGACAGTTGCACAAAGGGAATGAAGTGCTTGCAATGCAAGCCAGTAGTGCTGTCAGTTTCATGTCGTGAACATCTATTGTTGTTGGTTTTGTGAGAACTTAAAACATACTAGGACCTACCTTACAAATCTGTAGTTTGTCATAACCTTCCAGAAACAACTGCTTATTCTTAAAACACCTTTTAGACAGGGCTGGGGATATAGTTCAGAAGTAAAGCACTTGCCTAGCACATATAAGACCTGGGTTTAATTTTCAACCCTTTGCATGAAAACAATTGAAACACCAACTGAAAAAGGAAAAAAAAGTGAAGTCTTCAATAATCTTTTAGCAGCCAGCTGCTGGAAGGGCCTCTGGCTTATCTTGACTGAACATTAGCTCTAAAGGAATTTTCTGATTTTGCAATTCTGGTGTACTACTTCCATATGTATTTTGGAAAGAAAGTAGTTAGCAATCATTCAAATCCATAATACCAAGAGTGTGCACATTGCTTTCTGCTGGGGTACTTGACGAGAATATACCTGCTGTTACAGTAGTCCTTGACTGCTTCTTGCTTGATCCAGGTTACACAGGCTTCAAGACAAGGCCTGAAAGGCTCCAGAAGATGAGACATTCTCCATCCAGGTGACAGAGACTTCTTCCTGCCCAGGCAAGTCCTGCTGAAGATGAAACAATGTGGCAGCGCAGCGTTAGTAACATCTTTGGCTTTAGTGACATCAATACCTCACGTCTGATAGGATTCCTTCCACAGAGCAAGCACCACCCACAGCTCAAAGATCTTTCAGCATCTTGGTTTGAACAAGGCACTGTAGAGAGGCCCGCTCCAGAGCTCTTCTGTTTAAAGTGTTCTTCTGAGCAGGTGAAGCAAGCACACTGTGTTCTTATCCAAGTGTAAATAAGCTGACAAAGATTGAATCTGCTCCCTTGAACACAACAGACAAATTCTAGAAATGTAAACCACTCTCCATCCAGGTGACAGAGACTTTTTCCCTCCCAGGCAAGTCCTGCTGAAGATGAAACAATGTGGCCCCACAGCGTTAGTAACATCTTTGGCTTTAGTGATATGAGTACCTGAAGTCTGAAAAGTTCCTGGGGAACTGAACTATCTTAGAAGGCCAAGGAAACTTTGCTATTTAACCATCCTAAAAATGTCTTTGAGTATGCATGTGTGTGTGCGTGCGTGCGTGCGTGAGAGAGAGAGAGAGAGAGAGATTTTCTGTGTGTGATACGCATATGGGTATGTGTTCATGTGGGCATGCAGGTGTGCTTGCATGTGTGTGCGCTTGCATTTCGTTCCTTTCTCTTTACCCCTCCCCCCATTTCCTTCAATCTTCCTTCTTTCTCTTCTTTTTAAAATTTTCTTCTTTCTTCCTCTCCATTTTTTTCTTGTGAAGTCCAAATTGTGTGATGGACAGTGAAGAGCAGGAAACTACCACCCCCAAGAGTCTTCTAGCGATACACTGACATGAGGACAGGTCTCCAAAATGGTGAAAATTAAATTTATTTCCATTATAAAATGCCCCAGCTGAGATACTCTGCTATAGAGGCTGAATATAGATAAAGAGGTAAATAGCTACAACTTCCATGCATAGGTAAATGAACTAACTATTCATGTGGTGTGTGTTTGAATCTGAGAGCATAGATGAAGCCATAGGCTTCCTTATTTATAGCTTAGCTTTGTCCTTAACTGTTTGTCAAGCATTTACCTCTAGTGTTTGCTAATTCAGGTTGGTGCCAAAATCTTGGCCAGCTTTCTTTGATTTTCTCTAGACTAACTAAAAGACAGTGAACAGTTCCTTCTTATATGACTATGCAGTATTTGGCAGACTGTGGGATTGTCAAATACAGACGGTTTGGTCCCAGCACTGCTGGTTGTCATGAACTACTTTGACCTTGCTTGTGTTGGTTTGGGGATCTGCAGTTCCACAGCAGTTAGGCTAGGCTGAGAAAACACCCCCACTTGTATCCACAGGAGCATTAAGGGTGAGCAAATAACTCCAGCTACCCCAAGCAGAACGATTCTGAGGGTGGTGGCAGGGATTGTGGAGAGTGTGATACTATCTTTAATCTAGACGAGAACAAAGGTAGATATGTTGTCCCTGGATTTGCCAGTTTGTAGCCAAAAGAATCACAGGAATAAGCCAGTTTCATACATGATAAAACAGAAAGATAGAAGAGCTAGAATCATTTTTTACATCCATTTAGTGCTAGATTGAACCTTGCTTTGCTGATTTTTAAAAAGAAATTTATTACATTTATCTTATTGTTTCCTGGGATGGGGGATGGATATGCCACTGCTTCCATGGATGTCCAAGGACAACTTGTGGGAGTCACTTCTCCCCTTCCACCATGTAGCCTCACACTCTGGTCATTAGGCTTGGCATCGAGCGCCTTTATTCACTGAGCCATCAAGTCCATCTTTGAATCTCACTTTGAACAAGACCTACAAATAGAACTTGTGGCTGTGTTGAGTTAACACATCCCTTTTATGTCTAAGTTGAGCTGAGTTGGAGCCTCTGACATATATGCAAAGATCATTCATTTCAATTAATTAATGTATGGTTGGGGTCAGGGATGTGGATAGCAGTTAATTGATACATAATGCACTATTATAATTCTCTTTGGAAGACAGTATGTAAGACATACCCTTCCCTTAGTCTCTTACAGAATATAATAAGTATGTATGAAATTATTAGAAATGAACATGCAAATGATGCCCGGCAGCATAAAAAAAATGTTTGCAGTGAGGTGGAGATCCATGAAGGAAGGTGAAATGCTCCATAGAGGAGTTGAGTTTTAGGTAAGAGCATACAGGAGGCTGTGGATGGAAGTGAGAAAAGTAAGGGGAACCTCATGAGCCAAGAGGCTCTGGTACCTAGGTATCTTTTAGATGCTGTGTCCACTTGCCTCCCTATGGGATTCAGCATAGTTTCTGCTGATGGGATAATAATAAGCCCAAGTTGAACTTCATTGCTAAGAAAGCCGATCCAAGCTCCCTTCTGCCTGCTCTACCCCTCCTCTGTATGCAAAAAGCTGCTGCAGTTCAGCTGTCTAATTTCTCTTCACTCTCAGTTCCCTGCATAATTTCTGCCTCTGAGTTACAGGAAATTTCTGAAAAGCCATTTAGAGGCAGATTGTAATGTAATGCTCTTCAACATTCCACTCTAACAATCGATAAAGGCTGCACTCACTGCACAAATAATCAAGCACAGGATGGAATCTAATATGCACAAAGCTGATATTTTAACTCAGCCGGAGGAGAAGCTCTGCGAGTCTTTGCTTGAAGCTGGGGCCTAGTTCGTTTTCCTGTCTTTGTCTCGTATTTTTATATACTTTTAAGGCCAGGTTTCTGAAGTATCTTAGAGTGAGTTCATTCTATTTTAGTTGTTCAAGGTTTCAACTAAGGTCGAGTGTACATAAAAATAAGCACTCTGCCAGCCAGCAAAGAATACATTATTCTAGGAAGAAATAAAATGACCATCGTGACCCTGGAGCAAATGCCACACCCTCTGCATAGTCTCATTTTAGTTCCTTAAGGAAGACAGATGAAGGTTCATGACCAACTTGTGTCAGGCCAACCAGAACTGCCTAGTTGAATGAAGGGCATCTTAGTGGTGAGATGTCCCTCATCCTGTGGAATGGACACATTCCAATGGTGGAGGGGGAAGACTCATAGGCTTTACCCCATCATCTGGATTTGAAGGAAGAAGGAATGGTGCTCTTTCTTTCTCTTCGTTTCCCAGAATTCTTCTCTGTGACTATGGGCCACAGATCACCATTTCCAATTTCTCTCCCCCTGAGGGAGTCTTGCTACATCTTAAGTAGCACCCTCCTCTGCATGAAAAACACTTTTCAGCCCAGTATTCCCAACCTTTAGCAAACATGAAGTTGTTTCTATTATAGTCACTAAAGCAGTAGGATTTTCCAACTATCCCATAGTTCCAGGCAGCATCCACAAGATTGATAGGTAAGAGTATTGTGAGTTACCTATAATAGAAAATTGTTATCACTATGACTGCTTAAATGGGCCTTCTCCTTCCCCTGCCCATGTCCACCACTACCAGCACCAGTATGGGTTGCATATTCATAGAATGACGGAATTGGAAAATGGTGACATCAGACCTCCATGTATATGAACTGAGTTTAAGAAAGCATAAGAACATAGCCACAGCGTAGAGATTTACTTCTTTACAGGGATTATGGACAGATGGGATTTGCCCAAGGTTATTGAAAGGACAATGTCTTGGCAGAAATATTGAAAGCACTAAAGGACTAAACATGGTCCAGTTAAGAGACTAGTTATACATCCTTACCTGAGCAATTCCAGACTTTATATTCTTTTTCTTTCTTGGTCTTTATTGATTGCTAAGTGAGTTTTCACCTAAAAGATTTCAGACCCTTAGTCTTCACATAATACACAGAGTCATAGAGAAACAAATGAGTATATAGACAATTGACTGGGCTTCTGCAATAAAGTATGGTCGGGAGAAAAAGAGAGAAACAGGCAGAAGGTACATACATAGAAAGCAAAAGCAGTGAGAGGCGCTCCATTGGACCCTTGCTCAATCAAATCAATGATGAACAAGTGAAAGTCTACAGAGATGGCCTACAGAAGGATGGAACAGCTGGGTCGAAACTTCCTGATTGTTGAATCTGGGTGACCGGAAAGGGACCTCAGTAAGCTACTCTTTATACTTGAGTTTTGTCAAATTTAGAAAATTGAAACATTTTATTCAAGTATTGTGTTTATCTTATTATAAAGGGGAATATTACAATATTAATCAATTAAATGTTCTAAAACTAAAACATGAAAGAGGAGGGCAAATGGGATTGCCCAGTAGATAGAGATGCATGCTGTCAAGCCTGACAACCTGAATTCAATCTCTGGGAACCACATGATAGATGAAGAGAAACAATCCCCACAGGTTGTCCTCTGGCCTCTACATTTGCACTATGACATGTGCACACACACACACACACACACACACACACACACACACACACACACACACACACTCACAGAAGAATAAACAAGCAAAAACAGACACGGAGGTAGATATGGTGCTGGCTACCGTTTGATCAGAAGCCAACAAGAAGTTGACTGACATACTGGGCAATATCCTGAGCATAGAAAACCTCAAATCTCACCCCCACAGTGATACCCTTCCTCCAACAAGGCCATACTCACTCCAACAAAGCCACACTTCCTAATAGTGCCACTCCCTATGAGATTACAGGGACCAATTACATTCAAACTACCACAGTTACAAAGCAAGTTCCTGGCCAGTTTGGGAAACAGTAGAGCCTAGCAAAAGAAAGAGGAGGAGAGAAATAAATCCCAGTAAACATGGAGAAAGAAAGAACTAAACTGATGATTATAGGAGAGGAAAGGAATAGTGGAGGGGGAAGTAAGGCTAAGGATGTGTTTAGAAATGCCTCAGATCTGCTTCTGGAATTGACCTGGCCTGACTGAGTGACCTATGAAGGGCTGTCCTCCCACACATACATACAAGTGCTTTCTTTGCCTTTTCTGAAGCCCTTACTGATGGGTGGAGCCACTCATGGGCTCTAGTTTCTTGAGTATCTTCTGGAACTATGGCACTGTTCTGCTCCATCCATTGAAGGCACAGATGGCAGACAGGCAGCCTCCACAGTCTAAAAACAACAACAACAAAACCTTATTTATTTAGTGTGGAGGGGAGAGGCAGGAGTGGAAGGATGCCATGAGACATGTGTTCTCTCCTTCCATAACATGAATCCCAGGGAATGAACTCTGGTCATCAGGCTTGACTTGGCACAGGCTTCTACCCACTGGCCTAGGAACCATATTCTACTCTTGTCCCTGGGGAGGATAACTGGAGGTCACTTAGCAGAACACTTAGCAGTGTTCCCTGCTACCTTTGAAGTCAGAAGTTTATCTCTGTGCTGAGTCTGTATGTCTTGTGGTCTTCTTCCCCACAGCACCAAAGATGAGAACCAAGAGACAAGAGAAAGTGAGATGACCCCAAGCCAGCTTGTCCTCTGCACTTACAGGGCAAACTGTGACTTTTCTCAAGGCCCACAAATTATAGGTAGTGAATGGGTGGAAATTTTCAGAAAACAAAATATACCACCCATAAAAAGCATGCCAGATGGGAAGATGCCTATAATTCTAGTGACTTCCAATTATATTTATTTAGTTCAGCCATTTATGAAACAAACACCAGGCATTCTAGGTATGTCTTCCAAACAAAAGCAGCTCTGATATTTGCTTTTTGCCCATAGTAGAGCTTGGTTATAACTCAAACATTAGAAGTAGGCTCAAGGAGAATGTACATTCAGCCCTGACTTCAAACCCAGAGTTACAGTGACTGGAAATACATTCAGAAAATCTTTGTCCTACTTTGGTCAAGGTAGACTTCCTCCACAACATGTATGTCAGACAGACACATGGACTGAAAGATAACCATGTTATCAAGTCATGACAGCACTAATATTTTCTCCCCATTCTGAGTACCCAAAGAAACTCTAACTATCTGGATTTTACAATGTTATCAGTGGCCCACAGACTTTGCCTTCCTTGAAAGTGCTTCCAATTGTTTCAGTGGCAAAAGCGACCTAAGTCAACACTGGATATAGCAAGGAAAACAAACCACTTAGAAACATTCCCATACCTGCCAAAAGTGGGAAGCTATAAATAGGGGCATCAAAAAAACACTCTTCCAAAGTATTTCTCCAAGAGAAAACAGGCGGAAAGGGGAGAATAATTTTCAAAGAATTAAAGGTTTTTGTTTTATTATTTTTTTTAAAGCTCATTTGCAACTTGGAATTTCTAGGGTCATGAGGAAGTGAGGAAGCATAAGTCAGACACGATAATGTGATTCCTATATCACCAAGAGAACTGAAATGTTATCAGTTGACTGCTGGGTATAGTGGTCCATGCCTATAATTCTAGCAAATTCTAGTATTTAGGAGGCTGAGGTAGAAAGATTATGGGTTCAAGGCCAACTTTTGAGGCATAATGAGATATTGTCTCCCAAAAGTAAAAAAAGGGAGAGAGAGAGAAAAGAAGGTGTCAGCTTGATTTGAGAATTTACATGGTCCACAAAGTTGATAATGTGTTCCATTATTTATTTATTCCTAAGAATACATCTGAGGGAGTGTTTGATATCTTTAACCACCTTGTGCCTTCTAGAAGGCAAGTGCATTCCTTCTAGGAAAAGTTTGCTTTGTCAAGGTCATTGAACAGCTGAAGCACTTTTTTTTTCTACTGTCAGATCACACAACTATCTGTTTAATAATGGCCTTGGCTGTTTTTCAAGTAGCTAATCCTATAGTTGACATCCGCTGCTCTGAGGAACAGAAGTCTTCGTAACTGTACAATCTTGAGTAGAATTTTGCCTCTGCCATTACACACTGTGTGACGCAGAGCCAAATCTTTTTAATTATTTTTCTTGAGATTATACTGTAATTATCATTCTCCACTTCCCTTTCCTCCCTTTGAACCCTCCCATATATACCTCCTTTCTTTCTTTCAAATTCATGCCTCCCCATTAAAAGTTGTTACTGTGTTTCCTAGTAATGACAGAAACTATACCCATAAAGTCTCACCAACTTGATGGCCTCACCACAACTGAACAAGGACAACAATAGACATGCTACTGTGAATGGGAAAAAGTCCATGAGGCCTCAAACCTACACAAAGAACTACAGGCAACTAAGGAATGACGATAGTAGGAGAAATAGTCTTCTCAAGGGAAGAACATATGAGAATCAGTTCTTTAACATTCCATACTTTGGTTAGTTGAGATGTGTTCATGTATTCTCCTGAAAGACCCCTGCCCTTGGCCCTTTCTTTCTCAAGTTGTCTCCTCTTCCTCCTGTCGGCGGCTTCCCCGATCCCCACCCCTGGCGGCCTTCCCCTGCCACCTGCCACACGCCCGGCCCGAGAACAAGCACCAGGTGGGCCGGCCCGAGAACCAGCACTGGGTGGGCCGGCACGAGGGCGAGCACCAGGTGGGTCAGCACGAGAACAAACACCAAGTGAGCCGGCCTGGAGCCCTGCCCCTGAGCCCCCGCCCGAAGAGAAACACTCCGTCCCAAGGTCTCCGCCCCCAAGGTCAGCCATCAGGAAGCGGAGGGGGGGAATTGAGTCTGCTGTACCAGACACCAGACACCAGACCTTGAGAATATGCTGATCTGGAATGGCTCTGTGTCTCATTTGAACCATCCAATAGAAATGATTCTGTATTTCGCCTCATTTGAAAGACTCTGTGTTTCACCTCATTTGAATAACTCTGTACTTTGCCTCATTTGAATAACCCTGTATAGCGCCTCATTTACATTGACCAATGGGAATAGCTCTGTACAATGCCTCATTAGAATTATCCAATAGAATCCCTGCTCCTAGCTTGCGCCTTTTTCCCTATATAAGGACCCCTTTCCCTTGGCTCGGGGCGCTTGGCCTCACAGAAGCTAAGTCACCCGGGTACCCGTATCTCCAATAAAGCCTCTTGCGGTTTTGCATCCAAGCTCGTGGTCTCGCTGATTCCTGGGTGCGGGTCTCCTTCTACGAAAGTACCTCTTCGGAGGTCTTTCACTCCTTCTTAGAATCCCACAACTGATCAGGCAATGGATTCAGTGGGTAAAAAGAATCAATTCAGGTAGAAAAAATTCTGAACATACAAAGTAATTTCTTTAATGTACAGAATTTTGTCACGTGACTTAATGCTGTCTTCTGTAAATTAATAATTAAATGAGATAAGCATGTGGTTAATATAATGTTTAGCAGAAGCAATGGTTCAATTAAGGCTGCATGTTTAATAATATCACACACTCTCTGATTAGAATAATTGAACACTCATTTCCTAGATTAAAAAGAATTCATTTACAAGACTATGCACTGTAGCTTGAACAAAACAGTGATTGGAAAGTAGGGCTTGAGGAGAGGTGACAGAGCTGTGAGGGCTTTGTCCTCCAGTGGACTCATGTCATTATCATAGGAATGAGGTAGTTGCTGAGAGAAGGGATTATGAGACAGGCCCCTACTTGCTCTCTTGTGCTCCTGGTTGTATGTTCTTCCCTTTCTCCTTTCTGCCTCCTGCCATGGTATAATGCAGTAGAAACAAACTGGCAGATATCAATCAGAGTCTGTGCACCTCTCAGGCTCCAGAAGGGTGGGGAACAAAGTTCTTTCCATTATTAATTGTTCCATCTAAGGAACTCTGTTATAGAGGCAGAATGCAGACTATGACAACCTGTATGAACACAAATTATTTTATATATAGGTAAAGGAGTCATTCTGATTGCAACTTGATCTGATTGTACAGGTGAAGCCACACACCTCTTTCATTTCCATAACACAGCTATGACCATTCCACTTTAAAACTTGCCATTTATTCATTTTTCCTTTTGTTGTCATGTGAAACATTCCTTTCTGGTTTCCCACCCTGAGAAAGAATAGAAAACCACAAAGTCATGAGTATGAAGAGCTGGGATTAAATGCTGAGGGAATCCTCTCCCTTCCCCCTCATATATGTAAATACTGGACCTCGTGGAGCTTGCTGGAAGATCTGCATAAGGTACATTTCAAACTAAGAAGAAATTCAGCAGGATCAAGGATTAATGTCCTGTACCTTAGCAGTGATTAAACTGTTTCATTAATTTTAGGGATTGTTTTAGTAACATTTTAGTCAATTTATAATATATATAAATGCCACCACTACCTGGCTGATAGGAGTTTTGAATGTTTTTTCCATCCTTTCTTGTTTCAATGTCAGTAAATCTCAAGAAGCATGGCCTCTCTAGTACTAAAACCAACTACTATTATTCCAGAGGATATGACTTTAAAAATATAAAAATATATCAGACTGTCCTCCAAGGAACTAGTATTAAATGTGCAGAAATAGAGTAGGAGAAATACAAACTGGGAGAGCCACCAGACTGGAAAGCAAGCTCCTACCTGAGTCAAAGAAAGAGAAAAAGAGGATAAGGGAAAGGTGTTGTGGAATATTATTTTAAGATGTGTTAGGAACTATAGAAATGATCCCTGAAAGTATAGTCAGGCAATGGTGGTGCACATCTTTAATCCCAGCACTCAGGAGGCTGAGATAGGAAGATCTCTGTGAGTTTGAGACCAGCCTGGTCTACCAAGTGAGTTCCAGAACAGGCACCAAAGCTACACAGAGAAACCCTGTCTAAAAAAAAAAAAAACAAAAACAAAAACAAAAAACAAAAAACCAAAAATTGTGTTACATTCATTTATGCTGTGGAATATTTGCTTTAATGATGCAAAGATAGGTTGCATTCTTTTATGTTGCATTTGTAACTCTGTGAAGCTGTGATGCTATACCTGATTGGTGTAATAAAGAGCTGAACAGCCAACAGCTGGGCAGAGAGCTAGGTGGGGCTGGGAGGCAGAGAGAATAAATGGAAGGAGAAATCAAGAGGATGGGGGAGGGAGAAGAAGGAGGAAGAACAAGAAGAGGAGGACACTGGGGATCAGTCACCCAGCCACACAGCAAGCCACAGAGTAAGAGTGAAAGTAAGATAAACAGAAGTAAGAAAAAGATAAAGTCCAGAGGCAAAAGGTAGATGGGATAATTTAAGAAAAGCTGGCTAAAAATAAGCCAAACTATGGCTGGGCATTATAAGAATCAGCCTTGCCGGGTGTTGGTGGCGTACGCCTTAATCCCAGCACTCAGGAGGCAGAGGCAGGTGGATCTCTGTGAGTTCGAGGCCAGTCTGGTCTCCAGAGTGAGTGGCAGGATAGGCCCCAAAGCTACACAGAGAAACCCTGTCTTGAAAAACCAAAACAAAACAAAACAAAAAAAACGAATCAGCCTCCATGTGTGATTTATTTGGGAGCTGGGTAGTGCCCACTCTCAATAGCAAAAAGTAAAACAACTAGCAACAGAAAGGAACACAGATAACTGTGCAGTCTGAAAAGGTTCCCCAGACCATCAAGTAGTTCTCAAGTGTAAGTCAGCTGTCAAGGGAGCCCCATGTCAGGTAGCAACAGGCCTGCCTTACTGCCCCTGTTGCATAGTTTTTAGCTGCAAACAGCTTGTCACAACATGAACTTAGTCCAAACAAAAAGATGAACCTTAGGTCCTAGAAGCCAGGATTCGCTTTGTTCCCCAACACTGGGTGCCTGTATGATGCTTTCTCATGACTGCTTCAGGATCTCCTTGGAAATTTTGATCAAGCTACCTGTAGACTTGGTCCACTCTACCCCAGATCCAGATACTTTAGGGAACAGGCAAACAGATATGCATGCAAACCTCACAAAAATACACATACATTTACACACGTTCACTCATCATGAGCAGACATGTAGATGTGGACTCATACTGTCAGCAAACACATGTGACTTCGAAGTGAACACATGCAAATTCACAATTGGGACATGCACATGTCTGTGTGCAATCACATGGTGGGCAAATACATGTGCTTTCATGATCACATCGAAGGTGCCCAAGTATGAACATTCATATCATAAACATTCACACTGCGGATACCTACATGCACACATACGTGCGTTCTCACTATGGGCACATTGTGGAAGTTTTTCACATTCTGGAAAGCACAGACACCACTGTGCAAAGCCGTGTGCATCAGAGAAAGCCCACTCCCCGACCTGTGAATGTGCTAAGGTGGGACTGCTTCATGTGTTGGCCTGCCTACTCCCAGTCAGCTCTGAAGCAGAGGGTTGGGTTTTCAGTTCTACTGGATAAGGAAGTGGTTCACTGGGAGATGCAGCAAGAAAGACAAAACTACAGCCCCGAGTTCTGCCCTCCATAGCAAAAAGAGCCCACAGAGCACGAATCGCCCAACCAGGAGGCAGAATTTGGCAGTTTGGTATAGGAAAGTTCCTATGATGGATAAAGTAATTAACCCTGGCAAGTAGATCTGGGTGCAGAGACGGTTGATAGAGCCACAGAGAAGCAACTTCTATCCTTTTAGCCTTCCGGTCCACTCCAGTGGTGTCCCCTTCCAAGTGATGCAGAGCAGAGCTGAAGGACAGGCTTCCCAGGAGGGGAAGCTGGATTATTGAGGACCCAATCTGTGCTGGAGAAGAGCTGAGCATGGAAGTGGTAACACAGGGAAGTGGTCCTGCTTTAGCAGGTGTCTGGAGCAATCAATGACACATTTACAGACACACTACCAATCTGTAAGGCAGGCAGAGAAAATACTATTTATTATGAGTAAATTAAAGGTTACGTTTGCCTATGTAGGATGTATCTGAATGGAGAAGGTAGAAAATAATAAACACAACACCTGTTCAAATGGTGACTACGGAAACTGCTCTGAGGTCAGAATGCCCAGGAGTGCCATGAAAAGACCACAAGGGGAGATTGGATCTTGTCCAGAAAGTCAGGAAGTGTCTGCTAGCTTCAAACTTAAGTCTCAATCTGCACAAAAGGGGAGAAAGAGTGACATGAAAGCAGGCACTTGCCCACACTGGCACTTGGGTGAAAAGGAGACAGGAATGTAAAGGCTGGGAGATAAATGACCAACAAGACAACAGAACCTCGAAGGAGCTCTGGGGTCAGGAAGGGCTAATGGAGGATCTAGTGAGCCAGTCTGTGCACTTTACTTTTTCCCTCCAGGAGTGGTAGGAGGCTATGGGAGGGTTCACAGACAAGTGAAACAAAGGGATTGGCATTCTGAAGAGAAATCATTCTTGCAGCAGAGGGGAGCTGAACTGGAGACACATTGGAAATGAACACAGGTAGGATAGTTAGGGCAAAAGAGGCTGGTGGGCCTGAACAGGGAAGAATAGAGAGATAAACAGGGAACAAAATTGCAATGGCTTGGTGGTGATGAGGATGTGGATGAGATAGGCCTGAACCCTGGGTTTCTAGCATGGCTGCCTGGCTGAGTGAGAGGCATCACTGGCAGCAGGAAAGACCAGGCATAAGATGAAGGTAGCAGGAAAACCTTCAGACCTCCAGGGAGAAGGGTCAAGTCAGCAACCACAGGCATGGTAGTTGTTCCTGACACTGAGAATAAGCAGGTGATATTCTGTCATGGCCTAAAGTTGGTGAGGTGGGGCAGAAAGCCTAGAGCAGTTGATGAGTCTGAGCATGAAGGTGTCTATGGCTCCTAGTTCTTCTCCTGGGAGACTAGAGTAGCCTTCTATCGTGAATACTTGTGTTAGGCTGACCAAGAATTCCTAACACTGTGTAAATAGAGCCTAAAGAACCCAATTAACAATGGCTTAGAGGGGGCCCAAGAGACAGCTTAAGAGCCCTTGGCCAAAGGAAGTTCCAAGGCCCAATCTTTGTCCTCCATACCCAAATTTGGGTTACATGCAGCATATCAGTGCTGTTAACCTTCCCTAAGACTTGGTTTCCTGGGAATCAAAAGGCACACAGTGTTCCTGTGCGTGTACATAGTGTTATGTTTGGCTTGGCCTAAGGCTCTCCCAGGCTGCAGAACAGTCTAGAAGGTGCTCCTGCCACCTGGAGGACAGTTGCAGATACAGAGGCTTAGGTCCTCCCCCTACCCCAAACTTGTACCAATCAGCATCTCCAGGTCTAATAAGTGTTCTAAGAAGTTAATTTGTTTTTAACTTTTTAAAGTAGTGGTAGATTCCATAGGCTTAAAAGACCAGTGGCTCACCTTCTCCCAATCAATCCCACTGGTGTTGCAACCAGGAAGGGAATAATGTATGGATGGACCATAGGTCTGTCTGACTGCTTTTCAGATGCCCTAAAATGCTAACATATAACTGACTCTCCCATCAGGAGACAAAGTAGATTTAAACCAGGATGAGACAAGAATATAAGGATGGAGACTCACTGTTTCTTCCTTTTGTTTTAAGGGACAGTGTCTCCCTGTATTTTCAACTGTTTAGAGGTTAGCAGCAGAGACCCTGCCCCTCTGTCAAGACCTAAAAGTTCTCTGCTTGGCTTCTGTCTGCATGGATGTCACTCTGCAGCAACTCAGCTTCGCCAAACTAATTTGTCTTGACTACTTGCTTCCTGATATCAGTTCATCCATATTAAAAGATTTATAATACATATTTTCTATTTATGTTACACACACACACACACACACACACACACACACACACACACACACACACTTGGTCCTCCACAGACCAACTTCTGTCACTGTTGGCAAAGTACAGAAATGCCACTTACTAGGCCCCCTAAAACTCCTAAAACTCAAACATATAAAGATCAGAACATAATTCCTGGGGATTTTGCTATGGCTTAAAAATGGGCTCGGTCCTCCTGGTTAGCTAAGAGAGTTGTGCTGCCAGAGCAAATTAAACTTGACATTCCAATGGCTATTTCTGATCTGATCCAGTAGAAGAATGTGGTGGATACATTGCCCCTTGGTAGCTATGAATTAGTTACCCATTCAAGACAATTCAGGGAAAACCGAGGCAAAGCAAAGATTGAAAACACAGCATATGCCTTGCTCTGCACTTACAGACTGGCCATGCTGGGTTATTTCCCTTCCCCTTTGTCTCCCTAAATCTGTCTCTGCCTTCCTTTGCTCCCACCCTGTACCCAGAGATGTAGTTTGCATAGCAAAGGACTTCCTTGGATGTGGTTAATGGTGGTTACTAGTAAGAGGTGAGGGGCTGGACAAGAAAGGTACCAGGTATTTCTGACTCACATCTTTGTTGGGCTGAGGTGTGATGTCCTTCTTCCCATGGTCACATTCTAAACAGAAGTCTCCTCTCCCACGTGACAGCTGTTGCTGTTTCCAGCACGTCTCATTTTTCTTCTTGTCCCCTCAAGCCCTCAAAAATTGGTAATGGCCATTCACTGTCACAAGGTATGACTCATTGAGTCCCTTGGTGACTCATTAGCTCTTCCAATTCTATACCTGTACAGACAGTTCCTTTTAAAATGATGTTTGGTTACTATGTGGAATGTGCTGTTTTCTGTCTGAGCCTGAGTCAGAAATACTATCAGTAATGTTTCTGTCAAAAAGACGTCTGAATGCCTTCATACATCCACACATTTCCTTACATGGTAACTTTTGTACAGCAACAATTCCTTTCTTGAGAGATGTCTCTTTGGGATGCACTGCTTGCCTCTGAGAAGAGTCTCAGGACACTAGCTGGTGCCATCCTTCAATGAGCAGGGAGAGCACCCTAGCATTGCTTGTATCTGGACATCAGAAACATTTGCAGCTCCATATGCTTTGGACATTCATATTGAAGGCAAAGCTTGAACTCATTTAAAAAGAGCTTAAAAGTAATTATAAATTTTGCAATATATTCCATTCAGTAGTAACTGAAAATTAAGAAAAAAACACTTTGCCCAATGCATAATTGAACAATAAAGAATTTTTTATTATCCCATATTCTTTCTATAAGAGAAAAGATTGGTGATTCTGAACAATGTCCTTTACCACTCCAGGCTATTGTTTGTTCAGCTATAAAATGAAGACACAGGGTGAAAAGCTTTGAGATTATTGAATGTCAGTGCCATATTAACAAAAATGTTCCCCTATCATAGGCTATGTCAAGTTTCAGAAGTTACTTACACTATAAATGCAGAAATAAGTTCAATGAAAGGATATATTTGCTTACAATGGTGATAGGTGATAGGCTTGAGGAACAGATGTGGGGTTGGTTGGCTAAGAATGACTCTCAGAATACTCCTGTTGGTGAGCAGACTGGGGTGTAGGACCCCTAGACTAACTGAGTGTGTTCAGTGGAGACAATGAGGAGCTAATAAATCAAGAGACCTTAGAACAACTTCAGCTTTCCCATCAGGCATTTTATAATTGGGCAATATTATAATCTCTCTGAATCTTGATTTCTTCAACTATAAAATCAGGTATCAAGTGTGAAAATGTCTCAGATGATACTTAGTTCTTAGTAAATAATCAATTCAATTTTATTCTGTTCTCTCTCCCCAAAATAAATTATGTTTATTGAAGAATAGGGAAAACTTACAGAGAATAGGGAGATGAAATAAGGACAAGAAAGCAAGATAGGGTCAGAGAATAGAAAATCTTTCTTGAAAAAAAAAAAAAGAAGAAGGTAAACAAATTAGAATTGTACAAGACAATAGGGGTTGATAGCAGGGAAGGACAGGGGAAATTTGATGTTTCCACAAGGTAAATGTTGCAGCCATAGACGAGAAGCAGACTGTTCTCACAAAGGTTAGTAAGAGGTGAATGCCTTTACTAGTGTCTTCTCATGGAACGTTCCCTCTAAATTTATGGAAAATGCCCTTTGGGAAGCCACTGCAGTAGACTCTACTCCTTATTTAGATAGAAATACTTAATTAAAACCATGCGTTTCTCCGTTAAGCTCCTAAGCAGAGTGTGGCTTCCTAATAGGTGCAGAACAGTAGGCCTGGGGCACACTCCCCTGAGTCACAGACAGAAGGGATGAAATGTGGGTACGGTAAGACAGAGCTGACCTAATTCCAATAAGATTGTGTTCCCCAAAGCACGTGCCTGGGAAGTTAGCCAGAGTCAGGAAGATGTATCAAAGGAGAAGACCCAAAGCACGTCCCATCCCACAACTATGCGGTAATTGCAGAGATGAGGAAACAGATCCTCCTATCTGCTCAGGAATTAACTTGGGGCTGAGAAATCATGCAGACTCTGAGTAACACGGCAGCTATAAAATAACTCTGAATGTCAAGCGATTATACTTCAAGTGACTTCAGACATAGGGGGTAAAAGTATAATACCTTCTGGTGTCAAGAAAGTGCAGAACTAAAATCTACCTGGGAATGTGTCTGTTAGATCCTTAAAATGGATATTCATCTACCTCCAAGTCTTCGCTTTGTAATAAAATATCTGAGGTCCACAGAGTTAAATCAGTGTTCTAAGATCATCAAGCAGATAATGGCAGGGCTAGGTTTGGTTGCTTTTGTTGCATTTTGATATTTTGTTCCTTATTCCACATTGCCTTGACCTCTGTGTCAGAGGAAATTTGGTCTACGTGTATTTTGATGCTGCAGATTGAGAAATGTTAAACCAATCTGTTTATAGACTCACAACTAGACCATAATGCTACCCTTCTGGATCTTCATGAGGTCCTGTGACCCAGATGATAACATTGCAGAAATGAACTATCATTCCTATGATGTACCCAGACAGTCACACCAAGAATGTGCCTTGTAGCCAATAGCCAAGACCAAGAGCATTAGCTAGTTCAGTATACATAGATTTCTTCTGCTTTATAATAGTTTCTGGAAGCACTAGACCTTTCTTCTTTTCATGAATCTGAAAGTGGGGTCATGAAGTCCTATTGATAAATCTGATGCATATACAGAGGACCAAGAAAGAGAAAAAGAGGAAGAAAATGAGAGAGGGGAATGACAGAGAATGTATAATAAGCCCAAGAGATGGTAAGCAAATAGACACGCTAACAAAGCCAATTTTTCTGGGCCACACCCTACAGTGGGACTCTGAAAGCTGGGTTTTATTAATTCAGGAGCTCTGAAGCTGTTTTGAGTTTCTTCCCACCATTTCTAGGGCCTAAATCTTACAAAAATTTCCCATTGGAAGTTGTTAGTCTCCCAACACATTGAGGGCTGTCGACAAAGACCAGTTTTTCTCTTTTCTTCCCTGTAGGTAAAAAGTGACTCATGGAAGGCCCAGGGAGAAAACCCAACTACCTAAAGGTTAAGATTCTCCAGACTTAACCATCTGTCACAGCTGCTCCTTGTCATTGGTGACAGTGCTTCACAGAGGGTGGCCTGTGGCAGTATCCAGAGATGACGCTCTCAAACAGTAGACGCTCCTCTAGGGATCCATGGAGACGACTGTTCACACTTACTTTGTCAGTGCTTTTTTTTTTAGGTTTCAGGGCCCCTTAGTTCTTTCCAGTAGCTCCTGCACTCTCCATCAGTAGGAAGACTGTGGACAACTTTCAACACGACCTCTGGAGACCAGCTTCTAGCAAGGCCCTCTTACCCTTGAACCATTGATTGCACATTTTTAAATACATCCTAGGGTAAAATCCCATTATGCCCTTACCAGCAGACTTGGCAAAGCTATTCTGGACACTGAAGCATTGTTTATAATTGAGAAAAATTTGGCAACCAATGTCCTGTGGAATGAGATGAGCAAAATGTGGCTGCATTCACAGAATGGGAAACATGCCGTGCAAACAGGCCGACGGCAGCAATCTGGATACATGCCAGAAATACAATAAAGAGAAATGATGCATAGCAAGATATCTCTCAGGAAAAGTTTGAACACATGAGAAACACTAGAACTTGTATATTAAAGAAGTGAGTGGAGATCTGAAGACAAGGAAAAAATAAGCTAGGAAGATGTTTGGAAGAATAGAGCTCCAGGGAAGGGGGAAAAGCTGGTACCTAAAGCTCAGCCAAAACACACTTGATATCCTTGAGTGAGTAGAGTATAACTGAAGGAGATTTCCGGGCATGGGGGGGGTGTAGAACATCAGGACAGACAAGTAACCAGCTGTCTATGAAGGGTCTATAGTTTGCTCTGGGATGCTTTAACTAGGGCATCTGTGGTATGCACATATATAAGGCTGCACACAATGCTGAGCCTTAAAATCTGGGAAGGAAGTAGAAGGACCTCAAAGGACCTGTCTCCAAATTCTCCCCCACTCTGTTTCCACATGAAAAGTCCCTAAGCAAACAGGCCTCTCATAAAATGGACTCTGGTTATCTACCAGGAGCAGGCCTTTGTCCTCTCACAATACGTGGAGTTGTTCAGACAACCCATCACATCCTCTTAAAGGATCAGGAAGGAGATACTGCCTCATAGATACTAAAACCCTGCCTTCTGTTGCATGTTATGCTTTACCTATTGTGAAGAGCATGCATGTATGGGCATATGAGGGGTGTGTGTGTGTGTGTGTGTGTGTGTGTGTGTGTGGCATGCTACTCCGAAGCTTTGAGTACCATAGGCCATGCTCATGATGCTTTTTGGGTAATCTCTCTCCCATCCGTGGACTGAAGAGGAAACAATGTAAGCTATATAATCTTATGTATGTGTTGTGTGACACTGGCTTTTGGTGAGAATGACTTGTAACAAAGAATAGTGAAAACAAGAAAGCTAGGTAAGCAGCTGCGGCAACATTCCAAGGTGGTGATGGCTTGGATGGAGGCAGGGGTGGGGTGTTGGAGAGATGTATTTGGCTAGACTTGAAACACATTGTAAAGGTAGAGCTGATAAGATTTGCTCAGGAATAAAATCAGGGTGTGAAACAACAACAGGAATCAGCACTTTGGTTCTGGTAACCAGCAGTCATTTATTCTTGTGCGGTTGTCTGGGCACGGGGTAGCAGCTCTACAGTTAATCTGTGTCTTACATAGTAAGATTTTCAAGTCAGGAAGAATGCACCTCTCTTTGTGAGGCTTATGTGATCTTGATACTAAATCCAGTACAAGAAGAGAAAACCAGCTATAGGATAATCTTACTTTCAACACTAAAGTGAAACTCCTCAATGGTAGCAAGGATCTCCTGCAGTAATCAAATTTCATACTAAATCTTTAGATGAAATTTCCTTTCATATCAGAAAAAAGGCATGTATGCCTGGGTGTAACTCCCACTCATCAACAAAGAATAGTAGGTCCTGATCAATGTGTTAATCCTGGGACAGAAGAAGATCAAGTTGCTATGAGTTGCATCATTGGAAACCTCAGAAAGTCAGTAAGCAAATGAAAGTAATAAGAAAGTTAGCAAGTTTGTTGAACATGAAAGCAATATGCAAAACCCAACAGTGTTCTTATAATTAAGAAGTAACTTAGTGGAAAGTACAATGGGAGATTCCTTTCATACTTGCAACCAAAGCTATAATGAAGGTGAACATATAAACAACAAAAACAAAAACCCCAAGATCTTACAGAGACAAAAGTAATGGCTAAAGCACATACCAGCAAAACTAAAACCAAATGAGAGACACTAAATACCATGTTAAAAGCATGCTTTCCCTTTATATAGTTACTTTTGGGGATTAATCTCTGCATTCAATGTAATAAGAGTCAAAGTCTCACCAGAAAGCTTATTGTTTATCTTAAATTTTTACTTTAAAGTTTATGTACAGAAAATATTCACAAGGAAATTTTAAAGATGTATAAAAGGAAGATATATCTGATATCAAAGTGTATTATAAATGAAGGAAATCTGTGTTGATAAAACCAACAGAAGTGGCATTCTGGGAGGAAATACTAACAGCAGCTAAAACAAACATAGTTAAAAATTTTGAAAATACAAAGGAATATTTGAAATCCAGTTTTGAAAATAAGTTACAAAGTGAAAATATGAGCAGAATAACTCATCCTATGAGATAATAAGGTGAAATGGAAATCCATAATTATAAAAACTAGGAGAGTACAAAATATAGTAAGAAAAAAATCGGCAATGGTATGAATGAGAAAATCGGAAGAGGAAAATCCAGCAGAATAATAATTGAAGCATGCTCTATTTCACTGGCAACCAAATGAATACAAATTAAAATAAAATGAAACCAGGCATGGTGGTACATGCCTGTACTCCCAGCACTTAGGATCCTGGAGCAGGAGGATTGCCAGGAGCTTGAGACAGCTTGGGAGGCAAATGAGACTCTGTGTCTTAAAAATATAATATAATGGTAGTAATAGCAAATAAACAAAAAAGGAGATGCTACTTGCCAAATGGAAATTGTTAAAACTTACCTAGTCATAAACTAACAAGCACCAGTGAGAACATGGCCTTCCCATTCTGTGGAGAAGTTTAGAAAAAAAAGGTGCAATCTTTCTGGAAAGCAACTGGCCATACTTAGTGCAAGTATGAATATTTACATGTGAAGCTGAAGAGATGACTCAGTGATTAAGAGCATGCATGACTCTTGTAGAGGAGCTGAGCTCAACTGCTAGAACCTACACCAGATGGCTCATAACTGCTGGTAACTGTGGCTCTAGGGCAGTTAGCACCCTCTTCTGGCTTCAGTAGATACCTGTAATCACACACACACACACACACACACACACACACACACACACACACACACACGCTTGTATGTCATAGCACATACACATTCTTTGTTATTTTTTAATCTAAGAATGTGTGTGTGTGGTGAAATTTAGCATTTGTAGATATAAAGACAATGGAGAGGACTCTCACCATGTTGTTCATGCATTTGAAGGCAATTTCCATGTCTGCTGATAAGGAATGCCAATAAAAAAAAAGTATGATATGATTTGAGAAAATCCTATGAGAATAGCTCATGTAATGAATGAAATGAGCAAGGTTTGTCAGGGTAACATGGCCAAGTCTCAAGATACACTGCAGAGGGAATAAGAAAATGGATGAGATGATGCCATTCATTTGAATAAAAAGTACTGACATGAAAATGGCATTATTTTTCAAGGATACAAACTGTCCTGGATCCTGCCATGGTTGACATTGGATTTTTAGACTTCACAAAGATGAGAAAGTGATACATATTCAGTGGAAAGTTTGGTTGGAGGTTTGAATTTTGGTGTTTGTGTGGGCTAATGGTATGTCTAATGATGGTGGGGTGGTATGTGACAACTGACACATTCTCTGTAGCTCAGCTGTGATGGTCAGTGGATTAAGTGCATTAAATGCTATTAGCTTTCAATGGGCTTACATCATCAATGCCAATCCAGAGGCACCTGTACATTTCTAAACATGAAAGAGATGGATTTTGAAGATGAGAGATACTATGGTGAACTAGGAGCTGGGGAATGATCCAGGGCAGGCAGGAGACAATACACAAATAACAAGAGGGGTCTCCATGACTAACATCCATAATTAGTCATGAAGAGTTTTAGCCTTTTGATGGGGGAAGTACTTCTGTGTATGCTTATCTTATTGATTGTTGAGTAAAGTTCTGTTTGGCCAATGAGGCAGCAAGTTAGGCAGGACTAGGAGTCAAAGGGGATTCTGGGAAATGTAGTAGAGAAGTGGTGATCCAGGCAGGAAGTGACATAGCAAGGAGACTCATATTTAAGCAAGGAGAAACAGGAAGTGTCCCTTTTTTCACCTTCGCCTCTTCTAGTGGCTCAATGTGATCCAACGGTAAGGAGGGACGCCAATAAGGCGTCTGATAAGATAAGTCTTATAAAATATTTAGATTTATGATAATTAAGACTGAGGTAACAGATGGGAATCCTAGTCATTGGCCAAGCAGCATTTGAACCTAATACACGTTTCTGTGTATTAATTTGGGCCCTAACTCGGGCGGGCAGCTGGCGTAAAGCACACACATGGCGATGGGGCTGGGCGGCTTTTGGCAGAAAGATTTATCGTAAACAGCCTTTCTCCTCTTTTCCATTCTAGTGTGTGTCTCTGTGTGCTGTCTTTACATACATGTGTGGGCTTGCACATGTGGGTGCAAGGGCATGTAGAGGCCCAACGTTGATGTCAGGAAACATCCTTTATTGTTCTTCTACGTTTTTTACTAAGGCAGGTTCTCTTAACCAAACTCAGAGATTGCTAACATGGCTAATGTTGCTATCCAGCATACTCAAGGGATCTTTGGTTTCTACCTTCCTGGAATACAGGCATCTGCCATGACCATCCCACATTCTACATGAGTGAACTCCATCTTCACCCTCTCATGGCATGTGCTCACTGAACTCTCTCTCCAGCCCCTGAAGAGTTTTACCAACTCAAGTTTATGAACTTTAAGTCTAGGCCAGACAATGAAAGGAAAAGAACAGGCATATTGTAAGCACTTGGAGATGACTTTGTCCCTTGGTGTTCTGCAATCTCTGCCTCACTTCTTTATAATTAGATTATCCCATTAATTGGAATACAATCAAAGGAAGAGGCATTGTACTCTTGAGCATTACTTAACTGGTTGGTAATATGCATGACCTCCTGTGTTTGATAACCCATTTGAAAGAGCTAACCTATCTCCACTGCCACACAGTGTGGCCAAACTGTTCAGTGTTATGTGAAATATATATATATTATATATATATATATATATATATATATATATATGCTGAAAATAAAAGGAAATTTATGTAAGTTCAGTGTTAACAACTGAAAATACTTTTAAAATGCTATTTCTTGTGTGTGTGTGTGTGTGTGTGTGTGTGTGTGTGTGTGTGTGTGTGTGTGTGTATGATGTGCATCACATGTATGCAGGAGTCTGGAGAGTCAGATGAGGCATCGGTTCCCCTTAGAACTGGAGTTACAGGCAGTAGTGAGCCACTGTGTGGGTGCTGGGAACCAAACCTGGTCCCTCTATGGAAACAGTAAGAATTTGTAGCTTCTGAGCCATCATCTCAGTCCAAAAGAAAATTTTATATAAGATATGTTTAAATCCATGAGTCCACCAGCATTTCTCACAATAGTGTGATCAAAACAGAGAGAGAGAAAGGGAGGGAGGGAGGAAGAGAGAGAGAGAGAGAGAGAGAGAGAGAGAGGGAGGGAGAGAGAGAGAGTAGCAAAGGCTACTATGTATTTATTTAGGTCTTTTGAAAGGATTTAATAGTATGCCCAGTTCATGCACATAGTTGTCCAAAATGCTGAGAGAACATGCTAATGGAGTTAGGAAGAAGAAATTACATATTGGATTAATTGCATTTATATGCGATGGATAGTTTTATTTTTCAGTTTGAATGGGCTATGGATGCCCAGAACAGTGGTTCAGTATAATTTCTCTTTCTCTCTGTCTCCCGCCTTCCCGTGTGTGTGTGTGTGTGTGTGTGTGTGTGTGTGTGTGTGTGTGTGTGTGTGTGTGTGCGCGCGTGCGCTTTAGCTTTTGAGTTGGTGGACTGAGTACAGCAGACTTGGGTCAGCAGCAACCTGGCATTTGAGAATCTTGAGTAGAGCAAGAAGTCAGGGAGAGGCTAAATTGCTCTTTGCCTGACCAATCTTCTACCCTTGCCCTAGTTTCTCACACCTTCAGATGCAGACTGGAATACATCTTCTGAGTGCCCAAGCCTTCACACTCCCCATCTGCTCTCCTGAATGTTTGGTTTGCAGGCAGTAGAGTGTGGATCTTATCAGGCTGCTTAACTTTGCACCAGCACCTTATAAATCTCTTTATATGTTGGTTCTGTTTCTCTGCAGAACTCTAATTCAGTGTGCTGAGCCAGTAGCAGGCTGCGGCTAATTACCTCGAAAGCCGTCATTCCTGTGTAACAAAAAACAGGAGGAAAACTGAAAACCAGGGCTCTCCAACTAGCCCCCAGAAAGACTCTCTCATTACTTTATCTCCAAATTCAAATTGCAGAGGCCAGCAGGCTGCTGTTAATGGGGGAAGCAGTCTGAATGCAGCTGTCTCTTTGAAGATATCAACAGCAGAGTTTATTCTGAACATATAAGAATAATCACCAAGGCTGGAGCCCATCCAGAATCAGAACACTAGGTTCAGACCCAGTAGCAAACACAGTGAGAGCTTAGGTGGCATTTACCATCAAGAGACAAGCCAGAACTTGGAAGCCTATTGCAAACATATAGCCAAGATGTTTACGGTGCCCTGGTCACTGTTTACCTAAATGGATTCTTGTTCTGCAGGCTAACTTCCCTAGTCCCTGTCTCCTTCAGCCAATTTTTTTTTTTGTCAGAGACACAAATACAGAGCATTTTAATACTTTCTTTGTGATCCAGTGTGTATGTTCCCTTCTCCAGGGGCAAACAGTTGGACTATGTTTTGTTTTCCCCTTCTGTGTGCCTAAAGAAAGTCAAATATACTGGAAAGAAAATCTTTGTCCCTTACATGACTCTCTGTTTAATTCCTCCCCCTGCATTCTGACTTCTGTGGTGGTCAGTCTTAACTCTTTCAGTAGGGATAAAAACACAGACTGATACTCAGTTTTGCAGTGACACGCAAATCACTGACTCTGTGTACACTTAGATGCAGGTGTTGTAACTTTGTTTTCTGTTGCCATGATAAGCACTGTGAGTAGCAGATCACAGTCCATGACTGAACAAAGTCAGGGCAGACACTCAAGCAGGAGCTGAAGTAGAAACCATGGAGAAACAGTGCTTACTGTCCTGGTCTGTGGCTTTTCTTAGCTGTTCTTCCAGGACCACCTGCCTAGGAATGTTACTGCCCACAGTGGGCTGGGCCCTCCTACATCAAATAGCAACAAGACAATGCCCCCCCCCCCACACACACATGCTCACAGAGCAAACTGAGTAAGAGAATTCTTCATTTGATATTCCCTCTTCTCCAGTGTCTCTATGTTCTGTTGAGTTGGCAATAAAAACTAACTGGCACACTAGGTTAGAGAGCGGTAGAAATATCAAATGCTGGAAGGAATAATGACTTGGATGCATATTTTCAAAAATCATTTTAAGGTGCCAATTCTGGAAACTCTCTTCAAAATCATCAGCTATGCTTGAGTTAAATATTTTCCCCAATTTACTAATATACTTTAGCAACATTAAACTGTGAGAACTTTATTAACACATTCAGTATTCAAAGCTTTCTCACTTTAATTTTGTATTATCCTTTTCCTTGTCATACTATCAATTTGAGGCTTTCAGATACTCAGCCGTTACATCTGAAATCAATAACTCGGATCATCAAGATATTTAAATACATATTGTTCATTGATTTAAAATCTACCTATCTAAGTGAATATGGCCAAGGTAAGTGAATATATCTATATCAATGTGCAGGACCTATGTACTATGTAAGAATATCTGTGCACTATGCAAGAATAATGAATAGAAAATGAAGTGTATTTGTAAAGAAAAAATATTAGATTAGACTTTACCCCCAAAACTGCTCTTTTGGAAAGGGGGAATATTGTTTTATTTTATCATTGTTTTATTTTATCATTTCCCATCATGTAATGTTTCTTTGCTGTTTAATTTTGAGTAAGAAAGTTCTTCAAGGGGACGTCAACCTGACAGAACCAGGTGGGGGTTGCTACTGATGCTTCCAAGCAGAACTGGTGACCTTTAATAAATATTTAATTATCCTTCCACTAGGTGAATAGCCTCGAATTCAAGATGGGTCTTGTTAGGAGGGAGGCTTTTAAAGATTGCTTCTTCAAGTATTACAGTAAGTGGTTGTATAGTGGACACTGAGAACATGTGACTTTAAGAAGAGGGAGTAAAAGAAGCTTCTTAATGTTGTGGCTTGGAAAAAAATTGATTATGGTAGTGGGAAAATATCCAATACAATATTAGGAACTTATATGAAATATAACACAATATACTTATTCAAACTAATACTGATGTATTTTATAGATATACAAAATGATTTAAATATACATATAACTATATCAATTAAATTAATAATTATAAGGAGATGAATTACGAGTTTTAGATATATTCATGAATTTCCTGGTCAGGGGAAGAGAGAGCTTATTTGGAAAATAGCCATATCATATTTGACATTGCCTTATACTAGTGCATATATTGTAGACCATCAACAATGGTTTAGTCTGAGGCAGAATAACAAGGAACCCATGTATAGCAAAGGCTTTTCTTTCTAGGTCAGATCAGGAAAGTGTGTTTGCCTGACAATCTTCATTTTGATTCCACATCCTTGGCCAGTGTTTACTCTT
The DNA here is from genome assembly GCF_003668045.3 of Cricetulus griseus. Taxonomy (NCBI): domain Eukaryota; kingdom Metazoa; phylum Chordata; class Mammalia; order Rodentia; family Cricetidae; genus Cricetulus; species Cricetulus griseus. The sequence goes on along the minus strand of NC_048595.1, from coordinate 340,760,098 downwards.
CTCCAGATTTTCATGCACATGTGTGAACCCAGTGTTTCCCATCTTTTAAAGTAGCCCATATGGAAGGTTCTGGAAGATTCTATGAGAAGAATGTCAGTCATAGGCCAGTGCTGCTTGGAAGACTGCCCTTAAGGAGTCTGTTCACAGAACCAATGTCAGGTTCTACATTTGATATACAGATATTTTCCTTTCCTTTTTTCCCCCCCAAATGGATACACTCACATTATTTACCAGATTAGCCTCTGGATGACTTATGGCTCTTTCCAGAAATCATTAAATTCACTCCCTTCTTCTGGCCCCCACCCTCACACGCCACCCCAAAGGATGAAGATCTGGCATGAAATAGGATCCACAGGCTCTAAAGACAATTCCACAAGAGGAGTCCCAAATGTTTAGAGGGAAGACAGCATAGTTGATAAGTGTAATGACCTCCCAGTTATGAATGTGCTGGGGAAAGACAGTGTTCTCTGAGCTCTCCCTTCTCAGAGATTTATCTTTTCTATTTTGTATTATTATGTCTTGTTTGGCAATGAGTTTCACACCAAGTTGCCAGGCTTAGCAGCAAACACTTTCCATGTTAATCAAAATAGAAAATCATAAGTTTTTGCTTATTTGTTTCTGTAGAGACCAAGGAACAGAAGTGCAATGTGTAAGCCCTCTAGGGACATGAGTAGGAGTAGAGAAATAAGCTCAACGTTCTTTTGTTTTTAAGCCAAACCATACCATCATCTCATACAATGCTACTGACTGGTAGAGAAAGGCATGGAAGTTAAAGAACTGCTGTCTTGGGTTATTCACTTGCAGAGAGTCTGAAAGTTCAAGTTACACTGACATGTCTCATTCACAGGCTGGTCAACGATATTTTTCTCTCACAGTTTTGCCCTATATTATATTCTCTCCACATGCCAGACTCTGCTTTTACCCTTTGCTCAATAGCTATTCTGTTACTAATATCTATGATTTGACTGTCTCCCAATACGCAAACCATCCCATGATTGAAAGTGATTCTGCCTTATAAAATTCTCTTAACTCTCTCAGTCCACCAGGGTATTTGTACTGTGTTCACCAAGGTAGTCGTTTCTCAAGTGGAATAGCTAGCCTTGAACTGTTGCCAGGTAGCCAGTCTGAGTTGATGGGAAAGAGGCAAAACATGAAAGCAGAAGGCAACTGAAGGAAGTTAACAAAGAAACTACCTTGGGGATTTAAAAAGAGAAATCTAGCCCAAGAAAATTGGCTAAATTTTTCGGATAGCTCTTCAAGATTAAGGAATGAAGGAGAACAAATTTTAGCTTGCATATTTGGATTACAGAAGAGTATTTGACTTACAAAAATACTTTTGTGGCTAAGGTAATTCAAGCTGCATGGGATACGTGGGGTCTGTAATACATGACCACAATGTGACGCTTGTCAGATTCACTCTGCAAATCTGCATTCGGTATCTGGAATAAATCCTTGCACTTTGCAAGAGTTGAGCAAGTTATCTTCAGATATTTCCCCCAGAGGAAAATCCAACAGAAACAAAACAATTTCCATTTGCCAACATTGTACACTTCCCTGCATTGTGTCAGGCATTTCCTTTTTTATTTTTATTGTTTTCGGTTCATTTTGTCCTTTAAAATAAATTCCTAGAGAATTCACACATATGTAAAGTGAAATATGATCATATCCATTGCCCATTTCTCTAATTTGCAACAGAATTTTCCCCCATATCCACCTCCCAACTTCTTCTTCTCTTCCTCCAACACAAAATTCATTTAGTGTAACCCATATGTCAGTAGCTACCAACTGCTAATGGCTCCTCATGTAGGGGTGAAGCATCATAAGATCCTCCCCCATCTTACCCAGAATCTTGGTTGCCTTGATCTTGTAGAGATCCTATTTAGAAACTATAGCTACTATGAGTTCATGAGTGCAACATCCATCCCATGTCTAGAAGACAGAATGTCAGAGCACTCCTGTGTAGACACTCTGGTGTTTACATCCTTTCCCACTTACAGTATTCCTTGAGCCTTGGAGGGGAGTTGATGAAGATGTACCACTTTGGGCTGAGCACCCATAAGCATTTGTCTCAGCATTTTGACCAGGTATGAGTCTTTGTATTGGCTGCTGACCACCATAAAGAGGAGTTTCTCTAACTAAGGTTGAGAGAAGCCTAAGTCTGTGAATATAAATAATGACAGTATATTCCAACCTAGGGTCTTTGACCTCCCTAGCCATGGACTTTTGACCCTATTTATAGTACCAGGCATGAATCCCTTCCCATGAAATATGCCTCAAATCTAATCAGAAAGTGGTTGGTTACCCCACTAACAATCATGCTACAATTGGAACGGTGGGCACATCTTGCATGACAGGTTGCTACTGGAGCATGCAGGGTCCAATGCTGTATAAGATCATTGATACATTTTCTCCCCCTGCATCTTACATAGCATCTTCTTGTACTATGAACACTAGTCAGGCAAGAGAAAATTTCTTGGTACATTTGAGATCAATTTCTCTATGCACTGTAGTCCAAGTATGTGGTATCTTCAGCAATAGGGACTTCCCATGTAGTTATGGTGGGTAACCAAGAGCAATGGCAACAGTTGGTATTGCTTTGGAGACCTCTATGGCCTCCCTGAACAAAGGTTCACAGGAAAGTATTCCATGATTGCAGACACTTTTTAGATTGTCTTCAATCAAGTCCTCATTCTTGTCTCTGGCATCTCATTTGAACAGTACCAGACATTGTTAGAGGGTTTACAGATTTTTTAAAGCTTTCTTTGAACACTGTCACATCAGATATGTTCAGCTGTTTTGTGGGTTTACATTTGCTCCTCCTTCTGAATGTGGGCCCAAGAAGGAGGGACTTTTTTTTGCTTATCCCTACCATTTACAAAATTCTGTATATAGGAAAACTTGAGAGTCCATAGACAAGTAATAATAGCAGTTTTGTTCAGATTCCATAATGCCTTCAGATGATTGATTTCTTCTGTTTTAGCAAAGTCCCAGAAGCTATGAAGACACTTTCTTATCTGTCATAATTACATCACATACACACATACACATACACTCATGTACACATTTACATGGTTTTAGTATGCTTCTTAATTTAAGAAATTATAGTTTTAGTTATGTATATATGAGTGTGTTTGTGGGCAGCTATGCACATATGAGTAGTGAGTACAGAAGAGGCTGTCAGATGCCCTGATGCTAAAGTAGCAGGTGGTTGTGAACACCTGACATTGGTTCTAGAACTCCAGTCCTCCGGAAATGCAAAATGTGATTTTAAGCCTTGAGCCCCCTCTCTAGTCCTTGCTTCTTAATTATATCTAAGACTCTTTCTAAGTAATTGTATCAGTGAGATCATGAGTTTGGAATGCTGATTATAACTGTAACCCTATAATTGCTGGCAACAATGCACAGAAAAATAAGTTAAAAGTTTTAAATATAATTTTTAAAAGAGGATGACAATTTTGGCTATCTATTGTTAAAAGTCAGCTTGCATGATATATTTGTGGCATACTGTTGTGTTATATCTTTATGATGACTCAGCAAGATGGGTTCCCAAACCAAGTAGTGCAGGCATTATAAGTACTAACCTACCTGAGCAAACTGAGAAGAAAAGACACAGGGTTATATAACTGAATAGTACATTATGGACTCTGATGCCCAAATCTCCTAGTAAGAATTCTCATCTTAGCACCCTGGAGAAAATATACAGGTAATCTTGTGTTTGGCTCTACTTTGCATGCCTGCCTGTACTGAACATCTAGCTTACAGCCAGAAAATAGGAACAGAAAGGTCACCCGAGGTAGGATTTCATTTGTTGTTGTATTCAAGAGACAAAGCACTTGTTAGAAAAATATGTTGGTGAAAACTGTGTCTAATTGGTGACAATGAGCAAGGACAGAACAGGATAGAGGACTGGGTGGGGAAAGAAAAATAGAAATAGCCCCAGAAGAAAAAACTGCGTTCCCTCTGAGCCTGTTTCTATATTCTAGAAGACCACTTAAGAATTGTTTTGCAGATTAGTTTACATAGGGTGGAAGAGGTGCACCATCAGAACTGGGCTGTCTATTTCCTTGGCAGGTAGCTTTTTGTGGTTGAAGCTAAGTATCCCATGCCTGAGGGGCAGAATCAAACTGAACAAAATCTCTCTACTTCCCACAATGTGTATCAGTTTCTTTTCCTCTCCACAGCTGTGTAGGTCTTAGTTCAATGGGGAAGAAAGACTCACATTAATTTTCAATATATGAGTACATTTTGGTCAAGTGTCAAGACTGCGTATTGCCACACAGCAGTAGGACAAAAACTAAACATCTTAGAGGATGGAAGGTCTGAGATGTGACCATGGCCTTCTGGCCCATATTCAGTGGAGCTTGTAACTAGAGTTTGGATGCCTATGATCAACTGTATGTATTTTTCACCTCCCTGTCTTGAGTGGAATTGGGATCTGTTATGAGCCATGATATAAATATAGTTGCTTGTGTTAACCATTACATCTTTAGGACTGGTCTGAATAAATAGGACACAAGATCAGATGGCTAAAGTCCAAATAAGGTCCTCCAAAGCTACTGTAATCTTAGACTAATGTTTTTTTTAAATTTTATTTATTTTAATATGATATTTTATTAATTCTTTGAGGCTATCTTACAATGTTTTTGATAATATTCATATTCTTTACTCCTCCTAGATTCACCCCTGACCTCTCTACCTCCTCCCAACTTCATGTCCCCTTTTATTTTATTTTATTAGTAACCCACTGAGTCTAATTCCATATAGACACAAAGATGGGATCATTCACTGGAATATAGTTGACTTTCCAGGGACTATGACCTTAAAGGTAACTGACTTTTCCTCCTCCAGTAGCTATCAACTGTCATTAAGTTCTTTGTGGTGGGGTTCCCTCCCTTCATGCTGAAGTGTTATCTGGATTGGTCTGATGTTTTAAAGTGACTTGGAATCATCTTGCTGCTGGCATGACAAGAAGTGGAAAAGCTGTCCTTGTAGCTTTTATTCTAATAACTGACAGTGTGCAATTTATGCAACACTCTAAATCTAAGCTCTCCTTTGCCTAGTGACAATGCATTCTGATAGACTGTAGATGTCAGAAAATAGATGGTCTGTGGAAGAGGAGTGATGTCCTTTCCCAAAGCATCCAGTAGGCTAGTATGACAAAAATATCATAGATCAGAACTTTCAAAAACATTTATTATGTTAAAATAAGGAGGGCAATAAAACCTCTTGGACTCTTCATTGCTGTCATATGGCACATAGGGTCAGAAAGTCTTGACAAATGTCTATACAAATCTCCTTCGGTAATTACACTCCTAGACTCCATCATTAAAACAATGCTCCTACAATGGGGAATGATCACATATTTTCCAAGGCTGAGGCTGATGACATGTGGAAGAAATGGTGCAATGTCAGTACTTCCAGGACTTTGTGCATCATGGAAGAACATGGCAGAAGGTTCTTAACATGCAGAGCTGAAGACAAATGGATTCTTTATGGTTGTGAGCATGGTGGTGGTCTGTATAGATGCAAGGATGGTTGTGGTCTGTATAGATGTAAGGATGTTGTTGGCAATCTGTATGGATGGAGGCAAGGATGGTGGTGGGCTGTATGGGAGGGATATAGGTTGTATGCACAGACAATATCTCCTTAGAAATGACGGGCTTATAATTAGTGCTCATTTCTTAATTCTCTTAAAATTCTGTATACTCACTATGTATTCTCCTTTTTCTCTGTTTTTTTTTTGTTGTTGCTGTTTTGTTTTTGTGAGGTTTTTTATTGTTGTTGTTGTTTTGAGGTAGAGCCTTGCTATATTGCCTTGGATAGCTTGGCACACATAGTATACTCCAGTTTGTCCTCAAACATGGCCCAGATTTAAAGTGGGTCTTCCTTCTTCAGATAATATGAAGTAGAAAATTCCTCATAGGAGCACCCATGAGCTTGAGGTTTTAGTTGTCCCGGAGGTAGCCAAGTTAACAAACAAAATTAGCCATCACACCTGCATATACATATTTGCTGAAACACATGTGATACATATCACACAGAGATGCACATACACATACCACATGAAAATTTTAAAAAAAGACGTGGTGAAAACTCCTTCACTAGGAACATTTAAAGTCAGAAGATATTCAATATAAAAAAGTAAATTTTGGTATGATGTTAAAACTGCATGTGAATATTCACATAGTTCTAAAAGAACTGCATGGTATATTCATATTTATTCTTTGATTTTTTTAAAAAACAAACTCTTCAATATGATACATTTCAAGCATATACAAAATGGAACAATGTGCTGACTCTTCATGAGGCAAGCATTTGATCTCAGTAATTACCAGCACCCAGTCAACCCTTTCATCCGTATATATTCCAGCTTGTAAAGAATGATTCTCCTAAAATGATATCTTAAAGCATCTGAAATGATTCCTTCATGTCATAAAATCTCCAGTTCTTTCTCAAAGTCCCTAAATGTTTCTAGACATTGTTGTAGTAGTAGCTTTGGTGAAATCAGGATCCCAGACTATATTCCCTGTAATGTGTCTCAAGTCTAGCAGTAACCTACCCTTTCCACGATGAGTATTCCATGTTTGCAGTGTATGAAAAGCCTGTGCTCTTTTCCTTTTGTCTGGATTCAGCCAGTCTCATCCTCATGGTTTGCCCTCGTATTTCCTGTCAGCCACAGATGAGATCTAGAGGTCTGATTTAATTCAATCTCCTTCTGCTGTTGCTGCTTACATACTTTATAGACACGGTGTGCAGAAGGCACACCATTATCGTATATGTTTGTCCCATTACCAGTCATCACTTATCTTAAATACTCCACTTTTTTTCGGAGACACCATTAAACATATTTCAAAATATCCACAAAAACATTTCAGGACCTAGAGAATGTAGTGCATCTGTTACAGTGCTAAAGTGCTTACCTACTACACTTGAGGCCCTGTTTTCGATCCCAAATACTGCAAAACCAGGCATGATCTCATACATGCCTGTAACCTTATTGTTTGGGAAGTGGAGGAAAGAGATTCAGGCGTTCAGGGTTATCCTTGACTATATATAGAGTTTGAAGTTAGACTGGACTATGCAAGACCCTATCCCACCCACAATTTTATGGTCATTAGTTGTATAAAATTCTTTCTTTTATGTAGTGGCATTCAAAATTCCCACTAATTATGCTAGAATGTCAGTTCTTAATAATTAGATGATTATTCTTGCCCTCATTATTTCTTCTTCCATCTCCCACCAACCTGCTTTCTCAAGTGGGAGGGGTGAGTCTTGTGATGGTATATTAGGGATTTTATTGCTTTGATTTAAAGAATATTTCTACCCAACCCATAATGCCTTGCTTCCTATACCATTAAGCATGCCTTCCTCTCCTTTATCTTTTGGCTTTTGTGGGTGCTGAAGAGTGGAGAGTCTCACGCACTGGGAAGTTTCTACCACAGAGCTGTAACCTAATTCTTTTTTCTTTATCATTTTAATTGTTTTCTGGCCACAATATTGACAGTTCATACATGTGTTTAATTTTTGAGACTACAGACACCCAGTCCCCTATAAATTAGCATTATTGAGTCAGCTTCCACTTCTGTTTGCTGCTAACCTGCAATGTTGACCCCTTCATCTTCACTAAAACTCTGTCTTCTCTCTTGGCAACTCTCTTGGTTTATCCAACTTGCTTCAAATCACTCCTGGCTGGAATCCTTCACAGTTGCCTCTTCTTTTGCAATGTGGTTGCTGAGCAAATCTATCATCTTCTGTCACCTGGTATTTAGTAATCACACCGACCCCTTGGCTGCAACCATCAACACGGGATGACTCCCAATTCCAGAACTGTAGCCAAGGCTTCTAGGACCATATTCAACTTTCTACTAGAAAGCTCTTCAGGACAGCTCTCTCCTTATCCTCCCACCAACTCCTGGTCTTTTTTATTGTTGTTTTATTTTTTCATCAGCCAAATACTTTTATCTTTAAAGACAAAATGTTTACTTTAATCTTTTTCCGTTATTGTATTTTTTGAAGAAGATACTTCATTTGTAAAGTTAGGTTTAGCTGGCCTGTTGCATGACTTCTTAGTCTTTTAATTAATATTTCAAATGATTTAATTCTTCCTTTTTGTAGAGCCTCTGGGCTTCTTTCTTGCCTTCTCTTTTCAAATTCAAGTTTCTTTTTTTTTCTTCTTCATATATTTGAATTACAAACAAGATTGAATTACATGACAATCCCAGTTCCCTTCTCCTTCCCTTCCTCCCCTACCACTAGGTACACAGTTCTGTCTGAGACTGGTAAACATGATACTGTCCTCCAGTCAGTCTGCTCTGTGTGACACTGTTGGTCAGTGTGACAGTGTTCTTCAGTCTGTTTAGTGTGACACTGTTCTTCCAGTAAAGGCTCTTCACCTTGTCCTGATAAAGGCAGGCCAACTTTTCTTCCTTGTTTCCTGAGTCTTCTTCAGCTCCATATTCTGAGTAATGCTTTTGGAATTTCTTCCTTTCTTCCACACCAGGATTCTTACTCTTCTAAATGCCTCAAAAATTCACCTTATCCACCCCTGCCCTCTCAACTAACACCCTACCTACCTCATACCCTTTCTGCTCCCCAGGGAGGGTGAGCCCTTCCATAGGGGTCTTCAGGGGAGGAGAGGAGGGAGAGGGAACTGGGATTGACATGTAAAATAATCTTTCTAATTCAAATAATTAAAAAAAAAAAAGAGTTCACCTTATCTCTGAAAACTTCCTTGAATTCCTCCACATTCCCATAGGGTTAAATCTCAAAGCCCAAACTGGCATTAAAGCAACTACATTTTCTCTTACCACAACTGTGCTCCATACAACGTGAGAACTGATGTTCCGCTCTCCCACTAAGATACAAAGGCATTTATCTGATCTGTCTTTGTAGCCTTATTCTCTGTCCACTCCTCTTCCAGCCTGCAGCCACCCAGCGTAGCTCTTAACTGTCAGGTTGGCAGCTGAGATCTTCAATTTTCATAGTAAAAGTGGCTCTTATACTATTGCCCACAGCTGCTGGAATTGACCAGTCACTCTGATTGTGGGAGCTAATTCCCACACTCTCATGTTTCTGTTGCTCATGTTCTTGCAGCCTTCTCTTGCTGGGGACACCTGGTACTTCATGGTCCTCTGATGAGAATGTTCTTCTGCTGGTGAAGAAGCACCTTCCTTAGTCCTTTTAGAAATGTCTCCTATCTTAGGGTGCTCAAGACATCTTTCATCTCCTCCTCTATGTGTTTCAGATCCTTATCTCTCCTTTAAAATGTCAGACCTACTCTGTGTCATCAACTTTCCCACAGTGACCTGAAAATGCCTCTCCGTTTCTACTTCCCACTCTCACCCAACACCTGCATCAGCTCTTTCCTAGGCCTTGATTCTCAGCATTCTTCATGCACTCCTGCTTTTTCTTCCCAGCCTGAGAGTAGTAAGAAGAATCCTGTTCTGTGATTAAAATTCCTGGCTCCAGAAAGGTCTGGAGCAGACAGCAGTGTCACTCCTGCCTTTAATCACATTAGTTTTACTGCATCCATAAAGCAATAAACTGTTCGGTCTACACACTGTGCAAACAGTCGGCTGCAGCCAGCTATAACTTATAAAGATAAAAGCTATTTCAAAGAAGGTTTGGACTGCAGAGGACAGGCCTTCCATGCCCCTCCCCCACTTTGAGGGGGTCATTTGCTCTTTCTTCTCCTCTTTGCTCTTCTCTCACAGTCCCTTTCTCACCGTGGTGGTGGGTTTTTCAGTTGGTTTGGCATTGTGATTCCTCTTCCCTTAACTTCTAATGGGGTCGCCCTTTCTCTTTGCTGCCTCTGCCTGCCACTTCTCACTGCACCCTAGTGTGACTTTCCAAGGTCTCTGTGCTGTGTGCCACTGTGGATCTTGTGTGACAGGTAGACTGGCATGCTGCCTGTGGTGAAGAGTAACATGAAACGCAAGAGTCCTTGCTCAGGCTTCTACCAGTGGTTTGTGTGACTTTCCTGGAGTAGTATAGCAGTGTCTCTACATTCCAGATAAGGCACTGATAACAAACCAAAGATTCCATCCAAGTCTAAGACCCTGAATCAGTTCGTTTATTCCAGTTACTTACAGGAGTGTGCATGAATTGGAGGCAGCTGCATCACTAACACCCCATGAAAGCCATATCGCTGGAGCTCCCTGCTTGACTTACAGGAAGCTCAGATGGTGAGAGAATCCTTCCTTCCATGAATTATTACTAAATATATTAACTAAGGGAGGGGCCTTGTGAGTCTTGCAATTTCAGGAACTTCCTGAGATGTGCAGGTTTCATTCACTTCCTGAGTTTGGTCAGCTTCATTTGATTCCCAGTCTTACAGAGGAAATGTTTCAGTTGAAAGGAAATACCTCCATGGCAGCCAGTATACCCAAACTCTGCCTGTTTCTGTTTGTACTATCCTGGGAATGTCCTTTATTATTTCATAGACCAAATTTTCTGTGAGGCAGGAATAATAGGAACATTTTACTCATAATGAGCATCAAGGTTAGTTGTCACTCTAAATACTTTAGGCTCTTAGTAAGATTATGAAACACGGTTTTCTCCCTGGTATTTGAATAACTCTCTAAGTACTTAGAGACAAGTATGAGTATATAATGGCTGTGTGTGTGTGTGTGTGTGTGTGTGTGTGTGTGTGTGTGTGTGTGTGTGTGTGTGTGTGTGTGTATACTGTGTGGGTGGGTTTTGGTATGGTAGGCACTATGCTGCTGAAGAAGAAAATAGCATAGCGTAGTTTATTGCTTGTCTGCCCCTGCTTTGAGCCCAGTGAGGTACACACAGACCAGGGATTATGAGGTTTATGGTCTGTCTGAATTCTCATGATCCCAGGATGTTTTGAAATTAGTGCTGATTTAGTAAGATCCTCCTAGACTGTGACAAGCCTCCTTAGTTCCCAGAAGGAGCAGGGTTGTGGGGAGGGTGAGATCGGAACCCAGAGCCCTCTGCTCTCTGTGTGATACCATCAGTGCTCCAGACAAAAAGAGAACCAACTTCCTGAGGAACCAGAACCCACTGAGAGCTTTAGAGCTGGCTGTGAATCAGCCCAAAGTTAGGAGAAAACACAACCGGTCAGTCTTTAAAAGCCAGGAGTCTTGGAGACAGAATACTGCAATCTAGAGGGTTGCTAACCCTCATGAGTTTATTAACCAGTGCCTCCCTCTCTAAACACTGGTTTCCTCATCTGCTGAGGAGAGGTTGGGTAGATGAGTTGGTCATTAACGTCTTTTACATGGGAGGCATTGTGGGATCTATAAACTATGCATCGTGGGCAAAACCAGCCATGTGCCCCCAGGCCTGGGCCTCGTTCCTTGCTCATTTGATTTTCCAGTACAATAAATGAAGCTAAATACTTTTTCTGATTCTCAAAGTGCACAAACAATTCTGCAGCAGGACAGCAATTCCAGAATAGCCCTGCATGATCAGGTCAAGGCTGCTCATCTTTGTCTGCTTGCATTTGATTGTTGCCCTCTAAGCTGATGGAACTGCTAATGGCCCCACCACACCCTCATCTCCACAAGGTGTCCAAGTCCATCTTGGGAGCAAAGATTAGTACTTATTTAGACAGAACATATATAATATGTCACACACTAGACTACACAAATATCAACTCCCTAACTGTTTCTTGACCATCTGTGTTAAGAATTTTTATTAGGCCTATTTTACAGCTGGGAGGCTGGCACGAAGAGGTAAGTAAGTAGCCCAATTTACATAGCCAGGGTCTGACTCAGTCATACATTTAACTGTTGTTGGTCACCACCAGCTAGATGTCAGGGTTAGGGGAAACAGTAAATGTGAATGGACTCACAACCCTAGCTCTGACTCATGGTCTACATGCATAGCTTCTCAGCCTTAGACTCTTGATTCCTCAGAGCCAGACATGAATAAGCACAATTACTTTCAAACCTGTGAGCTTCAAGGTGAATGAGATATAATGGACTAATCTTTCCCACAGACCCACACCCCACCTCAGACACATCTCTCCTTTACCTTTTACTGTTTCTGTGACATAGATACCCATTTCCTGTCTCCTCTAGCTAATGAAGCCATTGCCACCTACCTTTTCAGCAAGACTAGAAGTCCAAGGCAACCATAGATGGTGAGGCACCTTGAAAAGTAGACAGTGAAAATGGAAATGACAAGATTACAGGAGCAAGCAGCACCTTGTCCAATATAGTCAATTATTACACATTTGTGCATTGACCTTAGACAAGAAGCAAAGTAAGAATTAGGGGGCATCATGACAGGTGGGCCTGTCTCATGGGCAACACCATAGTAGGGAAGGCTCATACCATTGTGCCCCGAATGCCATGTTCCTTGGCCAGGATCTGTTCTAACTGGTATATGTTCCTGAAAGCTGCCTGACCAGGAGCTCTGCTGAGTCCACATGTGCATCTTATGGAGCCAGGTGGTGAGTGGCTTCCAACCACAGGCTTATAGTAACGCCATGTGCAGTGCCAAGAGAGAGCTATGCCTGCTGAAGGCTGCAATCCCTCAAGCTGGCCTGTGAGCTTGGTGACAACATACAAACTGGAGCCAACCAGAACCACATCTTTGCTTCATCTAAATAACAGATGTGAGATGCTTCCCTTTGTTATTCCCAAGAATGGAAACCACACAAGATTTTTCAGACTCCACACCTAGCCTGAGAGTGGGCCTGTCCTGATTGTGTCTACCTGAAATGTAAGTTGACTCCCCAGCCCTAGTCTAAGGGAGCAAAAGGCACTGGTTTGCTTCCACCCAATTCTGTCCCACTGACCTCTACTGACCTGGGAGAAACTAGTGGGGCTCTGAATATGAGCAGTGTCCTCATTTCTATGAAAATATTTAAAAAATGAAATTAAATAAACAGATCCCACCGCTTTAGAGGACTCCCTGTGAGCTTCCAGGAACCAGCATTCCCCAGCCCCCATTCCCCTGCAACCGGGAAGCTCAGCCTATGTGAGAAAGAAGCTACTTGTTCGAACATAGACACCATCTGGTTTGTGTCCCTAGCAGGAGTCGACCCACCAGGTCTGTGAGGGCTACTGAGAAACTGTCTGTGGCCAATGAGGTAAAAATGTCACCACACATATCTTCAAGGAAAAGAAAGTGTAGCCTTGTGGTTGAGGAATGCTGAGCCAGCATCATTGAATCCCCAAATATTTTTATAGGGGGCTCTAAAGACAAAAAATGTGCCCAAACTCCCCACAGTCCCTAACAAAGCCACAGTGTGTCCCATTTATGGCCAGCCTGATAATCACAGCCTTCAGAGCTTTTACAGTCAGGCTAAGAACTCGGGGAGTAGAAAGCACTTCTGCTATATGCCAAAGCCTGTTGAGATTCCATTACCTCCCTCCTCCCATCTGCAGGACCAGGTCAAACAATGGCTTGACCTCCTGTGCTCATTACATGTTGGCTTCCTTCTGCTAGCTAAGAGCCAGAGATAAGAAAACTGATAATTGGAAACCATGAAGGGAAGTTTGCAAGCCAGTGTCAAGCTGCTATGTCAGACCCAAACAGTTCTCCAAAACCATTGTCAGCTGATGATGGGCACTAAAAGGCAGCCACCCTCAGCTCTCCCTATACACTATCCAGAGTTGGTCAGGGTACCAAGCCTCAAATAGGGTGGCTACCGTTCTTGGTAGATGAAATTCTGTGGGCAAGATGATGGAAGTTCAAGATTCTAATGCAGATCTAATCCCAGGAGAGAATGGCATGCTTTCAGCACCCTTCTTTGCTTGGCTTTTGTGAAACTCTCAGAACATTCTCCTTCCTGTTGCTTCCTTGTCCCTTCCTCCTAACCTATAGATTTTAGCTCATCTTACCTAACCTTCCCCACTCTCTCATTGTGAGGGCCAATGTTATGTTTTAAATTACTTTGCTTAGGAGATCTGTAAGGCAAATTATCTCTGACCCATAAGCCCCACTTGCCCAGGGACAGATAACTTCTTGGAATTTTGGGAACTGTTGTTCATATAAGATAGTAAGTCTCGTGTTTTCATATTTCCACTTCTGAAAACAAGTTTGGTTGCCCTAACTGCACAGGGTGAGTGCTTGGTCACATGTAGACAGGAAGTATGTCAGGATGAATGCTTGCCCCTGATTGAAAGAAAGTCTGGAAGTATGTAGCCTTGTGAGTTTTGACTAATGTAATTTGGAATCATACTCAAAACATGAGTCTCAGATATGGACCTGTCCAGTATCAATGGTCCCGGCAAGTATTTAATAAAGCCTCTTATTTGTTAAAATTTATTCATGGACAGACTGGTGAATCTCTGAACAGCTCCAGACCCATAATACTCACCATCCCAATGTTTCCATCCTTCTCTTTTACCTCAGAACTTGAAATCCTTTTGAGATCTTTTCACCAGCTCTCTACTTATTTATGTCTTATCAAGAAAAAAAAAAAATGATTTGCTTCCAAATAGTTACTGTCTATGCCTCCTTCCCTGCTGAGGTCCAGAAAGGCAGCTGCTTAATGAAATACCTCATTAGCACATCAGCCACAGCCTGTAAGACACCTCATCTTCAAAGCTGAGTCTCTCTTACAGAATGTTAGCTGTCCACATCTTCCTCCACTCAAGGTCAAGTTTGGGACCTGCTATGTTCCTGACTTTCTCCACCACTACCCAGTCAGCACCATTCTCTCACTCTCCTTTTTCTCATTGATGCATGTAGTCTCCTTGGTTCTAGCAGGTGTCAGGTCCTCAAGGGTCTCTCTTCCTCGATCTCCAGAAATTCCTCTAGAAGAGGTGGATTCTGCTGTGATAGTTTATCTTAGTTAGGGCTTCTGTTTCTGTGAAGAGTCACCATGACCACAGCAACTCTTATAAAGGAAAACAAACTGGGGCTGGCTTAGAGTTCAAAGGTTCGGTCCATTATCATTATGCCAAGACATGGCACTAGAGAGGCAGTTGAGAGTTCTACATCGTGATCACAGGCAACAGGAAGTGAACTGTGTATCACATTGAGCATAGCCTGAGCAAAAAAGGCCTCAGAGCCTACCCCCACAGTGACACACTTTCTCCAACAATGCCATACATACTCCAACAAAGCCATACCTCCTAAACGTGCCATTCCCTATGGGGGCCATTTTCTTTCATATCACTGTGAGTATATACATTTTATTTTAATCAGAGGATTATGTAGCAGGGGTTGTCAAGCTACTATTTTCGTAAAGCTCACCTCAGATTATTAAAACACAGATTCCCCTCATCACCTACAGAAATATTAAGAGGTCACTGTCGGTGTTGAGCCTTAGAGTCTGGACTGGTGATCTGTTCTCTAACCCTCAGGCTGTCCTGTGTATAGGGTTCAGCCCACTTTTATGTCACCTCCCAGGTCAGCTAGAGAATCTACCTTGGGGAAGGTAACTGCTCCATAAGGATACATCAGGGATGGATCAGAATGAAGGAGGATATCAATCCAAGCTGTTGCTCTGGGCTAGCTACCTTCCATTGAAGGGTTAAACATCTTCACCTGTGTATCCAGTTCTTAGATGGCTGCCACAAGGTTCAGCAGGAAAATCCCTCAAATTCCAGGCTAATTGGCAGATTCCAGGGTTACTCAGTAAACACTTCTCCTTTCTTTATTGAGACATAGCAAGAACAATAGTTTGGCTTTCAGCCCACCCAGAAAATGTCACCCCACTCAGCCTTTCTACAGCTCCCCAACCTCCAGTGACAACATCTAGGAAAACAGAGCCCCTTTAGAAGACAAAGGCTAACAGAAACATTTCTAACTTTGAGGCAGAATGCTCAGATGTTTTGAGTTAATTTGGCACAGCTGAAAGATTTTTTCACACTTGCAAAAAATATCAAAGTTCTCTCTTGGCCTCCAAAAGAGCTAAAATATAGCTCTGTTTTCAAATTCTAATGAATTTGGCATGAACACCATTCATCATAATCACTGTGAATTTTTTTGGAGGACTTGAAAAAATACAGCATGAACTAATGTAGTACCAGATTTTAGAATTATGGAATGTTTGGATTAAAACAATGCCAGTGTAGTCCTGGCCTTTTCAAGTCGAAGAAATCAAGATTTTGTTTTATAACTCTAAAGCCCATCTCCAGAGGTGCATTTCAGGAATAAAGGCATGAAGCTGAAGCGAAAACAAATGATCGAATCCAGGCACACAAACCTTAAACCACTGTTTTGAACGACCGATGCTCTGTGAATAGAAGGGATTTACAGAGAGTGTGACATCATGAAAATATCCTGGCTGGCCTATGAAGATACCTTATGACTGAGCCAGTGTGTCTCTGGGCTTTGGTGTCTTTATCTGGAAGATGCAGGTGATCTACAGGGTGCTTTACTGAGGCAAAACAATGACAACCATGATAAACTCTCAAAATCTGCTTTTTTAATGAAATGACATTGATGACATTGTTAATGAAAATTGTAGCCAGATATTCTGCCTAGATGTAACTCTTCCTGCTCCTTGTTTAAGTTTCTTCTGGCCAACCAACAAAATCAAAATGCCTGCCTTTCTTGTCTTGCTTCCTTATAACTTTTTTTTTCATTTTCTGGCCCCTCTTTACCCCCTATAGCTAAGAGGGAGCTCTTCCCTCTAGGGGAGGATGCCCATTTCCATCAGGGGTTCAGAAGAGCAGAATCACAATCATACTTCTCCCAGTACTTACCAAGTTCTCCAGCCCACGACTGTAGTAGTACTTTCTCGTCAGGACCACCAGCCCCCAAATAATGATGTGAAGACTTACTATTAATTATGAAAGCTTGGCCTTTAGCTTAGGCTTGTTCCCAACTAGCTCTTATAACTCAAATTAACCTGTTTCTATTAATCCACATTCTGCCATGTGGCTTTTACTCTCTTCCATTCTGTGCTCCATGTCTCACTGGTGTCTCTGCAGTGCCTAGATTCATCCTGTGTTTCTCTTTCTCCCCCTCTCCCTGGAAGTCCCACCTATTCTCTCCTGCCTACCTATTGGCCACTCAAGCTCTTTATTAAACCAATTAGAAGGCACCTTGACAAAAACACATCTTCACAGTGTACGAAAAGATTATCCCACAACACACAATATTCCCTCTGATTCAATTACATCACTCTCATTCTACTGAGAGCAACAGAATAGAATAGAATGGCAAGGTATTGAACTAAATGCCATGGGCATGAATTCAACCCCTCTTCTCTAAAGAGAATGCTAAATTGTTAGAGGAATGTGGGGAAGATTGATTTTTTTTTTCTTAAAAGAAAGGGAAAGAAAAAGAAAAAGTTGAGTTCTTCCCAGGTCTACTCTCCAGATGGCATATTGCCTATTTTGTTTTTTGTTTTTTTTTTGGTTTTGGTTTTGCCCATAAGGAAATGAATAGGTCTTTCATGTGGGTGGATGGTTCTACCTCAACATAAAATATTGATTGATTAATTGATTGATTGATTGATTGATTGATTGCAAATTCTCCTTATAAGCAAATGTATTATTTCTCTCTGGGAGACCCAAAAAAGAATCCTAGAAAAAGACCACAGTTGCTAAGAGTGTCTGTCTGGTTTGCTTTAATGTTTAGTCTAAACTACAGGCTCTCACTGTGTTCCTACCCAAGGATCTGATTGACTCTCCATTAAGGATCACATGTTACAAACAGAGGTCAACAAAACAGCCAGCATATGTGAGTTAAAGATGTTAGAAAACATGTAAACTACAGCTTTGGAGCTGTATTGTGTTTACTACAGCAAGGGCCAGGTATCGGGATGTGGACTCTCCTTTAAAATTTCAAATATTGACAACAAATATTTACTGAAGGGATCCCCTCACTTTCTGAACTGTATGGAATATTCTGGAATGCCATGCAATACCTCACATACTACCAAGATTTCTGACCTTTTGGGATGAAGTCTTTATTTTGTTCCTAAATAGCAGCCTCAGCATTCTTACCTAGTATTTCAACCTTCCCAGCTATGAGAGAATGATCCACTAGGGAAGTAAGACTAGGCCACCATTTGAAAATCAATTAGCATGCATTTTTAGTTTTCCTGACACAATTTGGAGGCAGCAAAAGAAGGTAGTCTCAACTGCTCTGAATATGACTTGAGCCATAGGTCTTAAAATTATCAATGGCCATATATATAGAACTTATCATTTCAAAATACTATTCATTTTAATGTACTCTGTCCTTAGAATATTGCACACTTTGATACCAAGACTTACATCACTGCCTTTATTTTAGAAGTAAGGAAACCGAGGCAAAGAATGATGTATTCAAATCAAGTGTCCTTAGTCTTCTCATCACCACTCTGGCCTCTAGCAATTACAGTAGAATTTTACCAGATCAGGCATTGACCACACAGGTCAGCAGCTGCTCATGTCTCAGCAAGACCATGAAAGAAGAACACAGACCCTGAGGCCCTCTATATTAAGCCTAACTCTACAAATTCAGATTCCTGGGTTCAAATCCCAGCCCCAACACTGATTCGTGGTGTGACCTTTTTGACAATCTATATACTCAGGCTGTGCCTCAGTTTCCTCGTATGTTAATGAAGATTATACATATCCCTTATAAGGGCTATTATGAGTTGCCAAGCCTTGTTCTAAGTAAGAACTCATCGTATACCTATTATTAACTTTGTAATCTGAAGGAAAAGTACTCACAAAGATTAAGATGGGATGTTGCTTACACTGAAAGTTAAAGTTGGCTTCTATATCTTCCCTCTTTTCTAGCTCATTCCTCCTGGACTCAGACTTCCTAGACACTAGCCCACTGCTCCTGCATTTCTGGAGCGAGTCTTTCTGCATTCAATTATCTGAGACCAGTGCCATATTGACTAAATTAGAATTTTTGGAGGTGTGACCAAGGAACCTGAATTTTCATTTGCTCTCTGACTGCTTTGACTGTTGTCAAGAACAAAGGACTAAGTGCTACAGTAGCTGTCATTGTTCATGCCTATCTAGCCTGCTTGCCCCTCATCCTGGAAGTTTCCAAAATCTGTCTTGCTGCATACTTCCCCTCCCTCTGTGCATGCCATTCACATGCTATTTCACAATATAGGAAGACACAGTGGAAGGCAGCTCACAGTGTGGCTTTCATCTTCTCAGTTCTTATGGAATAATGGGTTCTAGAATCCATGACTGATTTTGCTTCAGGCAGGCAGCAGTAGTGGTGGACAGGTAGGAGAGGCAGAGGGTTGAGATCATGTATTTCAGACACAAGATCAACTACATCAGAGATATACAACTATCACCCTAGGAATCCTCCCTGGTTGTGTGGGGGTCAGTTCTCCAACATCAAGGTAACATAACGCAGAGAAGAAGAGCACAGAAGGGCAGAAACCCAAATGTTTTGGGGGGGCAGAGTGTTGTGCACAATTGATTCCTTGTAGAGAAGGGGCTGGCATCATTTTCAATTTGATTTCACTTTATTCAGCTTTATTAATATTCACCGGCCACCCCACTTTCATGAGTCCCCCCAAAAATGTTTAACAGATGCTCTTGAGGCTGCTAAGACCAAAGCTTAGTATGCTACCCCTAGGCAAGTGACATTTCTGCTCTCCTTATCATGATTTATTTTTCTGACTGAACTTTCTCCTCAAGCTAGACTTAAATCTCTGATTATGTAAACAGCTGAAGATCTCCTAATTCCTGAGAGGATGTCAAAGATCCCTATGGAATGGCAAGGAGATGAGGGAGTGGAAAAGAATGGAAGGAAAATAAGCATCAATTATTCAACACTTAGAAGGGTTTAAGACTCACGTATAACTTGGCACTTCTTCTGCACAAAGTTCTATCCCCATTACAGGGCCAGGAAAGCCAGGCTTCTCACCATAGCAAATTTGCTTAATTGTGTTTTCTCTCTCCTAATGTGGGAAGGATGTAAAAACATACTTACTCTGTGGCCTACCTTTGTCCTGACTGGGAATGCATACTAAACTGACAGAATATCTTGCTTCAAAGGGGATTTGGGACCACTCAACAAAGGTCAATATACAAATGTTTGTAATATTCAAATCAGATACCCCTTGTGAATGTTTTCATAATAGGACAAAGACAACATTCTCAAGGTTGTTTTGCTTACTAGGTTTAGTACAAAAAAAGTCCAGGAAATGGGTCACAAAGGAGAGCTAGGGAAATACAAATAAAATTTTGATGTGCCCCATCCTCTGTCTGAATTCATTTTGCACTGTCATAAGAAAATAGTTAAGACTGAGATCTTACAAAGAAAAGATGCTTGTTTAGCTCACACTGGAGGCTGAAAGCCCAAGATCAGTCAGCCATATCTGAGGACCTCTTGAGTATAGCATAATTACATGTGAGATGGATGATCATATATGAGACAGATGAGCAGCCTGTATGGAAGAATTCCCATGGTCATGCATGAAGCAGGAGACAAGAGGCAGGCTTGCTTTCAGAACAAGCTCCTCTGTTGGGAATTAACCTAGGCCTGAGAGAACATAATCTCCCTCCCAAGGATAGTGACCCATCATCTGTGTACCTCTTCAATGTCCTACTACCTAAGCATTGTCACAACCTAGCTTCTGGTTCACGAACCCTCATGGGAAACATTCAAGTATTACCAGAGCAGCATCACCTTCCACTGGGAGTGGGCAAGCCTGGCAGCTTATCATACTTTCCATAGCACCGAATTCTGGAGCAGGATCAGTGTTACAAAGTGTCATCACCCAATGACTGTGGTAGGTAGGCATTCTGATAAGGAGCTCAGAAATCAAGTCACTGCCACCATTGGTGACACCCTGGTGCCACTCAGATCCCCGATGGGCACAGTCCAGGAACTGTGTTTCATAGGCTCTCCCAGATGCTGAGAAGCCAAGGCCAGAGGCCGAATCATTCAAGGCGCCATGTAGTCCAACTTTCTCATTTTAAAATGGAAAAACAGACCCAAGGGTCCAGTGTTATGGTAGGAGAGAGAGTTGGGGACTGCAGAGAAGTAAGAATCAGGGTTCCATGAGCCTTGGTCCAGGAACTAATACTTTGTTCTGTAATTGTTTAGAAAGAATAGGGAAACTACGTATAAGGCGGTTCTTGAAGTCTTGATAACCTTCCGAAGGAAAGGAAAGGATAAAAGAGGAAGCTACAGCTAGTGGGGTTGATTGGGGGGGGGGTATCAGTGAGGTCTGAAGTGGAACTCTGGCAGGAGACAGAACTTGGATCAGTTACTTGGATGACATATGGGTGTGGGAATGCAACCCATGTGGGGATACTTGTGCCCCCTACTCCTGATAAATTGGAGATGGTGGTGGTGCCTGTTTCTTGGATTGTGCAAGGACTAATGCAGAGATACTGGCACAGATGTGCCGCTTAATAAATGCTGACTGTTGTTACAACTCTAGTGCAGACATCCAAAGATAGATGAGTGGATAGACTGCCAAGAAGTCAGTCCTGAGGGGGCCTGTCCTCAAGCCAGGCTTCCTCCCCGCCAGCTTCTTGCTTCCAACCCAGAGCCCTTTGATGCCCAAATCTTGTCCTCCCCCATCCCAAATAAAAGACACATATAATGGTTTTAGTGTACAGCGTCAAGCACAGATCCCTATAGCAGAGTAGCAAGAAAAGGATGAAAGACAAAATTGCAAAGAAGACTTGGACAGAGGATATTGATGAAGAAATGAAAATACAAAAGGAAGGATAGCTATTTGCAAGTTTTCCCCGCTTCTGTTACCACAATGCTAGGGTTTTTGAAGCCTTGATTAAGTATAGGGAATATGAAGTAATCACATTTGCACTCTTCCATGAAAGTTTGTAGAGCCATCAATCTGGGGCTGGGGAGACAGTTCAGTTGTTAAAGTGATGGCTGCGCAAGCATGAGGACCTGAGTTCAATCCCTGGAATCTATTTGTAAAAAACCTAGGTTCAGCAATGGGAGTTTGTAATGCTAGCTTTGGAGAAGCAGAGACTGGCAAATCCCTGAAGTTAGCAAGACAGTCAGACAAACCAAACAGCTGAGCTCTGGGGGGTTGGGGTTAGGGGAACCTTAGAGACATTATCTCACAAAGCAGAATGGAAAGTAACTGAGAAAAGTTCTGAAGGCTGACTCTGGCAACAAGAACATGAACACAGGTGTATGTATGCTCAAACATGTATGTGCTTCTGCATACATACACACACTAGCAAGAAAGAATACACACAAGAAAGAAAAGTAAACACCCCTCCCTTTTCTCTTCCCTTACCTAGAACCTTAGACTCTGTGGGTTACAGCACTAATTTGGGTTTTTCTACTCTATTAAAACTGTTCTGTAGCAGCTGGTATAAATGACATCAGTGACATCGTAATGACCAACTCTCTGCTCTGATAATCTCCTGTATTGTGATTTGTGGGATGACCCCTAGTTAACAACAAACCAACAAATAAATCCAGTCATACTCAATGTCATATTCATGAAGAACACGTTGGCTCACATTTTAAGCCTCTGAAAGCTGGCCATAAATCCCCACTGCATATTAGCCGGAACTATTTTTTGGCTAGCTCGGATGATAATTTGCTTTCTTTTGAACTCAGAAGTTTCAGTTTTCCTTTGAGGGTTCCATTCATCTCCTTGCAAAACAAGACCAGAAAGGACAGCAAGGTGAAGTTTTCTCAAGACAATATTTGTTTTGCAAAATGTTTCCCTGAAACTGGATGCCACCCAGCAGTCAGGGCCTTGGATGTCACCAGTCTGAGGTCCTGACATTGCATTTCAAACCCCTGTTTCAGTTACAGAAAAATTATGATCTTTACTTTTCCTTTCTGGACACAAGAGCTGACCCTCCAGAGATGAGAACAACAGTGTGTTCTGTCTTTCCCAACACTGCTGGGTCAGCATGCATCTCCCACTTAAAGCTTTTAAATACTTGACTTACACATTTCTGAACACCCCCAGTGGACTGTCATGGTCTGGTATAATCCCGAAGAAAACTGACATTAAAATAGAGCGTTTCCCAGCAATAATAATCTCACTTTTGATAAATTATTCTATTTCTCGCCACCTTTGAGACATAGGAGAGCTTTTATGTAATAAAGAAACCATTTGTTGCTGAATATTTTAATGCATGTTTCCATATTTTCCTCATTTTTAATGCAAGAACCATTGACAGCATTGCAAGAGAATGTCTTTTAAAAGCAGATTTACAGCAAGGGTTGTGGGGGAAATAGATGGGCGGCTGCATCCTTGCAGAGTTGAGCTGCAGGAAGGATCAGGGCAGAGATGTACTTATTCTCATTTATGTACATGGCAGCATGACCTCTGTGGAGAAAGACAGTGTTGCTAAGCAACCTGATGCAATGCCAAAGACCTGGCTTCAATTTGAGCTCCTTCTTTTGACTTCCTATACGCGCTTAGTTATCACTGAGTCTTGCATGCTGCATCTGAGATGCAGGGGATGGAGAGGCAGATTTTAGTGAAGTTATGATGGCTATTAAGGAAAAGTCAGGCATTCCCAGCTACCTGAAAAAAAAAGCTGTTGTAGAAGTATCATATATTAGGGGTCAAACAGAGTGGCTTTTTCAAGAAGTGTGACTCTGGGATTTCTAAACTTCCATTTTCAGCACCGCTCAATCAGATGGATGTCTTTTTGTGGAGAAGCCACTGAAATGGTTGTTTTTGGCCTGGGTAGATGACAGCAGAGCCTAGAAGGGGTGATGATATCAGAATCACATTCACTATCCATATCCTGTGATTTGAATTCATATCGGGCTTTTGAGATGGAAAGCCATCTTGAGAAGCCTCCCTAGCTAAGCAATTCTGACATTTCCTCAAAAAGAGTCAATGTATCAATGAAAGTGTGAGATTTAACTTCAGTCAGATGCACTTCCAAAGTACAAAACCTCTGCGATTCCCATGAACTGAGAAGCAGCTCTGGCAAGGGAAGCCAGCTCTTCGGGGATGTTTTA
The DNA here is from genome assembly GCF_003668045.3 of Cricetulus griseus. NCBI lineage: Eukaryota > Metazoa > Chordata > Mammalia > Rodentia > Cricetidae > Cricetulus > Cricetulus griseus. The sequence goes on along the minus strand of NC_048595.1, from coordinate 340,736,275 downwards.
CTGATATTCTTATGATTAAATGCGTCATGTCCTTTGTGGACATTAATATTCCCATCCGGGGCAGAAGTCCTTATCAGAGAGTCTGGCTGGCTCACAGCACACTCTGGATAGGATAAACCATCAAAGGGCTAATTGCCAAGGCTCAGACACAGGTATCTGGCTGGCTTTAGTTCTGGAAAGGTAAGCTTGTTTCACCTCAGGATGCTGCTTAACCCATTCTACACAGGGCATTTCAATCTCTTAGCTCCTTCCAAGCACCCTAAAAGCAAAACCAAACATCAGAAGGAAAGAATAAGCCAGTGGAAACCCAGACTGAGGGGAAAGAATGCAAGACATTGACCTCCCACTCAACTAGGCTGTGGGCTTCATACTTACATGGTGACAATGGAGATCTCTTACAGTGAATGGAAGAGAGAGAAGTGAGCAAGGGCTCAGAGAAGACAAAAGGGAATCTGTTTCGTATGTTCTAACCTTGAGGTTTCAAAAATCAAACAAAGTTTCTATAACCAGTGAAAGCTACCCAGCACATTTTACTGTTCTCTGCTTTACATTTCTTTAGCTTATCTAGTCCTATAAAAATTCGTATTAAACAGGATTATCAAACTGTGGCTCAGATGTAGGAACCAAACCTTGGGGTGTTGAATACCTTGTGAAAAGTTCTCATTTGCTAAGTGATGGAGTTGACCCAGAGGCTAGAGAGTGCGTGTCCATGTCGACTGTGTTTTGAATTATCTGGAAATACCCCAGGGGTCTGATTGCAGTCTGTGGAAGCCCTGGGGTGCTGGATGGCTCCACACCACATTTCTTGGTGTCATTTTAAGACAGTGTGGGATCTAGAACCACACAGAAAGCATATTAAGGCATGTTGCTGGGAAATGAGCGTTCACATTTGAGTGACTGACTGTCTAGGCATGAAAACCTGGTGACTATAAGAGGTTGGTCTCTAAAAGCCAACTACCTACATTTGGATGTCACCTCAATCATGTCACCATGTCCCAATCCTGGATTCAAGGGCATAGGTATAAAACAAGCCAAATCTTGCAGCTACTTCCAAAAGATACATGCATTAAATGAGCAAGTTGGAGAGTGCTCAGACAGTCTATATAGCAAGCACAGCAGTAACTACTGGCTGTTCTTATAGTATAGACAGGTTTGGGGGTAAATCTCTGCCATCTATCTCCCACCCTCATCACTGCCTGCCTCCCACAAGTAACTGAGTTGACAGGCATAGAAGCTATGAAATGTAAAAATCCTGGTGGTACACCAAGGACACCCTTAATACTTATCAGTGCAAGATGTTGGGGTCATTTGTTCTCCTTGAGCCCATAGTGAAGAAAGAATGCTGTCCAGGAAGGAAGACTGTCTCCCAGGACACCACACAGAAGGGCTCAAGCACTGCTGTCCTAGCATAGCTGAACTGGATGAGTCAAGAGTGAGCTAGGAACTGCCCATCTCAGATGCAAGATGGGCTGGAGTATCACAAAGCATAGGGCTGAGACTGGGGAACTCTCACATCTATTGTCTGAGGAGTGGCATGGCCATTGAAGGTCATAGAACGAGAGGAACCTAGGGAGCTGCTATGGGCCTCTGGAATAGGAATTACTTCTATTTGCAAGTTTTCTAGTTCTACTGACTGGTCTTCAGAAGAGCTGGGTAGAAGGCATAAACTCTTGGGCATGGTTTTCTAGATTTGGTGCATCTCCTTGAAGAGAAGGCCAAGATACCCAATAACAAGCAACTTTTCCCATGACAACAGTAGCCAAAGAATTTCTGGAGGGAGAATCGGGCTGCTGTGAGGTGTCACATTGGAGGCAGATGGGGTTCATCTTCTGGTGGAACTAAGGAGAAAGGGAATTTGGGGGACAGACAACAGAAAGAGGTCTTCATTTTCTTCCTGTTTCTGCTGTAGACAGCCTGGACCATGAGGCTTTGAGCAGAGCTGAGGAAAGTAGATCCCTGGATGTCACTGCAAGGATGACCATATTACCCACAGGAAGAGATTCTGTATCACAACAGGGAGTCAGTTAGTCAAATGCTTGGGATGACTGCCTGATAAATGACATGCCAATAATTATAGCACCTTCTTTTTACTGTCTTGTTCCCTTCTCTCTGTTTACTTTGGACTGCCTCTTGGGTCAAGTGTGAAGTTGTTGTTCTCACCCCCATAGTCCAGAATCCAAGAGCACATCTGTGGCTAGGACATAACAATCAAATGACCAGATGTGCAATGTGGGACTAAGTGAACCCAAAAGCTAAAGACACAATCTGGCAAAAATCTTCTGCCATTTGAAACTATTAAGAAAAAAAAAACAGGAAAGCTTTTGTATTTAATTTGATTGATACATGTTTGGTTATTTTTTTCAGTATTGTTTTACAAAGGTATTTGCCATCATTAAATGTTGAAGCAACTACAACTTTCCTACAAGTCTGGTGTGAGGGTAGATAAGTTATAATCACTTTAGAAAACTATTTGATAGTATCTCCTAAGTTTGAATATGTGAATACCTGATAGACTATTTATTTAATTCCTATGAATACATCTAACAGACATATAGAAACACGTACACCAAGAGATGTGTACAAGAATACTCACTGTTGCACTATTCAAAAAAAAGCCAATGCATTGGTGTTTCTCTTGCACAGTTTCAAAATCCTTTGGGACTCGCCTTTGCTCTAGCAATTTACTTCCTGCAGTACATCTTCTTGGGCTTAAAATTCTTCAGGAAAATTTAAGAACCCTGAAGAGTTTACACTTGTGGCCGTGTCCCTGACCACTGAGGGACAGGAACAGATAGACAATGGATAAATGTTTCCATCTCTTGCTCTCCCTGATAGACCAGTTTGAAATGCATTTCCTAAGTTCCCTGTCAAAGTGCTGGAAGCCCCATACCCATATTTTGTCTTTGCTTCTCTTCCCATGTCATTCTCTCTGCTCTGCTCTCTGGTGTCTGGGAAAACATGCCCTCATAAACTGTTAGTAGACAGAATTTTCCCTCAAGCTCTCCTATGGGGAAACCACAAAGAAAGCAAATTCACATTTGGAAGCAAAATGAGTAGACAAATTGTGGAATATTCATAGAAAGACAACTGTTCTAAATTGGGATGAACCCATAAATATAAGCCAAGCTAGTAGATGAGGAGAACCATGAAATGATGACTTGTGGATATAATTTGACATTGAACACATCAGCTCCCACCAGTTGTGGTTACCTGCTCAAAACTAAGCCAGTGAAAATTCCAGCCTGAATGGGGAAGGGAACTCAAGACCTATCCTTGGCAAAGAAGCAGTTGGTAGTTTCTGGAAAAGGGAGAGTCATTTTCCTTTAGAGACATGGACAGTGGTTATGTCCCATGCCTCCATAAACAGCCCCACATCCATGCATATATGGGAAACACTAATTAGACTCACAGGGTTAGTTATTAATAACAAAGCAGACATGAAATTGGAGGAAGAAATGGGCTGAAGAGCACTGGGGAGAGTTGGAAGGAGGCAATGGTAGACAGATATGATCAAAAATACATTGTATAAACGTATGCAAATTTCAGCAAATAAATAAAAAGTATTACTTTCTAAAAGTCAGATATTAAAGATTATATATTTGGGAATGGAAATATGGATTAGCAGTTAAGAGTGCTTACTGCTCATGCAGACATACAGGCTCAGTTTCCAAGACCCACATGGTAGCTCACAACTGGCTGTAAGGCTCTGTAACTCATAGGATTTACCCATCTCTGCATGTTCAACATGCACATGGCATGTGTATGTCTACTCAGTCGCACTCACATACATATAAAATTAAGTAACTAACTAAAAAATAAAGGCTATACACTCTATATTCAATTTATGAAAAGTTAATACATAGCTATAAATGAATCTGGTGATTGGTTCCTTTGGGAACCACGGGGTAGTGGTTGGTAGGTTGGACATTACAGAGGGATTTTGAGCATATTGTCAGTATTCTATTTGTCGTTCAACTGGATATTGCAGAATCATGCTCACTTTTTAATAATTCCTTGAGTCAGCCTTTTCAGTTTGGTTAGTTGTGTTGTGCTTGGACTAAACATGTTTTCAAATGAATTAGAAAAAAACTTAGGATGACCAATTTTATTGTCTTGTTCAGTAACAATACACCAGTTTGTTTCAGAGAGACTATCATTATCCATAAACATGGCCCATAGTAAGAGACCCCAACTTTAGCTTCCTGTCTAGACAGGAAATTAAAGGAGTAAAAAAGTGGCCCTAGGGACAGTGTGTTTCTGAACAGGGTTGACTGTCCACAGTTCCAGCCAAGTGGCGCTGCACTGCAGAAAATCAAAAGAGAACGGTGAATGAACTGAGAGGGCCAAAGGGAAGGAGAAAGGACAATGGGTGGAAAGAATGTAAAGGGGGAAGCAAAGGGGAAAGAAGAGAAATAAAGGCAGGTTTATGATGTTTGTCATTGCCAATGGTGGAAGCAATGCCACAGCGGATGTTCTTAAGGTCCCAAATGTCACCGGGTAGTTCACAACACATCTGTGTATTTTATCATAGTCTTCCAAGAGCCTCGTTACACCACCTGCCCTAGGCAATCATTGCCATGTATGAAAATGGTTCCAGTGTGGTCTGATCATGGAATGTTTTGAGAAAAGCCAGAAATCTGGATTTGTTTGTGAAAATTCTTATCATAAAATATGTTGACAAGTTCAAATTTTTCAAACACTTGAAAAATTGAAATGGAGCAAAGCATTTCTGAAAACTAGATCTGGCTCTCAAATTGCTGTTTTTGACCTCTGGTCTTCACATCAAACCTTTCAGAGGAGGGTCTCCCAGCCTGGAAAATGATGCTAACTTTTAGCGAATGTGCTATGTGGAGCGTTAAATCTCCATTGTGTGACTGTAAGACACGGAAATGAGCCTTTATTTGAGGATTGGAAAATCTGAAGCTAGCCCAGTTTTACTGGTGAAATTATTTAGCTGGGCCTCAGTTTCTCTACCTGTATTAAGAAACTTTGTGAATGAGTTCGTACAGCAGAACTTCCAGGGTTACATAATGAACATGGGTGAAACTACCCTTGGGGACCAAATAAACTTTACAACGTGGTAGATACTGTTAGGTGGCTCTAGGTCATTACACAGGGACTTGACATGTATCCCCTTCTCTCTGCCTACTTTCAACTCATCAAGCAGAAGCAAGATCCTTCATTTCAGCAGGACTCACCTGCCTTCTGGAAAGCCCTGTCCTTAGACTTCATGGTCTTCAGATGTCTCAATTTGCTGGGGGCACCAGTTCAGCTCTCTGAACTTCTTATAGAAAAAAAGCCCCCAGTCCTGGTGTTGGTTACAGCTAGGCTTGTGCCATGTGGCTTCCCCATTGTTAACAAGTAATGTCATTTCCTCCTATGAGTTCCTGCCTCATAGGGATTGTGACAAGAAACATCAACTATTTCAAAAGCTAACTCTGCCTCTGGCACTAAGTGTCGGATGAAGTTAATTACACTATCCTTGTCTTACCAAGGCGTCTATTCACAGACACTGAATGGCCATCTGCCCAGAGGTTTGTGAAAATTTGATCTTATGTCTCTTTGTATTTGATTTGGCCTTCTTCCCTCTGTTATTTTAGAGATTCAGCCAGAGTTAATATTTCTACAAAATTCAGACAGGTTTGGACATGGAGATTCTGATCTAATCCAAATTTGTGGGCTCAGGAATGCGCCCATGAAGATGCTGGTGTGGATTTTGCCGAAGAACACTCACACTAGGAGGAAGACAGAGTCAGCTTTGAATACCCGAGTGGGCAGTTAGGTAGTTTAATCTGTGCTGTGAGTTTATCTTAAAATATTATGCACATGTTCCCTGAAGAGAGCGGGGAGGTAACTAGCTATCAGTCTCAGGCAAAAGGAAAAATTCAGTAATACTGATCTTGGTTATTTTTTTTTTAATTTTGCTGCTTTGCTCATCATAGATCTTGTATTAATTTTGATTTTGAACTAAAATATATAAAATTTTGGATTTAACTCTTTTTGCTTATCTGTGTGTATGTGTTTGGCAGGATCTGGACTCTGTAGCCCAGGATAACCTGGAACTTATTTTTAGCATGGATAAACCTTGAACACATGACAATTTTTCTGCCTTAGACTCCCAAGTGGTAAGATTATAGGCATGAGTCCCCATGCCCAATTATCTTACTTACCTTGATCACCGAATTTTTTCGGAGACCTTTAATTATTGTCCTTGAAGCCAGTGTGCTTTCCCTGCCCTGCCTACAGCTACTTAGCTCAGTCAGATTCACTAATGACAGACACTGAATGAACTTAAAAATTGTCTTTTGAATCTAACTTAAAACAGGACTCTTCTCACACAGGCGTGGTTTTGTGGTAGAAAAGATACAAACAACACCAATAAACAGAAACAACTGACCTAGGAATCCAAAACCCAGGCCTGCTTTATTCTGGGCATACTCAGGTGGATGGTCCCACACATTACTGTATTTCTCAGAGATGACTTATCTTTGGTGTAAAAATAAGCACAAGCACATTTTTCTTTTTCAAATGGTCTCTAACATGCTATAATAAAATACTTATTTTAATCACTGAGCTCTTGGTGACAAATAATAAAACTCATGGAAGGAAACATGATTGTGTTCACTGTCTTGGTTACTAGATATGATAGCTGGGAGTCTGCTCAAGAAACCCCAGTCAGTCACAGGAGACCCCAGCTGTTATAACCCAGTAATGGAACAAGCCCTGGGACTCCTTCACGTCCTTTGCTTTTACAAAGTACTTTCTCTCTAATACCCATCAGAAATCTACCTAGCATTCATTTCATAAGCTTTCATCTAAAGCAAAGTATTCTTTTATTGACTGACTGATTCCCTGATAAAGGGTTCAAGTGTCCCAAGCTGATCTCAAACTCGTTGTTTAGACGAGATTGGCCTTGATATTCTTGCCTCCACTTCCCAAGTGCTGGGATAACAACTTGTGCCACCATGCCTGACTCAAAGTCAATGTCTTCCCTGGATCATCTAAAGAGGCCAGGCAAATGTCTGTCTAGCTGCAAAGGAGTTTGGGAGAATGAGCTACCTTCTTTCTGGAGACATGGGATGCATGAATTTGAAGGCTTTGAGTCTCATGAGCACACAGGGCAGCTATGGGGTACAGAGAGCACCAGCCATAATAGGCAGAGGTGTCGACTCAGACAGAAGTTGTTAGACAGGCACCAGGGCAGGGAAGTAAAGGATCACTTGGAGCATCCTCTCCTCTTTCCTGGAATCTCACACTTGCACCCACTCTTTGCCCTGCCCCTCCTGGATGAACTGTTCCAAGCAAGGAATGTAGGAATTCAAACTTCGATTGTCCCTCTTGTGTCTCCATCATTCACTTAGACCCTCCTCATTTCCTTACCGTAGTAATTTAGTACTAACGCAACAACTCTGGCCCGTGGGAGGCCCTGTGGACTCATTAAGTCTGGAAATGCTTGGGAAATGCATCTGCGAAGGCTCATGGCCAACTGTCATCATTATCATCAGCCTACAGACACTCGCCCAGAAGGCAAAATATTGCAAGGTCTGAAATCCTGGCCTCAGCCCATCCCTTCATTTCGACCTTGCCTCAAAATCAATGTCTTTTTAGTTTCTTTGTTATTGGCCCAGAACACCAGCACCAGCACCAGCACCAGCACAGGGCAGTGTGCTGCAAATAGAAGCCATGTATTCCCCTGGAGGACCTTGCCCTGTAAACTGGAGCTTGCTGAAGTTTTCCACCTCCAGCTTCTATCCCAGGCTAAGAAACATAAGCTTGCATTTGTTGTGGTTAATATAGAGTTCTCACACACTTTGTTTAGGTTTAAAAGTTATACATATAGTTTTCACTCTCTCTCATAAACACCTTTCTCTCTCTCTTTCTCTCTCTCTCTCCCTCTCTCTCTCTCTCTCTCTCTCTCTCTCTCTCTCTCTCTCTCACACACACACACACACACACGACCATGTATGTATACATCTGTATAATTGCTATGCTCCCCTTTTGTTCTAGGGTGAACTGGTTAAGCCAGGACTCATGTGCCTCTCTATTATAATCCTCCAAAGAAGATGGAAGCAGTTAGTGGGTCTTTTTTTTTTCCTGAAATAACTTCTACTTTTATCTATCATTCTCTCTTTTCTTCTATTTTCCATCTCTTCCTGTCTTTCCTCCTCCCTTTCCTCTCTCTTGTTTATCTCTTGCCTTGTCATTCTCTGCTTTGTCCAGTCCTATTTCTCTCTCTTCCATTTTCAGGGTTGTGTGACTTTTCACTCTGACTCCTAATCGCACTGCTTCTCTTGTTATAATCTGGATTCAGAGTGTAACAATTGTCCTCTGCTTATCTATGCAGATTACCCAGCTTGGTGCTTCTGTAGACTCATGCATCTTACAAGGCACTGACTGCATGAACCAGTTTTTCTGGATAACTGAGCAGGGTTCCAAACACAACTGTCCAAGTAGAACACTGCACTTAGGCTCCTGCCAAGACAGTGAGTGGGGACAGAGCTCTAGTCTATGCTTCTCTTTCCATGCCATGTGCCCTGGGCCAGGGCTGTACTAAGTGAAGGAAAAGGCATGTTCCTATAATTCAGTGACTAATCATTCAGCTCAGGCTGAATGATCAAGCACAAGTAGGCCCTGCCTAACTGCTTCCTGTACCATATCCACTCAAGTCAAATTTACTTGTCTGCTTATTGATAGTTTGACTAGTTTTTGAGAGAAGGTTTTTCTATGTACTCTGACCTGGGTTTGAACCTATACTCCTCCTGCAACCTTGGCTACCTGAGGGCTGAGATTATAGGTGTGTACTAGCATGCCCAGCTTGACTCTAGCTATTCAAACCTACATCTCAGAATGAATCTCCCATCCTTTACTCTCCAATTTCCTATTAAGGGCAAGTTGGTGGGCTACAGGATGCCACTGTGAATCCATTTAACCCCATTTCTTCAGCAATTAGTTGGCTTCTCTACAGAAACAGTGGACAAAGCAATGGTTGTAAGGGTTAAATCATAATTGCCTATTGAAAGGACTGCAATTGTAAAACAACAAGTTATGGAAACCCTTCTCTGTATAGTATTATTTCGTACTAAAAACAATAATCCTAAGTGAGAATTTTTTTTGGAAGGCTCACACAACTGGAAGGAGACTGGCACTCAAAAAATAACAGAATTAATTAGGGGAGGAGGTGGAGGAAGTCATGGAAACATCTCGAGGATGCTGAAAGGACTGTTTCCATGAAGTTCTCAGAAACTTCAGGCGATGCCAGTGTTGCTCCTTTGTTTCATCTAGTTTCATTCCACAGCCCTGGGCAGTGAAATCTCTACAACTATTCTTAGTTTATGAGACTTAATGCAGCCTGTCTCCTGCCTCAGGGATGGGGCCAAGAAGAGAGACAAAAAGATTATTTTCTAATGAGGTAAATAGGCAAGAGCTGGAAGGTGGGAAGAAGGTTGGTATGTGGACCACTTTGATGTGTTTTAGCATAGCTCCCAAGTGGCATGAACCCCCTTTGTTTTCCATATCCACTTCTCAAAATCCTTAATTGAACTCCTTTCCTATAATGGTAATTGTGCCAGGCTGTGCGTGATTGGCTAGACTGCAAATTCCTCCATGGTGTGCATCATGCTGTCCATCCTCCTATTGATTTTAGGACCTTTCCCCTAATTAACAATCAAAAGATGGCACCAGAGAGGAAAAAACACATTATCTAAAGAGAAGGCAAAAGCATAGGTGTGAGAGGCAGATGATTTAGGCAATTGGGTTGGCCTAGAACAGAGAATTCAGAGGGAAAAGGCAGAAGGGTGGCTGTAGAAGAGGGAGATATGAAAGGATCCCTGCAACAAATGGAAAAGGAAGTGTCATGTCAAAGCACTGATGTGACAGCAAGGACCAAGTCTCTGTGTCCCACAGACGTGTCTGCCAGAATGGAGCTGAGGTTCGTTTGCAAAGGCTGACAAGAAGACACAGTGCATGCCGTAGAGTACAGTTAGCTGCCATTTCCCCATGGTGCTATTTACCTATAGCTTTTAATTAGTTAGCCAGAGCATTGCTTCTTAGGGGTCAGCACAGGAAATAGAAACACTTAGGTATTTCCGGCTGGCAGAGCCAGGGTAGAAAAAATTGGGGGAGTTGCCAAGAGAGTGTAGGTTTCAAGGAAAAATTGTCCACCATATCCAAAGAATAAAAAGAGGCTGATGCTGCGATTGTAATCAGGGGCCTCCACTCCTCACACCATCAACCAGAAGCTGAGGCAGCTCTGGCCATACCCATATCTTCGGCACTCCTACACCAGCCACCACAGCTATGGAGGCCTCTGCCTCCCCTTGTCTTGTAAATCCAGGAAAGAGCAGCCCTGGCCCAACTAGATCTTCATAGTCTATCTGGGACAAAGCTTGAAGAGGTCACTTTAGGCATCCTAAGATCTCCATGGAGACACCCAGTCACATGATGCCTTTCATGATGGACTGAGGGGTAAGACCTTCAGAGAAGTTACTTCCTTATGAACTGAAGTAGTTCACCTTGGAGCTGCTACCAAGAAGAGACAAAGCCAGAAAGTCTTCCTGTGTCCCTTCCCAATTTCAGAGTTACCATTAATTTTCTTGTCAATATGCTAACAATTACATCATCTCGTGTTTTATTAAGAGAATCTATGGCGTTCTTCCTCAGATTGCACATTTTCCAAAATGTGCAACAAACAAATAAGCAACCCTCCCAAATAAAACAAATCAGTCTTGGAATAAATAGGCATTAGTCATAGAATGGGCTCTATTTATTATATTATCATCTCAGATTCTCAAGTCCCCCCAACACTGTGTGTGCCTGAACTTTGCTTGATAAATGGCCATGTGGGCCCATGTGATAACTAATACTGTGTCTTAGTAGGCAGTGACTCTTCCCAGGCTGTGCTCCTCAGTTGGCTCAGTCTGTGCAGCCTATGAGAAATATGGTGAAGTAAATGGATTTAAGCCACAGCAGAGGAGTTTCTCACAGAGCTGGAGGCAGGGATTAGGGAGACAGCATGACAGGCTTCTGTTGAGGGCCCCCTTGCAGACTGCAGGTTGTTGTCTAGCTATGTCCTTGTGTGGTAAGAAGAGAGTGAAAGAGTTTTCTGTGTCACTTTGAGAAGTCACTGACCCCATTCATAGGGCTCTGCCCTGGTGACCTAATCCAGCTATTGCCAAAGTCATACATCACAGTAGGGCTGAGGTGTTAAATACAGAAATCTGAAGATATATATATATATATATATATATATATATATATATATATATGCAGTTAGTCCCTATCACCCCCCAACACACACACACACACACACACACACACACACACACATACTGATTTCCTTGGTGTCATTCCTGTATCCTCCAAAGCATGGTTTTGGGAACAAAGGGAAATAATACCTGGTTACAAAACAAATGTGAAGCCATCTGTCTTAACAAAATTACATGTTTAAGTTTCTTCAAGTGACAGAGCTGCTGACTTTAAGAATGGGTCTGGTAGCCAGGGGGCTAGCTCATTGTAGAGCTTTTGCACACACTTGCAGTGCTTGGGAGAATGTCACTACAGGCTGATGAAGACCAATGTCCTGTGAGAGCTCTGGATCCTGCTGGCATTTCTCAGATCAGCTAATGACTAAGTCCCTATTACAAAACTTTATCAAACTGTGTCAATGCTGTAAACAGTCTGAACATACTATTCTCTGATACTTAATTGACCAACAGACATTCGTTTCACCAGCCCAGTGTGTGATTCACTGGACCATTCTTTCACAGGACAAAGAACGTAGAGAGAGAACTTGGTTGGGTAGCAAGACATGGGGATAGGACTGTATTCTGCTAGTGAAGGTTCTGTGACAGCAGGCTTTGGTCTCAGGATCTTCACATAGCTGTCTTCAGGGAAGTGGCAATGGGGCTCAGCTGTTATTCTTGATATCTGAGATAACACAGAACATCTGGATCTGAAGGCAAAGTCTAGACACATTAATATCTCTCTAATCTAGATAGTTGCTACACTAGTGGAGATGGACATCTTTCAAGCTGAGGGCTCTCGACTCCTGAGAATCAATAACTCTAGGCCAAAGTGAGCTTTTGCTCTCTTGGGTTTGATAAGAGGGTTTTGCCCTCAGGGAAGAGACTGTCTCCCAGTGTAAGAGAAAGACACATGGCCATGGTGGGGACAGGCAGTTGAAAAGCTCACCCAGGTCCTGGGACTTCCCAGCTAGGCAGCCTGCTTTTCCTGCCTTTCTTCCTCTTGGCAACCCTCCTCATCTGTTCTCTCAGCAGAGTGAAAATGCCAAGAGAGGGCCACTTGGCATCTTCTCTCTTGTTGGTTTCTGCCGAGTTTTGCAGTTCTTTCAGGGCCTGTTTGTAGCAGACATTCACCCCTTGGCTAAAAAGCAGCACGGCTCCCTGGGAGACCAGTAAGGCCAGTGCCAGGAATGCACAAAACTGAGAGAGGACCCTTCTTCTGAGAATTTACTTCCATGGCAACCCAGTCTGATGTTCCTATATTTCTGCTCCAAGCTGGCTGCCTTGGCACAGCTGGCTGACTTAACATTGCCTTGAATTATTTATCAGATCCTGCAGAGAAACAAAAGTAGAGTCTCTCTGTCTCCCAGCCCCCTGTACCCTCCCCGGAACTTACTGTGCTACTCTTTGACGTGGGGGAATCTGAAAATTCATCATGAGCAGCCTGAACTCTCCAAGACACTTTGGAGAGGACCAGGAGAGGGACCCACCATCTACTCCTTGAAGCTTTCTGGAGTCCTGCTGACTGGATGACTCTGTCTCCTTGGTCCTTATTCTTATTCTTTGATCTTCTATCACTGTTCTATAGAAAAACAGGCAGACTTCCAGTTGGATAACCTCCATAATTTGGCAGGCACCAGAGATGAGGACAAATTCTCCTTCACCCAGTCTCCAAGGCACCTCCCCCGACAAGCTCCATACATCTGGTCCCAGGCAGCCCGGATTCTCATAAGAACATGAATGGGAGAAACAAGGGTGGCTTTCTTCTCACTGTCACTGAATTTAAGTCTCTATAAACCTCACACCCTTGACTGTCAATCTAAGCCCTAGGATCCTACTTCTTCAAGGAAATATAACTCACCAGCTAAAACAGTGGTTCTCAACCTTCCTAATGTTGTGACAAGTTAATACAGTTCTTTATTTTTGTGGTGACCCTAACCATAACATTATTCCATTGCTACTTCATATCTGTAATTTTGCTGTTATTATGAATTGTAATGCAAGTTATCTGATATGCTGGACATCTGATATGTGGTCCCCAAAGGGGTTGCAACCCACATATTGAAAACAGCTGGGTTGGACCAATGCAGGGATTGGTCCATCCATCGTATCCCATTAACTTTCTCCTTCCCATGCCTGACTGGAAGGGATTAGACACTGATGTCTAATTCCTCCTCTTAAGATACTAATGTCTCTACTTCTAGACCAGATCTCCTCTGCTGAACCTTTGCTCTTTCATGAATACTTCAGTAGCCCATTTTATTAATAAACATCACACAAAAGCAAATTTGGAAGGAAAGGATTACTTTGGCTCACAGTTCAAGGGGATGTAGTCCATCATGGCAGAGAAAATCCCACAGTAAGAATGAAGTGATTGGTCACATTGTTTCCACAGTCAGGAGGCACAGATGAATGCTGGCACTCAATTTGTTCTCCCTTTTTTATTCAGTCTAGGACATCAACTCATGGGGACATTGTTGCCCATATTTAGGGTGGGTTTCCCCACTTCAAGTGACTTGATCTAGAAACTCTCTCACAGACAGGCATAGAACTGTGTCTCTTAGGTGACCCTAGATCCTATCAGGTTGACGCTATTAACCATCACATCTGTATTCAGCCATCTGTATTAACATCTGTATTCACTTGTCTTCTAGAGACAGTAGGCATGCTAAGCAGGGAGTGAGTGGCCTGGGAATGAATCCTACTCTGAACCTGGAACAGTAATAGGCTGCCCTCAGCAGTTAGTAGATTTTGGTGACCTTTGTCAATCACAAGTATAATAGTCTATCAACAATGTCACTAATATGTAGATGTTACCATGACAATAAATTGTCAACAAAGATCTGTCAAAAAGTCAAACTGACTGGCAAACAGACACAAAACTGTCCCCCTCAATTTAGCTTTCTAAGTTTGGTTTTATTTTGCTGTCTCAACTACACCAGCAAGCACCTTCCTTACAAAAGCCACTTTGTCACCTCATCACTTGAGAGAGAAATCAACAGAGGGAAAATAGAACCATCCTGGGACCTGAAGGAAGTGGCCATCTGGGTATAGTTGACTGCTGAAGAGACTTCAGACCTTGAAGGAAAATGCGCATACCAACATGACACGGGAGTTTACATTGAAAACTGTAAAATAACTCACCACAGGTCAGAACAATAAATAATTTAACTACTCTTGGCCTCCACTTGCTCATGCAGGGATGGTTCAAAGATTAAAGGCGTTAGTTAATTCATAGAAAATCATTAACCAGAGCTCGGCACATAGTAATCACTCAATAAAGTTATCCGTTATTCTTGGATTTGCTCATTTCCCATCAACCTACACAGTTCTTCCTTTGGTCTTAACCACCTCTGCCAGGATTTATGCTGTCTTTGCTGCTAAATTTTTTCAAATAGCCAAAATCTACTCCAATTTTCCACTTCAGTCTACATCCTCATTTTTATTTCTTATTTAAATCCTCAAACATCTGTTGAATTTCTAACAAGTGTGCTGGCACCCTGCATTTCTGGCTGGAAAAAATTTCAAGGAACGTGTAGACTACTCCTGATTCCCAGTGTTTCTGCTTGCTCTTTTCCAACTTCGAAGGGCTATGAAAATCATAGGCATGTGGTAGAAATCCTAACTCAAATGTAATTCTTTAGCAGGGCTAACGATTATGGGTTTTTACCTATGTAACACTGATAAAAATAAAGTATAAGGGAATAAATGAGGACAGCCTGCAAGAACAAACCCACTGAGTGATATTTTTGAAACACAAAATCTGCTCAGGAGGTAGAGAAAAAAATATGTTGCACTCTCACTTATCCTTGGGCATAAATATCACATATTTATCAAGACAGTACCCTCACTGGCATAGTGTACCACCTATTTTTCATGTGCTCCCCCATTTCTGGCCTGTAAACAGGCACACAGTAGATGGTTCTTTTTCCCACTGGCCATTGTGCATTAACTAGATCCCATTGTCTCTCTAAGCCCTCACATTTGAAAAAGAGAGATAAGACTATCCCAGGAGAGAATGACATATTCCTGTCTTGCTAATGCTGCTTTCCCAGGCGTGATATGTGTGGGTCAATCAGCAAATTCCCTACAAACCCGACTGATAAACTGATGGTTTGAATCAGCACATATACCTGCATGTATGCTGCTGTGTCCCTCTGAGTCTGGACACTCTTAAAAGCATCCCATGAGTGTAGATTAGGATCACAGTTGGACTTCAGGAGATGAAGCATGTAACTCCTCACTGTTCTCATGTGCTTCCTTTTCAGTCCAGCCTGCTGCTGGCCCATCTGCCTCATTCAGCTGCTTTAGCCATTGCTACATTTGCCTAAGGGTGCTCTGCTCCAGGCTCTAGCCAGAGAAGCCAGACACATGTCAGCAGGGAGCCTTGTACCCATATGTAGATCCACCAAAGCACTGCCTGCAATGTTTTTATTCTACAGGTCCCTTCTTTTCAGGGTGGATTTGCAAGAAGGAAGTTGATATGGGATGGATGACCTCCATTCTGTGTGCATGGGGTGAAGTACACATGCGATGGTTTTCATGGCTATGGCTAGTGCTTAGCTTAGCCTTCCTCAGACTTTGTCTCAAGTTCTGTGTGACCGTCATTGATTTTCCTCATCTCTTTAGGAAGTTTACTCCGAAACAAAATCTTTTGTTTTGTTCTTTTACACACCTAAAAATTATCCCAAGGCCCCAAATATCTCTCATTGTATCCATTGGATTGTAGCAACAATAGGCCCCCAACTCCTTTATCCAGGGATTTGTTTTCAATGGTTACAGTTACCCACTGTCCAAAAATTATTAATAGCAAATACCAGAAACAATCCTGTTTTAAATCATTTTCATTATAATACATAGTCAAATTTATTAATTGCTATTGCTAATCTCTTACAATGTCCAACTTAGGAATTCAACTTTAACAAAGCTGGTTATGTACTGGGGGACAGGTCTATGAAATAGGTCCCGGCACTAAATGTGGCTTCAGGTGTCTACTACTTTAAAACACTGGCTCCATTGGTAAGACAGGAGCACTGTGTTGATATTTAGTAGAAAGTAATGTGGGGTAAAACATAGAACACAAATACAATTCATCTGTCATCTTCCTGAATGCCTTTCAGACCCATATGTGTCTTGATCCTCGGCTTGGCTCTCATGGAAGGCAGGGAGCCCTGTAAGAGGCCTGGGTGAAGGTCTTCAGTCATTGGCTGCACCAATTTCTTTTTCATTTTTACTTCCAGTTGCTGTGAGGTAAGTAGCTTTATTCCACCAAACCGTCCTGACATAACAAGCTCTGAACCACAGGCCCAAAGCCACAGGATTAGTTAACCCCAGATGGATTGAATCCTCTAAAGAGCTGTAAACCCAGCAACCTTTCCCCTTTTTACTTTATCTCAGGTAACACAAAGTTGAGCTCATCAAAACAAAGGCGTTATCATATGCCATGGAATTTCTGGAAAAATGCAACAATACACTTAAGAAAGATACAGCTTATTATCCAAATGGAAATAGCTTTGACCTTGCTGACCTCAGACTTCTCCTTGAAGACTGCTGATCGAAAGCCTTGATACTCTCCCATTGCACAGGGCACTCAAGATTGTATTATGCAAAGGGCAAAGTGACTAAGTTCTTTTCATTTCAAGATGCCACAACACATTGTTACACTTTTTAGTTTTGACCTTCAGAGCTATGGGAGCTATATGGGTAAGGCTATCTACAAACTCCTTCCATTCCCATGTGCCCTGTTTATTGCCAGCAGTCTCTCTGGGAGGTGGACTTCCTCCCACCTGCCTTGTTCCTTCCAGGCCAGTCCTGGAGTCAATACTCAAGGTACAGCCTGTCCTTGTGGGAATGGTTCCATGGACAATAACTTCTGGGGTAGCTAGGAAACTGACATCTCAAGGTGAGGTTTTTCATTTGGCCCAGAGAACTCATTGTACCTTTTGTCCAACACTTTGCTGGCAAAAACACAGTACCAAGGGCCAGACTGTGGGGGCCCACAGGAAAGGAGGGTGAGCTATGCCCAGTAGGCAGCACAAGCAGAGAGTGGCTGAAGTCATAGAGGGGAACAGCCTCTACTAAGAGGCACTGAGAGGCCCACATGAGCCTGGAACCTGGTTCAGGAAAAAGCTAGCCTCTGCTTGGTGTCTCGTAGGGCTCTGGTGATAGATAGGATGGCCCATGTGTCTTTATGTAAAACTACATCTTTCATCCAAATGACAGCTTTTCCAAGATTTTAGCACTGGGGTTGAGTAGATGTCTGAGTGGCTGTCTTATTTCTGTATTCCTTGTCTATCATCTCTCTGATTTAATTTTTTTACTAAGAAAGCTTTCCCACCATCCTCTCTCTTGTGGGATAAACTGCATGATGCAGGGGAGTTGATGATGCATCTTTGCAGTCACTGCTCGCGCAAGTCTGACATAGAATAAGGTGTTTGAACCTAAGGGGGGGGGGGCATGTGCTTCACAGTCTCTTGGAAAGCTAGACACGTCACACTGACAACAAGGCAGGACCAGACCAGAGAAGGCACAACCCCACCCCCAGGCAACAGTGCAACAGGGACTCTTACCTTCCCTTTCCAAACTCCTGTCTCCTTCCCAGGGCAGAGTGCTCCATTTCAACTGACACTCCGGCCAAACCTTCGGATACTGACTTCAATCAAGTTGAGGATTTCAAGCGAGATTTTCTATCAAGAGAATCCCATCTAACATGGACTGGATACAATCCATTCAAGATATTTTCTTCCTACAGGACTCCACATGACTATCATCGTCCCATTTAGCAGGAAGTAACTTGGAGGATGCTACGCCCCCTTTCCCCATTGTTGTCATTTAGGATAGTGTATATACCTAGTTAGGGATAGCTTCCTATTGTTTATGGTTGGGATTGGAAGGAGGTGTTCAGGCTTGGCCACCTCTTTCAGATGACTTTAGGGTTTAGTTAAAATAGATAGTTAGGATGTGACATAAGCAGATTGTTGTATCTTCTTATATTTTACCTTTATGATTGTTAATTTTGTATCCTTTAAACTGTTAAGTTTTAATCCTCTTTTAGACTAAAAGGGGAATTGTAGGGGAAGCTGTAGCCATGCCTACTTAGGGGCTGGCTACAGGTGTGCCTGACCACGCCCTCACAAGCTTGCGAGGGCGTGGTCAGGGGACATAGGGTGACTGCGTTTTTGCTTTCAGTTTCTCTTTTGGGCTTGCATACAGACTGCTGCCACGCCGGCTGGCTAGGTCGCTCTGTAAGTAAGGCTTTTCCCTATTAAATACCCTTATATTTCTACCTGACTTCGTATTGGTAATTTCCCACTATAGCAGAGTGCTACACAAGGTTCTGTTCTGGGGCCACCTAGAATTTTGGAAAAATTGTGTAATTCTCCTTACACATTTTAAAATTAAGATTCATAATTACTTTGTAAGTTTAAATAATTGAAAAGGATATACTTACTCAATTCAATGTACAGAAATGCCACCATTATCCATTCAAAAAGTTCATGGAAAAACTTTTTTTAAAGATTTATTTATTATGTACATACACACAAACAAAAAGAGGGCATCATATGCTATTACAGATGGTTGTGAGCCACCATATGGTTACTGGGAATTGAACTTGGGACCTCTGGAAGAGCAACCCATGCTCTTAACCTCTGAGCCATCTCTCCAGCCTCCAAACTTTTTATTTTTATTATTTTTTTCATTTTTTCCCTTGCTGAACTCATTTCTATTCCATGTTAATGGTAGAACTTTATATTAGCATGATATACTTTATGCTTATAGCCATTTATGTATTAGTATATCAATTCTAGACAGCAAAATGTGTATTTTAATGAAAATTTTATGTATTTTATTTTATCTAGATTATTTATTGGTTATTGTTAATATAAAACTGAGGAAATTCAATTTACTAGCCATTATGCAACTAAATATTCTGGATTCATTTATCATTGTAATTTGTGTTAGTATATAATTGGGTGAAATAAAATTAGGCATAAAATTCTAAAATAACAACTAACACTACCAAAGAAGAAAGCCTTTTACTTGGTACATCCTGGATGAGTACTTTTTAGTGGCAAGTGACAACTACATTTTGTGACAATTGTCAACAAAAGGCAGAGAAGCTATTAGCCACTGGGCCACTGGTTGTACAAAAAAGTTGGCACAAACAAGAAACTGCAACCCAATTAAAAAGCGAATATGGCTTTATAATGCATGATCATCTTTTTTTGGCAAAATCTCAAAAAATGGTTCTCCAGTGGTTTGATTAAATAGTCTCATGTAGCTTGCTTTCATTTGCAGCTATAATCTTTAACCTTTTCCTACTTGAAATCAATGCCAAATATGTACCCGAGACACAGGCATCAATATGTCAAACATTCATTTGGCATCTTAGCAGGTTTTCCTCTGGTGGACTTTCCCTTTGGAAAGTGCCACCAGGGCCTTCACGAAGGGGAAACAAATAACTGAGTATGACACTCCCCAAGGTTCTTCCACAGGATGAGCACTGGGAAGGGCCATGGGGAAATGACACTTGAACTTGCTTCTCTGAAAATTACCTACCCTTGTGTCTCTTCTTTGATAACACTTGCTAAGCCCAGCAGTACATTGTCCTAGGACTCCTTTACATCAGTCCATCCCATGATGGTTTGTACTCCGCTATTCATTGCTTCATACCCGTACTCTACAGCCCTTGTTTCAGTAGGCTGACTGAATGGTCTTCCTCCATACTCCAGGTCCCCTGTACTTTCTTCCCCCTCCCATGACCCTTAGTCGTCCTAGCATAGCTCTCTTTGAGGACTTCCCCCAAGTGTGGGGGAAAGGCCATGATTGCAAAACCAGAAAGGGACTGAAGCCCCAGTACAAACCTGGTCCAGAAAGCAAACTCCAAACCAAAACCAAAAACAAACAAAACAGCTCTTTCTACCCAGACAACAGAATGGCATGGCCAAACAAAAATTAACTAGCCTAGCCTAAAGAATTTCCCTCATTGGCATAGTGGAAATGGTATTCAAGAAATTTCATGGAAAGTGGCTTATCTTAACCAAAGGAAGGTATCTCATAAATGGATAACCTTCCTTCCCCCTCACCAACTGCCCATCACCCTACATACTCTAGCAGTTCTTCTGTGACCTCTATGCCTGCTGCTCAATATACTCAATAAAATTTTCTTTTACTTGACTCTAAAGGGTAAATTCATTTACAGTTTCTAATGCTCCCAACCACACTGGGCCCTGATCTTTCTGACTCTGGCATAGTAGGATGTGGGTGATAGTATCTGAATCCATGTGGATGCATCATTCATATATGGGAGGTGGACAGTTTCCAAGGATCTTGCTTCTTGTTGGGAAAGTAGGGGAGATACTCCCAGTTCTACCTCTAGCCTGACCTCTTTTTCTCCTACTGTAGAATCCTCATAGCAGTACACTTTGATCAACAAGCTGGCCACCAGTAGAAGAAAATAACCATACACGGGATATGGATATTGATGGTTAATTTATTGAGGGGAAATTACTTACATGAGAAACCGATGACTCAGGTTAGCGCTCAGAGCATCCAATCTCAGTAGCTCTCCAAGACCTGACTGGAAACACAAGAAAGGCAAGCATCCTTCAGGCCTTTAAGTACCCACCTTTGGCCACGCCCAAAAGGGTGTGGTCAGCACCTCAGGTACCTACAGATCTCTCCCTACAGCCACACACATTGCTTCTCTGTATTTTAAAAGAAGGTAGGAGTGGAAATTTGATAGAGAAAAAGATAGGTTTACATTCAGTTGGGTCAAACCTGGGGAGAGAAAATTTGCTAGTTTTTGTTTTTTCTGCCTATCTTGTAATAGTCATGATTTTAGAGAGAAGAAAAATAAAAAAGCCAAGTAATATGTGTGCTAGATAGTTTTATGTCAACTTGAAAAAAGCTGGAGTCCTCTGAGAGGAGGGAACCTCAAGAAAATACTTCCATGAGATTGGGTTGTAGACAGGCATGTAAGACATTTTCTTAATTAGTGTTGGAGAGCCCTGTCCACTGTGGGTGGTGCCATGCCTAGGGAGGTGGTCCTGTGCTCTATTGAAAGCAGACTGAGCAAGCCACAGGGAGCAAGCCAGAAAGCAGCACCTCTCTATGTCCTCTGCATAGCTCCTACCTTTATGTTCCTGCCCTGCTTGAGTTCCCATCCTGATTTCAATGATGAACAGTGATATGAAAATGCAAACCAAATAAGCCCTTTCCTCGTCAATTTGCTTTTTGGTCCTGGTGTTTCATTGCCGACATAGAAACCCTAACTAAGACAAGTTGGTTCCAGAGTTGTGGTGCAGGATTGTGGGGTATGGCTGTGGCAGAGCTGACCATGTTGTTTTGGAGAGCATTGTGGAAGGATTTTGGAACTTTGTGCAAGAAAAGCCATTGAATATTGCATGTGTGTGAACTGTTTTATAGGAGCTTGGAAGATTAGACTGTTGAGGGCAATGTAGAAGATGGATACCTGGCTTGTGAAGTTTCAGAGGGAAGTTTAAAGACTCCATTGGAGCCATTTGCTATTTTGAATTGAGATTCTGTGGTTCTGGTTAGGTGGGCTGAAGAATCAGCTGTGATTAATAAATACCAGAGCTATTAAAAGTGAAACCTTGCTTTGCTGGGATGCTGGATGCTGCTCAGCTAGAGCTGAGAAATTATCAGCGATTAAGAAGAGACCAGCATGGCAGAGATGAAATCTTCTGGAAAGTGTTTCCTGAGATTCAACACACAGAAGCTGCGTTCAAAATAAGGTACTTTGTTCTGGTAGCTGAATTTAGTAGCATTAAGTCACCCAGGTGATTCTGGTTTGAAGGCAAGAAGGGGTCATGGGGAGCAGCTGGGGGTTGGCACTATGAGAGGCCTGTTGCCATTAGTTAAGGTGTAGCCTGAGTGGCAGTTGAAAGGCCCATGATTGAAGGGGTCATGCAGAGAAGTTGAGGCTTGGTACCATGAAGAGAGTCTATGAGAGGCAGAATAACTCAGGATTTGAGATGCCAGTACAATGGGATGACAACCAAGAACATCCACAGCCCTGGAATAGAACCAGCAGAACATAGAAGTGTGTGCTGCAGAGGGCGGAGCTGAAGAAGCAACCCAAGTCCCTTAGAAGAGTGTAGATCAGAAGTGAATCCCAGATAGTGGGTGTTGAGTATTTATATCTTTGGAGTTTGCCTTTGCTCTGATTTGATTGTGACTATGCCCTGTTTTTTCCCTCTTGAAGTAAGAAAGTATTTCATTTATTTTTGATTTTAAAGTAGCCCACAGTTGAGAGATTTTAAATTTTAAAAGACTTTGGATTTTAAAGGAGACTGAACTTTTAATGTGTTTGAATTTGGAAAGACTGTGAGATTTTTAGTTATTTGTATTTTTAATGTAAGATCTTGGGGATGAATGGGAAGGCAAAAAATGTGGCTTAACAGTGATATATTTGTGTGTCAAGCTGACAAGGGGTCAATTGTGCTAGATAGTTTTATGTCAACTTGACACAGCTGGGGTCATCTGAGAAGAGGAAACCTCAATTTACAAAAAGAAAGCCTCCATAAGATCAGGTTGTAGGCAAACCTGTAAGGCATTTTCTTAATTAGTGATGGATGGGAGAGGGCCCAGCCCATTATGGGAGGTGCCTTCCTTGAGCTGCTAGTCCTGGGTTCTATAAGAAAGCAGATTGAGCTAGCCATGAGTAGCAATCCAGGAAGCAGCATACACCTCCATGGCCTCTGCATCAGCTCCTGCCTTCGCATTCCTGACCTATTTCAGTTCCTGACTTCCTTTAGTGATGAACAGCAATATGGAAATGTAAACCAAATAAGCCCTTTCCTTTCCGAGTTGCTTTTTGGTCATGGGGTTTCACTACAGCAATAGAAAGCCTGACTAAGACAATATACACATGCGAATTAACTAAGTAGTAAGTTTTCTCCAACTAAAGCTGGGACCTCCACTTTTCCTTCTCCCAGCACAGAATTCCTGAGGAAATTTTAATTATTTGAGGTCCATTGTTCCAGTAGTTTGAAAGATAATAGGTGGGGACTCATAAGTGTCCTTTCCTTATCTCCTTTCCTGCCAGGGCTTCAGCATCAAGATGTTATTCTCTTTAGTGTCTAAAAGTTGCTGTCCTTCAGCAGCAGAAAACAACCAGAAATGCATCCTAAACTCAACTTTGGTGGGCTTTTGTTTATGTGTGTTTTTGTTTTGGTGGGGGTGTTAATCTAGACCACTAGCACAGAAAATCAAGCCTTTGTAAAGAGAAACACACACACACACACACACACACACACACACACACACACACACACACAAGAAATGGACTTGCTGAGGTGTGGTCCTGATGAAAGTAGAGAATTGAAAAATGCTAGCTGGACAGGAGAACAGCTCATGTTCGAACAGAAGAGCCCTGCTGGCCTTCCCCTTAAGAACCTATTCTTGTTTCCCACTCACCCCAGCAACTTTAGAATTCTCAGAGGCAAGAGAAGAACCCAGTTTTGAAGGACAGAAGAAAGAAGATGGTGACCTCTCAGGCTCCAGCTCTCCCATATGACAAAGGGAAGAGAGAAGGGACTGACCTCTATGACAAAGGCAAGTGTAGAGACTGACCTTAGGTAATGTATTTGAGGGAAACAAGACAGCCTCCTCATCTTCTTACCCTCTTGTCCAAACATCTCCCATCCAATCTTCCTGCCCTCCTTCTCCTCTCTTTCCTAGTGAGGTACCATTAGGCTGAGCAACCTCCTTCATGGGCAAGCAGAAACAAGAATGCCCAAGCACCTGGATCCCCTGAGGTTACCATGGCTCAGGAATCTAAGGGTTTCTCCTTCTTCAAGCCTCAGCCTGACAATTCAAGAAGTTCCAAGAACTTTCTGGAAGTGGAGCCAGGTAGCCCATTTGAATGAGTGATCTATAGTAATTCTGAAGCTATAAAAGAATGTGTTCATTTGTAATTTTATCAAGCTGTAGTTTATAGCGTACTTAATAAAGCTATTAGCTACATTACAGCCTGTTATGCTTAACAAAATCTTCAATGACTCCTATGGACTTACAAGGTATACAATGAGTATGATATCAGAGTTGTTATCCTCCCTTACAAATGAGAATGTGTCTTTTGCCCAAATTCACAGACTATGAATTGAACAGTAATCCTGGGGCAAGTTCAAAGTCTGTGTTGAGCTTCTCTTAGGCTCCTGCTTGTGCTAGATCAACTGAAGGCGAGTTTTTACTTTCTGCTAGTGGAGTTTCTCTCACAGTTAAGGAATAAGTAAAAATTATGGACTGGGGTTTATGATCCTTTTTCTTTCTGACAAGGCTAAAAAATGTCTTAAAAGTTGTATCCTGGTCTTACTTCTATGTTCACCCTAGTATCTGACAAATATATAATGTATATCAGGAAGTAGGCACCTGATATACATTACATATTTGTGAGCAAATGAGCAAACATTCCCTTTACAGGAAACGTGTTGTTTCATCTTAAATGTTGAGTCCCATTCCTCAATTCTCTATGTACTTGGTTTGTTATAAGACAGTGGTTCTCATCCTTCCTAATGCTTTGACCCCTTAACATAGTTCCTTATGTTGTAGTGACCTCCATCCATAAAATTACTTTCATTACTACCTTATAACTGTAATTTTGTTACTCTTATGAATTGTAATATAAACATCTGATATGCAAAATATCTGATGTGGGACCCCCTGATGTGGGGTTGGAACCGGTAGGTTGAAAACCGAAGACCTAAGACATGATTTCAAGCTACATGCAATAATTTATAGGGATATAATCTTTGATGGCTCAAGGTTATTTAAGAGTTTTGTGAAAATCAAAAGTAAATAACTAAGCAACTTTAGTTATTTAGTTAATAACTAAGACATACTTTTTGTTAACTAAATAGAAAAACATAAAAGTTGGTGGTATGAACAAGAACATGACTGTTTTTAAGCAAATTGTACTCACCAACCCTTTCAACAACAGATTCCACCACACAAGATAGCTGTAAGTATCATCATCAATTCCTAAATTAAGGTAACACAATATGAGAAGTTAGATGGTGACAGAGCTAATAATTGAAAAAAGAAAAGGCCTTTATAGCTGATTTGCATAATTTGAAATCCCTTTAGACCAATTTAAAATAAAGAAAGATCACCAAATTCTCAGTTTCAGGAGGTCCCATTTATTAATAGTCTCAATGTCTATGCTACTGGTGTTACGTTCCGGAAGCTGTCTCCTGTACCAATTATTTCAAGGATATCGCCCACTTTCTCTTCTAGGAGGTTCAGTGTAGCTGGATTTATGTTGAGGTCTTTGATCCATTTGGACTCAAGTTTTGTGCATGTTGATAGATATGGATCTATCTGCAATTGTCTGCATGTCCGAATCCAGTTGTGCCAGCACCATTTGTTGAAGATGCTTTCTTTTTTCCATTGTATAAATTTACCTTCTTTGTCAAAAATCAGGTGTGGATTAATATCAGGGTTTTCAATTGGTCTATCTGTCTACTTTTGTGCCAATACCAAGCTGTTTTCAGGACTATGGCTCTATAATAGAGCTTGAAGTCAGGGATGGTGATGCCTCCAGAAGTTCCTTTATTGTACAGGGTTGTTTAGGCTATCCTGGGTTTTTTGTTTTTCCATATAAAGTTGAGAATTGTTCTTTTGAGGTCTGTGGAGAATTGTGTTGGCATTTTGATGGGGATCACGTTGAATCTGTAGATTGCTTTTGGCAAGATTGCCATTTTTACTCTGTTGATCCTACCTATCCAAGAGCATGGGAGATCTTTCCATTTTCTGGTATATTCTTTAATTTCTTACTTTAGAGACTCAAAGTTCTTACTATACATGTCTTTCTCATTTTTGGTTAGTGTTACCCCAAGATATTTTATGTTGTTTGTGGATATTGTGAAGGGTGATGTTTCTCTGATTTCTTTCTCATTGTGTTTATCATCTGTATATAGTAGGGCTATTGAATTTTTGACTGATGACTGCCTTATATGCCATCCTAGAGTCCTCATCCAGTGGCTGATGGAAGCAGAGGCAGACACCCACAGCTTAACACTGAACTGAACTCTGGAGCCCAGTTGCAGAGAGAGAGAAGTGAAGAGCAAAGAGGTCGGGACCAGGGTGGTGAAACCCACAGAAACAGCTGACCTGAACAAGGGGGAACACATGGACCTCAGACTGATGTCTGGGAGGCCATCACGGGATGGACCCAGACCCCTGAATGTGGATGTCAATGAGGAGGCCTGAGCATTCTATGGGGCCCCCTGGTAGTCGATCAGTATTTACCCCTGGTGTAAGAAGGGACTTTTGGAGCCCATCCCACATGGATGGATGCTCTCTAAGCCTGGACACATGGGGGAGGGCCTAGACCCTGTCCAGGATGATATGACTGACTTTGGGGAACCCCCATGGAGGGCCTTACCCTCCCTGGGCAGCAGAGGGGGATGAGGTGGGAGGCTGGGGAGTGGGGAGGGAGAAGGAGAAGTGATTGACATGTGAAGCAGCCTTGTTTCTAATTTGAACTAATAAAAAATAATCTCTTGGGAAAAAAAAGATCACCAGCAAGAACATTTGTGGTGTCAAAGTTCGAATGTGTGCTTGGTTGGGTCCTGCTCAAAATGTTGCAGAGGCATTAAGAAGTAACCTGGGCTTGGAAAACATTAAGGGCTTAGCATGGAGAAGAAGAAACTCTACAAGAGACAAGTGGAGGATAGACCTGGAGAGGAATCCAGGACCAGAGCAAACCAAGCTTCATGCTGACGCTATTTCCTACCGCCACACACTTACCTCTTTGTCCTGCTAGTCAGGGCTTCTGCTACCATCTACTCCCTCTACTGAATTGCACCAGCATTTCCCCTCAACCCTAATGGAAAATAAGAGTGTCTGTCTGCTGCAGAGACTGCTCATCTACATGACATACAGATATCTCTAGTTTTATCTTGGAAATAAAACTACTTAGCCACCAGGCTATAAACACACTTGGTATGCATCTTCCCAAGAAAGCCCTTCATTGGAAGTTGCTTATCCTACTCCTCCTGTCTGCTGACTGGGATGCTGATCATAAGATCAAAGCTGTTACTGAAGATAGCAAGAGCCCTAGGAGTTAGATGAGTGGGAGTAGCTGACAACATGGAATGCCTCAGAAGCTCTGGACTATACCCCCCAAACACACACATTCTTCTCTCTCTCTCTCTCTCTCTCTCTCTCTCTCTCTCTCTCTCTCTCTCTCTCTCTCGTGTGTGTGTGTGTGTGTGTGTGTGTGTGTGTGTGTGTGTTATGTAAAACAGCACAAAACACAGAACAGGGAAAACATCTAACTTTTTATTGTGTGGGCTTTATTTTATTTATTTTTATTATCATTTGCCTTTGCTTCTGGATCTAATAAAAGTTTTACACTTCAGGAGTGGAACTGGGCTCATTAAAAAATTAGTTTGGGTAAATTAAAGGGGGAAAGTGACTGTGGTACTTAAAAATTAAAATGATGCAAATAAAAATGATGAGATCTAATTTTTTCTAACAGGTTCTGAAAAGGAAGAAAAAGTCATAAAATTCAATGATTACAAAACTTCAGGGAAACAGGGAGGTTTATGGCACTATAAATTGACATTGCTGGTGAAGGACCCTGACTACTTCATTTACTTCCCAAACATTTATCTTCGTATTAAAACCGGTCATATAATTCATGAAAAATTATAAAAATGTACACCAAGGTGGATGAACTCAAAAGTCAAAATTTTTGACTTTTTCAGAGTAAGTAAATAAATAAACAAAATACTTTCCTGATTTGGAGTAATGCTTTGGGTGCCCTATAGGATTCCAGAGTTCTTATGA
Organism: Cricetulus griseus; assembly: GCF_003668045.3. Lineage (NCBI taxonomy): Eukaryota > Metazoa > Chordata > Mammalia > Rodentia > Cricetidae > Cricetulus > Cricetulus griseus. The sequence goes on along the minus strand of NC_048595.1, from coordinate 340,708,217 downwards.
ATTGTTCTCCTTCACAAGGGACCTTCCTGCCATTCTCCTATTCCCAATTTGTGCAAAGGCTATCTGCATCTGTTTTTTCTTTTTTGTTGTTGTTGTTGTTGTTTACTAGTCTCTGAATCCAGAAGTGCCACACAAAAGAACTAGACATTGATCTCAATGCTATATAGTTAAAAACAGCTCACTGGAGTCCTGGAGGAAGTGAGTATATCTGTGCTATGAACAGCCATGTGTAGGAGGACTGAAAGGGAAGAATGCCCTACTAGGTTGACTACTGACTTTAGGTAACCCCTTCCCAGACTGATTGTTGCCTATGTGTTATGGTTTGGATATGAAGAGTTCCCCACCCAAAGTTTATCTATTCAAAAGACAGACCCTCATCTGGCTGTACAGTTTGGGGATATTCTGGAAACTATAGGATGTAGGACCTGGCTAAAAGAGGTCATTGGGAGTATATTTCCCCTTGTCCCTTGTGTCATACACTGCTTCCTATCTACCAAGAGGTAAAATCTTTCCTCTGTGACACATATTTGCACTGTCATGATGCTCCGCCCGGGAATATGGAGCCAAGTGACCTCTATCTAAAACCACAGGTGAAATCAATTCTTCCTTCTCCGGGTTATTTCTGTCAAGAGTTTCATTGCAATGATAAGGACAAAAACTGGAAATTGGAGTTTAGTGAGGAAGAGGATCAAAATGGGGCTTAGGGTAGACTAAGGTAGATAGAACAAGCTTCATTGGAGCTTGTTCTATCTCTTTCTCCTTCAATGAAGCCTTCCTACTACCATCTGAACAAGCTCAGGAAAACATATTGGAAGACAATGGTCTATTTGTAGAAAGGCTGCAGTGGTCCCAGACAAACAGAAAACAGCCTAATCAATAGCCCACTGACCAGCATGGAAGAAAACATTAGTTATCCCATAGAAACATTCTGATGTATTAAGTCACTACATCTTAAGGTGCTTTTTGCAGTAGCAAAAGTTGACCAAATGTTCAAAGAGGAATACATCCAGCAAGGGAAAACCAGGAGAGGTGACCATGATGTAGAGAAATGTCTAGGAAGAATGTTGCTACGGATGAGAGCCAGTTTCTCATGTCAAATAATTTATAGAGGGATACAATGGTCATTAGGATCCAGGAAGAAGAAATACCATGACTTAAGTCTAGTAGGGAAATTAAAGATGCAAACTAAAGCATGGATGATACCTTTAGAAGTTTATGGGATAACATGGACTAACATGGGGGAATTAAAGAATGAGTTAGGACAGGTCATCAGAAATAAACCTTCCAATAACAAAGATCCAGACATCTTTTGTTAGTGGGTGATTAACAAATTAACTGGGTGCTTAGTGGAAATACAGAGCAGGAATCTTTGAGGTGTGGTCCTGGACTCTGGGTGTTAACTACCCCAGGAGTTTTGCAGTGATCAGCTCCGCACATTAGTGGTACTGGTAGACATAACCGTCATCAAATAATTAAAGTACCTTGTAGGCAATGGGTGCACAATCAGCTCCAACATAGCCAAAGAATATCTAGGGTTATCAGATTAGGTGCCCATGAAAATTCCATAGGGGGAGAGTTTGGAGAAATGGCTTAGGGGTTAAAAATACTAGCTACAGGATTCAGGTTGGGGTTTCTTATCCCATATGGAAGTTAGGGTTCAAAGAAACAAGAGCCAGATGAATAAACGATACCCCCCCAAGAAAAACCAAAGCAACAGCAAAACAAGGTAGACCACATCTGAGGGGCAATGTGATGCCTGAAGTTAACTTCTGGCCTACACATGTGTATAAATGCACTCTCACATACAAGTGCATCCACATAAATACGCGCCCACGCACATACACCACACTTAATTGGAGGTGGATAATCTGAACTTCTGGGAGTGGGGTCTAGTATTCTAAATGCTCCACCGATGATTGAATTTCAGAGTGGGAAATACCGGAAGAGATGATACAATCCCTAAACCAAAGATCCATCACATTTCTGAGAAATGAGAAATGAATGCAGAAACTCTCAGAATGTCATTTTCATAAATTTAGTGATTGATCTAAACTGCTATTAACCTCAAAGATCATGTTAGGACTTGGTGACTAATGGCTATTTCTGAGTCAAAAATGAAATAGCATTTATTTTCATGATGTAATAAAAGTCAAGTGAGCATTAACTCAGACTCCATGAATCAGCAAATACAGTCATTTGAACAGAGCCTGAGTTAAGTTGTCTATGGAAATAGATGTGAGGTTGTCACACAAGATTTTGAGATTTGGGGTAGAAATTTTTAAGCTACTTAAAGAAAGAAAAAAAAAAAGCCGAGGAGAGGTCAGCCTGCTAATTAAATGAGTAATGCCAGCCTTGTGTTTGAGCCAGTAAGGAATGATAGGGAACTATGACAAATTATATTTGGTGGGAGAGAGGGACCTTTGTGACAGCCAAGCCCCCTAAAAATGAAGTCTAATTAGCTCATAGGTTGCCGATTTATGAGCCTGAGTCAGACTAGGAACCATTATAATATATATATAATATTATATATATATATATATATAGAGAGAGAGAGAGAGAGAGAGAGAGAGAGAGTTACAGAGAAGGGGTTTCAAGAGGGGATGATCATGGAAACATTTTAAAAGCTAGAGATGTTTTTCGTCTTTCAATTTAATTTTAAAACATGCCTGTGTGTTCTTTATTAAGATTCTAAATATTAACATCTAGCATCATTGCTGGCAGATTTGCTCTGATATAGTAGTGTTATCTAATTGCTATACTTAACTATCACCAGTTGGTAAAGCCCTTATGCCTGAAGGCATAGGTTCAATGCACAGTACTGCCCCAAAACCTAAAGCAACCAAACAAAACCCAGATAACACTAACTGCCCTGTGCTGTGATGCCCTTCCTTGTTCAAGACCAACGTCAGGAAAACTGTCCTTCAAAATTTCCTTTAATGAACAATAGCTGTTTGTTTTATAATTCATGACCTTGACATTTTAAGGGGTATTGCTCAGTTATTTTGCAGAACAGACCTTAGCCTACATTTTTCTGATTGCTTAAGATTTAAAAACAAGTTATAAACTTTAGATGGGTGATGCCCTGTCTATCCTAGTGCCTTATAGCCAAGGAGATGCTATGACATGTGAATTTATTGTTCTAGGAATGTTTCTCTATTTTAATGATGTTGGTTTTCCTTTGCTATTAATATTGCATTGGTTGGTAGGTATTTTGAGATTATATTGCCTTTATGTTTCTTTTTTATATGTAATTATTTTATTTATGTGTGTAGGTATGTTGCCTGCACACACATCTATGCACTACATGTGTATAGTACTTGCAGAAGCCAGGAGGTATCAGATCTCCTGGAATTAGAGATGGTCAGTATACTTAATGTGGTTGCTAGGAATTGAACCTGGGTCCTCTGCAAGAGCAGCCAATACTCTTAATCACTGAGTCATATCTCTGGGCTCCAACACTGTTTTTTATACTTTTGTCTAATAATTTTGTCGACCATAGTGAATCTTTCCAGAAATAATTACAATGGTGTTTACCAAAGGGTGATTTTTATACGGTCAGTTATAAGATTAAATTCTACTGAACCATCTTCTCCTTTGCAGGAGGTATTTATTTATTCTATTTCAGTATAGTCTCATGGATTTTTGCTTAACTCTACAAGTACCAATATATTATTATCAATATTTGTTTGTGGATTAAAGTGGCCCAGATAGAACTATTCTGAGTTCCTTCAAGGATATGGCCATGTCCCTTCACATATTCTCATTCTCTCTCTCTCTCTCTCTCTCTCTCTCTCTCTCTCTCTCTCTCTCTCTCTCTCTGTGTGTGTGTGTGTGTGTGTGTGTGTGTGTACTTTTGTTTGGGGCCTTGGGCAACATTCCATGTTAATATGTATTTTTCCCCTTTCCACTTTCAGGCCTAAAATCAGTCATTTTCCAAGGAACAGTGGCAGCTTTTATTGGAGAATTAATTCAAGCACCAAGATCTGGACAGTCATTGTGTTCATTAGCAATGGACACCATTGGTCCTGGACTCAGTACAGAAAGATCTAGGGGATATGTGGTGAAGACACAGAGATGCAGCTGTATTTACCCATCACTATATTTCCACATGTGTCTATCAACTTACACATCTAAAAACCATGAGTTCAAGCTTCTGTCTCCAATGTTGATTTAACACCAGAGTTCATTCTAGCATAATTTTTTCTTGTTGTAACTTCTATAATTGTGAGAAACCTAGTTCTCATTTCCCATTACTACATTAATTTAATCTTACATAACACTTGAACTGGTTAACAAAAGTTCACTTTTCACAAACACCTTTTCAAAAAATGTTCTTGCCTGTGTAAATGATACTCATGGTATGCCCAACAAATGGACAACCAAAGCATTCTACAGTGCTTTGGTTGTACAGAGCAAGGCAGACTAGTAGAAGAATTCCAGCAATACAGAGAAGAATTGGGTAAATACACAAATGCACATACAAGCACACATGTGTGTCTGCTCACACATGTACACACACATACACACATGTGCATGTGCTCACGTGTGCAAACACATATTAACCATTAGTATCTACAAGATACAGTTCCCATGGAATAGGCTGTGACTTGTGTGTGGACTATGACCTAAAGAAGTCCAATCAGGGTGAACTTCAAACTGCCTTGGACATGCCATCCCTGGTGATACTCGTTCTTTCTCTCAGCATCATGGTCTCACAAGGATCTGGCAGTGCAGGGGTATTTTCAGCAGTCAAACTGGAAGCTTCATTATTTCTTTCCTGGGAGCTGTTTCTTTGTCCATTGACCTCTATAACCATTTGTGGAATTTTCCTTTAAGTTGGCTGCATCATTTGAATATCCACTTCACTGTGAATATGGCTTAAAAAAACTTGAAATGTCTTAGGACTTGCTACTCACAGACTGGTTGTGTAGGACTCATTTATCTAGTGTGGTGGTTCAAAAGAAAATGTAACAAAGACAATGGCACTATTAGGAGGTGTAGCTTTGTTGGAATAGGTGTATCCTTGTTGGAGGAAGTGTTTCACTGTGGGGGCAGGCTTTGAGATCGCTTATGCTCAAGCTATGCCCAGTGTGACACAGACTCCTTCTGTTGCCTGTGGATTAAGATGTAGAACTCTCAGCTCCTTCTCCAGCACCATGTCTGCCTACATGTCATCTGTCATGGCATGAAACTATAAGCCAGCCCCAATTAAATGTTTTCCTTTATAAGAGTTGCTGTGGTCATGGTGTCTCTTCACAGCAATAGAAACCCTAACTAGGACATCTAGCAATACAGATCCATTACAGACTTACTCATCACTGGTGACTAGTCACTCTTCCAAGATAGGAAGTACAGTCACAGAGCCTCTGGCTGATGATTGGCCACAGAGGTGAAACATTGTGGACTAGAACAACCAGTGACAGCCCTACTAGTGGTGTTGGAGAACAGTTGGAATCTGATTGAGAAAAGAAGACTTAGAAACTGGGAAGTATATTCTGGTAGCTAGTGGTATGTCAAGATTTTCTCCTGTCTTGCAACAGGCTCTGTCATATTGCCATCCCTGAAAGCCTCCACGTAAGGTTACTGCTTTTATATTGGCCGCTGTTTCTGGGAAGTTCTCACAGTCAGTTTCTCTCTGAACTGTTGTTTCCTCACAGCTGCCTTGTTGGCTGTGTCATGTAGAGAGTGCTTAATGAGAAATATTAAGGGATGGCTGGAGGAGTTAGGTTTGCTTTCTCCCCAAATCTTAGTTTCTGACTTGACTTGTTCAAGCCTTACTTTGGAAAAGGGATTTGGTCTTTGTTGACTTCTAGAATGTAGTCATTTTGTCCTGCAGGCAATGCCCAGGAAGGGTCTCCCTAAGTAAAGCCATGCATTCTTCCTGCTTTGCTTTTACGTGGCTATACCATTTTGAAATTATGTCTTTATTTCAGGATTTTCTCATAATCCAAAGTCCTGAATCTCTCCTACCATTTTCCTGGACGCACCTTGTGGGCCTACAATCTGAATCTCAATGGGTAACCCCTGTTCAGACAGGTCCACATATTGAGGTTTGTATTTAATAGCATCCCACTCCTGGAACCAAATCCTGTGTCTGCTAGAGAATTTGATTTATCTACAATAAGCAGAGAGCCTGGATCAGCTTCAGCAATAAAGAAATCCATTCACTTTTATAATTGAAGTGAGAGATGAGGCAAAACTCTTACTTCTTACTTCAGCAAGGAATTCATTTATCTGTATCTTTCCCTCTATGTTAATTCACTCATAAGCTCACTCCATCCCACTGGCAAAATGGTTCTAAGAGTTTCCTTAACATCGCCATCCTCTAATTCTGTGAATAAAAGCAGAAAAATAATCTTTTGATTAAAAGCATTGCATCCTAGAGACTGGTGGGACTGCCTAGGTTTCTTGAGCATAAGTAAATGGGAAGTTGAACATGGATTAAAACACTTAGTGGCAGCCCTCCTGGTAGTGCTTAAGAATAGTAGGAATCTAATTGAGAAAAGGATACTATTAGAAATGGGAAAGTATATTCTGGTTGGTAGCTAGAATTCTTCATTAACTGTTGTTATGTTATCAGGCCTTCAAAAATAGATTTATATTATTTTATAAAATGATGGCATTGGAGGCTCAGTGGGTATGATGTTTGCTGTGAAAGGATGAGGACCTGAGCTCAGATCCCATCACCCTTACAAAAGCTGTGTGTGGTGTGCACATCTGTAACCCTAGCCTTAGGGAGCAGAGATGGCATATCCCAGGAACTCACTGGCCAGCAAGGCTAGCATGAACAGTGAGCTCCAGATTCAATTAGAGGACCAGTCTCAAACAATAAGGTAGAGAGCAATAAGAGACACCCAACATCAACCTCTGACCTCCACATGTGCATGCATGGACAAGGGTACCATTATATTCATGGATACACACATAGAGCCATACACACAAAACACATACAATAAAACTAAATGACAGAAAAGAACATAATGACACTAATCTATACTTTAAATGATATTAGTCTCTTCAAAGAATCTATCAAGAACCTTAGCTGCTATTAATTTTGCTTATAGTACAATGCCTGGCATTCAATAAGTGTTTTCTTTATGAATAAAAAACAATGCATTGTGTTTACTCTGAATCTCTGAAAGCACAGTGTCTCAAACCTCCAGGGCACGAGGACTTCATTTGTGATGTTTGCACATAAAGCTTACCAGCTGGTAAGTGAATAGCTAAAGCCTGGACTCAGACTTGCTGACTCTACAAATGCATGTCAACTGCTCTCAGCTGCTCTGATGTGCTAAAATAAGCCCTCCGGAGTTTAGCACAGCTGTGTTCAGAATAGTGCAGGAAATACATAAAACAGCCAGTATCCAAGAAAGCATTCTGGAAGATCAACAAAAGTCTGAAATTGGCTTAAACTGATCTTTGCTTTACTGATCTGTAACTATCAAAGCAAGCAAGAATATTGATATAAAGAGAGAAATTATCAAAGCCTTTTTTTCCAATAGGATGATCTGAGCTTGTGGACAAAGCAATATATAGAGAAAGAAGAAGCAGATTGGATTCTACTCACACACTGACTCAGAATATTGCTTCATCTCTGACTTCAATAATAAACGTGTTTCTTTATTGGCTCAAAGTTAAAAACCATATTCTGCCATGAAGTTGGAAGAGCAGAATTGACCCAGTGCAGTGTCTCATTTTGCTATGGCAGTGACATCAAGCACACTACAATTTTGATTACTGTGTTGCCTTTGTTGACAATAACCCTTCTTAATCTGATAGTTCAGTGGAGAGACATGAGCAATATAGAAAAAAATAAAATGTATATATATATATATACTCATAGACTAACTTCAGTGTGTTGGCCATCGTGGTAGTTGCTAGGTATAGCATTTAGCACTCTAAGATGTACCCATGCTTCTTTTAAGATGAAGATCAAGAGTCCCATCTTTGCCATAGGCTGTGAGATGCTGGACATACATGGTCAATCAACTTACCTATGTCTTATTTTCTTCGTTTCATTGAATTGCATATGCAGTTGCTTCATGTGGCTTGTGAGATAATATGTTGTTGTACTTGCTATGCTTAAAATCATTCCTAACACTTAATTCCATGTTATTTGTGTTACCAGCTGGTCCCCAACCTCAAAGAGCTTACAGTAAAGTGGAACAAACAGAAATAAGTCTGGACACTTAATATTCCTTAAAATGCACTGAGATAAGTGTTATTTTCTCTAATTTTGCATGCAAGGAAATTGGCATTTCCAATGGTTCATTCAAGGCCTCGGTTCATGAGCAAATGGGCTGGAATTAAAAAATCCCATGACACTGAGTTTGAAGACCATATTTGCACCAATGTACTAGAAGAGAAATTGAGAGACTTCCAGTCTTCATATTAGACCAATACAAAAGCCCTAGAGAGCTTTTGTAGAGTACCAGACACAATTTGCTTAAATTAGGATATCAGAAGTAAGTTCAAAATCTTCGCAAGATTTGAATGGGCACTCAACCCAAGACTTTCCCTGCAGAAAAAGCCTAATTTCTCCATATAATATAGCAATCATCAAAATGAGACTATTCTGGTAGAAGCAATAGTATTCCAGAACTTTCCTCCACTGTGGTTCCATGGTCTGGACACCTCTACACAAAGTAGGGAAAAAATCCAATGTAAATAGTGCTACCTTTGCTGAAAGCCATTGCCATGAGGTTACAAGTTATCCTTAAGTACCCATGCAGCACCCTCAGCACTGCATGGGTGGATGAGAAAGAGAATGGTGGGAATCCACTCTCCCCCATCCATATTGGACTGACAAACTAAACATCATCCTTCCTTCATACTTGGAGGAAGGAGCAGCTTGGGAAATGTCCCAAACAAATGCAGCTGTTTTCTGTTTCTGGAGAGGATGCCAATAACATTTTGTTCCTTGGGGTTCCCAAGAATGAAAATTCGTGCATAGCCATAAAAACAAACAAACCCATAGGGATAATTATCATATTAACCAATATGTCATATTGACTTTTATTTAAGCTCATTAAATAATAGCTTATATTCTGATCTTTATTCTTTCCCAACTTTCTGTTGAGACTCAACCAAGGGAAGGAGAATAGTTTATCAGCCAAGGATGCCCTCTAGAATACACAAACCCTCAGTGGTTAAGTTTCTGTAGCTCCACGAACTGGCATCATTTCAGGTATTCATCCTAGAGACTGGTTCATGACAATCTACACAGCTCAGGATGACCTTAAACTTCTTATCCCCAGCCTCTACTTCCTGAGTGTCAGCATTACAGGTATGTACCATGCTTGGTTTATGCATAACTGTGGATCAAACCCAAAGCTCTGTGCATGCTAGGAAGCACTCTACCAACTGAGGTACATCTCTAACCCCACCTCCAGACTCTAAATTCTCAATTTAGTCATTTGAGTAAAATGAAAATAGAGATGTTCCAATACAAACACAGGCGTTGGATTCTGATGATTGTTACTACTGTGGTCTTCACTATTCCACCTCATCTGCGGTGTCCAAGAAGGATACACATGAGGCTGGCAGGTAACTACTAACATGGTGGGGATCATTCTTCCTCATTACTTGATGCTTCCCCCTAACTCAAGCAGTAAGCAGTGCAAAGTTTTCTAGAATCCACAGTGTCAGCACAGACCAACCCTGCGCTATTCAGGAGTTGACTAAGACCATGACTACCCATAAAAATCAGCCAGGGAAGAGTGACCACAAACAGAGATGGGTTAGAATATTTTCTAGACCAGCACTGACCAACAATTAATATGATATGTCCCACATGTATGGCTTAAAATAGTCTAATAATGTTAATAATGCATTTTAATTAGCCCAATATATCCAAACTATAAAAAAATGAATAATGAGACAGTTTGTTGTTACTGGATCTTTAAAACCCGGTGTGCACATTAAACTTACAGCATATTTCAGTTTGGCGCACTGTGTTCACATGTGCAGTAGCCACTTACACTTAATTAATACCTTATTAGACAGCTCATGCCTAGCCCATCTCAACACAGATGTTAGCAGAAGCTCTTAATACATACAAATATGTAACACATGAAAATTTCTGATGCTTTCTGGTGATTTGGGATTGAATTTGCCAGCAAGTTGATCTCTGATTTAGTGTGAAGAATGGGGCTTCAGTTGGTGAAACAGCAGAATTTTCATTGGATGACAACTGTCCAAAAATGCAATTGGCTCTAGGATCACGGTAGTGATCAAAGACTACAGAGCCTAGGACTCTCCTGGATGGGTGTATTTAAGCAAAGACAAGTTGTCTATCTGAAATGTTGAGCACACTGATCCAGTTAGGAGCACTTGAGGATGCAGGGAGAGCTAGAAGTGGAAAGTATCTAGAGTTTAAAACTAACACATATCTGAGCACTTGTTGTGAGCTCCTTGAAGCCTATGAATGGTGGTTGATATGAAAAAAATGGATGTTAGAATGTTAAGAATCTATTCAACTTGCATTATATATAAAAAAAAAAAATGTCTTCGGTTTGGTTTCCCAAGGTTCCTCTCTAAACAAGGATTTGAGTTTATCTACAACACGATCTGAAGAGACCAAAAAATGGAGAAGTAAGAGCAGATAAGCTAATTCTGGGTGCATACATGAGATGCTGCCCTGGGCAACCTGTGCTTGATGCTCCTGGGTTTCTTCTAGGGATCATGTAGAAAGCACTTCAAATGGGAGCTAGTGAGGACTACAGGAACTAGAGTATTTATCCTCCATTGCTTCTCTCTGTGTTAAAGCCAAGCACTTCTGGCCTGGTGAACTCATTCAGGTGGGGGCCAGCCCCCTGAGAATAGTGGCATCTGATGACTGGCCTCTCATGTCCTCTCAGGCTCTTGTCTGCTTCCTGTAGGCAGATTCTGGCAGAGGCAGGTCCTGTCAGATTGATGATCCCCTAAAGTTCTCTCTGAGCCATGAAGACATGCTCTACTGTTCACCTCCAACACAAATGCTATCTGCCATCCCCAAGGATCCCCCTCTGAGCCCTACCATTGGGTAGCCCATCAACTTTTCTCCCATTGAATTTTTACAAGCCCTGTATGCTCCCCAAACTTGTGAATGCTTAAGAACTCTCTGATCCCTTGAGGATATTGGGATCCTGAAGTTACAAAGGTGACTAGTTTAGGGATAGGCAGACAGGACTTGGATTTATCCTCTCCTCTTACACTCTTGCCCTTCTCATACCCTAGGTTGCATGTGGTTTGAATCAAATGACAGGAGTAAATAGAGTGTGCAAAGTAGCCATCCCAGAACCTCCCATCAGCATGGTTATTCTACATGCAGGTGAAGGTAGAAGGTTTTCTACAGGATTCAAAGGGTTTTCTATCCTCTTAGTATTTGTCTGGTCAAAAATCTGTGGACCTCAACTTTGGGACTTGTGTCCTAAAGCAGGACTTGATGTTTGGGACATCCTATGACAAACTCAGAGACAGCGACTTATCCAGGTCAACATTTTAAGTGCAGCCCTGCTTAAATATACTAGAAGTAATCCAGTTTCCTCAGTCTCTCCCAACATTTGGGTTTAATTTTCATAAATTTAACTTGTATTACTTTCCCCTGACAATTAAAAGCAATTCCTAAATTGTTTTAGAAGTGGGAAAGGTATTTCTCTTTTGTTTAGGCTTATGAAAAAAAATAAGCCAGGTGCCATATAGAAAATCAATCCCAGCTGGGCAATGGTGGTGCACGCCTTTAATCCCAGCACTCGGGAGACAGTGGCAGATGGATTGCTGTGAGTTCGAGGCCAGCCTGGTCTCCAGAGCGAGTGCCAGGATAGGCTCCAAAGTTACACAGAGAAACCCTGTCTCAAAAAACAAAAAAGAAATAAAGAAAGAAAGATAGAAAGAAAGAAAGAAAGAAAGAAAGAAAGAAAGAAAGAAAATCAATCCCATAACCCTTTGCTCCACCAATATTCTAGATATTTAGCGATTCAGAAATCTTACCAAAAGTGCGATATGAATGTAAGCTTTAGGAAACAACCCAACCTTCCTACAATAGTGCTTAGCCACAAGAAACTTGCAATGAATTAAGCTGGATTCCCACACTAAAAGATTTCCATTTCCACCCCCATGGAGAGGAAGGGAGGGCAATACCATGAGAATATATTTTTAAATGCCAGTGAGACTTCAAACTCAAAGGAATATAAAATCTCTCACTTTCTTTGATGTATGGCAGAGAGGTCTATGCTAAAGTCATTCCCTGTGTGCCATTTCTTTTTTTTTTCCCCTCAGAGAGTCTGTGTGAATCATCAGAGCTATAAAACTATTATGACTGAACACTGATAATTACACAACTTCTAACTGGCAGAGAACAATGGCTTCGGCTCTCGGATGGAGCCGACTTACTCAGCCATAGATTTTCTGTCAGCATGAAGTCACAGGGTCTGATGTTCTGTCTCTGTGGAGGACTTGGTATAGAGGTCTAGTTACCACCAAGGCTAGGAGGGCAGCTGGCTGGAGCCTTCCCAGAATTCCTGATCAAACTAGGCTGCTCCCCAGACAAGGGAGGCAGCCCTCTCTAGAGCTGGCACTGACCAGCCTCCTGCAGCCCCCTGAGTGCTGCAGCCCTCCCATAGACATGCCCTTTGAGCCAGCATGGTGGCAGGATGCCCAGCCATGGAAGGACAAGCCTTCTCTCCTTCTGCTCTCCCATGACATCAGTCAGCACAAGTGCCAAAACCCAGGAGATGGGCTTAATGACTATGATTTAGTCTTTCCCTCAAAATAAAAATAATGTGTTTTTCAATGACAACATGTCCCCTCAACAATATTTAGCAGTACATTTTCAGAACAGAAGAGTTAGTGTTGACTTGCTTGGCATCTTCCATCCCATGATTTGATTCTGCCACTCAATGGCTGAAGCCAATCTGGGGTGGATCCCACTTCCATCACCTTGCTTAAAGACATGGTAATACGTACTTGCTGGGGTTGAGATTTCCTTCCGGTCTCAGAGCCAGTAACTATCAAGGCCATGGCTGAGAGGCGGCTCCTCCCTCACCCTCAGAGTTCTACAACATTGAGGGCAGGAATGCTCTGTGCCATCTTTTAAAGGAATGGTTTATTTATTTATATATATATATATATATATATATTTATTATTTGTTACGGAAGCAATTTGTGTTCATCATAGAAGACTGGGGAGAGACAGAAAGCATGAGGGATGAAAGGAAAATCATCCATTTTCTCAGCTGGACATGATTGCTGGCAACATTTGGATGCAGGGTCTCCTAGGCTTGTTTGAAAGGGGGCTCACATAATGTATACTGGTCTTAACGACTCTTTTCATCTTCTTCCTACCTATAAAAGTAATGCATGCTTATTACAGAAAAGACAGGAAAACCATCATAAAAAAGTCAGAAGCATCCAGTAGTCTCACCCAGCAAGAGGTAACCATTACAAAGCAATTTCATTGAGTCTGACATTCAAAAACTCAAAGTTGCAAAAACCTCCTAGGCATGGTCAAGAAAACAGTCCTTTGCCATTTTTGCATTTAGAAGCCTGGCTGATTTGTCTAGGGTATCTCTTTGTTTCCTAAGTATAGGCTAGAGTTTCCAATTAACTTCACAAGAATCTTCTTGGGATCAATGCTATGACATTAGTTGGGAATTTACAATGTTCTGAAAGAAACCTGCAATCTCCAGGCCATGAACTGCATTCATTCAGTTTGGGTTCCTGCTTGCCAGGCCAGACCACAAGAATCTGGGCCCGCATGAAAACAGAAGGTGGTGGTTTGGCCAGAGACACACAAGAAAGCTTTATCTAGGCCAGAGAATGAAAGAAGCTGACGCAGCACGGGGGTGTGTCAAAGCTCATTATGCCCTCTGCATCACCAAACTCATACAGGCCAAATTCCAGAGCAGGTGCTGAAGGCAGTGGGAAAGGATGCAGCTCTCTTTGCTCAGGATTTGATACTAAATTTCTCACAAATTATTTTTTTCTTAATTTCTAACATTATTTTAAAAATTGATAGTAGGGGACTGAGAAGAAAGCTTTGTTGGTAAAGTGTCTGTCTTCTAAGCACTAAGACACAAAGCTGATTCCTAGAACTACAGTTAAAAAAATGCTGGGTGTGGTGGCATGCACTTGTAATCCCGGTATTGGGGGGTAGGGGATGGTAGACACAGATGGATCCCTGGATCCATCGGCTTGCTGCCTATCCTGCCAAACTTCCAAGGTGGTTCCAGATCAGACCATTGAAGTCCTGTCTCAAACAGAAAAAATAAAATAAAATAAAGGATGGGTGGCATCTGATGAATGACATTTGAAGTTTTCCTCCAGCTTACACACACACACACACACACACACACACACACACACACACACACACACAGATGGAAGGCATGGATAATGGTTCATCATTACACTAAATAATTACCTTAATAATATGACTGTCCATACATAAACTGGTCACTGTGACCTGATCAGCTAAACAGAAAACAGCATTTTTAGGAGGCCAAAGTGTTTTGCTACTACAGGACAAGAGGTCTTTGAAAACATTAGGTACATTGCCAACATGTTCTAACCCACTGCCGTGTCATGTAATCATTACCAGAGTTTCTTACAATCTGACCCCTTGTAACATGTTCTGTGGAGACAGAGGGAGTGGTGCCACCATCCACACTGCTGCCCCTAAGCCAAATCCCTTGTCCTCATTCTGGACACCTCCTTCATTCTCATTTCCCATAGCTACTCAGTTTCCCGATCCCGCTTCCTAACTGTCTCAAGTGTTTTACTTTATTCCTGCTCACTCTGAACAGCATTCCTGAAGCTTCAGCCCTCACTCTAATGTGTAAAGACCTCACTGCTTTTCATTCCTTTTTGCCTGAGCCACCGAGAGTCTTTGGAAACAATCTGATAGTGTGACCCCACCACTGAGAACTCGCCCATGATTTCCCATAATTGCCTTAATTAAAGAGTAACATTCATTTAGAAAAAAATCACTTGAATGTGTACTTGTGCCTATTTTGACAAATATAGTCAAATAACCACCTCTATATGAAAAATATCAGAGGGTTCTTTTGAGTAGTTAAGATAAAGCAATTATAAATACTCACACGGAGTTTTTGGTGTGAGTGTAGGTTTCCATTTCACTTGAGTAAATACCAGGAGGAGTATCTGTGGGTTGTCTGGTAAGTGTGGATTTAACTTTGTAAGAATTTGCCAGGCTATTTTCCAAATGACTGTACCAAGCTTTTTCTTTTGGACCACCAACCAGTTCCCAAATCATGATATGGAGACTTACTAGTTTTGAATGCTTGGTCTTAGCTTATGCTCATTTCTGGCTAGCTTTTTTTTTTTTCTTTAACTTAAATTAACCTGTTTCTCTTCATCCATGTTTTGCCTCCTAGCTTTTTACCTTTGTTTCCCTTTGTCCTTCTGTATGTCCTACTCCACATAGCTGGCTGATGGCTGCCTGACTTCTGGTCCCAGGCATGTCCCTCCCTTTCTCCCTCATTCTCTTTTTCTTCTCTTCTCTAGATTCCTCCTCCTATTTATTCTCTCTGCCCATTAGCCTTGTCTATTCCTCTTCTGCCTAGCTATTGGCCATTCAGCTTTTTATTACACCAATCAGATGCTTTAAGCAGAAAGGTGAAACAAATGCAACACATTGTTACAAAATTAAACAAATGCAGCACAAACAAATGTAAAAACATCTTTATATAGTTAAATGTGCCACAACATTTGTATCCCTTTGTTGGTAGGATAGAGTCCTACCCCCTCCTTATGTTTTCCAGGGTCCTCCACATCTTCCTCCTACTTGTATTTCCACACGTTGCCATTGTCATTCTACCACACTTCACTTCTTCCAAGCCTTTACATATTTCCAGAACTCATCACATGCCACATCTGCAGAAAACACTAAGGAATTATTCTTTACCTAACAAATGCATTCGCTTAAACGCCTCTGACAGGAAACCTGCATGCTTTCCTTCTTGTGTTTCTCACATTCATTATTTAGCAAATGCTTGATGAGTAACAACCAACATATTGGCTTTTCCCTAGGAACTGGAAATAAAGCAATAAACAAAACAAAGTCTAGGTTATCATCAAGCTTACATTCCTATGGAGAAGACAGACAAGGGCAGGGGTGTGTGTCACAGTAGTACAGTGCTTGCCCAACACATCCAAATCCTTAGATTCAATTTCCAGCACTGCAGAGAACAATAGACTTACTAGTGCCACATGGCAGCAAGTGCTATCAAAAGTAATAGAGCTGAGTGGTGGAAAAGGTTAAAGAAATGCTCCCGCTGCTATTTCAATTGAAGGACAATGTAAGTGGGTAGGCCTACAGACATCCTGGGAAAAATCATCCCAGGCAGAAAGAATAGCAACACAAAGATGTCAAGATGGAACACAAGTTTGCTAGCATGTTCAGGAAGCAGCTTAGAGCCCAACAGGCAAGAGCCAGGAAAGCTAGGGGAGGGGTGAAGAATATGTGGCCAGCCAGAGGCTAGATTATGAGTGGTTACCACATTTGCCAATCTGTCAGGGTTTTTAGCACTTTGCAGTGCTCCTGATTTCTACCTTGTTTTTCCTTCCCTCCAACCTAGGCACTTTGAGGTCAGGTCTGTGTTTGTACTGCAGTGCCTTGCATTGCAGATTTCAAGCACTTAGCATGATGCTTAGTGCACTTTTGTTTTTAAATAAATATTTGAATGAGCTAATGGAATGACACAATGACATTCTGATTGAAGGAGAAGTCCACAAGACAGCATGTATTGCCAAGGAAAGAAACAAGGCTCATATTATTTACCTGGCCTTTCTGAGGGTAGAAGTGAGTGTCTGCAGCTAGAATTCTGAGTCTTGATCAAAGTTCTATTTGCTATATTGGCACCATGGTTCCTAGGTCATGAGTTAAGGTACGAGGACATTCCATATCCAAAGAGCTTTCAGCCCTTCCTCATTCTGTCACTTTATTTGAATTTGAAATTATCTCTTATGGAATAAATGCTTGTGTCTTTCCAAACATCGTATGGTTAAAACCTTATCCCCAAATGTTATTGTATCAGAAATTAGGGACCATGGGAGGATGCTAACTGAAGGAAATGCTATGAAGTCTCCCTGTAAGAGTCCTCAATGTCCACCGTCCCTTATCTGCTACAAGAGGACACAAAGAGAAGTGAGTCTGCAACTAGCAGGCATCTAACAGGAACCTGGCTGAGCTGTCTCCTGGTCTCAGAGTCCTATTCCTGAGAAATCTGAGAAATAAAAGCCTGATGTTTAGAAGCTCCCCAGTCTGTAGTTCCTGGTTCTTACAACAATATGTTTGGGCCACTCTTGGGTAATGGTTGGAGGAGAAATAAAGTAATTTAGGATCCCACAAGTGTGTTTTATTAATCTAATATACATGGTCATGGGATATAGCTCAGTTAGTGGAGTGTTTTTCCACCATTGTGAGAACTTGAGTTCAATTCCCAGAACCACAGTAACTATATGTAGTTCCACACATGTCTATAGTACGAGCACGGGGAAGATGGAGGAAGCAGGATCAGGAATCCAAGATTATTCTCAGCTATTCAGAGAGATAGAGACCAGCCAGCAATATATAAGACCCTGTATCAATAATAATTGTAATTAATGATAATGATTATGGCATCAGTCATGACAATGATTTGACCTACAGAATGACTAAGAAAACTAGGACACATCATCTTTGTTGCTCTTCCTACTTTTTTAAGAAGTGAGGTTTCATTTAATTTTTAACAACAAAAAAATCAAATCATGGAACTAGAGATCATGGCTCAGAAATTAAGAGTGCTTCCTGCTCTTACAGAGGACCTAGTTTTATTCCCAGCCCCCACATCAAGTGGCTACAACTGCCTGTGATTCCAGCTCCAGGGGATCTAAAGCCCTCTGGCCCGCATGTACATGATCTACATAAACTCACTCAGGTATACACACACATACAAAAATAAAAATAACAAGTAAGTCTTTCCAAAAATCATGTTGTATGGCTTACCTAGAGTATCTGAAGATGTGGTAATACTGATTCCCTAGTACCTTATGGGAAACTCCAGACCTGAGTGGTCACTGTCCCTTTGTAGATTTCCCATCTCCAGTTGCTGTAGTCCTCAGTACTCTTTTGTGTTTTTACCCCTTTTATGTGGGTTGATAAAATGTAGTTAAATGTCCTATAATAAAACCCTTAAATGTCCCAGGTTGATGGGCTTTGGAGACTAGGATCAGTCCACTGGTGGGCTCCATTGATCTTTGGAATACTCTTGAGTGGTTGAATTCCGAATGGAAGGACTCTACAGCATAGCCTGCAGATCCCAAAGTCAGGAGACAGGGGTTCTGTCCTCAGAGCTTCATACAGCACTGCAGTTTGGAAGACAGTGGTGAGAGATATGCCCTCCCCTTAGCATTGGCTCTGAGCCCCAGCATCTTACCTAAGCCCCATGTGGATTGCAGGGGCAGTGTTCAAGGCACATCCCTGCCCCATGATCTTCTAACTCAGCATCCCTGCACTTGTGCCTACTACATCACTATTCTGCCCAAGTTGCTCACTGAAATTGTGCATGTCATGCAGTACTAACTCAAGAGCAGTTGTCTCACTTGTGATAATTCTAAGAGAGTTAGAAATATTCCATTCCAGGTTATGTAATCTAAGGTCTACCACAAGTCCTGGCACACAGTTGCTGGATAAATACTTCTGGGACATGAATGAACTCTGTGAAAATTATTTCTCTTCCTACTTTTTTAAGAAGTGAGGTTTCATTTAATTTTTAAGACCCCACAGTGCTCTGAAAGTCGGAGTTTCCAGCTACTCACATATAAAATAGAGGTCAAGTGCTAAGTGTCAGGGGCCCAACCATTTCTAGTAGGATAATCAAAACAGCATAGCCAAACAGGCTTTAATGGTGGTAGAAAGGAACTGAGAAGGCTCTAGTTTTGCACCATTGAGCTGAGATAATGCCATTAGTCGTAGCTGAGTTTCTTGGCATTGATGTGAGAGCAGATAGATCAAGAGTTTACATTCTGAACACGAGTAGAGTTTATTTGCCAAAAATGAATTCATGACAAATTCGCCTTCAAGACTCAAGGAATATGGCTGGAATGAGTGTGAAACACAAAGGAGGCCAGCCTGTAAGCAAGGGCCTTGTAACTGGATCTGTGTGGCTGGTATAATTTAAACATCACAGACCAACCCCATGACCATCAATGTTCTTTTGCTACCCCAGTCTCCCAGCTAGAAATCCCTAGCATTAGACACATCTTTGAGTTAAGGCCTTGAAGGATGATCTCCACAGGCTCCCGTGTGCTAAGAGGGATTTTAAATCAATGAAGTTGTAATCATTACTATGTGTGTGTGGTGGGGATATACTATTTGAGAAAAGTTAGTCTTGCAATCTATTACTGAGCTGTAACGCTATACCAAGCACTTTACCAGCTGGGCTTCATGTTATCCACACAAACACCTGTGTATCACATACTATATACAATTCTGTTTCAAGAGGTCATACAACCCTAACAGGACTTGACGCCATACCTGCTGAAAGCCTTGTTCATGCCCTAAAGAGCAGCTTATAAACTGTGAAGGGCACAATGCCAAATATACAATACCCAGACAGTGTTCTCTTGCTCATGTCTTCAAACCACTGCAACCCTGACCAAAAAATTGAGCACCTATTACTCCATGAGATTCCTCCAGGTTCTCTTCTGGTCAGTTGCCCTAGGCTTCTTCCCATAAAAGGAACAGAGCCCTAGTTCAGTCCTTTGATGGTGCACAAAGGAAAAGGTATCTCAGGCAAGGTCAGGCAGCATGAAAGTGGGTCAAGACAAAGAAGGTGGTGGGCGTGCAGGAAGAGCCTTCTTAAGTGAGGCAAGGGTTTGGTCTAGGTGCCACCTACCCTGAAGTACATTCAGCTACCTCCTAGGTAGCCGAAACAACCCCCAGCGCCGGTTTACAAGCCACAGCATCAGTGTGGGGCTCTGAGCCCCGCAGAGATTATGCAGGGGCTGTCCTGCATATCAAGCAGTGATGGTCTCTCCCACTGCCGGGAATCCCGGTCTCTAACAAGAAACAGAATGCTGACAAATGAAAAGGAGATGTGTTTGCTGGCACGGAGTCCACAGAGTGGGAAGGCAGGCCAAGCCTAGTATCCCACAGGAAGTCTTGAACCCACTCTCTGATTCTTAGTTTAGCTATCATTAACTCTTCCCAGATCCAGTGTCATGTTTTTCAACTGGCAAGTTTCAATGAAGCTTCTCCTGTTGTCTTTTCTTCAGGCTGCGGGTTTGACTTTTAGAAGGCCCTGATGTGCTGCTTTGTGCCATTAACTGCGTCCTCTTCAAGAGAGCCCCCCTGCAAGTTGTCAAGGGCTTGTCTGGAAGCTCATATTTGATTATTATTTTTTAAATCAGTTCCCCTATCTCCAGATCTGGAATCCTAAATAGTTGGCATGCTTAGGAGATACACCTTGGGGCAACCCTGTGAGTAAGCCTTAGCCCAACTGGAGGCAAAGATCAAAAGCTCTGGGTGTAGATTTCTGCTGACTGGGAAAGCACTTGGAGGAGGGAAGAAAGAGGGAATGGGGCAGGAGGGGGGAGGGAGGGAAGGCATGGAAAAGTGAAAAGGATGTGAGAAAGGGAAACAGCAGGGATATATGGAAAAGATAATAGATGATAGGGAGAAAAACAGAGCAAGCCTGGAGACACCAGAGTTTTCCGAAGACAGCAGTAGACTCTGTAACATAGATGGATAGACGTTCTAAATCATAGTTATCTATGTTAATTGTTGGCAATAACCTAATAGCCAAATGTGCTAAGTATCTACATCTATGCTGTTGTGTAACCATTTCCTCTGTGACTGAAACATTCTATCCTACAGGGAAGCTCCTTAAACAAGAAGGTAAACAACTTAAAATAGCTTAAAGAAGTCCCTGAAACCAAGCAGAGCCACTAGCCCCTCCCTGACAAAGTCAACAATAAAACCTGAGAGTTCCCTCAGACAAAAGTGAAGCTGAGCTGCAGAGAAGACTCTCTGAGATGAAAAGCTATGACGAACATGCTGAGACCAGGGCAGCTGCCTGGAAGAGGCAGAAACAGGCCCAGCTGCCTGGAAGAAGTTTAGAACAATTGAGGCTCCTAGAAAGGACACTCTCCAACCTGTTGCACTGCCTAGAGGCTGTGCAGTATGCTCCAGGTTCCCAGCTTTGTGTGTTGTCATTCATGCTAGGGTGGGCTTTGGTGTTGTAGCTGTCTTTCAGTCATTTCTGCTCCTGTAAGTAATCCCTAACCCACATTCCTGTAAGTAACTCAAATAAAACCCATTGGTTCGCCAAGTTGGACTCTGGTGGCATCCATACTTTGGTCTGTCATGGGTTTTTTGTTTTTGTTTTTTGTTTTTAATCTGGAGTGGAGAGACATGTGTGTTTTATCTCCCCTGAAAACATTTTGTCACATGACAATGCCCATTGAACACTACCCAGCAAAGATTCCCAAGGTCAAATGTCCTGCCCTATGTCATCCATAAATACCAGTACTGAACGGATGAATAATCATGAACTCTAGTCTGTTCATGAGTTACCTTGTTTTACATATTTTAAATATTATGACACATAGAAAAAAGAAAAGTATATCAGAAGTATCCATTCTCCCTTTCATAATGCCATCTGGAGACCTTTTAGAAGAATCAACAATGCTAAAACCAGCCACTGCCTTTCCAGAACATCCTATGGAAGCAGTCTGTGAGTCAGAAATGCCCAGTAAAGCTGAACCCCTCAGAACTGTGTGTGCCCCAGGAGTTCCCAAGTGTCCCCCCCCCACATATACCACATATTTCCCCTGGTGTGAGATGTTTTCTGGGCAAGTCATATGTTTACTGGTTAATTCCTGAAAGATTTTGTTGAACACATGTTAAACACAGACTCTGTACCCATCTCTGAGGATATGGAGAGTAAGGACTCATTTCCACCTGAATTTCCTTGTGGAGTGTACAGATGACTTAGAACTAATTGTTTCACAACTCACTGATGTTCTTACCTGTCTCCTCACTCTAGTCTCCAGACTCGACAAGTTAAGTGGCTCTGCTGTTACTCATCTCTCAGGGTTATTTGGAGCAATTCATGCCACAGGGCTCTTAGAGTCTATGTTCATCAGAGGAAGATTGATGTGAAAGCTAGCATTTATCTACTACTTACATCTACTATCATCTTTAGCCCCATAATAGTCATTATGAGGTGGGTCCTGTTTCCCTCATGTTATAGAAAGGGGAGTTAAGAAATACCAAAGGCCACTTAACATAGCCAGCCTCATACCCAGGTGCTCTGTAGTTAGAATCTTAGCATGTGTGGTGGTACTTCCCTATAATCACAGTCTTCAGGAGGCTGATACAGGGGAATTTCCTTATGTGGAGAATTTCAGGATATCCTGAGCTACATAGTTACTTCAAGTCCAGCCTAGGTTATGTAGTGAGAGCCTGTTTCAGCTACACACACACACACACACACACACACACACACACACACACACACACGCCACAGTCCACACTCCTGAATGACAAGACATGGCACATTTATCTGAGACGTGGCATAGTGCCTATGTTATTTTCCCAACATGAGAAGCATAGACCTGATGTTTTAACCACTCTACTAAGATGCTAATTAATGTAAACAAATGAAGAGATTAATGATGGGTTCATTTAAGTAATCCACAAGCCCTGGGTTTTCAGATCATGAAGATATTGGGCCAGAATCAGTGTTATTGAGCTAGTCCACCAAAATTTAGAAAAAGGTTATTTAAAGTGGTTTGATAACTTTGCCAGAATATCACCACTCAATTTAAAATTATCTGGCTGTGGGTGTTAGTATTCATGACTGGCTTTCCAGTATATCTCTTCATTTCTGCTACTACCATTTCAGGTGCTTCAACCTGTTTATATCTTTAGTAACATATAATGACACACGCTAATTAAATATTTGGATATGCATAACATGCATACAAAAATTAAGTTCAGCCACTGTTACTATAAAACTAAGTTAAGAGGGTAGTAGTAGATGGTTCATATGCAAGAGTAGATTTTTATCTGTATGTTTGAGACATTTTAAAATGAACAATGACTATCAAAAACTAAATGTTTTGCAAATTTTTGATTCATGCAAGTCATTAAACATTTTTCTGGTAATATGTGAAACAATTGTAACAATTGTGGAAGACCTAAAGACTTTTTACTCCATTGAGTTCTCCTGTGGCTTTGGTTTCTCACACAATGTACTGTGATAAGCAAGAGGGACAAAGGAGCAACTTCAGCTGATAAATCCGATGGAACAGAAATCCCCTGGGCTGATGGGGAAAGATAAAGTAACTGAATTGGAATTTACAAATCCAGAGATAAAAACCGTAACAGGCAAGTGTGCTTTGCTTTCTGATTCCTCTATATAGCTAACATTATAGTGGTTGCATGAGGGTTGCAAGAAGACTTACTTTTCAAGCTATAGATTAAGGATATTGCGCCCTTCCTTATGACTCCCATCTGATACTGATCACTCAGAGTACTTCCATTACTGTGAGTACACTGTAGAGCACCTCTCCTTGAAGACAGGTGGCTTCCTGTGACATGCTTTGACCAATAAAATGTGCCTGGAAATAGCAGATGCCACTTCCAGAAGGACATACTGACATCTGGTCCATAGCCTCCTCCTCTGAAGCAATAGGACAAGTCCCAGACATTTTCCTGAATCTGGATCTTGGTATGAAGACAACTTGGAACCAGTTCCCAGATGACCCTGTCAAGCATATAGCATACATGAGGAATGGGCTTTGCTTCAAGGCCATTAGGTTTGGAAGATTTGCTTCCCGAAGCATACATAATCAATTGTATGCTTTAGCTTGTAGGCATAATGTAAGTGTATTTTCCATGTGTTTAGATAAATTTAATAGCAGTCCTGAGTGGCAGGCAGCATTAATGTGGGACTTTGTATACCATCCATACCATTTCCCCAGTGTGAGATATGCTGTACCCGAAATTCCCTAGGAACAATGCTTTCCAATGTTGACACCATGTCATGCTATGTAAGAGGACAAAACAGGTCCCTGTAAAGGTTGTGCTTCTATCATATACCTAAAGCATATAGAATTGAATTAATTTGATTAGCAAAATCTGGTTGTGAAGCAAGTGATTAGATTGCTACAGAGTCAATCTGATTTGGTTGCTATTGTTTCAGTTGATTTGATGAGGGAATTCAATTGCACAGTGAGACAACTGATTGCCTTGGCCATTGTCCTACCAACTGTTGGTCACACAGCCACAGTTTGACCTTAAGACAGGATGTGAAATTAATTGGCCTGAATACTAAATTCAAGACTTTTTTCCTGTAAGCAGTTATATGTCAAGTACTGTCATATAATGAAACATAGTTGTAAGCTGTAAATATTTAAAATTTACACTCTTCTTTGTATACATGCTACACCAAGTAGCTAAATACTTTATAAAACCATAAACTTTGGGTCACATATTAATTTTAAACTCTGTGCAGCCCTGAAGAGCTTCAGGCCACCATTTTTTATGGTCAGAAGTCAGTCACTCTCTACCATTCATGACAACCAATTCTGATTCCATTATTCAAAATGAAAGTGGAAGAACAGACTGTAGATGCCAGAGTCTAGTGGCTTACTGTTATATGCATGCAAACAGCACCTTTGTTTGTTTTATTTCCTGGAAAACTGCAGCGTCTGTAGATAGTGAATGAATAAGTGAACAAGTAGTAATGACAGAGAAACACCAATATGTCTTTGTTTCAGTACTTTTCCAAAAGTGAAGGAAGTGTTCTTCTGAACATTTAAAGCAGTACCATTTCATGTTTAAGCATTTTGCCCTGGAGTTATTAGAGTCTGGATTTGATTTCTAATGTTGCTGTCATTGCAGATTTCATTTTGACAAACATGTTCATAATCTGTCCCGTTCCACATCTTCTTCACAATATAAACTTACTACTCTTTCATCAAGACACAGTCAGTTTTACCACAATATTGAATCTAGGTGAGCCTTGTGTTTATTTTGGGTAATATAATTTCACAGAAGTTATAATATATCGGTTATAGGCATAGCCCTTAACTAACCAGGAAACTTCTGCTTCCTGCCTCTTGGGAGTCAGCTCCCAGGTAAAGCACAGATGATTTTTAACACCAGATATCATAGTCTTAGTTGGCAGGATGGATGGGTTGGTTTTCAATCAGGTAGAAAATATATCTTTTGATAGAAAATAGAATGGACTTGTTACAGAACATGTTGACTTTGTGTTACCTTTGGGACACAGTTTTAGATGTGTGTGGGAGGTGGATATACATATTATAGAACACAGAAGAGCAAAACACTCAATCTTAGCCAAGACCAAGTGGATGGTAATTGGAGGCATGGACACAAGTGAAATTATGCAGGAAAAACACACAGGCAGAGAAATAAAGTATACAAGGGGCAAAAATTCAAGGAACATCATCATTTAAAGAAAATCAGAGGAAGAAGGACAAAAGAAGAAGTTGAGAAAAAGGGATCAGTAAAGACAGAAACTCAGGTCTTTTGATCTCAGAACACACAGGAAAGGCGTCTCAGGAGAGAGGGTGGAGTTGCTGAGATGATAAGGAAATTGAATAAAGCTACTTCAAAATAATTGAAAAACTCAAATTCCCAATTCAGACTCCCTTGAAGCTAAAGTTTGACTTTGAATGAAAATTTACCAGCTAGATATGCTTACTTGAACCTTGGAAAGTTAAATTGAACAATCTTTCCAGAGCCTTTTGCTATTTCCATGTTCTCTGACAGCACATTAATGAAAGTAGCAACTCACTTCTACCTCTAAAGAACAAAGTTGATAAAAGAGGACATTAAAAACCAAATTAGAACTTCTAAAAAAAAACAGAAAAAAACTTTAAAAAATACAACACACATTTAATATAATAACAACTTCTAAGTTGGCGTTTTTAGATCTGGATGTGCAAGATAATACTATAGTACTGTGTGCATTAATTTCAAGTAACCGAACCCTGTTAAATCATAAAACCCATCAGTCTAACAGACTCAGTTCTTAGAGAGTTGAAATGTGGAGGAGAAAACAGATGAAGAGAAGGTATTCTTGCACAACAGACACACAGAAACTGAGCTTTAAGTTATACAGTAGGGCATGGGGTAGTGGAGATGCTAGAGAGAGAGATGCTTGTGAGAGAATAGCAGGAGGATTGAGCTGGCTTTTTCTAGGCAGCCACATTGACAGACAGAGATCTAAGAAGCCACCAAACTCAGAAGTCAGTGATTGCTTCTGAGGTTAAAAGGTCTGTGCTTCCTTGGGAGAAGTTATTTCTGACTAGTACCAAGTTTTCCTGTTGTTGTAATTGGTGACAGTGCCACAATCATGTCTGGAATTTATAGTACTTTCCATTTAATGTCTGTTCCAAAACAGGGAGATGGGGAAAGGAGTTAATGATACTCATTTCTTCTTCAGCTAAACTGTGACAAGACAAAGTTGAAGACTTTCTGAAGTCATAATTAGAAGCAACCTTAGTTACCACAAGTCATCCTGACAGGACCTCCCCAATTCAGTCACATGTTGTCCAATTGTGAAGATACCTTCTGGGAAATTTGTTGACAGGTTTTGTCATTGTGTCATCACCACAGAGTACATCTACACAAACCTAGATGATATATGTCAACTATACCTTGTGTCTTCTTTGACACAATTGAGATATAATAGACGTGAGAGGTGTGCGGCTGATGCCCTCATGGTACACATTTTATAAGTAAATGAATGAAATGTGAAGAATAGTAAATATGTAAGCTTGGAGCACAGCATCTTCATCATCAAGGATTATATGCTACATAAGTGTGTTAAACTTTCATGTGTTAAGCTTATGTATAGAGCAGTGGCCAGCATCACACAAACACCTGAGTATTATGTCACAGATGTTACAGCAGTCCCACATGATTAGGCGATTGGAAATATTCACCTCTACTATAGCCTTTCTGGACAACTAGTTTTGATTGAGCTGTTATGATATGGCACGTGGCTATAATTATTTAGTTTTAAATGACCCTCATTTCCTTTCATTATTCCTATGCCTTATAAACAAAAAAAGGCAAGTGTCCACTTCCATTTCCGTATTAGAGATAAGAAAATTGAGTCTTGGCACAGTGTGGCTTAACCAACTCAGGCCATTGGAAGCAGCAGAGCAGAGGTGGAAGGAATTCTGCTCTTTTCTCCTGGTCTCTTCATGGGTTCAAATATATAGCAGGAAATTGATAGCATTAAGGAGACACCAGCGGCCAGCGTGATCTTTGGAGGTATAGGCTTAAACAGCACATTTGTGACTTTTCTCATCACTGTAACCAAATGCCAGTCTAAAAGCAATGTGAAGAAGAGGTTTAATTTGACTCGGATCAAAGTGATATGGCCCATCATGGCAGCAAAGCTATTGGGGTAGAAGAGTGAGGCCAATGCCCACATTGTATCTGCAGTCATGAAGCAGAGACAGGCAGGCACTTTGGGCCTTTACTCCTTTTATTCAGCTTGGAGCTCTAGTCTGTGAGATGATTCTACTCACATTCAAAGAAGGTCTTCCAGCTGAAATTGAACAACTCTGGAAATATCCTCGTTTAATGTCTGTTCCAAAACAGAGGGAGTCAGGAAACGGAGTTAATCATCCTCATTTCTTCAGATAAATTCTCTTCAGGTGAATCAAAGTCTAGTTTAGCAGACAGTGAAGATCAACCTTCACAAATCCACCCCCTTGTCAACTTGGTACCTCAACATCACTTTAAGTAAGAATATTCTGTCCTGGCTTTCATGGTCATCTCATAATGAAAAATGTTGAACTGTAAGTCTCCAAAATCCTTAACAGTTCTAAAACTGTCCAAAAGCCATGTCCAAAGTCTCTTTTGAGATTCAATGAAATCCCTTGTTAGCCCTTTGAAACATTTTTAAAGTTACATACTTTTAATATATTAACACGTTAACACAATGGTACAGAATTAACAGTACCATTTCAAGTAGAAAGAATAGGGACATAAAATGGAAAGAGGATGAAAACACATGGAATAAACAACAAACCTTGCAGGTCTGTGATGTCCAGCATCTGAGAGTCTTGCTGATGCTCTGCTCCAGTATTCTAGGCATCGCTACTCATCCAGTTCATTTGCCTATGACACATGTGGCTTCTTTCTTAGGCTTGCTTGAATCAGTGCCTTCAGCCTCTCTTGATGAACAAACCTTTCTGCCATATCCGGTATCTTGGAGTCTTTACTGAAACATGGGCTTTATGGTCATAGTTTCATCCACAGCTTGCTCAAGAGCTCAAACAGGAAAGCCAACTACACATTGTCTCTCTTTATCTGCTTTCTGGAACCAGAATACATGTCTCCAGGACCTAATAACTTTTGCATGTTGTATGCCTGAAAAGAAACAGAATGATGTGAAAGATAGCAAGCTCTGCTGTCTGATAAAGTCTATCCTACTGTCCTTGGCCCACAACTATGGTGACACATGGGTGTGTTTACTGCCAACCTGGGACAATACTTTGCTTTGAAGCAGAAAGCTCCTATAGTGGAATTCTCTGTTCAGACTCTTTTTTTTTTTTCAAATAAATTTGCATTTTTTAACAAGCTAGAGCCTAGGACAGGTTGTCTTGTCCTCAATGGATATTTTTTATTGTCCAAGTACAAAGGAGACAACATGAAAACATGAAAGATTTCTTCTTCTTCTTCTTCTTCTTCTTCTTCTTCTTCTTCTTCTTCTTCTTCTTCTTCTTCTTCTTTCTTCTTTTTCTTCGTCTTCCTCTCCTCCTCCTCCTCTCTCTTCTTATTCTTCTCATTCTCCTCCTTATCTTCTTTTCTTCCCCTCTGCTCCTCATCTTCCTCCTCCTCCTTGTTTTTAATGTCTGTGCCTGTGTGCATCTATGGAGGGTAGGGTACCTTCAGAGGCCAGAGGCCACTAGATTCCCTGAAGCTTGAGTTACCAGTGGTTGTGAGCTGCCTAACATGGGTGCTAAGAACCAAATTTTCGTCCCTTGGAAGAGCATCAAGTGTTCTTAATTTCTGAGCCATCTCTCCAGCCCTCCTCTTAATATTTCAATCCCTTCAACCATTGTGACCATACTGTTGACACTGTCTCTTATCTGCTCTTTGACCACAGTTTTAACTGTGTTTGTGTTCCTTTCCTCACAGAACTGTGTATTTTTTCATATCTTCCTGCTTTGAATTCACATTATAAGCCTCAATAAATTCAGTAGGCAATAATCATTACCACAATCTGCATAATAAGATGTCATGTAATTTCCTCCACCAAGAAGCTTAACCATTACTTTTGAATTCATCATGCCTCACATGATTAGGACACAGGCAGAGATGTTTCCAGAATGGAATATGAATGATCTGTAGACCAGTTATTGAGACAATTCTTTCGTCTTTCTGAAGCCTGAGAGCCTGGAGTCTACCATCCACCCTTCTATCTGTATTCTGGTTTTCCACACTCTCACCAAAATGATAAATTGAGTATGGAGTACAGCATTCGCTGGGCATTGGTGGTGCATGCCTTTAATCCCAGCACTTGGGAGGCAGAGGCAGGTGGATCACTGTGAGTTCAAGGCCAGCCTGGTCTCCAGAGCGAGTACAGGCTCCAAAGCTACACAGAGAAACCCTGTCTCGAAAAAACCAAAAAAAAAAAAAAAATAGAAAAGAAAAAAGAAAAAAGAAAGAGTACAGCATTCTAGCACTTCTCTAGACTGTATTTCCAAGTTCTCTAGACTGTATTTCCAAGTTCTCCCACATTCCTCCTACAAACCACTTTGAAAAGCCTATGAATCACATAGTCAGATTTATTACAACAGCAACCCCTCTTGATGCCAGTCTTCTGCTAGTTATTGTTCTTATATTTGTGACCAAATACCTAACAAGAAACAAGTAAAGGGAAAAGGAATTTATTTTGGCACACAGTTTAAGAGTATAGGTCATAGGGGCATGGTTCATATCGATAGGAACACACAGACCACATCTTGACATCTCAATAGATCAAGAAATAGAGAGTGGGAAAACCTGGCACTCGGGTGGCTTCCTTCTTTTCCTTTTTTTTATTCAGTCTGGGACTTGAACCCATGGATAGTGTCATCCATATTTGGGGTTGGTCTTCCTCCTTGATTAAACTTCTCTCAAAATAATCTTGTAAACATGCCAGGGGCATATCTCCTAACTTAACTCAAACCTAGTCCAGCTGAAAATGTAGGTTAACTGTCACATATGGGTACTGAGAAATAATCAAGAAACACATTGTTGGGTAGTCTAGACTTCAGGTAAAATAAATGTTCAGGGCTGTTTTAGCCAAGCTGTTGCAGTTTCTGATCATTTGATGTGTGGGTTAAAACAATTTGCAAATACAGAATGGTTGTTAATGGTTCAGAATTTAATATTACCAAATACTTAAATTGTTTTGTGACTCAAATTGACCTAGTCTGGTTCCAGGATGGCCTGGGGACTCATACAGAAGATAAGTGTAGTAAATAAATGATCAAAGGTATCAAGTTTTCCAATTCTCCATGTATGCCCCTAAAAGTAACCTATAGTTTGAACTATATGAAGTGGCACGATCAGTTTCATTGTCTTTTCTCTTGCCTCTACTAGACTAGAGTTTTAGCATCTTTATTGTGTCGTTAATTTCAGTAATGTTCTGAGTACAGAGTGAGGAGGTCTTCAAGGCTATGGGTGATTGACAGTGTTTAGACAAGTGCAATTAAGTTTCTCATGTTTAGAGAATCTTGGGAGGATAAATAAATCATTAAGACTTTCATTATGAAAGCCAGCATTTGGCAGTGGAGACATTCCTCCTGGGAAAGTGATGAAGATTTATGTTGGAGAGAAGGGTACAACTAGTTGATCATACCCTGCCAGAGGAGCATTTAAGTCACGGAATTAACTGAACGAGGGTCCGGTTCAATGTTCTCGGTGAATGTCATGGCTCTTCCTGTCCTTACCACATTGTCGGCTTTGTTTTGTTTTTCTAGATTTGGATGGGAACCAAAGATGCTTCCTTCCTTGGTTCTTAAGGCAGTCATTTAGTGAGAAGGCAGCCAACTCACACAAATCAGCTGCATGGTACCCAGGGTCATTCACACATCCTGGGCAATTTGCCCTTTCTACTTTAAGAACAGCCTTAATTGTGAGTGAAAATTTTGGAGGTCTTCTGATTTTTAAGTGTTTCTTTGGGAAGTAACCACCTTTCTTTGACCCTTGTTCTTGGTCTCTTCTAATATCTGATGAGCACCTGTGGTGTATGTAATTGCTTCAGAAGCCCTAGGAGGAAGAAATCTGGACTTAGACCAATTACTAAATGCCTTAAGGAGTTGCTATTAATTTTGATAGATTTGTTAATTCGTTGGTGGTTATGTAAAGTTTTTGAAAATTTGTAGAATTTGAAGGTGCATTCTGAGCTATATGGAGCTAAGGTGGCATGATGCCTGAATGAAAAGGAGATGGAGCTGGGCGATGGTGGCACACACCTTTAATCCCAGCACTGGGGAGGCAGAGGCATGAGGATCTCTGTAAGTTCGAGAACAACATGGTCTACAGAGCTATTCCAATGGCTAAACAGAGAAACCCAGTCTCAAAAAATAAAATAAAATAAAATAAAATACGAGAGGGAGTTGTAGCAGCTGCTCTTGTTTAGAGATGATGATACAAAAGCTATAAGACAAACTATAAAATAGCCATTAAGTTTAAATGTCAAGTAAATAACAAATAATTTGCTTGAGCAGGTATACCTCCATGCAATGCTTTGGTTTGCATGTAATAAAAATGAATAGTTATTGTTACCTAAAATTGATATTTGGCTGGGTATCTTATTTGTTTTGACTAAACTAAAAACCCTATATATTAGATGTTGAGATCAAAAGGCTTGGTAAGAGAATAAAGCAACAGGAACTCAAAGTGAGGTTCACATTCAAATAGACAACGGCTGTGCAGTGTCATGAGTGGTGTGGTAGGATGGGCACATGCTGACTTGGTTGCACAGAAGAAGGAACCTAATGTGGTAACAGAAAAAGGAGACACCTAATTGATCCTGGGAGTTTTATGGGAACAAAGCAGTTAAATGATGTAGTAAAGTGTTAATTCAGGGAAGGTAAAAAAAAATGTAGGAAGACTGCAGAGTTAAAAAGAATACTTAAGAGGTACTAGTTAGTATGATATAGACAAGAGTAAAGAATATGTGAATCCCCTTTGACTCCTAGTCCTGTCTAACTTGCTGTCTCATTGGCCAAACAAGTACTTTATACAATAATCAATTAAGATGAACATACACATTAACTCCTCTTTTCTGTCTAAATAAAAAGAAGGATAACATCTTTTGTAATAACTGAAGAAAACTATAACCATAACTATTTCTGGGAAATGTAGTAGAGAAGTGGTGATCCAGGCAGGAAGTGACATAGCAAGGAGACTCATATTTAAGCAAAGAGAAACAGGAAGTGTCCTCTTTTTCCCCTCCGCTCTTCCTCTAGTGGCGCAATGTGATCCACCGGCAAGGAGGGATGCTAATAAGGCATCTGATAAGATAAGTCTTATAAAATATATAGATTTATGATAATTAAGACTGAGCTAACAGATGAGAAATCCTAGTAATTGGTCAAGCAACTTTGTACCTAAAAAAAAAAAAGAAGAATATGTGAATCAGAGGAACAATGTGGCAAAAAATTCCAGATTCAGGGGGGTTTACATGTCATGCTAGGAACTTTGGAATACCCCAAAGGTTATGATTCTCCATGGAAAAGTAGTAGATTAAACAACTTCATGTTTTGGGAAGAGTGGCTGGAATGTAAATAGATTAAAGGGGAACAAGAGTGGGTACTGGAAAGAGAACCAAGACTATAAACAATAAGCAAGGTAAACATAGATAGGGTACCAAAATAACATCCTGGCTAAGAATTGGAAGCAGTCTGAGAGATAAAGAGGTAAAAATAGGGTTTTAATATGGGTTGGAAGTGTAGCAGTGAGAGAGAAAGCAAGGTGAAAAATTACTCTCACATTCCCGATTTGTAGCTTCAGCTGAGTTGGTGGCGCTCTTGTTCACTGAGATAGAAATGCAGAAGAAAAATTTGAGGGAGTAGATGCTAGGTTGTGTTGGGGATACTTTGGTGTGAAAACCCTGAGGTTCAGCCAAGTGGAAGAATGTATGATGTAGTTGGACATGTGGCCTGTGAGCCCTGACTTTTCAAAATCTGGAATAAAGATGTAGCTTCGGAGATGTACTATGACTTTGGTGTTTAGTTTGCTTTCCTTTCCTCAAAGACAAATATATTTGAGTTGTGGTAAGTTTCACCAGTACATACAAATGAACATTATCTCTTGAATAACTTCCCCCATCATTACAATTTGAACCGGAAAGATGCCCCCAAAGTTCATGTGTTGAGGGCTTGACCTCCAACGCAGTAATGTTTGGTGGTGGAGCTTTAAGGAAATGATTCAACCATGAAGGCTCTGTCCTCATCAATGGATCAATAGATCCTTGGAAGTGTGGACTGGATGACTAGATCTTGTTCCTAGTCCCTTCCTTTCTTCCTCTTTCTGCTTTCTCAAGAGGTGAGTAGCTATGGCCTCCCATCACTACCTTCCACTGTGATGTTTCTGCTTCACCATGGGGGGAAAGCAATGGTATCAGATGACTACAGACTACTCTCTGAAACCAGAAGCCCAAACAAATTTTTTCTTCTTTAAGATATTTTTCTCAAGTGCTTTGTCATAGATGACATGCCTTGTACGTATTCCCCAATAATAACTACTATTATTACTTTCCCCTGCACTCTTGCGAAGCTTATATATCTGCATATACTTGTTCTGTTGGTTTATGAGTCGCTTGCTGGCTTGTTTTCTTAAAAGGTATTGGGCTGCCTTTGGGCACATTACCAAGGAAATAGACTCTGAGATGGAGAGAAATATTCAGAAGTGGGAGATGGGGGGGTATATTTCTGGAATAAGACCTGGAAGAGAGAGGGGAAGCAAGGTTAGGCAGAACAAGTTGATGTATGACACAAATCCAACCAAAGTCTCAATTACTCTCATGGGCAACAAAGCTCAGAAAGGTCTCCTGAGTTGACTCAGGTAGAAGCAAGAGCCCACCCCCTTGTATTCATTAACCAGCCACTGGCTGGAGTAGGAGGCATACACTAGAAAATATGTCTCCCTTTAGCCAGAGACAATTCCCATAAAGAGACTCTGCTTTGATTCTGCAGGAGCCTGTGCTCCTGGACACTGGAGAAATAAGTGTGCTAATCTTGAAGTGAGCATCTGGCAAGCTCAGTACAGTACCCCTCCCAGCTGGACACAGAGTTCTGAAAGTTGCTTTAAGTTTAAAGTAGGTCCTGGACAGCTATACGGTTTTGGAGCAAGAATGCCCTTCTTTTCTCATCCACTACATAGAACCCCAAGAGTGATATACCATAGTGTTTTTAGTCATATTCTTCATGAGATTCCTTCAAGTTGTTTCCAACATTGTAGAGTTACAAACAATACTACAGGTCAAACAGAAGCCTAATTTCTGGTAGTGATGGAATAAATTCCTCTCAGAGAACATCTTTTTCTCTCCACCTACCCCACAAAGAAGCAGTGATAAGAGATACAAGACAAAAGCCACTACCTGAAATCCCTGAAGCATGGAAACTGAATACTTGACAAAGGAAGTGCTATACTATAAGGTCCCCATTTCTCCAGCACAATCCTGTTTGGCATTTAGCAAGCCGGGAATAAGGACACTTATGGAAAAAAATCACAGACTTTTAACTAGCAAAATCAGCAAAGTGAAGCTGGAAAATGACTATTAAAGTAAGCGAGCAATTCTGGAGAGCCAAAGAGAAGAGACAGAGTAGATCTCTAAGTTATGCCCATCTTCTTCTCAGACTGATTTTTGAACAAAAGAGCCCACTTGAGCAAATAGTTTGAATCAAGGCAGGGGCTGCTGCCTGAAGAAACAGAAATTTGAGCCCATCCAGGCAAATTGCCTGTTAAAGCAATGAAGTTAGCAGGTATCAGCATCTCCATACTTCAAATCCATACAAGCAAAGATATAATCCAAACAACTGGATATAAGAAGGATCAGAAGATGAGGCACAGTCTCAGGAGAAAAGAAAGCCACCATATCTGACTCTGAGATGACCGCATGTTAGGACTGTCATCCCTAATAAAGTAGAGGAAAATATGTTCTTGATGGATGGAGAGAGAAGAAAACTCAGCAGATATTTAAACAATAAAAGTAGTTGAATGAAAATTCTAGAATGAAAATCACAAAAATCTCCAAACTTGGAAGATGTTAGTTAGCATGTGGAAAATTTGGAAGAAAGTAGAAAGGGACAAGAGCCCATGAACAAATGGGGAGTATGGGGGAGGGGGAAGGAAGTAGGAGAAAGTGGAGGGGAGAAGATTAGGAGAGGAGAACATGAGGGATTGGGAAGATTCAGTGGGGAGAGGAATAGAGGAGAACAAGAAAAGAGACACATCAATAGAGGGAGCCACTATAGGTTTAAAGAGAAATCTGGCGCCAAGGAATTACACAGAGATCCAAAAGGATGACCCCAACTAGGATCCTAAGCAATAGTGGAGAGGGTACCTTAAATGCTCTTCCCCTATAATGAGACTGATGGCTACATTAATGCCATCCTAGAGCCTTCATCCAGTAGCTGATGGAAGCAGAAGCAGAGATCCACAGCCAAGCACTGAGTCAAACTCCTGGAATCCAGTTTCAGAGAGGGAGGAGTGATGAACAAAGGCGTCAAGACCATGCTGGGAAAACCCACAGAAACACCTGACCCAAGAAAGTGGGAACTCACGGATCCAAGTCTGACATTTGGGGAACCAACATAGGACCAAACCAGGCCCCCTGAACGTGGGTGCCAGTTAGGAGTATTGGTCAGTCTATAGGGCCTCTGGCAATGGAACCAGGATGTATGCCTAGTGCACTAATGGACTTTGGGAGCCCATTTCCCATGGAGGGATACTCTCTTTGCCTAGATACACAGGGTAGGGCCTAGGCCCTGCTCCAAATGACTTGACAGATTTTAATGATCCATCATGGAAGGCCTCACCCTCTCTGGGGAGTGGAGGGGGAATGGAATGGGGAGATCATTGGGGGATATGGGAGTTGGGAAAAATTAACAAGGAAATTGTCAGGCAATGCCATCTGATTCCACACATACAAGCAGCTCCAGAAAGAGAGAAGAGAAGAAAAATAGTGGCCAAACATTTCTTAAATTTGTTGAAAGACAGAAATTTAAAGATTCAACATTCCCTGTCAACACCAATTATAATAAACACAAAGACTCTGACATTAAAACACTTAGCATTTTTGAAAGGGGTGGGCAGGAGGTGACAGTACTGGGAAGTAGCTCAATGGTAGAGTGCTTCTCTAGCCTGTCCCAGGCTCCGTGTCAATCCCCAGTGTGATTTTTTTCACAGGGGGAAAAATCCCTATTATATACCAGGGAAAGGAATATAAGTAAAAGCTGAATAATCATCAGAAAATTTGTGTGTCAGAGAAATATGAAATGAGAAATTAATTAAAGAGCATTTCAAATGTAAGAAAAACATTGGCAACAGATTAGACACTGAAATGAAGACAAATAGTAGCTCTTTAGTGTGGGAACAATCTAAATGTATATTTAGATACTCCAGAAAGACTAAAAAGTCCACAAAATATCGGTGTGATTTCAGCAATCATCTTTTAGCAATTAGCACAATAGCTAGGAAGAAAAATCAGTGAAAACATAGAGGACTAAAACTCCCAGTCACATTAACACATAAGGGAAAGCACAGTGGTCATTTTTGAAGACTTTTCTGCTCTCTGAACTTTGCCTCATCTCCTATGTTACAGTCTTGGTCTTTCATTGAAACACAATATTTGCTCTATTTCCTCCTCAAACTTGTTTTTGTAAATGCTTTTAGTTTAGTTTAAAATATCTTCATCTTACTTAATTTATGCATTTAGTTTTTTTTAACTCCTTGACAATTCTTTTAAAGACCCCTTTTCCTTGTCAATGTACATCATTCACACATTTGTCCTTTGGGGGCCTTCTCAACCTTTAAACTGCTTTTTAATACATTTCTCTTTCTTTTTTGGCCTTAAAAATAATAACTTAGAGTCAGAACAGTTGACTGACTGCCTGTCACCTGAACTGTACCACTCCCTAGATCTGTCCTCAAAGATCCTTCCCATAGCCCACACCACACCATCCCAGCTCATCACCTGCCCTGCTGAGGCCCTGTCCCATACTCAATGGACTTATGCCACTTATGCCACACCAGTTAGAACTGTTGGGAGCCAAATATCTCAGGGCTTGGCATGAGATCCTAGGTCATTCTTGGCTGGCCACATAGTTGTATATTAACCTTTACATAGCAGCTCCTTAGAACCTCAGATGAAGAAAAGAAACAACTTGACCCAGTCCTCCACCCACAGGCTCAGTCACCTAGGCAACAACCCCCTGGACCTCTTACTCATAAACTCTTTACCCTGCCAAACATCCTCTTTGTGGCTTCCTAATATCCTGTCTATACTAACACCTGGTGCACAAACAACCCATGCTGCCCCTCCCCATATCCTGCTCTGCTGACTATATAAGCTAGCCTGAGAAAAGTAAAGTTTTCCACTTGATCAGAATCCTGTCTTGTGGCCGTTCTTTCTGTGTCTCTTGTCCCCATTCCCTATCCCTGACTCTCTTGCCCCAGGTTGATGTCCTGCAGGTCGGGACACAGAACAGTCCATGCCATGCATTCCCAGTTTATTGCTTCCCTGCTACTGGGCCCTGTCCCCATCCCTAGTGGACTTCCTACACTCAGGCAAAGGCTACACCAGTCAAAGAACAGACAAGTGACCCTGCCAGCCACATATAGTGCCCCGTTCCCTAGATTCTGTTCCCAAAGATCCTACCCACAGCCTATGCCTTCCTAGCTCATCCCCAACTCTACATCTAGCAGAGGGCTGATATTCAAAATAGATAAAGAACTCCAGAAGCTAGACATCAAAAAGCCAAATAATCCAATTTAAAAAAAAAATGGGGTACAAATCTAAACAGAATTCTCAACAGAGGGATCTCAAATGGCTGAACAACACTTAAAGAAATGTTCAGCATCTTTAACCATCAGAGAAATGCAAAATGACTATGAGATTCCATCTTACACCTGTCAGAACAGCTAAGATCAAAAAGACAAGTGTGACATCTTATACTGATAAGGATGTAGAGAAAGGGCAACACTCACACACTGTTCGTGGGAGTGCAAACTTGTCCAACAACTGCCAATATGGCAGTTTCTTAGAAAATTGGGAATAGATCTACTTAAAGCCCAGCTATACCACTCCTGGGCTTATGCACAAAGGATGCTCCATCATACCACAAGGACAGTTGCTCAGCTATGTTCATAGCAGCTTTAGTAGTAGTAGCCAGAAAGTGGAAACAACCTAGATGTCCCTCAACCAATGAATGCATAAAGAAAATGTGGTACATTTACACAATTGAATATTACTCAATTGTTAAAACAATGGCATCACTAAATTTGCTGGCAAATGGATATAACTAGAAAAGATCATTCTGAGTGAGTAACCTAGACCCAGAAAGACAAACACAGTATGTACTCACATGTAAAATGCTATTAACCATAAAGTAAAGGATAACCATTCTACAATCCACAAACCCAGAGAGGCTAGGTAACAGGGAAGTCCCAAGTGGGGACACATGGATATCACTGGGAATGGGAAAAATAGAATAGACATCACCTTTGGATGGGGGAGGGGTCTGATGGGGAATGTCCTTCTGTGTTTGTTTATCTTATTGGTTGTTGAATAAAGCACTGTTGGCCAATGAAGAAGCAAGTTAGGTGGGACTAGGAATCAAGGAGGATTCTGGGAAATGTAGTAAAGATAAGTCTTGTGATCCAGGCAGGAAGTGACATGGCAGACAGACTCAGGATATAAGCAGGAAATCACTCTCTTGCTCTTCCTCTTCATCCTGCTCTCTCTGTGGAGCCATCATGTGAGCCCAGGAAGACAGGATGCCTTCCGCCGGCATCCTCCATAAGATAAGTCTTATGATTATGGTTGATAATTAAGACTGAGCTAGCAGATGAGAAATCCTAGTCATTGGCCAGTAGCATTGGAAATAATATAAATCTCTGTGTGTTATTTGGGGCCCTAATGTTGCGGGTGGAACTCAAGAGGCTGGCAGAAAGCATCCATGCAGTGGGTGGAACTCAGGTGGCTTGGTGGAAAGATTTATCATTACAGGGGTCTGCATAGGGATGGGAACAGGAGGAATGAGGGGGAATGTAGGATAAGAGTAATAGGAGAGACAAGCTAAGGGTAAGCTAGGAACCTAGTGCAATGGAAACTCCAAACAATCTATGAGAGTGACCCTAGGTAAGACTCCTAGCAATAGGGGATATGGAGTCCTGAACTGTCCATCTCCTGTAACTAGGTAAGACTTCCAGTGGAAGGATTGGGACACCATTCCAGCCACAAAACCTTCTACCTACAATTTGTCTTCCTACAAGATGTACTGGGGTATATATAGGTGGTGCAGAAATTCTGGGAGTGATCAACCAATGACTGGCCCAGCTTGAGATCCAACCATGAGAGGGAGCTCACCCCTAAGGGCCAGGACCCAGAGTCAAAATAGCCCAGAGACCCAGGGCTGGCAAACCAAACAGTACTGGCAAAAAAAAAAGAAAAAGAAAAAGAAAAAGAAATGATTCCTAATGATATTCCGCTATAGTCATAAATTTGTTACTAGCCCAACTACCATTAGACAGGCTTCATCCAGTAACTGATAGTAACAAATGCAGAGACCCACAGCCAAATGTTAGACAGAGTTCAGGGAATCTTGTGGAAGATGGAGAGGCAGGATTATAGGAGCCAGAGGGGCCAAGTACATCACAAGAAAACACACAGAATCAACTACATGGCCTCACATTGACTCACAGAGACTGAACCAACAACAGCGAGCCTAATTGGGACTGACCTAGGCACTCAGAATATATGTTACAGTGATATAACTTGGTCTTCTTGTGGGACTCCTAATAACAGGAGCAGGGGCTGTCTCTACTCTGTTTCCTGCTTTAAGGACCCTTTCCTCCCACCAGATCTCCTCATCCAGCCTTAATAGAAGAGGAGGAGCCTAGTCTCACTGCAACTTGTTATACCATGGCTGGCTGATAAGCACAGAGGCCCACCCCTTTCTGAATAAAAATAGAGGAAGAGGAAGGGGATGGGGGACAAAGGACTGGGAGGAAAGAAGGGAGGGAAAACATTGGTTGGGATGTAAAAGCAATCACCTAAATAAACAGACATTGAAAGGAAATCATAAAAAAGAAATAGTCATAACCATTTTTTGAGAGATGTCAGAGCCTTTCATGAACACTGTTAGAGAATAGCTTCTAATCTATAACTGTTTTTTCCCCATTTATTTTTTTCCAATTTCTTGTTTGTCTTTTATTCAATTCTTTAAAGATTTTTTTTCATGTTCTCTTTAAGGACCTCTGTCATCTTAAAATAGTTTTTAAGGTCGTTTTCTTGTGCTTCCACTGTGTTGGATTATTCGGGTCTTGCTGTTGTAGGATAGCTGGGGTCTGATGATGCCATATCACCCTTTCTGATATGGTTGTGTTCTTACACTGGTGTTTAGACATCTGGGGTTCCTAGATCCTGCCTGGCCTCTGGTAAAGCCAAAGACTTCTTCAAAGTAGTAGGACAGAATATGGAGCCCAGGGGTAGGGGTGCAGTCTGGGGTTGTTAGACAAGTTTAAATGAATTTACTGGCAGTGAGCAGTGGGACTTCTAGGGCCAGCCTGGCCTCTAAATCTGCCTTTGTTTGACTGTTGTATATCATATATATCCATAGGTTAAAATCACTGTATCATCAATGGTAAGATTTCTCCAGGCGGGTTTTTGGTTATCAAAGTAAATACTGATAGAATTTCTGGTTATATTACAACTGAAGTAATGTTCTCCATAAATACAAGCAACAAATGTTACTATCACTATTCATCACTGAGTTCATTCTTTTAGAAAGTAAAAGTTCCAGTTAAAATTCTTTTATTCACAAATAAAATCTTACTCTGACTGCTGAGTTCTAGAACACTCCAGCAAAGTTTCCTGGGGCTTTTCTTGTTAGTGTTTTAGGTAGTGAGGATTTGAGTTTTATAAATACACCCATCTCACGTTAGTAAGTAAATATCCTGTCAGATAAGCTGAGTCTACTTCAAAATTGCAGGGGAGGTAGACACAGTGTTGGAGGTGGGACAGGCACATGTAGATGGAAAAGGGAGGAATTGAAAAGTAAAGCAACGTTTTATCCTGAAGGTAACTTCTGGCTCATTGTGAACTCAAGTTGTGTCCATCGGAGATGTCTGGGTGACTTCTATGTGGAATAAGGGCCTGGCAGGTGTTTGCCCCTGGACCATGCATTTAACCCAAGTGTTTGCTCTTCAGAACAGTTCCCCTCAGTTTCATCGTTGCCCCCCTCCTGTCACAATTCCTGTCATTCACATTCCACAACCTCTGACCTGCCAACTAATTATTTCTGCATTCACCTTGGGTTCTATTTCCAGAGACTGGGTCTGTATCTTTGCCACTTCCCTGTTAAACTAGAATCATGAATCTGGGACTGTCTACAACAGAATGCTAAACATTTTACTTAGTTAGGCATCTGAGCTCTTCCAAATAAACTGTAGACCCTGACAGGAACTTTGTACCAGTTCCATAAGCAACAAGTAGATCATTCTTTTTTTTTTTTTTCCAGTGGAAGTGATTGCCATCCATTTATTGCAGTCAGCAGTTTGTATACAAGAAGAGATGGGAAAATACCACCTGCTAGCAGAACGCACTCTGCCGCCCCATCATAAACAAGGAAACCACAACCCCTGCCCACGGCCAACAAAGCAAGAAGGGGATGGGGGCAAGGCATAATGTTTCAATAACAAGAAAGGTTCATAACAGGGTGTTAGTGGGAGAGACAAGGAAAACAGGAGGTACCTGTGGTTGTGCTGGAAAACAACTCACAGAGACCTCGTGGGTGTTATGTTTTTATTTCAAAAGAGGAAAAGAGAAATCTGAGACATGAGACATGCTGACTAGTTTATTATAAGGCCCGGCAGAGTATGGAGACTAAGAGAGAAGAGGAACAGGAGTAATGGCTGACCACCATGGCTGGTCGCCATAGAGGCAGAGAGAGTGCATAGATGAGAGAGAGCCAAGAAGAAACAGAAAAGGAGAGTAGAGAGGTGTTATGATAAATCTTTCTGCCAAAAGCTGCCTGAGCCCCACCGCCATGTGTGAGCTTTACACCAACCGCCTGCCCAAGTTAGGCCCAAATGAATACACAGAAACTTGTATTAGGTTTAAAGCTGCTTGGCCAATGACTAGGATTCTCATCTGTTAGCTCAGTCTTAATTATCAAAATCTATATATTTTATAAGACTTATCTTATCGGACGCCTTATTGGCGTCCCTCCTTGCCGGTGGCTCACATCCTGCCGCTAGAGGAGGAAGGGGAAAAGAGCCCTTCCTGTTTCTCTTT
Source organism: Cricetulus griseus (assembly GCF_003668045.3). Lineage (NCBI taxonomy): Eukaryota > Metazoa > Chordata > Mammalia > Rodentia > Cricetidae > Cricetulus > Cricetulus griseus. Next base: position 340,665,666 of record NC_048595.1, on the reverse strand, counting down.
GCTTAAATATGAGTCTCCTTGCTATGTCACTTCCTGCCTGGATCAGCACTTCTCTATTACATTTCCCAGAATCCTCTTTGACTCCTAGTCCTGTCTACTTGCTGTCTCATTGGCCAAACCAGCTTTAAACAGCTTTAAATCAATAAGATAAACATACACAGTACATTCCCCATCAGAGAGGAAGCAGAGAGAGAGAGAAGCAGGAAAGTTGTGACTTTTAAAGGGAAGACTGTGCATGCGCACTGAGGTTCCACACATGTCCAGAGTCATCATGGGTGACGGGTGACATGGTGATGACGTAGTACGTTTTCTTGCGCATGCCCTGACTGTTGTCAGGGGGCAGGGTCTGTCTCTTAAAGAGGTAGAGCCAATCAGCGTCAAAGCCTGAACCTTTCATTCCCACCTCTACTTATTATTTTTTAAAAAAGGTGGGGTGTTAGACATGGCAGGTTAAGGAATAAAGGCGTCGAATTCTCAAGACTGCTTCCTGCTGATATGGGGGGGTGTTGACCATCTTTGGGGGACCCGAGAAGGTTGGGGTGCTGCCACATCCTGGGGTAGCTGGTTGTTTCATTGCAGGCCAGGCTGTACAGAACTCCCTGACGCCTCTTAGACCTGTTTGTTTGGATGCAATTCAGCTCCCTGGAACTTACAAGAATCCTTAGAGTTTGTTGAAACATAAGTATTAGACACATTAGCAGCATATTCATGTTAGAAGCAACTTGGCTGAAAGCATTACCATTTTAAAATTGACATTTTTTTTTTTAGGACAATGAAAAGCATCTTAATCTTGACCTTGTAGTTATGATCGTATAGTGGTATTGTTGAACTTTACTATGAACAGTGGCATGAGAAATAGAGAAATCAGGAACATATTTCATTCTTTTAATATCTCAACTCACTTTATCATCACTTAAGCCTTTTTATCCTCAGACCTTTATAACTCTAATTCATACACTTTACATTACCATCTTAGACCTTCCTTTCTCAGACCTTCATAACTTGCATTTATCCACCGTGTTAGACCTTTCCATCCTCAGACCTTCATAACTACATTCTCAGACCTTCATACATCTTACACTTTCCTATCTTCACATAGATAAACCCTAAAATACCTGTTCCTGGAATCTGTTTTGCTTTAAGCTGGCACGACTACCAGTCATCAAAAGCATCAGAGTTCTTGAGAAGGATAAGATTTTACCTGAATCAATGATTAAAGAATAACAGAGACTTGCCAGCAGGCTGCATGGACAGCCACCCCCAAGGTCCTCCATCCATAGTAGTGGGCTGCAGGACACATGCCTTCTTGCTGATAGCATGTGACCTGTGGATTACAGACTATAGGAAGACTCGCCTACTGTTGGCCCAAGCAACTCGGGGAAAGTCGATTCCACTGTCATCTTGTCCACGGTCTGGAGTACTGTGCAGCAGTTGAGATGAAGGGCAGGGTTGCTCAATGACTAGCGTTGTCACTGATTCGAGATGAAGTTTCTTCAGTGCCCATCAGTCTTCTTGGAGGAAATGGGGTGGAGTCAGAAGCTGGCCTATCTCTCTGTTATAAAAAGCTTTTTAACAAAACATTTTAAATGCCATATTCTCTAGATCTCTGAGCATTTGAGGGCTGTCTGTTTAGTATCTCCGCAGTTAAGTTTGCCTTTAGTTAGAGAAAAATCCCTTTTTTAATAAAAGCTGTACCTTTGTAAACGGCTTACAGGATGGACTGAGTGGTATAAATATTTTGTTAGTTTGAAATAGACCTTTGTGATTTTAAATTTTGATCCATCATTTAAAGATACATGAGTTAAATTTAAGTTGTATAGACTTAGCTTATATTTTAAGTATAGTTAAATTAGATCTGTATGACTTTAAATGTTTACCATCATTTAAAGATACATAGCAATTTAGAAATATGAGACTTAGTACAGTTTAATTTAAGTTGCATTTAGAGCTAGATAAGTATAAAGTTAAATTACAGGTACAGAGACAAACAGGACTGGATAACAGTAAAAGGGGGAATCAGAATGTAATCTCTGATCCGTACATTGTAGCAAACAGACAGGAGATTTAAAGGGACAGAGTAGACTTAAACAGAGGGCCTTGGAAAGGCACAGTATTTAGTAAACAAGCCATGAACAACAGAGCCAGTGAAAGAAGAAATCACAGACAAAAATTAAAATAAAAAGCAAAAAGATCTGGCAGAAATAAAAAAATCCGGTAGACAGATTTGCTGGCACAGGCCGCTGGAGCTGGGCGTGCCTACAGGTAGGTCACATGACCAAGATGGCGGCCCCCAGGTCAGTCTATATGGCTAAGATGGCAGCGACCATAAGCCGCTTTTGTGTGTTTACCTGCTTGTTGGATGAAACCAGAAAGGTTCCTCTATGCATTTCCCGTAGGTGAGGCAAGTGGAAAACCGGCAAAAGCTCCTCTCCGGATGCACGTCTGCCCATGGGAATTGCCAGGGGCCTGGCCCTGAAGGGGACACAGCTGTCCCCGAAACCAAAAAAAAGGACCCAGCAGTCTGAACTGAAAAAGCAAAAAAGCAGTGCTCCTGGAGCGGGATCCCATGCCTGACCCTCAGGAAATGCACCCAACAAGTGAAAGAAGAAATAAAAAGCAAGATGTCTGGTGGCAGTGCTTGCCTGTGCAAGTCACTGAACTGAGTGGGCAGGCCTAAGCTAGGTCACGTGGTTAGGATGGCACATGACCAAGATGGCGGCCCTCAGGTTAGCCCACATGGCCAAGATGGTAGGCCCCGTAAGCACATTCTCAATTGCCCAAGAAAAAGTTTTTCTCCATGAATGAGGTAGTAAGAAACAAACAAAACTCTCAGAGCGTCTCAAGCAGACACTGCCAAGAAGAAACATGGTCAGAGATAGACAAAAGGATGAGGGACATTCCCAGGTGAAAGAAATTTCTCACTGGGAGGCAGAACTCCTCTCATTTACCTACTTGCTGGCAGTAACCGGAAGGTACCGTAAAATGTATTTCCCGTGGGCGAGGCAAAAAATGGCACAGATTGCTCTGTCTGAGAGCACCCAGCAGAAAGCACGAAAGAGGCTCAGCAGTCCGAAACCAAAAAAATGTACCCAGTAGACCAAAAGGCAGTGAACTCCAAAATGGAGTGCTGGGTCTGCCCCATGGGAAAAGGGATATCTTACCAGATTGCAGCCAACAGGTAGATGAGTGAGTTCCAGAGATCTGTAGTTGGAAAGGCAGTGAGTTGAAGTGTACATAGTTCTGGCATCTCAGGCTGCTGCAGGTAGGAGGAAGTGCCAGGAAAAGCCGAGATGGAAGTGGGTTATGAGTTCAGATTTTAGGATCCCCGAAATTTCCTGTGCCCATGGCAGGAGAAGTTAGAGAGAAAGCCTATCCCAACAGCATGTTTCGGGAAAGAGCCTAAACCAAGTCAGGTGCCAAAGTTATGTTTTTATTTAAAAAGAGGAAAAGAGAAAGCTGAGGGATGAGACATGTTGACTAGTTTATTATACGGGCCCGGCAGAGTAGGGAGACTAAGAGAGAAGAGGAACAGGGGTAATGGCTGACCGCCATGGCTGTCGCCATAGAGGCAGAGAGAGTGCATAGGTGAGAGACAACCAAGAAGAAACAGAGAAGGAGAGTAGAGAGGAAGCAGAGAGAGCGATCTTTTATTAAAAAAAAAAATAATAGCTTCATCCAGAGACCCATAACTGGCCACGCTGCATAAAATAAGAGATTGGAATGCTTGACCTAAATGGGACATCTATGTTACACCTCCCTCCCCTCAAGGCCCAGGGATTATTGCAGGATAGAGGTCAGCATGATTGTAAGAGTCAGAAGTGGTAAGGGAGTCAGTCACAGGCTGTGGCTGCATACACAGACCTGTGTAAAATCAGGGCATACCAAATTCCAATTTGGAGGGAGAAATCCTCATGAAGCCCCACTTCTAACTGAGGAGCTATTGGCAGCTGAGAGTTGCTGGGGGAGGGAGCATCCATTTCCTTCATGGATACAGCCCCCAGATATGTTGTCCATGATCCAAGAAACAACTACTGTACTCAGTGGTTTTAAAAATACACAAAATTGAGAGGAAGATCAGGTAAAGGAATTTGGGAGAAGTTGAAAGGGTTGCCGGAGAGAGTCAAATAAAGAATGGTGTTCCTAGTGGAGGGATGATTGGTACAAAGGCCTGATCAGCACCTCTAGGGGGCCTTTGCGCTCTTCAGCATCTTTCTCTTTCTCTGCACTGTTTATGTGGTAGTGCTCTGGCTGCAGTTACATTAGTGTGCATTTTCCTGCTCTTTGTCCTGTCAGTATTTTTTTAATAGAAGATCGGTAGCTGAGAACTGAAGACAGGAAATCAAGTTCCATGCCTCTTCCAAGAAGCTCCCATTCATAAAATACCTGTTTCATAGTTCATGAGCTTCTTCCCTGAACATGTGAGACATAACACACATGCCACACACACACTCATGTTGGTGGAAAGATGAAGCATAGCAAAAAATAGATGCCAGGGCAGGTGTTTGGACCCATGTTCCATATGGATTCTAGATGATGGGGGTGTCTGTCAATGCCCAATGAGAAGTCTGAATGTGTTTATTCACTGTCTTTATCAGCATCATTATAATAACATGGGTTATATTTAAAGAAAACCACAAAAATGTGGATACTGTGCTGTTTATCAGGTTTGAATTTGCCAAACAAATCTGAAGGTCAGAAGAACAGTTTGACAACAAGGGAATAAAGAATCTTTTAAAAACAATTCAACATTCTTTCAGAGCAGAAGGCAGTAGGAGAGGTAGGTACATGGGAGTTCCGGAAATGGATGGCCGCATGACGATGTAGTCATTTCAGAGTACAGCTATATATATGGAACAAACTTCATTTCCCTCCAATTCACAAACATTTGCTTGGCTGTTATACAGCTCCCTGCTCTGCTTCAGAAGGCCATTGTTTATCTTTGCAAGGAAAATTAAGTGGCAGGAATGTGTAATATAGGGAAGCCCTGCCAAAACAAACGGCTCTCTTCAAACTTTATGGAGAGGTGGGTATTGTCGCCCGTGCTCCCACAAGTCAGAAACCACTTGCTAATAGCTTAATTCCATTTCTCTGCAGACAAGCTGATTCTATTGCAGAAGAGGGACCATGTGGTCTGCTGCCTAGAGGGAAGTCCTGGCCTGGGAATAGGCCCGTGTTTTACAGCATAGCTGAGTGACTGACTCACTGTGCTAACCTAGGGGTACGTTGCTTAACCTCCTGAGGCTTGTTGTCCATCCAGCTGGAAAATTTGGTAAGATGTGAGGTTAGGCTGAGAATCATTTGTGGTGCAACAGAGATGCTTTTTCACAGGGTACAGGACAATGATGCTCATTTCTGAGTTTTTGGTTGTTTTTTTAAACACTGTGGACTGTGGTTGGCAAAAGTTAGACTCACAAGATGCAAGGAGAGTCCTTTCAGGTTGGCAATAATATTATATAAAGGACAGAGAGATGCTCCTCCCTGATGAATGGCCAGATGAGTATTTTTTATCTCTCCTCCCATTTTGGCTACAGTAAAACACACACACACACACACACACACACACACACACACACACACACACACACACACACACACACACACACTTCTCTGTATAATGAATATTGTGTCCAGGAAGAGAACCGGCTCCTCGTATAGCAGGGGTTTCATTCTGAAGCATTCTATGTGTTCCTTGGTACTGGACCAGGGGAGAATTAGTTCTGTTGACACAGGGATGAGTTGACAGTCATTGTAGAGTAAGCCATTCCCTTCTCTCTGAGGCAGGGGTTGTTTACATTGAACAGATGCTCCTGCATGTTGTAGATTGAAAACTGGCTGCTTAAAAGAGAAAACACATTGAGGAATGGAATGTTTGTCCTTCTGCAAAATTTACAATTAACATTGTCTTTGGGTATGGCAGGGATACTAAAAAGTTTCCCAGGCGTGTAGGCTTCAGAGCTGAGGTCTGGAATTAATATTTTGGTAGGTGCAGACTGGCCTCAAAGGTGCACAAGCTTGGCTTGCACATCATGCTAAATCATGAAGGGTGTTTCAAAGGAGCCTTGGAAAGTGAAAATGGTACTTGAGTTCACATCTTACTTCCAAGATAGACAGCAATTTACTCGGTGCTTAAAATAGGTTTTAGGTGAGATGGGTCAAAGGAGAATTCTGTAGAACAAATAGATGGAAGCAGAAATAGCACAATAGATGTGACTGCTTGGTGACAGAATTACAGACACCAGCTGACAGAGTGGACCCTATTTGTCTCTTCAGCCCACCGCAGATGAAAACTGCCTCTCTGATAAAGCAATAAAGGGTTTCAGTGGCCAAAAGAAATCTTCCCTCTGCTTCATTCATTCATTCATTCATTCATTCACCCCTTGATTTAACAATTGCTGTTGGAGTACCTTATGTCTCTGGTCCATTGCTAGGGTCTGGAAATTTAAGAACAATAAGAATGTGTCCTTGTCATTAATGCATTTATAGCCTAGCCTGGAAACATGTGCAAATGAGCAATTGCTAAAAAATACTATGGTAAAAGTATCACTTAACATTGGAGATAGCAAAAGCTGTGCATAAATATATAAGCTTAGTTATCTGTCACAGTTACATGGGGCAGAATTATGGATCTATTATCCTAGGATTAGCTATATCCTAGGATTATATGAGTAAACCCACTGAGGACAGATAACAGCACTAGATTTCCCACTGTCAAAAAAGGCATGTACATTAGAATTAGAGGCATCAGTATGAACTCACGGTTAACACTACATTTACATAAGTAAGTATCTTAAAGCTGGGCATTGGTGGTGCATGCCTTTAATCCCAGCACTCGGGAAGCAGAGGCAGGTGGATCTCTGTGAGTTTGAGACCAGCCTGGTCTACAAGAGCTAGTTCCATGACAGCCTCCAAAAGCCACAGAGAAACCCTGTCTCTAGAAACCAAAAAAATAATAATAAAATAAGTATCTTAAATCTACCTAATACATACTTGGGTTTTCTAAGAACAGAAAGTAGAACTAGACATATATTTATTTTATTTCTACATATCTATGCCCATTAGATGATATACATGTATGTATGTATGAATGTATGTGCCACTGAGAAGGCCTAGATGCTCTGATCCCAGTAGCAATAAGCAAATCTAGTTCCCAGGGCTTGGCTTCTAAATACCCACCATTCTTCACTTAAGAAACCAGGATCACTTTAAAAAATGGTTAAATTCATGACTAGAGCCAGAAAAGTAAATGAAACTAGAATGTCTTTTTATGCAACAATTTGAGGAAAATTTCAAGGAATAAAGGCACAAAAGTATGAGGGATCTCATGTTGCCAAATTTGGGATAATTTGAGCATAAGAATAAATAATATTAGCCAAGTGTGGTATCATGCACCTGTAACCCCAGCACTCAAGATGGTAAGACAAGATGATAAATTTGAGTCTATCCTGGGCAACAAGGCAAGTTTGAAGAAATCATAGGCTACATAATGGTATCCTCCATAATAAATAAACAACACGTACAGAAAATGGGAATAAATTAGTTTGTGTGATATAAATATATGCATACATGAGGGCAACACTCCCCTGTGTGGAATTTTATGAAATACAGAGGCAATAGAAGAACTTTCCAAGTCACTTTAGAGTTAAGTACAATAGTGTATGCCTGTAATCTAAGCACTTGGTCATCCTTAGCTATATAGAGAGTTTGAGGCCAACCTGGACTACATGAAATCCTATCTCATAAAAATATCACATTGTGATCATCTTTGTAAGAACCAACTCAGCAAGAATTATCAGTAGATCTAAAACTAGCAAGCAAGAATTTGATGAGAAATGGTAGATCTACCTAGTCTTTTTTAAATTTACATTTTTATTTTTATTTTTATTATGGGGATGTTCTGCCTGCATATGTATCTATGAAATACATGCAAGCAGTGCCCACAGAGACCAGAAGAGGGCATTTGATCCCCTAGGACTGAAGTTACAGATGATTGTGCCATGTTAGTGCTGGGAATCGAACCTAGGTCCTCTGGAAGAGCAGTCAGTGCTCTTAATCACTCAGTCATCTCTCCAGACTAGGAAATGGTAGCTCTCTATAGCCTTAAAACATCTTAGTGCATACATGTGTATAGATGCAGGTAAAGTATCCATACATATAAAATACAAATAAAATCACAAAAGTATCTTCTTGTAGAAAATATGGGTGTCATAGACTTCTAGTTCACTTTCATTCATGTGTTCACTCCTGAACAATTAATTATAGGTCACCCAGTCTGGACACACAATTGACTAAACCAGGCTCTATTAATAGGAAATATAGGTACACAGTGAGAAGGAAGCATTTGTTCCTGCCATCCTCTACTTGACTACAAATTCTTTCATGTTAGAAATTTATTCTTAGCTGAGCATTGGTGGGTCACACCTTTAATCCCAGCACTCCAGAGGCAGTGGCAGTCGGATCTCTGTGAGTTCAAGGCCAGCCTGGTCTACAGAGAGAGTGCCAGGATAGACTCCAAAGCTACACAGAGAAACCCTGTCTCGAAAAACCATTAAAAAAAAGAGAAAAAGAAATTAATTCTTATCATTTTCCTCTTACATAACCAGAGTATAACATGCCACATAACAATAAATGTTCAATAAATGTTTGTTGAATGGAATATACATTTCACACACAGAGATCTCCCATTCAGCCATCTCTGACCCAAAACCTTTTAAACCCACAACTCACACACCTCTCACCTTCTGAGCTCACACACCTACACCTCTTGCACCCCCAGCTCACACAGCTCTCATGCCCTGGGGCCTCACACCTGTCCCCTCACACCCCCAGCTCACATAGCTCTCATGCCCTGAGCCCTCACACCTGCCCCCTCACACCCACAGCTCACACAGCTCGTGCCCTTAACCTTCACGCTACTCATTGCACACCTCTCTCACATCCAGTGCTATCATATGCAGATGTCCCCTGCTCACATAGCATAGCAGGGAGATGAGTGCTGACTTTTAGGATAAAGGAGATAATTCTGAGAGTCTGGCACATAGTAAATGCCTCATCACTAGCCTTCATATACAAAAGGATGACATGCCCACTCCTGAGCCAGTCCCTGGCAGGAGAAGCAATATGAGCTTGACCAGTAGTGTGGCTACCCAAAGGAGCATCTATCTGTCTGGATGTCAGTCCAGACTGGAAGTTAGGTTAAGAGGCTTCAAAGCATGAACTTGTCTTGACCATGGTAAAAATAGTTCTTAGAGAGGGGTATGAGAGATATTTTGAGGAGACGACAGTCTTACGTTGAATATGGAGGACAGAAACTGGGTAGAAAGGGAGGAACCAAAGGCTTTGAGGTGGAATTTTTTTCTAAACCGATGCACAGAAACAACATAAAGATTGGGAGCCACTTTCTTGCTATTTCCAGAAACCTGGAAACCATTCCCAGACTTAGAGTTCAGTTGTGGTCAACAATGAACAAACAAACAAGGCTCAAAAAAACCAGCAGAATGCAGGGCTCAGAGGGAGCACTTTATTATGTGGTGAGAAAGGGGTAAGGTCAGCTAAGAACAACACACTCAGTAAACTCATGCAGCTCACAGTCACTTTATCATAGAAGTTTAAAAAATAATAAGACCAGTGTTGGGCCTGTTAATTAATACAAGTTATTTAAGAAAATAGTAACTGGGAAGATGTTCCCTTAAGGTTTTTGAGAAGTATCAGTTGGGGTAGGTATGACTTTAACTATCTACTGTTGACCTGACACTGTAAGAGGTGTCCAGAGAGTTAGGTGGTAGTTCAAGATGTTCTGCAATAACCCCAAATTTTACAAGAGGGTCATAGAAAAGGGAGAAGTCATCATTTCAAGGAAAAAAGTTGGGTCAGAAAAAACAAACTGGTGGTAGATCCAGGGAAACTAACTGTGTGGCTTTACATATGTTGCATAATTTTTGTCTTAGTTTGCTTTCTGTGGCTGTGATAAACACCATGACAAAAAGCATCTTGAGAAGGAAAAAGACTTTGTTTCATTTTTGAGCTTGTGATCCACTGTGAGGGGAAGCCAAGTTAATAATCCTGGAAACAGAAACTAAAGCAGAGACCATAGAGGATGCTGTTTATGGTGTACTCACTAGGCTCTTATTTAGTTGCATTTCATCTTCCAGGTCCACTTTCCCAGAGGTAGCACCACTCATAGTGATGCTGGCATCCACCCATCAATCAGTAAACAAGAACCCTCACCCCATAGACTTGCTTATAGACCGGTTTTATAGAAGCATATTCTCAATTTCAGTTCCTTCTTCCCAGATGATCCTACTTTGTGTCAAGTTTACCAAAAAATGAAGTAGCACAACTACTTTGCACAATTATTTAATCTTTAAACTACATGTTGTGGGGAAAGAGGCTGCAAAGATATCTCTATAGGTAAAGTGCCTGCAGAACCTAAGTTCAGATTCCAAGAGTCCATATAAAGCCAGATATAGTAGACACTGTAATTCCAGTACACCCTTCTAGAGAGATAGGAATTAGAGACAGAAGAGTTGCTAGAAGTTCACAGGACAGTTACCCAGGCATACACAGCAGTGAACAACAAGAAGGACCTTATCCCAAACAAGGTAGTAGGTGAGGTCCACAGCTGAGGTTGTCCTCTGACTTCATCTATCTATCTATCTATCTATCTATCTATCTATCTATCTATCTATCCTTCTCTATCTTCCTCTGTTCTTTCACCCTTCTCTCCTTCACTCCCTCCTTTCTCCCTTCTTATCAAGAATGAAACCAAGTCTCAAATCCTGAAATCACTAAAGACTCAGACAAAAGAAGAGCTGATATAGGCATCTGGTAGACCTTAATAAAATCATGCTGATGCTATGCTACCTTTTATCTCAGAGAACTGGGAGAAGAGGACTCAGGGATGACACAACCCAAATGATGCTCATTATATTTAAGGAATTTTAGTGATGGGGAGAAAGTGGATACCAGTTTTCAAAAGGTAGCCATTGTGAATGATTCAAAAATTCACTACAAAATGAAGCTGCAAGATGTTTCAGGATTAGGTTAGTAAAGGTGATGTGAGTGATGGAAAAGAGGAGATGGAGAGAACCAGTTGAGGTGGCCTAATCTCATCCTCTTTTCTGACAGGCTTTCTAAGCCTAGAGTCAATAATGCATATGAATCTAGGTTTCATGAAGTAGCTGGCAATGCTACTTTTGATCTCCCTTTGAAGAAGAGGAGGGCTTGGTCTAAGAGGCAGAGATTTGTGTACTTTTCTGCTAGCTGAGCCAGGAAAGGCTCAACATGTTGAGAAATGGCGGACAGCAATTTGTTGTGAGATTTGGATAGGGTGTCCCAGGAGACATTATTTATCTCATTCCACTTAACAGTATATGCCTTCTGGGGGAGACTTTAGCCTAATGTGCGAATTAAAAATAACTTAAAATGCAGTAGATTGTTGATCGTTCCCGTCCCTGTCAAAATAAACTTATCCAAGTCCCTGTGCAAGACTGTTTGTAAGAAGGGCTACAGTCACCCAGCCCTTTCTGCACACACATCTTTGAAACAAGACCACAACAGCATCTCCCATCACAAGATGGTCTACATTTCTGTCTTTTAAACATCAAGTGGTCACGTAATTTACTATGATCAACCTACTATGATAGAAGTGATAACGTGGCAGCTTCAGAACTTGGTCCTAACGTGTGGACCTCCCAACCTCCTCTTCCTGACATTATTATATGAACAAACTCAGGCTAGCCCCACCATGTGATGAGAGACACATTACCCCCACACCTAACTATTAGCCAGCCAATTGCCAGCCTGTGAGTAAGACTATCCAAGGCTAGTCTCACATTTGACACATAAGCAAGCCCGGTAGGCAGGCCTGGGCCAGCTGGGTAGAATCCTGCAGATGACCGATTGATTGACTCATGCACATTAACAAAGAACTTTTGTATGAGGTTACTGAGTTTTGGAGATGGTTTGCTATAGAGCAAAAGCCATTTTATAGCCACACACATACACATGCACACACACACACACACACGTGCGCGCGCACGCACGCACGCACGCACGCACGTACACACCTATCCAGATGCCTCTTGTTTTGCTATTCTGGTGCTCCTATTCCACACTTTGTCTAGGCTTTGAACAAATCATAGGTCAACCCTGCATAACTTCAAAAATGCAAACCTCCTGCAGGTTCCACTCTCAGCCCTCTCTGTTCTTTATCCGGCTGATTCCTATGTGCCCTTCAAGACTCTTCTTGGCCACTGACTAACAACATGGCCCAGTGTTCTTGCCACCCTGCTTAAGTATTTCCACCTGAGTAGGCAGAAGGTCCTCAACCATCTCAGCATTCAGATGGCACTTACTCTGCCGCCCACCCACTACTGGTCATTCGATCTCTTTTTTTTTTTTTCCCAAGAAATTATCAGATGGCACTTACCCTGGGTCATATTCCTCTGCTCACACAGCTGTGAGTGTACTATGAATGCTTTAACAGTAGAAATCTCACTCTTCTGTTATTGCAGTAACTCATTCAACTCCTTATGGGGAGTCTGTGCTCTCTTAACTGTTTTTAAATGATATAAATTAAATGTCTCTAAAATATCAATATGCTTACTTTCGAAAAATCTGACACTTTCTATACTATTAGGTGACAGACAACCCATAGGCTGCCAAATTGACCTCAGATTGATCCAGAGTAACCAGTTGGTACATTTCAGCTCCTTGGCCACTTACCCTGGTAGATGAAATCATTGATGAAGACCACTGTGTCTGTAAAGGTTAATAAGAAAGTTACTCTGAACTTGGCTTTGTGACACACACCTGGAATCCCAGCACTAAGGAGGCTGAGGCAGGGAATCTGGAGTTCAATGTCAACCTAAGTTACTTAGGAAGACCCCATCTCAAAAATGAAATTAGACGAACAAAAATATTTTTAAAGAAAATACCATGAGAACTCATATTAAATCTGTATTTTTTGAGTAGGGCACAACTAACTTATTGGTTATCTTGGTTTCTTATCTATTGCTGCAATAAAACGCCACAACCAAAGTAACTTCAAAAAAGGAGTTTAATTGAGCTTGCTGTTCCAGGGGTTAGAGTCCATGGTGATGGAGTAAAGACATGGTGGCCTGAGCAAAAGCTAAGAGCTCACATCTCAAACTGCAAGCAAGAGGCAGAGGAAGTTAACTTGAAATGAAACCCCAGAGCCCTCTTCTGGTAGAATACTTCCTCCAGCAAAGCCACTCCTTCTAATCCTCCCTGTACTGGATAATTTTATGTGTCTACTCACACAAGCTGGAGTCATCAGAGAGGAAGGAGACTCAGTTGTGGAATCAATGGGGGAGGGCCAGCACATAGTGGGTGGTGCTATCCCTGGGCGGGCCGTCCTGGGTTCTCTAAACAAGCAGGCTGAACAAGCCATTGGAGCAAGCCAGTAAGCCTTTCTCATTCAAACCACTGCACACCTCCAGCAAAAGACTCAGTTCAATCCAATCTTATTTTTCATTTTTTGAAAGATAGTCATATAGAAGAGAATCCTATTCTTTTAGTATCAAAAAAGTAGAACTCAGGCCAAAGGAGTTTAAATTTAAGACAGACGTGTGCATGGATTCCCTAAGACACTTTTCAAAATGAAGTATACAGTCCTCGGAAAATAATCCTCCTTTTGTTCTAAGAGATGATGTTCAACAGGGATTAGCTGTAAAACTACCATCAAATTTGGAAGAACATTTCATGTCATAGGAACAAAGGGTGTCTTTATGTGTTTGCAATTCATTAAAACATGATTGTATTTTGACATTTCTCAATACCACTTCCCATCAATTGCCTGCCTATCACAGCTGCAGAGAGATGATCTGAGGGGAGCAAGAAGGAAGTTCTGGTCAACACAACTGAGTAGCTGGGGTTAGTTCAAACTTCAAGAGTCTGACCTTGAGTGCTTTATTTTGGGCTTATTTAAGCACAGCACAATTTGGCGATAACTTTCCTGGTGATAATGACTCAATCCCAAGTGCACAATAGAGCCTACAAAAATCTCCTTGAGAAACAAAGTAAACAGAAGAAAGATCAAATGTGACTACCTTGAAACTCTTTGTGAAGTACGTGTGCCGCCTTCCAGAAAGACCGGTTCCATACACTGACTGAGACAAAAAGCTTAACATAAAGGTCAGGGGAGGGCACAGTGTGGGCTCTGGCCACACAGAAAGCACAGATGTCACCAGGAAGAAGGCATGTCCTCTCCCAGCCTTTTGGGCAGATAACTGGCATTGCATTCCTTCCCTTGATGGAACAGCCCGTGTGCTCTAACATTCCAGCTTCCCCCAGTGCTTATCTGTGAGCACAAGGACCGCTGTGTCTGCTATGAGGTTCCTGCCTCAAGCACCTGCCATGACTTCTGTTAAAGCTCAAAACAGATGTTTTCTTTCTCTTAGCTGCTTTTGGTAAGGGTTTTATCACAGTAACAGAGAAGCAAACTAGGACAGGTAATGAATATAATTTAAATGGCTGTGTGCCAGTCACACTTCTAAGCATGGATGAGCCAGCAGGAAACAAAGCAGACAAGATCCCTGCATATATGAAACTAATGTTAAGCAAGAGAGAGAGAGAGAGAGAGAGAGAGAGAGAGAGAGAGAGAGAGAGAGAGAGAGAGAGAGAGCTCTTAGCATCAGTGAAAACTCTCATGCTTCCTCCATCAACCCCTGCCTTGCCAGATGTGGTTAGTCTCTGTCACTCATACCCCTAAGGGTCTGAAGTACAATTCTACATGAGATGTTCTGACCCCTCATCTGACCTTTGAGACAAGAAAGGAAAGTTTCTTTTTGAGAACAAGAAGCCAGAGAGTAGGGAGACAGTTCATGTTATACAAGCATGAAGACATGAGTTTGGATGCCCAGTGCCCACACCAAATAGCACCTACAACTCCAAAACTGGATGCAGGAGACAGGAAGAACCTGGGAGCACTTACAGTCTTGATGAAATAGTGAGTTTTGGGGTCAGTGAAGAGACCCTATCTCAAAAATTAAGGCATAGAGTAATAGAGGGGACACCCAGTGCTGACCTGTGTCCACTACATAAGCACTTATGGACAAGTGCATCCACATACATGGATGTACACACTCGTGCACAGCACACCCACACACATGCACACACAGCAGCCATGGACACAGAATGAGGTAACATTCCTCACTCTCATTCAGCATATCCCTTCTCTAATTTAGGCTCTCTGGTTTTCATTCCTATGATAAGAAAGACAGTGAGAAGCTGCTTCCCCCGATACTGACGAGAGTCGGGCATAGGTTACATGATGAACAGTTTTATGTTCTCTGCTCTATCCAGGTTTGATAATTTAATATTTCTACATCATTTTGTGATAAGGAAGTGTATTCTCCACCCTGCCTTATAGTGATAAATAATACCATTTCCAAACAAGGGTGGGGGTACATGGCACATGAAACAATTCAAGACAGAGATGTTGTGGTTTGGGATGAGTTCAGAAAATTGTAAATAGACAGTATCAGGGAATGGGGGGGTTCCAGGGGCTTTTCAACCAAGCAAAGGGGAAGCTGTTTGGATGGTAAAGGGGTACAGACCTTGGTACAGTGTGTACTTGATTCTCTAAGGAACTTCTGTTCATGGGGCTTTCAGCTTTGGAATCTTCAACTTATTAAATAACAGATAGGAGAAAGATTAAAATAACAGCCATTTTGCCAAATCTGCTTTTATTATAATGACTCCTACAGTGAGATGCAGATCCTCTTTCAATTTTGTACTTGCTGATTAATTTCCTGTTGATCTGAAGGTAACTGAAAACCTTTTTGGATGAAATAGGAACAGCGAGTGCTTCTTGGTAATGGGATTGAGTCACTAGGGACCAGCCTCTGGGGGCTTCCTCCCCACTCCAGGTGGTTGGGAGAGTGATAATTTGAAGCACTTGTTAATGAGAAATGTGTTCCTCTGAAAGTGCATTTAGCATAAAGTCATTTTTCTCCCTCTTCTGGTGTCCTTCGAGCATCTGCCTCATGTTTGTACATGTCATAGATTTTGATGAATAGTTTTGTTACTTGAGAATCATTGGCCAACACAAGCATCAACTTTAGATCTGAATTAGACATCACCATCCTGAAATTCAGCAGCCATAGAAAATTCCATTAATGTGGAATTATTATTTCATTTTATGGCAATAGTCACTCTGCTCCACCAGTCTGATTGTGTCACAAAATTCAGCTCTCCACTTCCAAGGCTGAACTACCTTTTTGGGGCTGACTTTAGCACATCCATGAGCCAGTCTCATATTAGCCAGGAGAATAGATGGGCTCTTGGTTGAAGCTCAGATCTCCTGGGTTCTCAACTAGAAGCACAGTATTATAACCTTAGCCCCAATACTTGACGTCTCTGTGATATTAGCTCCAAGGAGAACCATGGATCTTGTTTCCCTAGGATAGTGGAATAAATAACTAATGCATACAAAGCAGTTGCAACAGAGCATAGTGAATGTGGAATCTTATGATGGTCCAGTGTCTCACCTATTACCTCATTGACCCAACATAATAAAACTATTAGCTTGTATTATAATGGGATCCATTTTACACATATGGAATCTAAGTCCTGAAGACATGAAGTCACCTGTCCAATGTCTGTGAGATTTCAGAGTCAAACACAGGCCAGTAGAACCAAACTGTGTACTTGTTTCACCATTATGTCCACTCTGCGGTCATCATGTCTTACTAACACATGACTGCCACCTTCCCAGGGAAGAAGATCTGGGTATCAAGTTCAGGAAGCAAAGAACATAAGGTTACCTTCAAGATTGTCCACAGCAAGATTAAGAAACCTTGCTGCTGCCACTTCCCACTGTTTCCTTTGTCTCCCAATCTACATGCACCACTTCTTAGCCTTTGTTCTTGTTGTCTAGATTTTGAAATACAAATGGAAGTTAAATTTAGGCTAGCTCTAGTGTGTGCTCAAAGGTTTGGGAAAGGCGACTGCACAGAAATCCAGCATCTGGCAGTTCATGTCTGTCTTTCCCAGGGCAAGGAAGGGCTGAATCCCCTTAAAAGGGTTCCAGCACTAATTCACATGAAATAGTCAGTGCATGTGACTAAGGGAAAGATGAGTATTTCATGATAATCAAGTGTCTTTATTTAAAAGGAAAATAAAATAGGCTATGATGATGCCTGGAGCCTTCAAAAGATGATAAATAGCCCAGAGTGTGGCTTGATTGTGGCTGTATACAGTGATGAGTTTTGCCTTAGGAAAGAAAATAGACTGTATCAGAATTAATTTCATCTGTAGGAAACATAATTTCTGAAGAGGAGGTGGCATAAACAAGCAAGAAGATTATTTCTCTCTCATGCACAAGAGGCATGGAAGTAAACCGCTCAAAGTTGTCAAATAATCCACAGCAGGGAGACTTTTTTTCTATTTTTTTCTATTTAGAACATTTTTATTTAAATTCTTTGATTATTACTCATATTTACATATCCATCCCCACATTCCCTCGCCCTCCCATCCTCCCATGTTCCCCAGCAACCCCCCCAACCTATCCCCCACCTCCTCCCCTGGGATAGTGAGGTCTTCCACAGGGGACCTTCAAAGTCCATCATATCATTTGGGGGAGGGCCTAGGCCCTCTTTGCTGTATCTGGGCTGCAATAGTATGCCTTCATAGGGAATGGGCTCCCAAAGTCCATTTATGCTCTATGGATAAACACTGGCTCCACTGTTAGAGGTCCCATAGACTTGCCTTGGCCTCCTAGCTGGCACCCACATTCAGAGGGCTTGGTTTGGTCCAATGCTGTTTCCCCAGCTTTATGACTAGGGTCTCCATGCTCTCAGTAGGTCAGGTCAACTGTTTCTGCAGGTTTCTCTAGCACCCTCTTGCTCCTTTGTTCATCCCTCCTCCCTCTCCACAACTGGATTCCAGGAGTATGGTTCAGTGCTTAGCTGTGGGTACCTGTTTCTGCTTCTAAAAGCTACTGGATAAAGGCTCTAGGAATGGTAACCAAGGTAGACATCAACCTCATTATAGGGGAAGGGCATCAATGGCATCCTTTCCACCACTGATTGGGTTCTTAGTTGGGGTCATCCCTGTGGATCTCCTAACATTTCCCCTGTGCCAGACCTCTCTCGAAACCTGTACTGTCTCCCTCTATCAAGACATCTCCTTTCTTGTCCTCCTCTATTCCTCCCATCTCAGTCCTCTTGTTCTCCTCCCCACTCCCTTCTTCCCATCTCCTTCCTCTCCCCACCCATGGTCCCACTTTGCTCAGGGGTTCTTGTACCCATCCCCTTCTTTGAGGGACTATGCAATCTTCTCTCGGGGTCCTCCTTGGGAAACATGTCTTTGTTATGCCCAGTCGATCCCAAGGAAAATTCATGATTTGAGTGGATGGTAATACCCAATCACTATACCTACTTTCAGCAGGGAAAATTAAAAAGGAGCCCATGCCTTTCCATATAAGAACACAACATGGAATTTACACAAACACACTTGTGCTAACATCCTATGTGGGAGAACAGAATCACATAGCCACACCTAGCTGCAAGAGAACTAGAGAGATGTAGTCCTGCGTTCATTTCAGCATCTATATTAAGACTGAAGATACAAAGAGTAAAATGTCTTCTAGTGGACAGGTTTACTGAGCTGGTGCTGGCAGTAGACACGATACAGCTCTAATCCTGCTTCACTTATGTTGATGACTGAAGAAGATGGGTACAGAGTCTTGAGCTTCATGAAGGACAACTCGACAATACCAAAAGGGGTGAAAAACTTGGAAGCAACTGTAGCAGATAAAGAGTGGAGAGAAAGAGGAATGAAACTGAAAAGTTCATAGAGTTCTTCAGAGAAACAGGACCGTGAGAAACAGAGAGACACAGAAGGACAACCAAGGGATGGGCAGCAAAATGAGCAGACACACAGGAGTGAGGTTCACAGGAGTGAGGCAGCTCCTGTGTCTCTAATCCACAGTGTGAACTACAGACTCATGATTAGAAAAGATACCATTGCAGACACGTTCTGAAGGCAGGCTGCTGAGTAATCCTATCTTTTTGTCCCATTCTTCACTTCACCTTGTCTGAGCCACACCTAATGTGGAAGGCAAGTTCCTATTCAGATTTCACCAAAATTCATGATAATTTCACCTGGAAATACCCTTCATACACATAGGGCCAACCATCACTGAAGCATTCCAGTTCCCAGGAAGTTCCTTGTGGGAACTCCATAAACACACACACACACACACACACACACACACACACACACACACACACACAGCCTGATAATGGAGATCTACATCTAAGGTGGTACAAGAGAGGAAGCTGAGGGTAGCATCCTCCCTCGAAGCCTTGTAAATCTGAGACTCCAAAGAGTACTTGGCCCTTGAGATCTGCTTATGGCTTCATAATTCAGTTTGAAAGCAGGAAACATCTCCTATCAGAATGGTACATGACCCATTTATTTACTGGGTTCCTGGCCCATGGAGCATCTGCATGCAAACAGTAAGAACTAGACCAAAAAAGGGTGACTTGTTCCCATCCTTCACACCCAGTGAGAGAGGAGACCAATGGTGAGTTTCATGGAAAGCATGACCTGTAATTTGAGGGCCAAGCCCCTCCTATCAGGATTCCTGACCTAACTCTACCTATTCTCCAAACTTATAGTTGTCTGCTTCTAACACCTCCTCCTGCTACTGGATGTATGGTATTCTCATCTTTGCCCTTCCTGTTAGATACTGGCAACCCAGCTTCAGTGACAATGTCTACTCTTTTCTTTTTCTTTTTTTTTTTTTTTTGAGATATTGGTCTGGTTTTGATAGATCTATAAGATATAGACAACCAAAATGCAGTCATGGTTCTCTTTTTGCTTGTGATTTTAGTTTCTTTTTGACAACAATTTTTTAATTTATAAAAGATTCTTCTTTCATATAATATATCTTAACCAGTTTCCCTCCCTCCACTCCTCCTAGCTACCTCCCACCTCCTGCTCCCCCTCCCCCAGATCCACCCCTGCTCTGTGGTGGTTTAAAAGAAAATGTCCCCCAAAGAGAATCCTGATGGCTAAGGGTGATGGACATTTCTTTAAGTGTTTCTTAGCCATTTGTGATTTCTCTATTGAGAATTCTCTGTTTAGATCTGTACCCCATTTTTAATTGTATTATTTGGTTTTTTTGATACCTAGTTACTTGGGTTCTTTACATATTTGGGATACTAGCCCTCTATCAGATATGGAATTGGTAAAAATGGTTTCCCATTAAGTATTAGCTACTGCTTTGTCCAATAAATGGTGTCCTTTGCTTTACAGAAGGTTTTCAGTTTCATGAGGTCCCATTTATTAATTGTTGATCTTAATGCCTGTGTTATCAATATTCTCTTCAGAAAGTTGTTACCTGTGCCAATGTGCTGAAGGCTATTCCCCACTTTCTCTTCTATTAGGTTCAATGTGTCTGGTTTTAAGTTGAGTCTTTAATCCACTTAGACTTGAGTTTTGTGCAGGGTGAAAAATATGGATCTATTTGCATTCTTCTACATGCAGTCAACCAGTTTGACCAGCACCATTTGTTGAAGATGGTTTATTTTTTCCAGTGTGTATTTATGGCTTTATTTTAAATAAAAATCAGGAGTCTATTGGTGTGTAGATTTATGCCCAGGTCTTCACTGATTCCGTTGATCAATGTGTCTGTTTTTATGCCAATATTATATGGTTTTTATTACTATAGCTCTGTGATACAACTTAAAATCAGGGATGGTAATACCTACAATTGTTCTTTTATTTTCAGGGTTGTTTTAGCTACCTTGAGTTTTTTGTTTTTTCCATATGAAGTTGAGAATTGTCCTTTCAAGGCCTGTAAACAGTTGTGTTGGAAGATTGATAGGGATTATGTTGAATATATATATGTTTTTGGTCATTTTTACCATATTAATCCTACCAATCAATGGCCATGGGAGATCTTACAATCTTCTGTTATTTTCTTCAAAGACATGAAGCTTTTATCATACAGGTCTTACACTTGCTTAGTTAGAGTTATTCCAAGATACTTTACATTATTTGAGGCTATTGTGAAGGGTGTTGTTTCAATGATTTCTTTCTTAGTCTGTTTGTTATTTGTATATAGGAAGGCTACTGTATTTTTTTTTTTAGTTATTTTTCTATCCAGCTACTTTTGCTGAAGGTGTTTACCAGCTGTAGGAGTCCCCTGGTGAAATTTTTCTGGTCATTTATGTATACTATCATATTACCTGCAAATAAAGATAATTTGACTTTTTCCTTTCCTTTGTATCCCCTTGATCTCCTTCAACTGCCTTATTACTCTAGCTAAGACTTTAATTACTATACTGAATAGATATGGAAAGAGTGGACAACCTCATCTTGTTCCTGATTTTAGTGGAATTGTTTGAGTTTCTCTCCATTTAATTTGATGTTGTCTATAGACTTGCTGTAAATTGCCTTTATTATATTTGGGTATGTCTCTTGTATCTCTGATCTCTTCAGGACTTTTATCATGAAGGGGTATTGGATTTTTGTCAAAGGATTTTTCAGCATCTAATGAGATGATCATATGTTTTTTCTTTCAGTTTATTTTATTTTTTGTTCATCTATTAACTTTACATTCCAGCCACAGCCTCCCTCCCCACCCTTCCCTCCCACTCACTCAATCCTCTATGTCCCTCTCCCACCCTTACCGTCCTCCTCATTTATTTTTATGGTGATTACATTGAATGTCTTTCATGTTGAACTATCTCTGCATCTCTGGGATGAAGCCTACTTGATCATGATGGATGATCTTTTTGATGTGTTCTTGGATTCAGTTTGCAAATTTTTATTGAGTATTTTTTCATTCTATGTACATAGGAGAAATAGGTCTATAACTCTCTTTCTTTGTTGAGTCTTTATGTGGTTTGGGTATCAGGGTGTCTGTGTGGCCTCATAAATAGAACTTGGCAATGTTCCTTATGTTTCTGTTTTATAGAATAATTTGAGGAGTATTGATGTTAACTCTTCTTTGAAATTCTTGTATAATTTCACCCTGAAATTGTCTGGCCCTGGGCTTTTTTTTTTTTTTTTTTTTTTTTTTTGGTTAGGAGTCTTTTTAATGACTGCTTCTATTTCACTAGGGGTTATAGGCATATTTAAATTGTTTATCTGATCTTGATTAAACTTTGGTAAGTGGTGCCTACGGAGAAAATTATCCATTTTTTTTAGATTTTCCAATTTTGTGGAGTACAGGTATGTTTTCATGATTCTCTGGATTTTCTCAGTATCTGTTGTTAGGTCATGCTTTTTGTTTCTTGTTTTGTTAATTCCAATATTCTCTCTGCCTTTTAGTTAGTTTGGATAAGCGTTTGTCTATCTTGTTGATTTTTCTCAAAGAATCAACTTTTTGTTTCATTAATTCTTTATATTGTTCTCCTTGTTTATTGATTTCATCCCTCATTTTGATTATTTCTTGCCATCTACTTCTCTTCAGTATGCTTACTTCCTTTTGTTCTAGAACTTTAAGGTGTGCTGTTGAATTGCTAGTGTGAAATTTCTCCAATTTTTTATTGTACTTTATAAGCACTTGGTGCTATGAACTTTTCTCTTAGCACAACTTTTATTGTGTCCCATAAGTTCCGGTATGCTGTGCCTTCATTTCCATTGAATTCCAAAAAATCTTTAATTTCTTTATTTCTGCCTTTACTCAGTAGGCAGTTGTCCCATTTCCATGAGTTTGTAGGATTTCTGCTGTCTCTGTTGTTAATAACCAGCTTTAATGGATAGTGGTCTGATAGGAGTTATTTCAATTTTCTTGTATCTACTAGACTTGTTTTGTTACCAAGTTTGTGGCCAATTTTGGAGAAAGTTCTATGAGGTGCCAAGAAGAAAGTATATTACTTTGTCTTTGGATGAACTGTTCTGTAATATGTTAGGTCCATTTGGTTTATAATGTTTGTTAGCTTTGGTATTCCTCTGTTTAGTTTTTCTCTGGATGATCTGTCTATTGGTGAAAGTGAGGATTAAAGTCTCCCACTACTAGAGTGTCAATGTGTAATTTAAGCTATAGCAGTGTTTCTTTTACAAAAATGGGTATTCTTGAGTTTGTTGCATAGATAGTAAGAATTGAAGTGTCATCTTGGTGGATTTTTCCTTTATTGAATATGTAGTGTTCTTCCCCATCTCCTTTGATTAATTTTGATTTGAAGTCTATTTTGTTAGGTATTAAAACAGCTACACCAGCTTACTTCTTAAGTCCATTTGCTTGGAATATCTTTGAGGTTATGTCTATCCTTGATGTTGAGATCTGTTTTTTGTATGTAGCAGAAGGAAGGATCTTGTTTTAGCATCCAATCTGTTTATCTTTTTTATTGGGGAATTAAGACAATTGATATTGAGAGATATCAATGACAAGTGATTGTTAATACTATTATTTTGCTGTAGGTGATGGTAGTTGTCTTAGTTAGGGTTCTATTACTGTAAAAAGACACCATGACAAAAGGTGTTTTCCTTTATAAAGGAAACCTCTAATTGGGGTGGCTTGCTTACAGTTTCAGAGGTCCAGTCCACTATCATCATGATGGGAAGCATAGTAGTGTGCCAGCAGGCATGGTGCTGGAGTAGTAGCTGAGACTCCTATATCTTACAGGCAGCAGGACGTCGACTAAGACACTGAGAGGTATCCTGAGCATAGAAAACCTAAAAGCCCACCCCCATAGTCGCATGCTTTCTCTAACACATACCTACCCCAACAAAGCCACACCTCCTAACAGTATCGCGCCCTTTGGGGGTCATTTTCTTTCAAACCACCACAGTGGTAGTGGTGATGGTGGTGGTAGTAGTAGTAGTAGTAGTAGTAGTAGTAGTAGTAGTAGTAGTGTGTTTCCCAACTTTTGGTTTTGCTGGTGTGAGATTATTTATTTCCTGTGTTTTCATGGGTGTGGTTAACCTCCTTGGGTTGAAGTTTTCCTTCTATCACCTTCTGTAGGGTTGGATTTGTAGATAGACATTGCTTAAATTTGACTTCATTGTGGAATATTATTTTCCCCATCTATCATGAATAAAGGTTTTTCTAGATACAATAATCTGTCATCTGTGGTCTCCTAGAGTCTGAAGCACAACTGTCCAGGCCCTTCTGGCTTTTAGAGTCTCCATTGAGAAATCAGGTGTAATTCTAATAGGTCTGCCTTTATATGGTACTTTTTTTTCCCCCGTGCAGCTTTTAATATTCTTCCTCTGTTCTGTATGTTTAATGTTTTGATTATTATGTAGCATGGGGTCTTTCATTTCTGGTCCAGTCTACCTGGTATTCTGTATGCTTCTTATACCTTTATAAGCACCTCCTTCTTTAGGTCAGGGGAATTTTCTTCTATAATTTTGTTGAAAATATTTTGTGGGCCTTTGAGCTGGGATTCTTTTCCTTCTTCTTTTATTCTTAGGTTTGGTCATTTCATAGTGTCCCAGATTTCCTGGATGATTTGTCAGGAATTTTTCAGATTTAATTTTTTTGACCAATGTGCCATTTCTTCTATTGTGTTGTCAATGCCAAAGATTCTCTCTTCCATCTCTTGCGTTCTGTTAGCAATGCTTACCTATTTAGTTACTGTTCACATTCCTAAATTTTTATTTCTAGAGTTCTCTCAGTTTGTATTTTCTTTATTGCTTCTATTTCCATTTTCTGGTATTGAACAATTTTATTTTTCTTCAACTGTTTGTTTCTTCTTGGCTTTCTTTAAGAAATTTTTTTTCATTTCCTCCAATTGTTTGTTTGTGTTTTCCTGGATTTCTTTAAGCTGTTTATTCATTTCCTCTTTAAGGACCTCTATCATCTTCATATAGTTGGTTTTAAGGCCTTTTTCTTATGCTTCAGCCATTTTGGAATATTCAGGGCCTTCTGTGGTAGGAAATCTGGCTCTGATGGAGACATATTGTCCTTGCTGTTATTGACTCTGTTCTTATGCTGGCATCTAGGCATCAGGGTTTGGGATGGTTATAGGTCTAGGAGCTGATTTCTGGGTTTGTCTTTATTGAGTGGGTATTTTATTCCTTGGTTTCTGTTTCCTCTTTTGATTTTCCAAGAGCATGTTGGCTTTGTTGCCTTTTTTACTGCCCTTCTGGACAGGATTGTTCACAGGGAGTACTTGCTTTGCTGGGGGAAAGGGATGCCGAGGGGAGATGGTGTGTGGGATCCAGAGTAGATGTGGACAGGTGGGAGGGGAGGCTACAGCTGGTATTATGTTGTGGCTCTAGGGACAACTTTGATGATTGGGTTTGGAGGAACAGAGAGAGTAGATAAGAACCTCCAGAAGCCTTCCTGGTCTTTTGGTAGGTGTAGCCTATGGTTGAGCAGGTGGTGTCCACAAGAATTAGAGGATGGGACACAGTGATGGGGAAGGGAGGCTTGAGGTGGTCTTTGGGATCCCAGAAGGCATGGATGGGGTGGGGAGGAGTCTACAGCTGATATTCTGTTACAGTGCTGGAGATTACCCTGAGAACTGGGTCTCAGGGAACAGAGACCACAATATCTATTCTTAACACACACTGACCAGTGCCAACAATGGCTCAGCATCCTACTTAGATTTGAAAATGTCAAGACCAGGATTACATCATTGGAAATACAAATTTTACTAGAAAGCATAGAGGTAATGAGTTACTACGAGTTCCCAATCAAGAAATTATAAATAATAGTGAGAAACTTGTGGGGGAGGGGCCATCAGTTACTTCTGTATTTCCTTGTTAGGGTGGATCCAAAACACAAGAAATGAAACTTAAAAGTCTTGGCTGATCGTTGAGAATCAAGCAGGCTTACACTGATTATGAGTATAAACAAATAAAAGTAGCCTGGCCTGTCTGCAAATCCAAGACTCTGAGAAATAACATGATTTGTCCAAGCCCCAACAGCTAGTTAGTCATGGCTCAAAAGCCTTGACTCCCATGATGACACCTCCTAAGCATAACTCAACTTTTCTTGGCACCCCACTTTCCTCCAGTCAAGCCATTTGTCTTATAAAAACAGTATCACATGCAAGTGGGACTTTCCAGTGTTTCCTGATGCTCTAGCAGATTGTGCTTAGATGCCCTGCACTTCTCTTCATCACATACACAGTGCATCCTCAGCACTCTTTCTTTCCAGACACAAAACGGCGAAGAGGATTCTGCTCCTAATCCCCATGGCTTTGGGGACAGCTTATACCACTCCAACCTTTAGGGATTTACAATTGCTGATGCTTTACTAGATTATACACTAGACATTTCCTCTGCCCCTCAGTCCCCCAGGACAGTGCAATAGGCACGGCAAAAGTACTTTAGTAGAAGCAGCCAGTTCTACCTTCTAGAGATGAATTTACCGATGATCCTGGCATTGTCACCCCACAAGGGTCCTCACAGCCCTCCCCACTCCCAGGAAAATTAATAATCCATGCTGATTTTCAGAAATTGCTAGAAGCAGGACACTCACTCTTTCCAGATTCCCTTGAAGAACACTAATTTCTTTCTGACAAACAAGTTCGTTAGGCAGACCATAAAGGTTTTTGTTTGGTTGCTTGGTTGGTTGGTTGGTTGAGTTTTAGAGCTTTGCAAATATTTCCCGTTTATCAAAGCATTTGTGGAAAAAAAAAAAAAAAGAACAAGTAAGCTGGTGAGACAGCACTCAGCTAAGAAGGACACTCAGTGCCAAGCCTGAGTACCTGAGTATATCACTCAGAACCCACACGGTGGGGAGAACCAACTCTGCAAGCAGTCTTCTCATTCCCACAAGCCAACTGTGGCACAGTCGCTCACACACAGATGCACAAATAAGTCAATGCGATATAAAAAAAAAAAAGGAGTAAACAAACCATCCTGTGCAGCACTTTGTGTCTGGTTTGTGCAGAAATGAAGGGTCTGAATTCCAGCATGAAATCACAGGTAAAAGGAAAAGGACACACAGGCATACTGGAGGCCTCTTCCCACTATCCTCTCCAGTCCTCTGGGTGACAGGAGAGAAAGCTTCCAAACTCCAGCTCGCATGCATGGGGCCTATTCATTTTCACCTTTCGCGGAATTGGACTCTTCTATCACTCGGAGGGATTGCTCCTTTGTGGGAAGAGTCAATGTGTTAACTGAATTGTTAGCTCCGCTTGTTGAGTGACCTTTAATATTCTGGAGTTCGAGAAAACGTAAAGCTGAACGCAATGGAGTAACAACTACATTGACAACAGGTAGTTTATTAAAGGGATAGTACTCACGAAAGGGCCAATAACCAGGTTTACACAGGAGTCGTAGTGACCCACAGATGTCTGCTCAGCCAGGGGGGAGAGAGAAAAGAGCTGTGTGCCTGCCTCTCAGCTACTTAAACCTCTCTGCTATGTCACTCTGGCCATGCCCAAGCGGGCATGGTCGGCGGTACCTGTGGCCAGTCCCAAGCAGGTGTGGTCTGCAGTACCTCTAAACAGGATTACTCCCTACAAAAACTCCATGCCACAGACCACTTGGATCTACAGACAAGCAGAAGAAAGGGCTCTGCTACTCTTCCCCAGGCCCTGTTTCCTGACCCAGCTCCCACAGCTCGCTCTAACCCTCCAACCAGTACCTCCCCTCACCATTCCCTCCCATAGCCTCCTAGCCTCCTCTGCCCTACCCCTGCACACACCCCTCCCCCGCATTTCCCATCTGCGAAGATCTGATGGATGCTGTCAGTTGTCTTTAGCCAAAACACTGTGTCCCCATCCTTTCTTCCTGTCACCTTCCAGTTCATTTCCTGTAAGCTATGACCCTTTCTCAGGAACATTAATTAACGTGATGGGTCCTTTTTCTTTTCTTTTTTTTTTTTTTATATCAGAATTCTAGGAACGCCGTATCGGTATGAGTCACACTCCTGCTGTTTAAAATAGGATTTAGTACATGTTCACCAGGCAGATGGGATTCTTTTCCTGGATGCTTACTGTATAAATTTACAATCTCTAACATTCTGGGAAAGAGACACATCCCCGCTTGTTTTAATGAGTCTTTACCATCCCGCCCCTACTTTTGGAGTGTAGACATCTGGAGGCTCTCCTTACCATCTCTGTTTGGAGTGCAGCAGATTTCTTCTATGATCACAATTTCAAGAGTAAGGTAAACCTCACCCTTAGCTCCAATTATGCCACACTGCCTGCTAGAAGACTGTATCTGTCTATAAGACTTTACAATCTGAACAGTTGCAAACTGTATTAAATACGCCATGTAAATTTATGTGGACTCAGTTCTAAATTAATTTGGGCCCAAATAAATCAAACTGTAGTTGGACCGTAATTTAATTAAAAATTGAAAATATGACTCATGGCACTTAAGTTACTGATGCTTACTGCCAAAAGAGGTATCATGGCTGCGGCAGAGATAAATGTAGGGAGGCTGTAGATCCCTGGAGGTTGAAATACATTATTGGGATGAATATGACATTGTAGCAATGCCTAGCTTGACCCAAACAAATATCTTTCAGGCAGTTTCAGAAGAAAGGCACACACTGACTCACAGAAACCTGTGCATGTCCATCCTTATGCCTGCTTTTCCACCCTCTACTTCTTTTGAACTTTGGCAGCTTTTTCTTTACTTTCTTGTGATTATAAATCTCTCTCTCTCTCTCTCTCTCCTTCTCCCCTCTCTCTCTCTACCTCTCTCCCTCCCCCCTCTCTCTCCTTCCCTTCCCCCCTCTCTCTCTGCTCCTGTTGGCAATTTTCCCCAACCTTTATCCTCCTCCCTGCTGTGATATTTAGTACATTTCCTTCCTTCTCTCTCTCTCCCAGTGTGTTTTCTCTGCTCTATAGTGTACAGGAGTTTGTATTCTGCCTCTAGATAGGCTTCTTTGTGTCTTAAGGAAGTCTCCTTTCTGGAATGTGTGCTGATATTTCCTCTGCCTAAGGCTCCTCTTCAGTCTTGCATCTGCATCTTCAAATCCAACCCACAGACCTAGTGACTTCCCCCAGGCATGACTGGATCTCAAGGGAGGGTGATAGGGAATGAGAAAGAGCCTACTACATTGAAATAGCTTGCCTCAGTACCCACTGCACAATGTAGCCTACTTGCAGTGCCATCCATCCATCCTGATGTCAGTCTGGACCAGGTCCTGGACCTTGCTTCTATGACCCCTCTGGTTCCCTATATCTGACTCAACCCTATAGCCCAGGCTCAAATCTGCAGCAGCTGTGCGAGCTCTACAGCAGGTTCTTTAACGTTTTTCTACCACTTCAGTGACTCTCTTTGCATCTGTGTCAGCTCTCTGTCTCCAGTACAGTTTCTATGAACTCTACACCTCTGCTTGACCTTTTTGACCCTTTTGCAGTCATTCTGTATGTCTATCTACATTGTGCAGTGGGTACTGAGGCAAGCTAAAAGCTCCAAAGACAGTTGGGAATTTCCTGTCTGTCACTTACTTGCCCCCACACCAAGAAATAGGTGGCCAGGTTGGTGAGACCATTGCTATTTCAATGTTTGGTTCCTGTTTATGGGATCCAGGTGATGGTGTTGCATGCTTTCATTGTCTGGTATGTTTGATAAGTTCTTGGACCTACGTTTTCTGATATGGTTTGAATGTACCAATGCGCCTATATAGGCCAATCTACTGTGATAAATGTGTAAGTGGTATCTCTTTTATCGGTCTGTCCTTTGTAGGCAGTAGTGAACAAGTTGTGGTATCTATGTACAAAAGGAGAGGCAGAGACAAGGCTCTCAAAATGGAGCAAAAGGCACCTAATAAAATGCAATCATTCAGGGCAAATGTAGTCTGAAAGCCACTGTTTTACACAATGTGGGATCACTTAGAGCAGGGTGCAACTTGATTTCCCCAAACCTTTGAATTATGATGTCTTCCTTTGCCTCTTGGACCTTCCTTCCAAAGTTACAGAACACCTTTTGGAAGATGCGGACAGAGAAAATCACAGCATTTCTCACCAAACTTAAGTCCCCCAGAATTTCCCTGGAGAATATCAAAGCACATGGTCAGGAAGCCCCTTCAGTGCCAGTTGCAGTCCATCCAGAAGAAGGGAGTGCTTCCTAAGCTGACAGAGGCCAAGTCTTGGCAAGAGCACCTCTCCTCCCTTCCATGGTGCTGATATCCTAACTGATGGAAGCAGCAGTGGCAGCTGCTTCCTTCCCTCTTTTTCCTCCCACACAGAGGCCTGTGGGTTAGCTAGTGAACCCATGCATTAGCCTGCAATGCCACCTAGCAGACGCAGAGTGAACTTGCGGAAGGAGAAGGCAGGTTTAGCAGGGAGTTGTTTTGTAACACCAGAAAAGGGAGTTTCCATTTCATTCATGGAGTTCTGGGAAATGGAATTTGTATAAAACCTTTTTTGCTCATGATGGAAAACATTTATTCGGAGCTAATGAGGGAATCTGGCCCACAGACGATTCTAATCCAAACTTAGGAGGACAAGTGTTGGATCTACAAACTTGACTGCTAGTTCACCGCTGTGACAATACAGTATGTATATCCAGAAGAACTTCACTCCACCTTGTGTGACAGGCTGTGACATCAATAAAGGGCATGAATGGTCTTTGTTTTATTTCTCCTTTGGGTTTTTTTTTAATTTTTCTCTTTTCCTTCCTTGTATTCCTTTTCTTCCCCAGGGCAGGTTGAACTCTGGGTGATGATGTCGTCATGGGACTTCCAGTCTCTGAGACTCGTGGAGACAGTTAATCTTGACTGTTACCTTGATTGGGTTGAAGTACCTAACAGATTAGTAAAGCACTTTTGTGTGTGTGTGTGTGTGTGTGTGTGTGTGTGTAGGGGATTTCAGAGAGGACTGACCAATGCCAAAAGCCCTGCACTGAGTATAGTCAGCACTGTCTGTAGGCTGGGAGCCCAGATGGGCTCCCCATGCCTGGCTGCCATGAAGTGAACAGTTTTCTTTCACCACACCCTTCTGTCATGATGCTCTGCCAATCACAGAGCCAGAAACAATGACGCTAGCCCACCAGGAACTGAAACCATAGGCTAAAATAACCCTCCCTCCCTTTGTTCATGCTGTCCTCAGGTATTTGTTACAGTGACAAAAAGACTGACTAACACAAGGTGGAAAAAAACCAAAATTGTTGGAAAACTACTGTTTCTGGTGCCCAGCTCATGAAGCTGACTGATCAAATGACAATCACAACAGCTGACTGATCAATTGGCAATCAGGGACAGCCGACTGATCAACTGATAATCAGGGACAGCTGACCAGTTGGCAATCAACCAGGGATAGGTAATCAATTGACAATCAAAGTTGTTTCCATTATGATCATTTCTGAGCCCCCACCCCCACCCCTGGCTGAGTCCATGAACTTTCTGGAATGGTCCCATGGGAATGAGGCTATTTTTCTTTTGTGAGACTTGAGTGCAAAGATCCTATCACTCTGCATACTAGCAACCATAAACAGTTGTGTAATTTTGAATTAACACCCAGTTTGAAAAGTGGTGCTTTTTAAAATCATGCTAATATGATCAAGACCCATCTATTATCAGTCTGTTGAACAGACTATTCAGTCAAATGAAAACACAACCTTCACTCAGGGCATATGTAGATCTGCTCTGACCACTGCCATTGACTGTGATGCCCTGTTCTCGATCAGTGCCTCACAAGAATATAATATGTTACAACATTAGGAACAAAGGTCCAAACCAATTCCTGTCTCACATAGCAAACGCCTGAAGGATTTACCAGAAAGACTTCAATATTGTGAGTAATGGCAGTGAGAGCCTACTTTACCTGCACAGGTACACATCATGTGAAGTAGAAGCTGAAGCCTTGAGCTTCCAGGACCAAGATATATGAAGCTGTGCTCGGGCAATGATTGGAAAACAACACATTTCTTCTGTCTAATGTCACCATAGTTCCCATGACAATTAGACCTAATTAAGCTTCAAAATATATTAAGATTAATTTTCTCTAAGAGCAGTCTACATAAAACAAATGTTTTTGTATGTGTGTGTATGTTTGTGTGCACACACGAAGCCAGAGATAAACCATAGATGTCTTGTTGATTGATTGAGATATGATCTCTTACTAAACTCATCAAATAGGCTAGGCTGGCCAGTGCACTCTTGGATCTGCATGTCTCTCCCCAATGCTAGAATTACAAGCACGTGTTACAAGACTCAGCCCTTTTAAAAACATGTTTCTGAAGATAGAACTCAGGCCTGCAAGCATTTTACTGACTTCTCCACTTCACTCACATTTATATCAGCACATGTATTTAACATTCTTATCTGAATTGGATCTACTGACCTTATTTGACAGAAACACTTGTTACAAATTCTGATAAGAAGACACAGATAATTTGTACCAAATACTGAGAGCCTTTTGTTGTTGCTGCTGACTTGTTTTTACTATTAGAAGACACAGTAGTTGCTTCCAGGTCTAGTTGTTATGTTTTCTCCTAGGCACACACACAAGTGCAGCCCTTATGGGTTTATATCAATGCACTCAAGCAAAAACAGTTCACTTTATTACAGCTTTCTATAAATGAAGCCTTTCCTGACTGAGTACAGTATCTCCTACCATGGCATTATCAGACTGTGACAGATTGAAGCTGGTGAAGAGCCAAAAACAGACCTTGTGAAATACAAGGTTCTACCAATTATCAGTTCTGTGAGCACATAGGTCTGGAGACATATGACTTAATTTATTCAGTAAAATCCCAAAGTTCCCATCAGCTTTGGGGGAAACTCATAAATTAATCCCAACATGCAAATAAAAGATCAAAGGACCAAGAACAGACACTTACAAAGAAAACAATGGGAAATCTGTTCTTCCAGAGACTAAAATTTGTCTGTCACACTTAGGATGGTGTGGTACAGCATAGAGAATATACAAACAGACCAATGAGAGAGAAGAGCACAGAAATAAGCACACCAATGTATGGGGTATCTTCTCTGGAACTGGCATTGGAGATGCTGTAATGGAATGTGAATTATTTCAATACATGAATTTAGGGAAAAAATCAGTCATCTGTAAGTTTATAAAGGGAAATTCTACTCCTCTCTTCACGGGAGAAGCAAAATGTTGGGTATTAAGAATTAAATATAAATGTATAATTATAAAATGTATTTAAGTTTAATATAGAGCAATAATTTGACGCTTTCTGGTTAATAAGGACTTTTTGGGAAAAAAAACTATTCTACAAAGGAAATGATTCTCAAAGGACAGAGCAGTTACACAGAGAAGCAGTGTTTTGAAAGAGGGGGAGAGGGAGCAAGGGGGGAGGAAGGAAGGAAAAAGAAAGAAAGAAAGGTAGAAGGAAGGATGGAAGGAAGGAAGGAAATAAAGAAATCTTAGGAAAAGTTACTTGCAACATAGAAGATTCATGTTTAAAATAAACAAACTTTATCAAAGAGTAAGAAAAAGCAGAGTAATCTCAATAACGTGGGCTAACATGTCAGCCGTGGGTGTAGTAGCATTTTTCTCATTGCTGTGACTCTACCCAGCAGAAACAAAAGAAGCAAAGCATGGTTTGTGTCGCCCCACAGTGTAATATGGCTCAGACCATCATAGTGGAGAAGACATAGCTGACCTCATGACAACTTGTAAGTGTGGCAGTGACAGTATGGTGTTGTTTGCTTACATCTGGGAGGATCAGGAAACAGATCTCAGGCCAGAACCAGGGATAGGCTATGATCCATAAGGATCAGCCTCACTCCCCTAGTAACTCTCTCCTTCCAGCTAGATTGATCCCAACTTCTAAAGGTTCCCATCCTCTCAAAACAGCAACATCGGTGGGGACCAAACATTCAAGCATGTAAATCAAAAGGGGGAGTTTCACATGCACTGAAATTTACAGGAGTGGAAAAAGCAATACCTTAAATACATGGAAAATGACCATGCTAAAAATGCCGAAGAAGACCACAGTAGAGCTGCAGCAATCAAGTATCTCTTTTTAGTTACCATACACAAGATTAAGAATAGTTGAGAATGCACTACAACTTACATCATTTTGAGAAATGATACTGTATTGCCCAACAAACTGAAAAAGAACTTTAACCCTGACCAAATAAGTCTATCCTAGACAAATGCTTGCACTGCCTTCTAGAAAAAGATAGAAAAGATGACCAAATAAGACTTCCCTTAGGTATGTTCCATAGAGAAATTCTTCTAGAGAAAAGATGTAAAAGAATGTGTATGCAGCACGGTTTATAATTGCATGCTGATAAACAATAAAATAGGTAGATAAGTTATGCTGTATTCATAGTAAGTGCATCAGTGAAATGAGCACAAAGCTACTCACAATGTGATTGGAATTCAGCAAGGATGTGTTGAGTGGAAAAGCAGGCAGTGTCATATGCCAGAATGAGGGCCAGGAAGATAACTCTTTGACAAAGTGCCAAGTGCACAAGCATGAGGACCTGAAGCACAGATGGCATGTGTATGGAACCCCAGTGCAAGGCAGGCGGAGACAGTTGGATCCCTGGAGTTGATTGATCAGCCAGTCTAGCCAAATTATGAGCCCCATGTTCAGAGACAGACCTTGTGGTGGCCTGAGTATGAATGGCCCCCATAGGCTCATAGACTTGGATGCTTGGTCAGCAAGCAGTGGCACTGTTAGGCAGTATAGTCTTGTTGGAGGAAGTGTGTCACTGGGGGATGGGCTTTGGGGTTTCAGAAACACAAGCCAGGCCCAGTGGCTCTCTCTGTTCCTACTGCTTTCAGATCTATATTTAAAACTCTCAGCTACTTCTTGAGTACCATGTCTGCCTGTGTGCCACCATGCTTCCTGCCATAATGCCAAAGGACTAAATCTCTGAAACTGTAAGCAAGCCACAGTTAAACGCTCTTCTTCATAAGAGTTGCTGTGGTCATGGTGTCTCTTCACAGCGATAGAACACTAAGACACACCCTTTCTCAAGAAATGCTGTAAAGAGTTATTGAGGAAGACACATGAAGGCAACCTAGGGTCTCCACATGCATGCATGTGACCTGAACATGCACCTGCATGTACACATATGCACACATCACACACACACACACACACACACACACACACCACAGAGAGAGAGAGAGAGAGAGAGAGAGAGAGAGAGAGAGAGAGAGAGTATATGTCATAATGGTTTATTTGAATCACATTCGAGATCATGCAAAACCAAACAACAGATTCCCTGAGGACAGAAACAGCTGGGATAAATGTCTAAGGCAGGGCAAAAGGGACAGTGAGTATTAGAATCCAGATAGTGGTTAGCAAGAGAGATGAGGAGGGGATAATAGAAACATTTCAAAGGTTTGAAAAACAAAGATAATATTCTCTTTGAGGGTAGCTGATGACAGATATCTGCTGTATTCTTACATATGTTCTTTAAATGTCATATATATATATATATATATATATATATATATATATTAGTTCTTTAATCATATTCACCCCAATTTCCCAAGTCTCCCGAGATCCAGTCACCTCCCCTATCTACCCAACTTGTGTCCTTTTTAAAAAACCCATCAGTATCAACATATGCTGCCCAAATATACTTGAATGTGGGTCCTTCCACTGAAGCATCCTTGGCTTATTGGGGCTATATTTTTAGGAAAACCAGCTCTCTCCTTCTCCCAGAAATAGTTCCCAAAAGCTATGTGTGGAACTTTACACCCATCTCTCCTTTCCATGCTTGGATGATGTTTATTGGTCTTGAATGAGCCTTGTGTATACTGTCATAACTGCTATAGCTTCATATATGCGGCTCTCCAATTGTGTCAGGAAGATAATACCTTTGTTATCTACTCCTTTTGCTCTTACACTTCTTCCACCCCATCTTCCACAATGATCTCTGAGACCAAAGAAGGGTGTGTGTGATTTAAATGTCCCATTTAGAGCTAGGCATTCCATAGTCTTATTCTCTGCCCTGTGACCAGGCATGGGTCTCTGTGCTTATCACCATCTACTACAAGTAGACACTTCTCTGATGAGGGCTGAGTCATTAATCTCTGAGTATAATGAGAAATCACAAATAGACAAGAGTAGAAATATGACAGACTCACAGAGTGGCACTAGATCTTACCAAGTCAAACACGTTAAGCCCTGATTTGCCTTTTATACCTTTCCTCATCAGACTCATCAGCCCATGAGCATGCAAAGTCCCTGGCAGATCTTGGCCTCCTGGTTATCTGGCTGCTCCCAGTACAGAACTATCACGCCCACCTAAGCACCAGTCTCAGAGCCTGCCTTACTCAGAATCCACCCCATCTGATCTTTAATGAGCTCCTTTTCCTCCACCCAGCCTCTTGGGGATGAAGCCTTTTCCTTCCTGTGCCTTTTTAATCTAAAAACAAACAAAGCTGTTTCCCTTGCAGGCCCTTTGAAGCTGTTTCCATCTCTCAAATCTGCCTCAAGCTAGTCTTTGCTCATTTCACCTATTTACCCCCAACCTTGCTCTTTTTGTAGCTGAAGAGTGTAGGTTACTTTTGTTTCCATTTGACAGTGAACAATCATGCCAGTAGAGGCAAATTTACCAAATTCAATCGATTGGTTCTTGGAGTCTCCCTCATAAGGGATCTGGTATTTCCTCCTAAGAACAATGCTAGAATTAGAGGTTGCATTCCTAAGAAAGTTTAACTGCGATTAGTGAACTGAGCCTATTAAAGTGTGCTCCTTAGGACAGGCATGTGTATCTTGGAAAAGGATCTCTTGAACAAATGCATCTGTGTGGATATAACGGGTAACCTTAAACCCTGCCTTTGCAAGAACCTGCAGGTCTTCTCTTGTTTTGGGAAGGAGTGTTCCTGCAGGGAGTCATCTTGGGCAGAACAACCAATGATTTATAGAAATCCTGGGATATAGTGTGCCATTTTACCACACAAATCTGGAAGGTCAGAAGACACCATTCTCCAGTTCCTACAACAAAATGCAAACACACTCATCAACAGACAATTCTGATTTGCTCTTAGATCCACTTCCACCCTGCCACTTCCCCACGCTCACTGTGGACCTCCAGACATAGTCCCCTTGTGCTTCTTCAAGTGTTGATTCCAAAAAACTTCCCACATCCATGTGAGCTTCTAGTTTTCATAGAACTCAGCCTGCAACCAGAGTCAAATACCTCTACAGCTCTTGGAGGGGGGGAAGGAGGAGGAGGAGGAGATAGAAAAGAAGGAGGAGGAAGAAGGAGGAGGAGGAGGAGGAGGAGGAGGAGGAGGAGGAGTCTTCCTTGCCCTCTTACTTTTAGTTTTCCAGAAGAATAAGTTTCAGTTACTTTCATATATTCTACCCATATTCCTGGAGCAGGGATGTCTATATTGCTTGATTTATGTTATTCTGTTTTAGACACTGGCTATTGCCTTTTCTCTGTGAAGACTCAAGATAGTATTTGTATGAGTACATTTGTCATCCACCTGTCAACCCAACAGACCTAAAGTCACTTAGAAAACACATGATTATGCCCACACATAAGCTATAGAGCTCAGAAATGGAATCTATGCAATTGCCTTCTTCCTCTCATTATTTCTTTCCTCAGAGTTAATGTGTCTTGCTTCTCCATTTATTTAATATTTCATGTATTTATCATCATACTATATCCACATACTCTCCCTATAAATCTTTGGATAGAGTCAAGCAAATTAATTGTTCTGCCAAGTTCATTACCTTGAAATAGTTCCTTTTAGAGCCCTCTGGACAGGAATTGTTTAGAGGGATTGATCCCTTGGCCTACTTCCTGTTTGCAAGGACCCTCCCTTCCCATTAACTCAAGGACTTCCTGTATCTCTTTCTTGCATGAGATCTCTGCTTCCTATCTCCTTACTCTGGAGTCTTACACTTTTCAGTAGTTTCCTCTGGGAAAAAAAATGCACAGGAGATATTTTTTGTTTTCTGGAGGCCTTGACTGTTTGAAAAATAACATAGTTATCTTTGTACTTTGAGAGTGGCAGATGTTTACTTCCTTCTCCTTTAAGCACATGTCATGTCCTTTGGTAAAATCTCATGTCCCTTTTAATATCCTTAAGTCTCCATTATTGAAAGCAATCCCTTATTAGAGACTTAACTTCATGTGTTAAACATATCCTCAGAATTCACACACTTAGAGCCGTTATGCACCAGGATTAGTTAAGTTGAAGAGCTAGGCATTTTTTTAGAGCTGACTAATATGTTTATTTCATGATTAAGTTTAGATGTTTTATTTCATTGGCAGTTCTCAAAATAATATACTACATTATATAGATATTAGTGACAAACCTTAAATTCCTTCCTGACATTCAGAGGTTTTAACAAGTCTATCAAGAGCAAGTAGGTTAAAAAAATCAAAGCGTTGCATATTGTGTTTCTTTAGGTATTTAATGCCTATTATTCAACTAAGAATCTGTTGATAATTTAAAAGGAAAGTAATAAATAAATTCTTCAAAGTGGAGTAGACAGGAAAAATGGAAGAGGCATGAACTAGTGTAACAACTAGGAGCTAGCAGCAGCAGGAAGCATTTTCTAGGCTTGAACAGGCAGGCAATGGAGTAGAACGTCAGAGGGCAAGATGTAGATTGAGAATGGGAACAAGTACGAGAGAGAGAGAGAGAAAGATGTTAGTGAAAGCTGTCCAGCATGAATTATATGAGCAATTACCCTTGGTGAGTCAAAGCCACTCCAACCCAGGGCCCTGAGGAAGATCGTCAGTACATGAAACACCTGATCCAAGCTCCAAAGGGGTCAGTCTCTGCTGAACCCAACAGGAAGCACAGTTTGTTCTTTGTGATTTTAAGGCCTTCAAATGATTGGAGGAGGTCCACTCACAGGATGAAGAGTAATTTCTCTTTACTCAAAGTGTACTGACTCAAATGTTAACCATATATTTAAATAACTTCCCAGCAACATCTAAGCTGGTGTTCAACTTAAATCGCTATTGTATACAGTATACAGAATTTGTCCTCCTTGAATGGACAGTTGTCAGAGAATGGTAATAGGACTCCAGAGAAGTAAGATGAATAAATAACCAGTTGGGTTTTGGCATTACCCCCTTTTCTTTTATACACTAACAGTTGCATACAGCACATTACAGCATTTGATAACTTGCTTTATTTATGTTTTATGTCTTAGGAATAGTAGATGGCTCCGTCATTCTCTTTCCCTTTTTGTGTGGTTGCAATGGTTACTTAACAATGGATTATTTAATCTGTGCATTACTTATAGATGTCTAAGCTTCTCTCCAGTCATTGGTGATAACAAATGATTCTGTAGTGATCACGACTCAACAAGGAGAATTTACATCCATGCACAGATGGTGAGTTCCCCGAAGTGCAGTTGCTGAGGAACTGAGCGTGTATGATTTGTCAAATCATCCTCTTCTGGATCCCAGCATATGCATCGATACACAAGTGCATACATTCACACAGATAGATAGATAGATAGATAGATAGATAGATAGATAGATAGAAACTATACCAAAATTTGTAAGCTACAACAAATGCAATTCTGAGAGAAAATTTTATATCAATGGATTTTACTTATATTGAGAAATATACAAACTAATTTTACAAATCAATGAACCATTAAAAGAAAAACTAAACAGAAAAAAATAAGTAAAGATCAGAATAGAAGTGATTGGAATAGATAATGGAAAAAGCAACAGAAAAGATCAACAAAACTAAGAGATGAGTTTTGAAAATATAAACAAAGTGACAACTCTTTAGCTGGAGCAACTAAAACAGCACAACTAAAATTGGAAATGAAAGGAGAACTGTTACAACAGATACTATAGATGTGCTAAGCATTGTAAGAGGAAACTCTGCAGATGCCAAAATTTGGGCAACCTAGAAGAAATGGAGAAAGTCTTAAGAACACCCACCAGGACTAAATCCTGAAGGAAAAGGAAAATCCAAACAGACTGGTCATGAGCAGGGAGCCTTAATCAGTCACCTAGTATTTCCACAGAAAGGAAATCCCAGAACTACACAACTTTCCTGTTGATGTCTACCAAAAATGTTGAAAGGACCCATAGCAGTCCTCTCAGGCTCTTTCAAAAAAACAAAAGGGAATGTTCCCAAGCTTATTTAATTTCCGTGACACCAAAGCCAAAAGATACTCCAAGAAAAGAATGCTACAGACCAATATCCATGGTGAAAATAAACATCCAAGCAATCTGAATTCAACAACACATTAAAATGATCATATACTATGATCTAGTGGTAATAGTCTCTGGGACATAGGAGTGTTCATGCTCACATTAATAAAATACCACATTTATAGAACAGAGGATAAAAATATGATCATTGCAAAAGATGTAAGAAAGGCATTCAACAAAACTCAACACTGTTAGCATACAGGCACACCTGGCCCCACCCCTTGGGGACCTGGCAGAGTGCCCACCCCTGCACACATAGCAGGCAGGACCCTAGCTCTGTATGCAGGTCCAATGGTCCCTTTGAGAGAAGTGACCCTCAGATTCTCTCCATGTCTTCTTGCTGTGGTATCATCATAGCTCATTGTGAGACTTCCCTGAACCTCCTATATCTGTAGTCCCCTTTGCTCCACACCCCCATGCAACCCATACCTCATTAGTCCCTACCAGTTCTATCT
This sequence comes from Cricetulus griseus, assembly GCF_003668045.3. Lineage (NCBI taxonomy): Eukaryota > Metazoa > Chordata > Mammalia > Rodentia > Cricetidae > Cricetulus > Cricetulus griseus. The sequence goes on along the minus strand of NC_048595.1, from coordinate 340,625,235 downwards.
CTCTAAGACACCTTCTTTGTCCTATAGTTCATGTTAATGCTCACATTGTACTCACAACTATCAGGTCTTGAGCTATTCTAGTTCAACTCATTCTTGGCTCCATGAACTTCATTGAGAGTGCTAGTACTATCCCAATATCCATCTTAACTTTCTTCAAAAATTTTAAACTTACATTCTTCACTTTATTTTGTGTATAGGAGGGTATGCCATGGTACACATGTGGAGGTCAGTGGATGACTTGTGAGAGTCAGTTTTCTCTTTGCACCATATAGATTCCAGAGACTGGACTCAGGTGATCTAGTTTGGTGGCAAACACCTTTACTAGCTGAGTCAGCTCACTGTCACACATCTTTCCTTTCAATTTTTAGGGGAAAAAACTTTATATGCCACCCACCAACAAACGAAAATATCACAGGTGCCTTAGGGTTTCTATTACACCACAGCCACAAAGCAATTTGGGGAGGAAAGGGTTTAGTTGGCTTACCCTTCTATATTGCTGTTCATCACTGAAGAAAGTCAGGACAAGAATTCACTCAGGGCAGGATCCTGGAGGCAGGATACAGAGGCCATGGAGGAGTACTGCTTACTGGCTTGCTTCCACTGGCTTGCTCAACCTGCTTTCTTTTCTTTTCTTCTTCTTCTTCCTTTTTTTTCAAGACAGGCTCCTCTGTAGCTTTGAAACCTGTCCTGGAACTTGCTCTGTAGACCAGGCTGGCCTCAAACACACAGAGATCCACCTGCCTCTGCCTCCCAAGTGCTGGTATTAAAGGTGTGCACCACTGGCAGAACCCGGGACCATCAGCCCAAGGATGGCACCACAAAAAAATGGACTCGACCCTCCCCCATTGATCACTAATTGAGAAAATGCCTTCCAGTTGGATTTCATGGAGGCATTTCCTCAACTAGGGCTTCTTCCTCTCTGATGTCTCTAGCTTGTGTCAAGTTCATGACTTCTATACTGGTTCATTTCTCTATGGCTGTAACAAAACACCCAAGGTATAAAGAAATGAAATTTAGTTACCTTACTATTTAAAGGCTTAAAGTTGAAAATCCAGAAGCCTCGCCTACTAAACTTCTCATGACATACTAACTAGCTCTATCAAAAGATGGCCTATGACATCACAGGGGGTGATCTGGCTCTATCACTAGGAAGCAAATGGCATAGCATGGGGCAATCTAGCTCTATCACAACATGGCCTGTAACATCACAGGGAGTTGACACAGCTCCATCACAACGCGGCCTATGACATCACAAAGGGGCAATTAAATGGCAGGAGAGGACATGGATTTGGGGACCATTTGCACTTTTTATAATAATCTACTCTTTTGAGAAGTATCTTGAGTATACATTAAATCCTTCTAGAGGAGGCACCCTGTGGTTGTATCCTGTAATAGGACCTACCTAATAGGTTCCAACACTTCCCCATATTACTTCACTGGGCATCAAATTCCCATAACAAAAAATAAAAAATCCTGATGGGCTAATGCAAAACACATCTCTATAGAGCAGTTTCTTATGAAAGTGTGGTTGGGGCTGAACCAAGGCTCTCACTCCATCCCCTTTCTTCTACTAGAGATGAATGAAGCCAGCTGTAGAGATCTTGGGGAACATATGTTGAGCATGTTGGAACTGTCCCATCTCTCTGATCCATGATATTAAAAGAAAATAAAAATGGATGCCTCTGGAGATTATCATATTAGAAAAATTAAGTGGGACTCAGAACAACTATCACACATTTTCTACTATTTGTGGATCCTAGCTTTTACATAAAACATAAAATCATGTGTGTGTACATTACATAAAAATAAAATCAAAAGAGAAGAGGAGAATGAAGTGGGCTAGCCAGAGTGAGGAGATGAAAAAGGGAGAGGATGAGCATATTAAACAGAACATGGTCAAAGTATAGTATATACTTTCATGAAAATACTTTTATGTGAACTAACATATGCACAATGCATATACTCCAATTAATTCAGATTTTATGTAAGCCTTAGTATCTTGGTTTAGGCTTGAAGGGGATCCAGATATGCCACTTTGACATTGGTTTTCTGTTTTTTATTCCCTTGTGTTATTGGAGATAGAGGATCTTGCACATGCTAAATAAAGTGATTATTTTGAGCTGAAGCCAATAGTAAATCAATCAACAGATGCAGGAAAAGGTCTATGCCCTCCCTTTCTCTGCCTAAAAGTGAGGCATAGATGTGTAAAGTTATTTTTCTAAAGGGCCCGATACAGCAGATACACAAAGTTGGCACAGACAAATCTTATAAAAATAGCCCTCATCTTCCAGCCACTCCCACCATGTACTTCCTGGTCTTTTCTTCAAGACCTGACCGTATGAAGTGATATAACAATGCCTGGTCCTAACCAGTTCTTTGAGTTTTGCTTCTTTTCTAACACCATCTCTATCTAAAAATTGCATGATTTTTCTCCCGTTGGTCTCTCCTTCTGTTAGTTTAACTCATAGTCTTCCATATACTGAACCTGAGGATATAATGGAAAAGCTTACTCTCCTCAACAGATGAAATCTTAAATAATACAATGGACCCAAGACACACTGATGCCCTTGACTGCTGCCACACAGCTCTGGGTGGCTTCACTGTAACCATGGTGTCCTAGTATATCCTCCACAATTTGTTCTCTTCCTGTTACTAGTATCCTCTGACTCGAATCCTATCTAAAAACATTTATTATTGGTGTCCCTTGACATTTGGAGACTCTGGACCAAGACTACACAGTGCCTGGGAGTGTTCCTGGGATCTTTGTCCCCTTAGAAAAAGTATGCCTATTGTCTTAGTTAGGGACTCTATTGCTGTGAAGAGAGAGACACCATGACTACTGCAACTCTTATAAAGGAAAACATTTAATTGGGTGGCTTACAGTTCAGAGGTTTAGTCCATTATTATCATGGTAGAACACAATGGCAGGCAGGCAGACATGGTGCTGGAGAAGAAGCTGAACATGGAGAAGGAGCTATACCCCAATCCACAGGCAACAGGAAGTGAATTGTCTCGTTGGGTGTAGCTTGAACATAGGAGACCTCAAAGCCCACCCCCACAGAGACAGACATCCTCCAAAAAGGTCACACCTCCTAATAGTGCCACTCCCTTTGCCGATCATTTTCTTTCAAACCACCACACCTGTTCTCCATGATCTGCCATTAGAGTCAGTGAGTTTATAACAGATCCAAGTTCTGCTGTTTCTCCACTACAAGGTGGCAATAATTGCACTTGTCCCTGTACATCACTATAACAATAAGTTTAAGTGGAATACTTATACTATTCGGATGTTATATCTTAATTACCATAATATCACAATTTTAGGACAAAATACAACCATGAGAACCAAGCTTTGGCACTCTCCTGGGATCTTGGGATAGTCTTCGTCATTAGTTTCACAGTGAATCCAGGTGTGCCTACCTCACAGAACTGTTAGGGGATGACACACCACACACACAAGGTCCCTAGCACTTAAGGTACCAAAAGAGTTACTTTTCTTGTTGTTGTGATAAAATATCCAATGTAAAACTTAGTAGACACAACCATCCTGGAGGGAAAGTCCTGCAGCAGGATCTTGAGGTCATTAGTCTCATTGAATCCACAGTTAAAAAACAGAAAGAGATGAATGTTTTTGCTCAGCTTTCTTTCTCCTTCCTATACAGTCTCGGATTCCATCTGAGAGACTGGTGCCACTCGCAGTGAGTAGGTCTTCTAACATCAACTGACTTAACCAAGATAACCCTAAGGCAGGCCCAGAGACTCATCTTTCAGATCTCAAACTGACAATTGGAACCGACCATCACAAGCACCTTTGTGCCTATTACACCAAGACCATATTTCTCGAACAGCCCAGGCTCGTGACAAGGCCAGAGGAGCAAGGGCTAGACCTCTGCCTGCATCCATCCTCCTTGCTAAGTGCTTGATAAGCTGCAAGAACTCAAAGTCACTGAGTTGCCCTATGGTTGAATGCACTCTGCCAAGGCTCCCAGTTAGTACATAGTGTGTCTCTGCAAATGCACACATAAGAAAACGGGATTTCTGGACCGTGAAGCCTCTATCTTCATGCTGAGCCCTGAACCCAGTATCTGATCATGTGAATGAAGGTTCCTTGGAATTGAGTGGTCCAGCATTTGTCACTGGCAAATGGAATAGTCACCACCAGCTTACAGTAAGCACTTCACAGATGTAGAGGCTGCTATGGGGATTTCAGTTCTCTCTTATCTGTGTGATTCTCGATGTTTGCTCAATCTTTTATTACTCAAGGTCATTTAAAAGTTAATGTTGAGTTTGTCCTCTGTTTTTCATAGGGGAAAGGACCCACATAATATGCCATCTGTGAGGAATTTGCCTGAATTCTCGACTATCTGCATCCATGCACTATGATAAAGACTGATCTCCCAGGTTTGTCTTCACCAAGAACACCATGAGGTCAGTCAGGCTGAATGCCATGATATTTCCCCCAGTAGTTTTCCAACCACTAACCCCACTCTTTATCTTAACCATGGAGTCCCATTTCTCCATACTGTATTAGGAGTTGAGTCTGCCCTCTTCTGAGAGGCACAAACCCATTGCCCAGCTCCTTATTCCTGTCTTGATGGTTCTAAACTATTGTGTTGACTCTTCAGCAAATGTCAATGAGTGTGTACTTCTTTCACAGCTCATCAAAATGAAATTGAAGTATACCACCTGAGGAATGCTTTTTATGGGTCAAGTCAAGCGGAGGTTGTCGCTGGGAGTAGGGGCTTACCATAGATGGCTAAGTACCTTTGCTCTCTACAATCAAGCTTAAAGCAAATTCCTTCAGTAGCCCGCTTTCTAAAAAGCAGCCTCTAGAGGGCTCTTTCCTCCTTTCCTCTTCCATTCCCTGCTCTCCTTATGATGAGATGAGTTTCTCTTCATTGCTTTGGGTGTCCCCAGGCTGACTGTCAAGTGCACAGGTGGTGGACAGCAGGGGCTTCTCTACCCTGCCCACAGTGTCTTTGCTGAGTGAGTTGCCTTGGGAGCAAGGGAGCTTGAGGGATGCAAAATTTCTCTATTTAAATAAGTACACATTAAAAATGTAAGTTGACTAAAGACTAATTTATATCCCTACTTGTTGCATTTGAGAATTAGCTGCCAACACAGGATCTCATCAACATCAAACACGATCACTTCTATAAATTGTTCCAATACCGTAGATTATAAAGACATTGTTAGCAAGTTTTCTTGATTTTAATCAGGTGAGTCTATTTTGCTTGCTGAGAATTGGTCACAATTCTATGCCTTGCACAGAAATTTTGAATAAAGTCTTTCAATCAGCAGTCTCTGTTTACAAAAACAAAACAACAACAACAAAACAAAACAAAACAAAACAAAACGTGGTTTCTGGAAAGCACCTCCATTCTGAACTTTCCACCCTCTTGGCCTGATCCTCGGTTCTCTTGCAATCAGACTGTGGCTGTCTGCTTGCTGAAACAGTACTTCTACGCTGTATGTTCCCTGCATGGAGGTTAGCTCTTGTCTGCTTCCAGTTAGAGCCTCCTTAAGGCCAGGCCTGATTGCTCACTTGTTTTTCAGAAAAAAAAAAATGTACACAATTCAGAGACAGCCTTGCCCTGCTTAGGCTTTGGCTTCAACTTCTGGAGGAATGCGTCTAACCTGTGAGTCTTAGCGCAGCGAGTACAAAATAGCTCAGAAAAGAATTCTGAAAGAGGACTGAAACTGAGTGCTGCCCTCTGCTGACAGAACACTTCCATCGTGCCTAGAAGTTCCTTATCTAGCTAAATACCTACTTAAAGGAATTTGACATCAGCTCCACTTCCAGGATCACTGGGGATTTATCCTTTACTTAGAAAAACCAAACAAGACAAAGCAAAATGAAACAGAAAATCCACAAAAGTATCAAGTTTGTTTTTCACTAGCCAACTATCCCCATGCATGGGGCCTGGTCTGCAGTGTGGTTGACAAAAAAAAAAAAAAAAAAAAAAAAAAAAAAAAAAAAAAAAAAAAAAGGAAAACAAAATAAGCAAAAATTGGAAGTCAGCAAGACACTTCAGGAGACAAGAACAGGTGACAAAAAGCTTAGCAACCCCCACAGTGAAACATCCACAACTTGCACTCTTGCCCCTACACTCAGTGTGACATACCACACACACACACACACACACACACACACACACACACACACTAAATGTAAGAAACGAAATATGATTATTTGTGAAAATTTAGCAATTTCTTGGAGAGTATAAAATACAAAAAGTAACATATAGCCTCATCATCTAAAGGAGCATAAATTATATTCTCTCCTAGTTCTTATTAATAGAATGAATATGCAGGTAAAATACTATTATTCTTTCCCAAAATTAGAGTGGCGGGAGTCTATTCCTTGCTCTTTTCAATTATCATTGACATTTTCCTGTCATTAAATGCATTTCAGAAACATAATTTTATGAATAAATTATATTGTACTACTAAAAATGTATCACTAATTTTAGCAAAGCTCCATCTTTGCCTAAACAGTGTGTTCACTCACTCTGTTCACCTTTATTCTTTGAGGTACACAGAATGTTTCCATTTCCCAGACCCCTTTGCATCTCAGTTGAAGCATTATGTCTGTGAGCCAGCCAATGAAATATGAATGACAATGACTGGTTCAAGCTTTCAGATGACTCTTGCCAGCCTCCAATCTTCTCACCTACTGCTCCCGACACTGAAGGCCACCTGTTCTAGATGGTATGGCTACAAATATAGAAGCAACTAGCTCCTTCAGCCACCACCTGCCAGAGTGGTATTGGACTTCAACCTGAGGAAGAGACAGATGTCTGTGTGCTGCTGACCTAGCCCAGTAATGTGAATGAATGTACTTCATAGAAATCTTGCAAGTTGCTTCCAACCTTTCCTTGTCATAAATGAATAGTACTGCATTGTCTATTTCCAATTATGTTTCTAAGAGAAATAAGAAGTAACTGGGTTATATTTTCCAATTTTGAGTAAAAGTTAACAGTTTCTTTCCATTTTCATAAACTTTTGTCATTTTCTACAGAAATACATTCTTAAACAAAAATGAAACAGTTGTAGAAGTGGATCTAAACAAGAAAATATGTCTACTGAGTAGCCTCTGAAGGTTCAGGCAATGGGTCCCTTATGGATGCAGTGTTCTAGGAACTGGGGGCCAAAATCTCAGACTGCTACCGCACAGCCCACATGTGACCTTAGACTTTCTGGCAGCCAAGGTCTCCCTGTGTTATATGGAACCCACCTGTTAGTAAACTTAGTCTACACATGTAGCATATAGTACCATAAGCCAGACTTGAGCTTTGACAATCATAAAATTTGCTTTTGTTTGGTTTAATTTGTTTTAGGGACATGTTCTCACCATATAGCTCATGCTGTCCTCAAACTAACAATTCTCCCTCTTCAGCCAACTGAGAATCTAGGACCAGAGTAATATTTTTTGTAACAGGGTCTCTTCTATAATGTCTCAGGCTGGCCTCAAATTCATTACATAGTGGAGGATGACCTCAAACATCAGATCCTCCTGCCTCAGACTCCTGAGTGTTGAGTTCTGAGATTGCAAGCATGTGGCACACATATGGTTTATGTCATGTTGGGAATCCAATAGAGGGCTGTGTGCATGCCAGGACCAAGCCACATCTCCAGGCTTGGATTGTAATTTTAAAATTACTTTCATGTGAATCAAAATTCAGTAGATAGAAAGGGTAGGATTGGAACTGCCCCTGACCTTTAGCCATTCACAATCCTCTCAAAATAAAACTAATTTCCTTCACTCACTTAGCGACATTTCATTCTCTTTTATGCTGTTTCTCTTTTCCAAAAACACTAGCATGTTTATGACATGGCAAGCTTGTATTCATTTCCTATAGAATTTAGTGTCATATCTCCAGGTGGCATTCAGAATCTGTCAGTATGGCTGGCATCAAGCCTTTTAAAAGAACTACAACACTTCAGTAATTAAGACAGAATGAATACCAAGAACTCATACAAAGTTCAGAACATGTAACTAAAGTGTGTGTTTAAATGTATCACATTCTTAAAAATCTCCCAAATGGATTCAGCTTCATGAATATGAGCATTAATTGAGGGGGGAGGGTGGGATGCTGTTGCTACTTTCTTGTACTGATGAGTACTTTCATATACTGTAACCTGTGGACACATCAGAAATTTTAAGACCATTCCTAGACATTGTATAACAGGGAGATGTTCAAAAGGATTGTAAATAATCTCAAAATAGTGAATGAATAGCTAGCAATGTCTTTGGCCTTCTGATGGAATGTTCACGATTGTCTTCACTTTAAAATATCAAACTTAAGTCTAATGCTCAGGAGTCTACCAGGAAATATCTGATATGAAGTGGGCTAATTAAGGTTCCTGCCAGGTTATATTTTAAAAGGAGCTTCAAACGAGCCACCACACTGCCATAGAAACGCCAAACATGAAAATGCAAAGGAGGAGTAGAACGGAAACAATGGGCCCACCTCTGCCATCTCCCTCCATCATAAGCTAACTGGCACTCAAGTGACCGAAGTAGGGCAGCCACAGTTAAAGCAAGCATTGCCCTAATCCTTTGTAAGGTATGGGACACATGTGATGATCCCTGGGTCAATCAAGTGACACAGTCCGTGGGATAGTCATCTTCTGCTTCTGTGAAGGAGCTGGCATATTTTGTTTTAACTTAACTTAGTTCATACTATGCCACCGGAGGAAATTTTTAGATAAACAGTAATGGAACAATACCTTTATGGAGTGAAGTGTCTACATTATATACACAGAACTGACTGCAGACAGGAGCCTTGTGGACCAGAAGGGAAATAAAACCCAGTGCAATTTCCCAGACAACCTACAGTCCAGCTTGTCCCTACCAGTGGGCACAACCCTGATGCTAGCACCCCAGCTCATTCTGTCTTCTGTCAGGCCCCTGGAAGCTGGAATCTGCAGACCTGAAAGAGATGGCTGCTCTCAAAAGAAATACTGAGAAAATTATTCTTAAGATTAAAAAATAAATTATTTGAGGCATTTTCATGTAACACACCAAGTCCCGGGAACCTTCTGAAAGGAAAATTAAATAACTAAAGTTATTTGCGGCATCGGTAGAAAGGCCTGTGTACATAAAACATTGGCTTTTAGAAAGGCTGAAGTATGCGCACTCAAAACAGAGTGATAGTTTTTACCAAGGGTCAGATGCCCACCTCCCTACATGCTGACATGAAAGGAGTTCATAAAGAATTTCAGAACTGGCTCCCTTACTCGAATTTTAAAAGATGGAGGATGTCAGGAGAGGTAGAATTGTGTCTGGTGGAACTCAGTGAGGACCTAAGTTCACTCTCTAGAACCCACATTAAAAATCAACAACAAATAAAACAGCTTTTTTTCTTACAAATGAAAAGAAGATTTTAAAAAATGTGTTTTTACTCATAGTAAAATTAAAAACGCAGCTATCCCCTGGAGACTAATGTTACAGCAAAAAGTTGAGAGCTGAACTACATCAAAATAAAATGTCACTGGAGGTTAATAAACAACCAGAGCCTGAGGGACTTGGAATTCATAGAGCAATGCTTACACTGCACAGACCACTTTGACACCGGCAATATCACACCCTTTCCATTGCAGGAGGGAAAACAGTTCAACGCTCCCATGCCCCTCTGCTAATGAAACTGATGATCATAGGATGTCAGCCACTCCTTGCTGATGACTTCAGTCATTTCAGTGGCTGTGGTTGTTCATTCCTTATGCAGCAGACAGCTCACTTTAATGTTGCCACTAAAATGTGTCAAGAAGACAAGAGGGCTTGGCCCTTGGCTAGTTATTTTTAGTTGGCTTTCTATAAAGGATGTCTAAATAGACTCCATAGCTAGGAATTAAATTCACATCCACATGAAATGGAGTAAAGTGCAGCTGAAGAAGCTGGATTCTGATGGTGACATAGGATGACAGTGGCAGCATCAGAATAGAAGACTTCAGCAGTCAGTTGCCACAGCAGGGCAATCAAGCAATATTACCCTTCTCTCGGACCTTTTGGTATCTGAGCCCCTGGGAGAGGTTTGGTCTCAGTCAAACCTTCCTAGAAATGTCCTCACAGCTATCTGTGTAGAGACCTACACAGAAGCATGTTTCTAGTTGGATCCAGACCTAAGTGAAATAGCAAACAATATTAGCCATCACGGGGACCCTTGCAGCAAATGGAACATATAGCGTTCACACATGAAAACATTGATATTCTTCACAATCACCATTTCATCATGATATTTATTAAATGGAGCATTATTTGGGACATCTGCAGCAGCTTCTACATAGCCCTTGGTGAGGAATGACTGTCTTGGGTCTCCCTGGAGCAGCTGTGTGCTGTCAGTCCTTGTCCAGAAAGCACAGGATAGATGATGGTGCTCCTAGGCTCAGAAGATTGCTATAGGCTTTCCTCTCCATCCTTCCAGAAACCAAGTGCTCTTGATAGCCTATAACTAGCAATCTCCATCATCAGCTTGGCTCAGGCACCAACGCCCTGCAGGTGAACCTGGTGCCCAGCAATTTCTCTGCCAGTAAGGACCCAGTACTGAAACTTTGTGGAGTGGGAACCCTCAAGCTGCTTCAAAGGCTGCAGCTTCATTTCACAGGTGTGGGTGGGCAATCACCTGCAGCTCCAGTCACCCGAGGCAGGTAGTCCATCTACTCTGGACACCTCTGCACTTTGAACTTTCCCCTCCATAGTCCTTAATCCAAACAGGTAAGAGAAGCTTAAATAAGACAATTTTAGGCTGTTAGCACAACTCGCTGGATTAAGCACCAGTTCTCTTAAAGTTGTCTATCTTGAAGAGAAATCTTGAATGTCCTCTTTGGAGAAACTAAGATGACTTCCACAGACAGTAACAGAATTCCCAAGAAATTCCTCAAATGAAAAGTTACTGTCTCTGGGGGCTGGAGTAATGGCTACAAAACTTAGAGTGTTACTGCTCCTGTAGAAGACCTGACTTGGTTCCTGGCCTCCACTTTTGTGGTGTCACAAATGGCTGTTACTCTAGCTCCAGGGGATCCAGTGTCCTCTTCTGGCCCTCACAGATACCAGTACCCATGTGGACATAGACACACATGTTATAAATAAAAAGCTGTTCAAATCTTTAAAGTATAGTTGTTGACTTGTTTTGTTTTTGTTTTTCGAGACAGGGTTTCTCCTCGTAACAGCCTTGGCTGTCCTGGGACTGGCTCTGTAGACCAGGCTGGCCTTGAACTCACAGAGATCCACCTGCCTCTGCCTCCTGAGTGCTGGGATTCAAGGTGTGTGCTGCCACCACCTGGCCTAATTGTTGGCTTTTGAAAACAGTAAAAACCAAAATGTTGTTTGTGAAGAAAGTTTATTAACCCCAGCCACCAAAACCTGAACTATTCAGCCAGGCCTGGGTTTGCCTCCCCAGTAAACTCTACTTCCCTGAATTTGACTCTTCCTCTGGGCTTGGAATGGCTGCCCCTCTGGCTATGAGTTGAAGAGAATTCTGCTGGTCTTCTGTGGCTCTCAACAGCCCATTTAACACCAACTTCTGCTGAGCTGAGAAGTACCATCTGCCTTCAGGCTTGGGGACCATAGCAGTGCCTGTGCTGGGATTCTGTGCTCCACCCACAGCCCAGAAACTCTTTTTTGATTAACTATTATACAAAATGCTATTCTGATAAGCACTTGTGTGCATGTGAAAGCCATGATTTGGTAAGCATGAATGCAGTAAGCCTAAATCTCCAGTTGACTAAACAACGTTGTATTTTTGTTCTGAGAACAAGAAAAGTATCCAGAAGAAAAATCTTGTGTATTGGAAACACTTACATCTTCATCTTTAAGGTCATGCTCCAATAATTTCTAGGAAGACATGTTCTTACTGTTAACAGGGAATTAGTGTTCCAGTTTGTGGACTCATAATCTCGTAAATCAAAGAATTTAAAAACAGACTCAGAAGGAAGCCAGAGGACCATTTTATCAGCATTTGAGAGAGAGAAACCACAGGTCAAGCAAGCTATAAATCTTTGCAACTGCTGGAAGGGATGTGGATAAGAAAAGAAAAAGTCCCATGGACATCAGCCAGCCAAGGTGTACCAATGAAGTGAGACTAAGCTCCTCCTCTTCTATTAAGACTAGATGAGGCAATCCAGTAGGAGGGATGGGTCCCAAAGCTGACAGCAGAGTCAGAGACAGCCTCTGCTCTCACTGTTAGAAGTCTCGTAAGAAGACCATGTTACACAACTGTAACATGTATGCAGAGGGCCTACGATAGTCAGTCCCATGCAGGCTCCCTGGATGTCAGTTTAGTCTCTGTGAGCCCCAGTTAGTTGGTTTGGTAGGTTTTCTTGTGGTGTCCTTGACCTCTCTGGCTTCTGCTAGCCATGGGAGGCCTGCCTGTATCTGAAGAAAAACAGTGGAGGAGGAGTGGATGGGAGTTGAGGAGAAGTTGGCAGGAATTGGGAGGATAAAAGGGAAAGGAAACTTTGGTTGGGATGTAAAAACAAAAAATAAATGTCAAGAGGAAGAAGAAGAAGAAGAAGAAGAAGAAGAAGAAGAAGAAGAAGAAGAAGAAGAAGAAGAAGAAGAAGAAGAAGAAGAAGAAGAAGAAGAATGTTTTCAATTAGGATCCAAGAATAATAGGCAGGTTCCGAAATGGAGGTCAGCAAGCGGCTAGAGGAAGTAGGTGAGTGGACTTTGGAGAAAGAGAGAGAGTCTGGAGTGTGGGGGTAAGCATGCTGAGGGTTTTGTCTTGTGACCAAGAAGAGGGAGAGAGGGAGGAAAGGAAGACTTGCCAGAGTTGAGTTAGAATGTGGAGCAGGCAATCTTAATGAAGATTTGTAAGCAGCTGCCTTAAGGGGGAGTTAAAGGTGGTGAAAGTAGACTATCTAATTAAGGGAATAACTATTCCTCTCATTTCTTCAGCATGCCTTTAGGTGAATGGGCTTCCCTGAGGGGTGGTCTTATGGTCAAGTGATTAACAGCCCCAGTTGGATTAACTCTTAAGAGGGGATAAAACTTTCTTAAGAGAGTTCAGATTGTCCTTTCTCTACCCAGGGCCAGAGGCAGAATACAGAGGTTTTTTTTTTTGGGGGGGGGGAGTTGTTGTTGGCTTTGTTTTGTTTTGTTTTGTTTTGTTGAGACAGAGTTTCTCTGTCTTTCTTTTGGAGGTTGTCCTGGAACTCTCACTGTAGACCAGGCTGGCCTCAAACTCATAGAGATCTACCTGCCACTGCCTCCCGAGTGCTGGGATTAAAGGCATTAGCCACCATCACCGGCTCAGAGATTGTTCTTTTGATCAAGAAGTAGCTTTCCCTTAAGGAGCCCCAACAAAGCCCTGATGTCTCCACTTTTTCATTTGACATCTTAAATCTCAAGGATGGGCAAAGCTGATTATAAGGGAAAGGTCCATCCTCCATGCCCCCACCCCTAGCTTCCTACTGTCTGCTTATATAACCAAAATTATGATTACATTGTTTTGAAAGAGCTAAGAAAATGGATGGCATGACATTCCTCTTTCCTGGGTGTGCCTTTTTAGCCTGTTCCACACTAAATTCTAACACTCCTCCCCAATAGGTTTCCCGCACACTTCCCCTGAGAGTGTGCAAATTTAAAAAGTTAAAAGCATCATCACACAGCAATATTCTGCAATGGACAAGAGTGCTGTTGTGTTCACATCAGATAAAAGAGGCTGATAAGCTGCAGTAGAGAGGCGAGTAAGTTCAAAAAGTTTGCATTGCAGCCTAATTAACTTAGTCATAAATGGAATCACAAAGATCAGGTGTAGCTCATTACTTCCTCAAACACTATTTAGCACTCACACAGAGTTCAATGGGGGAAAATCATAACATGCTTAAATCTCCTCTTTATTGTTTAAACTACTTTCCTTATAGCACAGTGCTATTAATGTTTATCCATCTTCATTGCAATGGGTTGTTTAACCCTTATACATTGAACCTTATGTGACTTCAGCAGATTTTGATGTGGTTTGCTCTGATCCACTTCCATGTTTAAGTACAAGATAAATATATTCCAGGGTTTGGAAAAGGAAGAGAAAGCTGGGATATTATTTCCTGCTATTGTTTGGATATTAAATGTTCCCTCAAAACCCATACATTAAAGGCTTGATTCCCACAGTAACAGGGGCGTTGGAACCTGTAATAGTTAGTACTTCATAGAAAGCCTTTAGTTCCTTGGCAACATGACCTTGAAGGGGACAGTGGACTCCCTTCCCTCAATCTCTTCCTAGAACGGAGAGGGTTTGCTTAGTCACATTCCCACCAGGACATGTGGCTTTGACAAGGGCCTATTATCAATTAAGCCCACTGTTACTAGACTAAAATATCCAAATTATTTCTCTTTATAAGTTGACTATCTCAGACTTTTGTGACAGTAATAGGAAACTAATTCGAAAAACTTAGAGGAAAGAGCTAGAAATTCCTGCTGATAGATGCTTAACAGATCAAATTACAGATGTAAGGAGATGTAGTCACAGTTGAACAGCTCTGTTAAACTGACCATTCTATAATGGGGGTGCAGGAGAGTGGGCCCCAGAGGTGTGAACATGGCAGAGCGGGAGAGCTGATCCAGTCCCTTGCCTGGCCAGAGGGAGAGCCAGCTCTGGTAACCTGAGTGCAGGAAAGTTGACAGGCTGACCAACCTCAACTACCACCCAGGCCCAAATCCAGGGCTTTCAGTTGGCCCACCCCAACATCTTCCCCATCTGGGTGCTGCTAGAGCACTTGAAGAAGCTGACCCTTCAGATTCATAGCTGCAGGATATCTAAGAGTCTCTATGTGGGTCGAAGAGACCTAACGCAGTTGGCAAGTCTTGGCAACAAGCATCTTTACCCACTGAGCCATTTTACCTACCTCCTTCATTTTCTTTAAAAACTTATCATGGTGAGTTTATCATGTCTATAGAAGTAACACACTTTATAACTGTAGTATAAAGGATACAGGGCATAGATAAATGTATTTATCATGTGAAACAGTACAGCACTTTGTAAAGCAGTGAAAATGAAGACTATATGTTATAATCTGCAGAGAAACTCTAAAGCATGATGTAACAAGGCATATTGAAAAAGTAAAAAGGGACTTCTAAAAGAAAAAATTAATAAAATCTAAGAGAAAAAGGAAGAATAAAAAAGCAAAATTAGAACAAAACAAACGAAAATATAATTAAAAGAAACACACAATGAATAGTGAGCAAAATATAAGTGTATATACAATGGACTTAACTATAAGAGTAATAAAATGTTTATCAAGTTAAATTTCAGGAATTAATAGATGTTTATAAAAGCCACAACTACATGCTGTCTATAAAGAGAGACAGGTTTAAAAATTCGATTGCAGACCTGTGTTTGTCAGCTTTCTGTTGCTGGTACAAAATACCTGAGATCAACAACTCACAGTGGAGAAACATTCATTTTGTTTCGAGATTGGAGAGAGATCAGTCATGACTTGGCCTGTTAACTTCAGGGCTCTGATGGCACAGTACATCATGTTTCTGTGGCAACACATGGTGGAGAAGATGTATGTTCATCTCATAGTGACTGGAAAGTTGAGAGAGAGAGGAATGGACCAGGGTCCTAATAGTCCCTCCAAGGTTGTACACCAGTGACTTCATTTCCTTCAATTGATCCCAACTTTTAAAGCTCCCACTATCTTCCAGTAGCACCACTGGCTGGTAAAGAGTCTTCAACACATGGTCTTTGGGGAATATTTAAGTTCAAAACCATAGCAAGGCAATTTTTGATCAATTATAAATAACTTTCAAAATCCCCCCCCCCCAGTTCCCATCTAATTCTCTTGAAAGAACTTCTCACCTTGTACCAGCGATCTGCCTTCTAACATCCACAACTGAACCCAAATTTATTAAGTCCCACAATCAAAGGCCTAGAGCATAGAAGCAGCTGTCAAAACAAACATATAGTTAACATTTTTTCTAAAGATCACGGGAGAAGAAAGGAAATATGTCAAAAAGTTCTCCATTCGATCTTATTTCCAGTGATTTCTTAAACAAGATATGAGCATTATTACAACAAGAATGATTTGAGAATTAAAAAATGATGCTCTCCCTCATGTAAATTCACCTCTGCTCTGTTCTGCCCTTGGACTTGGTCCTCTGACTGCGTCTTGGTTTCTGTAGGGAAATTTTAGAAGAAAGACTAATAGAGTTCATGTGGTCTTCTCCCATCCAAAACCTTCCCTTTTCATGTTGAACTCTTCTTTTAGATATTTAGAAGGGTTATATGTCTATACCTAAAGTTTATGTCATGTATTAAGATTTTAAAAATTGGAGAAAGCCCAATTATTTTTTCACTATAGAGAGATAGATTGAGAATATCATAATTTAAATTCTATTACAAAAAAGTCAAGATCACTACTGGTCATAATTATAGAAGTATGTTTCACTGAAGGCCTAAAGACAATCTATGAGATGTCAAATATAAAAACAAAAAAATTCTTACAGATTAAGGTAATTATAAACCATTATCCATTGCTGAGTTATAAAGATACTTTCTTTAGAACACTCTCAGTTCCTTCAAATTTACCAGTTTGGTGACATATCACCCTATGAGAAATTATAGGTATTTACAACAGTTGAAAAATCATAGCTGTATTTTACAATGAATTTTTACATGAATTTTCACATATGTCCATCTTTATATTATAGTGCATGTGTCTATGTTATGACTTGACAATAAATAGTAGATCTGCTTTTCCTCTGGAGAAGTTGAACACAGTAGCAGTCCATTCCATGCATGTACCTCCTCAGATGACTCCAGTGGAGACTCTAATGGAGACAATGACAGACAATAGGTAAGGACCATTGTAGGGATATGGGCTCCAAAAGACATTAAATTAAGTCTAGACTATTACTTTAATAATGATTGAAGGTTGGGACATTGTAAAAGAACCACGAGAGAAATAATGCAGAGTTTGAATTTGAGCATACTGACTTTGATGTAGAAACCAACTGGTCTGGAGTACAAATGAAGTAATCTCAATGGAAAAGAATATTATAGGGTCATCTGTATGCAAGTGATCACTGATGTCACACATGAATGTGATAATTTATGAAACTTTGAAGGAAGAGGCAAAGGTCAATGGTGGGAGGGGATCAAGTTCTTAGAGGCAAGTGAGAATAAGAAGCCCAATACGGTAATAGAGAGAAAAGCACTGTGTGTGGTGACACATGCCTTTAATCTCGACAGAGGCAGGTGGATCTCTGGGTTTGAGGCCAACCTAGTCTACAGAGTGAGTTACAGGACAGCCAGGGTTACATAAGGAAAACTTCAAAAAATGGATGAGAGGGTCAGGGACACAAGAAATGAAGCATCAGGAGGGTTTCCCTACAAAAATCAAGAGGCAGCCAGAGGACCAAAGAGGAGAGCTATGAGAAGAATAAATTTGTGCTTCTGCAGTACAATTATATCTGTGCTAAGAAAGGATGGAGATTACAACCTTCAGCTTAAAAAAAATCACTGGCATTTTCCTTTTTGTGGCTATTTTCAGGCCACTTAAAAAAAAAAAAAACAAAAACAACAACAAAAAAAACCTAACCTTTGGCATATAACCTATGAACATGTTTCCTAGGCTGCTAAAGCAACACAAGCTTGATAGCATTTAACTGCAGAAGTCCATCTTCTCAGATGTCTGGAGGCCAAGAGAGTGAAGCCAAGGTGTAAGTTGGCAGAGGTTCTTTCTCAGGAACTCACAGGACAATATGTTACACGCCCCTCTCTGGTGGGTGTCAGCCGTTCTGACTGTCCTTAGTATGAGATGGAATAGGTTCAGATTCTGCCTTAACAGGCATACAGTGTTCATCTTGGTTACCCATGCCCAGATTTACATGTTCTTGTAAACATGGCCATCACTTTGTTAATCCATAGTGACCTTGTCTTAAGTCAACCTGAGAGACCACTGTTTCCAAATATGGTCACATTCTGAGCTTTGATGTAGATTTGGTGAAGATAATACTCAATCCACTCTCTGAGCAGGAGCGCAAATGCACAATGTGTATAGCAACTAGGATGTTCAGTAAAGGCACATACTTAAGAAATTAGAACAGGACAAAAATAAATGAATTATATGTAGTCACTATTACTATTTTTTTTTTTTTGGAAGGCTATTATGTAGACCAGGCTGGCCTGGAATTCACAGTGATCTGCCTATCTCCCAAGTACTGGGATTAAAAGCATAAATAATTACTAAAATCCGACATTTTAGTTTCTTCCAACAATACTATTAATAGGAGCCCAAATTAAGTGGGTATTTACACAAAGAACTTAAAGTCAACATATCACAGAAATCTTTGAATGTCAGTGTTTATTGAAGCACTGTTCTCAGTAGCTGTTATGGAACCAACACAGATGTCCGACAGTAGAGGAATGGGTGAGAAAACGGGTGTGTCTGCACACACAATCAAACTTTTTCTTACAGAAAGAAAAAGGCCATATTACTTACAGGACAATGAATGCAAATGAAGATAATAGTACTCAGTGAAGTAAACCGATCTCAGAAGACAATCGTCACCAGATTTTCTTTCTTGTTTGTGGTTCCTAGATTTTACATAGATCCATAAAATCATGCATTCATATATGACAATGAAGTGGGATTAGGGCTGGCTTGGGGGACACTGGTGGATGAGGGAAGGAGGGGAGATCTGAGGGAGAATATACTCCACATACATGCATAAAAACTAAAAGCATCCTTCACGTCAATGGCTTTTATTTAATGTAGCTTCTGCTCTAAGAGACACTTCTCTCAACTCTTCCTATAAAAAGAGATACTGATACACCCACACACCAATGTTTTCTTAGTTAAATAGATCAGAAGGCCTTTCCAGTGAGTGAGAACTTGGCTCGAAGGTGTTCCTAAGGCTGTTCACATGGCCACACTAATGGACTCCTAAAAACTAAGTAATGAAAGGTGTGGCAAATTTATTCACTAGAATTGATGTACCTTTTCCTAATTGTCCTCAAATATTTACTGTGTACTCCAGTCTTTGGGGCACCATTAGGTATTAGGTATTGAGAAGATTAGGATCTTTAAGAAAAAAAGTCTTCCCTGAAATGCCATTAGGGAGGAGGAAAAAGCATACACAGACATGGAAGTAAGGTTTTTGTAATAACTAATGTTTCCGACATTGTTTTTGAAATGCCCCATTAACTCAATTACTGATTCTAAGACTTCACCATGTCCTGATCTATCAGAATTCTCAGCTCGCTTCCATTTGTGACTTCTAGGTGGTTTCCAAATGCCTGTTAGCTGCCCAGGAGCAAGGTCTAATTGTTCAGGTGGGCGGTTCTCCCAGCTTCTGGGCCTGGGTAGAAGAGAACACGTTGCCACACAGGTCTCGATCGCTTCCTGCCAGTTCCCAGGGTCGATTTCGTTGCAGACATTCTACCATACAACCATAAAGAGAGGTCAAAACTGTCTTTCAAACTCCTGAGCTGGAAGACCGGCATTTTAAGGAGAGAAAGCAAATCGACTCTCCGGTGGACAAACCATTCAGGTCTGTAGCGGCAGGAGGCATGTTCAGACAGGGCGTTTTCCAGGTTGTTCAGGGGAACACGCTGGGTAGACCGCTGTTCCAACACGTTTGTCTGGCTCTCAACGCCCAAAGTTAACACGATCATAAGTTTGACCCAAGAGTTTGTCCTTTCAGGCAACTTTCTGACAGATCGCGCGGGGTTGGGTCTTGCAGGCATCGCAGGTGGCTCCGTGCAGAAACACCTGGCCTAGGGCACAGGGTCCAGGCTTCTCCCCGCCCTTCCGAGAGTTGGGATGCTACTCTCTGGGCGCAGCTTTTCCTTCTCAAGCCTCTCCCACTTCCCTTCCCACCCGTCCCGCCCGCCGAGTCCCAGGAACAGCGCGCGTTGCAGGGTCTGGGTCATTCCCCCTACATCTCCCATGGGACCAGGAGGCAAATTCCTGTGGGTCCCAGGAGTGCCAAAAGCGCTCAGCGAGACGGGAAATTGCAACAGTGCTGCCCCTCGGCCCTCCCCACAACCCCCCTCCTCGTCGCCTTCCCGTAACTCCCGCCCCTGGACACTTGCCCCGCAGCTGATTCATAGCCCGGGCGCGGGGCCGCCTCCACAGGCCGGGACCGACATCCGCACCCGCGCCCCTGCGAGGCCGAAGAGCGGGTGGAGCAGTCGCCAGGCGGGTGAGTACCGGCCCCGCGCACCCTCGCCGCCTGTGCGCCGCCTCCTTCCGCTTCCCCGACGGACGGACGAGCCCCGAGCTTCGGTGCCCCGCAGCCGCCTGGCACTGGCTCCGCGCAGCCACCGCTCCGTCCCACCTTGGTTTTGCCTCCCGAGATTGCACTCTCAAGACAGATAAGTGCCGCCTACCTACTGGGTAACTCTAAAAGACCAGATCCTCTTGGAGTGCCAAGTCGCTGAGTCCAGGCCTGCTTTGAGGTTCACCATCCCCTGGCCTTTCTCTCCAGTGGTTGGGGAAATGTTTATGGAGTTAGGATTCCCGTTTTGGCTGCATTGGCTTCTCTCCCAAAATACCCTGTGGGAGTTGATGGCTGCCCCATCCTCTTGCATTCCCTTAACTCCCACACAGCCCTGCCTTTTCTCTGAGAATAGGTGCTTCCCTCTCCACTAAGAGGAGAGCACAGGGATGAGATAGGTATGGGGGCAGCGCTTCTGCACAGGTGGAGAGAGCAGGTACCTCTTCTCAAGCTGCTTAACAGTCAAGGATGCCCAGCTATAGGCTCCAGGTCAGTGTCTCCGAGACTAGAGGGGTAGCGGTGGTGTACTGAAATCAGAGCCTGAATACAGAGATTCCCTTTAACAGTTCTTCGGGGGGCGCTTGTCCACTCACTCATCCATTGTTGCTTCCACCTGCCCTGCCTGGCACGTGAGTGACTGGCGGCACAGGGATTGCTTTCAGACAGAGGCTGCCTGCAATACCTTGTAAGAGCACTTTGAGATCAAACTGTTTCCTCTCAAGACACCTGGATGCAGAGGTGGACATAGGCACAGTTGAAAGAGGAAGCTATGTGCTGGCTAAAGGCACTCTGCTGAAAGGAGGGGAAAAAAGGCAGCCACAGGTCCAAACCCTAATGTAAACAGACCTGGACCTGGGGCAGCTTACTTTTTATGGCTTAGTTTCACTTTCCTTGTTAACATAATAACAATGCTTTCTATTACTCTTGACCAAGAACAGTGTATTTCATTTTATCCAAGGTCCAGAGACATAAAGAGGCAATGATGGTCCAGTAGTTAGTCAGGTGACAGAGTCAAGATTTCAGTTCAGATTCTCATAGCCTCTCTGCTGTACTTCCAATTCTAGGGTTTTTTGGAGTAAGGGCTGGAGGTCACCAGAGTCATGGGGGAGGGGGTTTCCCATCCCCCTACCCTCACCTGTTTCCCTTCCCCAGTGCATAGGAAGTCCAAAGGTGCTGATGTTCTGTCTGTCTTTGTCGTGAGAAAAGACCCGAGTCAGGAACACGGCTGTGCTTCTCAGTGAGTGACTGAGGGTGCTGCCTTTGACAACAGAATGGTTTGTGCTTTCCCTATGAGACCTGGACTGGGTGGTTGCTGACTCTGGAAGGAAATCACAGTGCGCATTCTCCAACTAATTTGTGGGAACAGGAGGTTTTGGCCGTCCTCTCTAGACAGGAAACCTTTCTCAGAGAGGAGGGAAAGAAAAGCAAAACAAATAGCACACCATGTGAGATCGGAAACAAAACACATAGCTTATCAGGATCTTTGGAGAGCAAACCTTTCCCTGAAGCAAACTTCCTTGTCCCTACCCGAGGTTTTCTTTCCCAGTGGCTGATCCCCACTTCAGTCTTCATTCCCCACATTTTACTGTCCTGCTTCCCCAGGTTTTACTTACTTCACATTCCATCTGACTGGTGCAGTTTTGAAATAACACAAACAACAACCAACTGCTGATGTTCTGACAGTAGGAAAGTGGATGCAATGAAACTCGTAGTCTTTCGTTGTCACCTGGTACCAGTCTAGATCGACCGTGCAGTACGGTGGATTATTTTTCTCTTTGTTGAGACAAATACTGGACAAGAAGTCACTTAAGAAAGGGAAGGTTGTTTTTGCTCATGGATTGAGAGGATAGAGTCCGCCATGAAGCAGCTGGGCACATATTGGCAATCAGGAAGGAGAGAGAGGGGAATATGCTGTTGCCCGGCTAGCATCTCTCCCCTAAATCCCTCTCTCATTTTCATACCATATGGGATGCCAGCCTTGGGATAGTATTACCCACATCAACAATGGGTCATCCCTCATCAGTTACCCCTTTTTGTAAAACCCTAAAGAGACACACCCAGAGATATCTCCTAAGTGACACTGAATTCAGTTGACAATGCAGATTAACTCATGTGAGTGTACCATTTCACCAACTTGACACCCCAACATTACTTTTAAGTCATAACATGATAAATATCACTACAAGATACTTTTGTTTATAAAGATTTGAAGAATACAGACAGATTTTTAAAGTATCTTTAAGTAAATTTTCTATCTGTAGTGTACAGCTTCCTTCTTTACAATCTAAGTTGAAAAGTTTTTTCCATATCTATACATAGATCTTTTGTCAAGGACTTCATGTTAACCCAAAGCAGAAATAGAATAGAATTTATCTGTCATTTCCCTGATTGATGGGTACTATGCTTTAAAAAATTATTTAGAATTAGCAACAATGCCTCGAGGAAGATAATGCATTGGTCTTTGAGTATTGCTGGGGTGTGGAATTCCAGGAGAGCTTTTTAGGGGCAACAGGTTTCCCACATACCTCTACTTCATAAATAAGTGTACAAGTCAATGTATGGAATTCTGACACTACTTGCCACAGCTAACATAAATACGTGTATTTTCAAACTCGTAAGTGGGTGAGATCCAGTACAGCATTTTTATTTGCCTTTGCTAATTACTACTGCAATTTAATATCTCTATATATTTAGGAATCATTTGTGTTCTACAACAACCTGTTTCAGCTTTACTCATTCTTACACTGAGTTGGTTACTCTTATTCTTTAATAGATTTTTTATTACATTTATGTATGGGAGTGTTGTTCATGCCATAGTGGGCAGGGGAGAGCCAAAGGAAAATTTAAGGGAGTTGGTGCCCTCCTTCCACCAAGTGGGTCCTGGGTAGGCACCTTCAGCCACTGAACTATCTCTTTGCCTCATAGTTGTTTTGTTTTGCTTTTATGCATTGCAGAAAGTCTGCTCTGTCCCAAATGTAATACTCTGTGTATAACAGACAATGCAACCACTTCTACCATAATGCTGCCTTTCCTAATTTTTTTTAATTGTGGAATCAGACACATACTATAGTAGTTTCCATCTAAACCATCGTACGTATAAAGCTCAGTGCCATTAAGTGTGTTCACAACTCTCCTGCAAGCGACTCTGGAGTTCTTCCACTTTTGAGAACTGCAAGTCTTTGTCACAAAATGGCAGTCACCAGTTTCCTTCTCCCTTTCTTGCCTCAGTGGATCTACTTTCTGTTTTTTCAACTGGGCTGGTGAAGGCCCGTCATATGAGTGGAATCACATAGTATTTGTGCTTCTGTGACTGTCTCACTTAGTGTAACATTTTTAAAACCCGGCTGGGGCAGCTATCAGTCATCCTAGGTTTTTGAGACTAGCAGCACTCCATTGTCTGAACATCCTATCTTCTTACTCAAAATGCTTCTGGCATTAGTGATCCTTTTTCGCACAGAAACTTTAAATACTTGTGTTGTCAGCACAATTTCATGGTTTCTGTACTTTGCCTAATTTGAGAAAGTCTTGGTCCTCTAAATTAGATTGTCTTATTTCTGCTAACACTTTTACTATTTTGGCTCTTACATAGTAACATTACAAATCACATTTCTAAAAAAATAGTGAAGGTAAGGATGCAACTTAATTCTTTTCTAAATTTTTAGATTGTTGACCCTATTCATTTATTTAATGGTCTATCATTTGAAACTCAGTTTATGTTGTTTGGGGAGGGGTGTTTAAAACAAGGGCTCACTAGCCTTGAACCCACAACTCTGTTGCCCTCTGGAGTGCTGGGATTTGAAGCATATACCATGACTCAAAATGAAATTTGGTTTTCATCTTAAAATCAGTTCCTCTTCATACAGAATCGGTCCCTGGACTGTCTTCTTTCCATTGTCTTGGGGGCAGCCTCTTTCATGTGAATACCATGTCATTAAGTACTGGAGCTTTTATATTTGTTTAGATTTAAAATACATATTTGTAC
Source organism: Cricetulus griseus (assembly GCF_003668045.3). Taxonomy (NCBI): domain Eukaryota; kingdom Metazoa; phylum Chordata; class Mammalia; order Rodentia; family Cricetidae; genus Cricetulus; species Cricetulus griseus. The sequence continues at coordinate 340,601,029 of NC_048595.1, read as the reverse complement.
TTTTTTCAAAACAAATTTTAGAAAAGCTTCCTTTACATCTTTACTTTCCCTGTAAAGTTTCTAACTTGTCTCATTTAGTAAAGTCCCATCTGAATTTTTCCCGAGTTTGCAGTTATCAGCAATGGTGTTTTCCTCACTGTCCATTTTGACATGAACACCAAGCACAGACAAGGTGATGCCATATGGGAAGCAGTTGGGCTTAGTGAGTGACTCACCTGGTTTCAAGTACAGACTTTACTTCAGGTTACCTGTGTCATAGGCCAAGCTACCTTCCACCTATTTTGCCCTTAGTGTCCTTATCTGCCTCCAGGAACAGTAACAGAATCTCTTCCATAAGGTTTCTGAAAATTAGGCCTCTCTTATAAACCATGTAACAAACCACTAGCCAGAAAACTACCCTCCAATACACACTATCTGTGATCATTTTCACATTTCACTGTATATCCTACTTTGGGCTGTTCCAAATGCTGATAGTGGGAACTAACCAATCTTCACATTCATTTACTGATAGTTGTAGATAGATGCTTCTTTCCCACCTGCCAGCTCCCAAATAACCACATGGAAACTTCTTTTTCTTCATCTTTTTATTTGAATTAGAAACAAGGTTGTTTTACATGTCACTCCCATTTCCCACTCCCTCCCCTCCTCCCCTATCAGCCCCCCCACCTAAACCCTACCTATCACAGATCCTTTCTGCTCCCCAGGGAGGGTGAGACCTTCCATAGGGGGTCATCAGAGTCTACATATCCTTCGGGATAGGACCTAGGCCTACCCCAGTGTGTCTTGGCTCAGAGAGTATCCCAATGTGGATTGGGCTCCCAAAGTCCACACTATGCTAGGGATAAGTACTGAACTACTACAGGAGGTCCCATAGATTTCTGAGTTCTCCTCATTGAAACCCATGTTCCTAGGGTCTGGATCAGTCCATGCTGGTATCCCAGCTATCAGTCTGGGGACTAAGAACTCCCCATTGTTCAGGTCAGCTGTTTCTGTAGGTTTCACCAGCCTGGTCTGGACCCCTTTGCTCATCACTTGCTCTTCTCTGCAACTGGATTCCAGTTCAGTTCAGTGATTAGCTGTGGGTGTCTGCTTCTACTTCCACCAGCTGGTGGATGAAGGCTAAAGGATGGCATATAAGACAGTCATAAATCTCATTATCAGGGGAGGGCATTTAAGGTAGCGTCTCCTCTGTTGCTTAGATTGTTAGTTGGTGTCATCTTTGTAGATCTCCATACCTTTCCCTAGTGCCTGATTTCTCTGTAAACCTAAAAAGTCTCCCTCTATTATGGTATTTCCTTTCTTGTTTTCTTCTATTCTTCCCCTGACTCAACCTTTCTGTTCCCTCATGTCCTCCTCACCCCTCCTCTTCTCCCCTTCTCATTCTCCTAGCTCCCTCCCAACTCCTCCCTTGCTCCCAATTGGCTCAGGAGATCTTGTCCCTTTCCACTTCTCCAGAGGACCATGTATGTCTCTCTTAGGGTACTTTTTGTTTACTAGCCTATCTGACAGTATGGATTGTAGGCTGGTAATCCTTTGCTCTAAGTCTAAAATTCACATATGAGTGAGTTCATACCACGTTTGTCTTTTTGTAATTGGGTTACCTTGCTCAGGATGGTTTCTTCTAGTTCCATCCATTTTGCAGCGAATTTCATGATTCCATTTTTTTTTTCTGCTGAGTAGTACTCTATTGTGTAAATGTACCACATTTTCTCTATCCATTCTTCAGTTGAGGGGCATCTAGGTTGCTTCCTGTTTCTGGCTATTACAAATAGTGCTGTTATGAACATCGTCGAACAGATGTCCTTGTTGTATGAATGTTCATCTTTTGGGTATATGCCTAAGAGTGGAATTGCTGGATCTTTTGGTAGATTGATTCCCATTTTCCTGAGGAGTCACCATACTGATTTCCAAAGTGGTTAGACAAGTAGGCACTCCCACCAACAGTGGAGGAGTGATCCCCTTTCTCCACATCCTCTCCAGCACAAACTATCATTGGTGTTTTTGATTTTAGCCATTCTACCAGGAGTAAGATGGGATCTCTGAGTTGTTTTGATTTGCATTTCCCTGATGGCTAAGGATGTTGAATACCTTCTTATGTGCCTTTCAGCCATTTTTAGATTCCTCTATTGAGAATTGTCTGTTTAGTTCTGTTCTCCACTTTTTAATTGGATTGTTTGGTGTTTTGGAAACTAGCTTCTTGAGTTCTTTGTATATTTTAGAGATCAGTCCTCTGTCATATGTGGGGTTGGTGAAGATCTTTTCCCAGTCTGTGGGCTGCCGTTTTGTCTTACTGACTGTGTCCTTATCCTTACAGAAGCTTCTCAGTTTCAGGAGGTCCCATTTATCAATTGTTGATCTCAGTATCTGTGCTACTGGTGTAATGTTCAGGAAGCGGTCTCCTGTTCCAATTAATTCAAGGGTATTTCCCACTTTGTCTTCTAATAGGTTCAGTGTGGCTGGATTGATGTTGAGGCCTTTGATCCATTTTGACTTAATTTTGTGCAAGGTGATAGGCTTGGGTCTAACTGCAGTCTTCTATATGTCTGAAACCAGTTATGCCAGCACCATTTGTTGAAGATGGTCTCTTTGTTCCATCATATAAATTTGCATTGTTTGTCAAAATCAGATGTTCATAGGTGTGTGGGTTAATATCAGGGTTTTCAACTCTATTCCATTGGTCTATCTGTCTATTTTTATGCCAATACCAAGCTGTTTTCAGGATTATAGTTCCATAATAGAGCTTGAAGTCAGGGATGGTGATGCCTCCAGAAGTTCCTTTATTGTACAGGGTTGTTTTGGCTATCCTAGGTCTTTTGTTTTTCCGTATAAAGTTGAGAATTGTTCTTTCAAGGTCTGTGAAGAATTGTGTTGGGATTTGATGGGGATTGTATTGAATCTATAGATTGCTTTTGGCAAGATTGCCATTTTCACTATGTTGATCCTACCTATCCAAGAACATGGGAGATCCTTCCATTTTCTAGTATCTTCTTTAATTTCTTTCTTTAGAGACTCAAAATTCATATGGTACAGGTCTTTCACTTTTTTGGTTAGCATTATCCCTACCCCTTCATGATAAAGGTCTTGGAGAGATCAGGGATAATAGGAACATACCTTAACATAATAAAAGCAATATACAGCAAGCTGACAGACAACATCAAATTAAATGGAGAGAAACTCAATGCAATTCCTCTAAAATTGGGGACAAGACAAGGCTGTCCACTCTCTCCATACTTCTTCAATATTGTCCTTGAAGTTCTAGCTAGAGCAATAAGACAACAAAAGGAGATCAAGGGGATATAAATCAGAAAGGAATAAGTCAAACTTTCACTATTTGCAGATGATATGACAGTCTATATAAGTGACCTGAAAAACTCTACCAGGGAATTCCTACAGCTGATAAACACCTTCATCAAAGTGGCAGGATACAAGATTAACTAAAAAAAAAAATCTGTAGCCCTACTATATACAGATGGTACATTCATGGAGAAAGAAATCCGGGAAACTTCTTATTAATTATAAATGCTTGCCCAATAGCTCAGGCTTGTTACTAGCTAACTCTTACAACTTAAATTAACCTATTTATCTTAATCTATGTTTGCCACATGGCATTGCCTCTTTTTCATCTTGAACCTCCAGTTTCCTCTCTGTGTCTGGCTGGTGATTCCTTTGACTCCACCCTTCTTCTTCCAAGAGTCCTTAGTCTGGTTTTCCCACCTAACCATATCCTATCCAGCTATTGGCCAGTCATATTCTTTATTAAACCAGTCACAACATACTTTACACAGTGTGGAGAAGGGTTATTCCACAGGTAGAATTCTAGAAAACACAAATATGTAATAAATGTTAGATGTAACACTGCTCCTCAAACATTACCCAAGGATGCGGTTTTGTGCTGATTTTTCTGTTTAGTCCAAAATGTGATCTGGATTTTTCACTCCTAACAAGCAGTAACATGATTTCCATGGTTTCCAACAAGTATCAGCTGGTGTCAGTCCTTAGTTCATACTTTTCAGTATGTAGTCTTCCAATGCAGTTTTAAATTACACTGTGAGTGATCGTACGTTCTACTTGTAATGTGTGTGATTTGACATGATGTACAAGTTGTTTTCTTTGACTGCTCCGTGGTAGGTGCTGAGGACATAGCTCAGTCAATAAAGTGCTTGCTGAGAAAGAATGAGTGCACAAGTTTGATCCTCATTACCCATGTAATATAAAACAAACAAAAAGAACCCAGGCATAGTGGCAAAGGCTTTTAATTCCAGTGCTGGGGAAGTAGAAACAGGCAGATTCCCTGGACTCACTGGCTGGCCATCCTAGCTTAAATCATCTAGCCTGTCTCAAAACAAAAGATAGATGGCTCCTGAAGAATGACACCAAGGTTAACCACTGGTTTCCACATGCATGTGCATACACATTCACATTTATAACTGTGAAAAAGTACATACAAGTATTCCATGTTAAAGAACTAAATTAAAATGGTTTGGACTAACTAAACTTCACATATAAATTCATCATCTCTTTGTTAGAGGATGGCATTTAGAAGGCATTGTTTCAATGTCTGCATCCAGGGTCTAAGAGCTCACAGATATTAAACATAACAAATAATACTCACCTAGGCTTACTCATATCCTAAAGTTGCTAACCTCTTTCAGATCTACTCAGTTGCCATGGGTTAGAACAGAATCAGAAAATGACTTTAGCTAGTTGATTCTCCTGGAGTATATGGTTCAAATGTGAAAATAATAGAATTCTCACTGCTTTTGCAAGTATGAACACATGCATGCACACACATATACACATACACACACACTTTAAAGAAAGCTTGTGTTACAGGACCGTGCAACTTGAAAAAGATGTTTGTAATTTCCTTCATCCCCACCTCCTTCCTTCTATCCAAGCTCTAGGTTTGTAAGTGTGAATAGATAGGTATTTCCTTCCAGACCCATTTGAATTCTTTAGTTAGAAAACCAAAAGGTAGAAAAAAGTGTACAGAGGCACTATGGTAGTTGGAAAGAAAATGGCCCCCAAAGGGAGTGGCTTTTAGGAGGTGTGACTTTGTTGGAGTAGGTGTAGCCTTGTTAGAGGAAGTGTGTCACTGTAGGAGTGGGCTTTGAGATCCCATATATGCACAAGATACTGCCCAGTATGTTAGACCTCTTCCTGTTTGCTCCTGATCAAGATGTAGCCAGCACCATGTCTGCCTGCATGCCGCCATGCTCCTTACCATGATGATAATGGACTGAACCTCTGAAACTATAAGTGAACCTCCACTATTAAATGTTTTCCTTTATAAGAGTCACCTTGGTCATGGTGTCTCTTCACAGCAATAGAAACCCTAACTAAGACAGGTCCTTAGAGGGATGAAGCAAAATGGAGAAGGGGCTATCAGGCCAATGCCTGCCCGACACTTGTGCAGTTAGGGAAGAGGAAAGTGAAGAGGACCTCTTCCCACCACAGAGCAGTTCCCGGAAAGCTTTTGTTAGAGGAGGGGGAGACCTGATGAAGTTACTTCTCAGAGTAGTCCATTTCAGGGAATGCCTTAGTTTGGTCACTGGACAGAGTGACTATGTGGATGCTGTCAGTCATGGTGTCCACATGTCAGGTCTTTTTGAGAAGGAGCTCTGAGCAACCCTGCTTTTCCTACAGAGATGCTCCTGTGCAAACACTATTCTGAAACTCATGTCAACACATGTGTCTACTTTATCCTCCTAAAATGTCGTATGGTTTCCCTTGGTGGAAATGCACAGTAATTAAAATTTCCAGTTCCTTTGAGTAGGCATTTGATATATTTATATTATTTGTAGGATAAATCCTAACAATAGAATTATGGATTAGTTCTGAATCAAATAAAATGCACACTAATGTTTAATAGATACAGTCAAACACACTTCTGTGAAGTTGCCTTCTTTAATTCTTAGTGAGCGGTGATGTTTATTTCATGAACGCTTACCATCAAGTGGTATTGAGACATTTTTATTTCTGACAATTTGATGTTACACGGATGTTTGCATGATCAATTACTGCTTGGGTTTGTTAGATGTAACTGTTTTGAGACAAGGTCTCACTGCATAGCCTTGGCTATTGTGGAGCTCGTTAGATAGATCAGGCTGGCCCCAAACTCACAGAGATCCTCTTGCCTCTTTGCCTCTGCCTCCCAAGTACTGGTTAGCAGACATCACCATATGCCTGTTTGAAGTTGACTTTCCTTAATCCAAGTAGTCTTTCTTAATTTCTTTTTCTCTTTTAGTATGTGCATTTTCTTCTTTTCCTGAATTATATACTTATGTATTGCTATAGCTATTTGCCTTTTAATTTTATTTTTAGCAGATGTTTGTATACTGGGGACAGCAACTCTTTGCCATATATTTCTAGTTAACATTAATTCTTAAAAATGTGTATATAGTTCAGGATAGCAACCTTTATCTTTACTGCTTTGGGTTTCATATCATGGCTGCCAGATTGCATTTAAAAATGAAGCTATGTTTCATTAAAGTGTTTTTAGTGGTTTGTATCTTGCATTTGTGCCTATCTGGAATATATTTTGCTTGAAGGAATAAAGCAATAGCAATAATGTTAAAAACTCCCTGGGTTTTCTATATGAGGTCACTCTTAATCATGCTATGTCTCCTGTCTAAGACAGGCTCTTCCATTCTCACTCACAGAAGAGGCAAGTTAAAGAGCTAGTGCTTGGTGATGCAACAACTAACTGCCAGAGTGGAGCTTGACCCTATGGATTTCCTATCACTGTCCAGTACATCCCACGATGTCCAGGTTATTGTTGCAGTATCATTTATGGGGATGACATTTGTCTTCTCAAATGATTCATATACAAACTTTAGCACATACAAAATTTCTAAATCTCCTTTTATCAACAATACTATTTGCATTTGGTTTTTACCATTTCTTCTTTTGGCTTTACCCATCACCCAGAGACCAAGCTTTAGCTGCAGCTGAGGTCACACATTCCTGAAATGTTCAACTGAAGGTTGTCCTAAAATGAAATCAGTTGTACGGGAACTAATTCAACTCCTCATATCAGGATTTGCTTTGGGAATTTGTTGGACACAAGTTATCCATTGGAGAGATGCAAAACCGGGATGGGGAAAAAATGCCAGAACCTTCTGGAAGCATTTGTCCTAGTGGTAGAACCTGAAGAGAAGGAAGCTGGAGGGAAACCTGGATCTTCAGTCTTATACAGAAATAGTGAGGACCCCTTAGAGGGCCTCAACAAACCAAATGGCAGTGCCCTGGAAAAAGGAGATGATGAATAACTGCCCCCCAAAGCATGCCACTCTACCCTGCAGCACAGAGCTCTTGGTATTAATTTCCAATTTTTCTTCATTGAGGTTGAAAACAATTCTTGCTATGATTTCAATTTTCAGAAATTTGTTGAGAGATGTCTACTATATAAGCTCTCTTGAAGACTATTCAATTCTAAGAACAGACTTTTCATAAACACACACACACACACACAGACACACACACACCACAGGCACACACAGGCACACACCATTCACAAACATGTTTAAATGGCATTTGCATATGGTAGCAGTGGGTCACTCAGCCAGTTTGGAAGAATTTGGCAACACACCTAGGTTTGGGGAAGCAACTGACTGTTGCTGTTACTATGTCTCATGAGGATTGTCTGTGGTAGAGAGACTTCCCAGGAATAAATATTTTAGTCGTGGTTGAGCAAGAAATTCCAGTAAGGGAAGGCCCACTATGTATTCCTTAGAAGTACACTTCATTGCGCGTGTAGTATTCACGCTGAAGGACAGTCAGAGGATGTTCAGTGAGAACGGGAGTTTGCACATGAGATGTAAAGAGCAGTGATGGCATTCAGAGAACACAGTAAAGCAAGCACGATTTCCACAGAGGTTGATAAACACTGAACGGAGCCCAGAGATGAGGAAAGATGTGGCAAGGCAGGACTAAATGCACGAGTAGAGTAAATTACAAAACAGGCAGCAGTTTTTCTCTCCACCTCCCAACCCCATGTGCCAAACGTTATGAACTGGTCAATATTTGGTGACAGAAAAAAAAGGGGGCCTGAGATGGAATTAATTTATATTTTCATTAAATTAAGTTGAAAGTGAAGAAGAGAATAGGAGAAAACTGGTATCCATTTTTCTTCATTTCCCAGATGTTTCCTGGTTGACAGCCATATCCTAGGACTCTGGTGCCCAGTGCATCTTAGACTCTGATCTGCTCTCTCTAGTTGTACAGAGTCTACTCAGTAATGATAAGATTCAAGAAAGAACAGATTTGGGGGAAGGACTTAGTAGTACAGACAGACACACCCCTCTGTCATCCTTTTCTTACTGGAAATCAGGAGTAGACTGTTGCTCACTGGGAGCTGCAGAGCTTCTCAGGCTGCTGGGTGAATTTGAGGCTGGGTTCTTGGACATGATGTCCCCTGAGCAATAGGAAATTTCTGCTCCATAGGCAGGTTCTTATCTACCGGCCCACTCACCCACCCATGACCATGATCCTTGAGAGTGCTTGAAAGCCAAGCTTACCCTGCGTTTTCATTTGTCTCTGCTCAGTGCATGTATGGTCAGGGGAGTTCCTGGAAGCTGTGGAGTATCCCAAAGCTCTGGGCTTGGACTTGTCCTTTTTCTGTCCTTATTTCTGTCTTGGCAATCACGTGGTCCCATGTGCACCTGACTTTCTTCACTGATGGACAGGAATTCTGAGTATTTAGCTGGATGTTTAAGATCTTTTCTTGCAGATCAAATAAGCATCTTAAACTTCTATCTGAAGGTGAGCTTTTGTTAGAGAACCCCAATCCATCCAGCCCAGTCTTCTGCCTTGTTAAATGGTGATTCTGTTCTTCAGAGGGCTTGAAGCCAAATTCTTGTTGTTTCATTTGACCACCACCCCATGCCTCCTCAGTTCTGCCATTGAAAGCTCTCGTTGACCCCACCACACCTTACTACCTCCACCATCCAAACCCCGTCCTCTATGTTCACTGGGACTGTTGTTGACTCTGACTCTATCTTTCCTTCCACATCTGCTCCTGCACCCTTTCCTTATGAATTTCTGGGCTCCAGTCTGTGTGCATCAATTCAGTACACCTCTGTGGTATTTCCCAGTGCTTCACTGTGGCAGCCCAAGCTATTCAAATATAATGCCTGCTCTTTCTGCTCTGTTCGCCATGAACCCTCAATCTCAACCCTGGCTTCCTCTCCTCTCATCCCTCCTTTCAGCCATACCTTCCTCCTTTTGGTTCTCGAATCTTCTGGGTACTCCCAGTCTTCATGGGCCCATCAAGAAACAGGTGGCCCTCAGGCTGGGATAACTTAGAAGGTTCCCAGGGTTTGCAAGTAGGTGATGTCTGTTTCTCCACACACTGGCAGCCTCTGGCTGTTGCATGGTTATTCCTGAACAGTTTCTAAAGAAATGCTCCACTGATGTTGCAGCTGCCAACTTCCATTCTGCCCGTTTTCAAGAACTTGATTGATTTTTGCCAGGAGGAGCCCAGACAATGGTGAGGACTCATAGTCCTGCTGCCATGGTCCTCGGATTGATGGTGGTGGTCCAGTGAAGCCACTACAAACTATGCAGGGTTCCTCTATGTCTGGAGAGAACACACTCTAAGGTTCGCAGTAGATAACTGAAAGCAGTGGTAGACTCACACTCTGTATGTGCTAACTTTTCCTGTATTGTACATGATTGGCCAGTAAGACACTAACAGCCCCAATGACACAGAACAAGTGTAACATTAGACTGAAGTAGGGGCCATTTAAAACATATTAGCTCAGTGGATAGGGGCCCTAGCTGCCAAGCCTGGCAACCTGGGCTTGATCTTGGAGTCCACATGGTGGAGTCTGTTCTCTGACCTGCACATATGCACCACGGTATGGGCGTGTACACACATGTACACATATACACACACACATCCATACTCACATGTATACATACACACACGCACACTCTCTAAATAAGTAAGTAAGTAAATAAATAATTATAAAAAACATGCAAACATACTAATTATTTCTGGAATTTTCACAGTTGTATTGTCAGATAGTAGCTGGCTGAGAAGAACCAAAAGTGGGGGGCACTGAAACAGTGGAAAGGGAAATTATTGTAGCCACTGAACTTAGGTGAGGACAGTGACGGCTGAGTCACAATTGCTACCTGTCTGGTGTACAAGAAGTGGTGGGCCTCTGGTAGATGACAAGAAATGAGAAGTATTGTTGTTGCTCTTTCTCGGGACTATCAATCCAACAGGTATGAGAGAGCAGATGGTTTGAGCTACTGACACATCCCTGTGATACCTACTTGGTGGTCTTTTGTGACTGCTCATGTTTTCCGTTAGCTTTACCCGGCAAACTTTATCCTCTGATGTCTGCTCACTGCTACTTCTGGTCTTCTCTGCTGAATATTGTTGTGCCCATGACTTTAACTTCTTGAGATAATGCCATATATTTAGAAACGTTTTAAATAGGCTTGTCATAGAGAAATCATTTGATGTGCACACCAGCTCTAGAGCCTTCTGCTTTCAGACTGTGACATGAGATTTTCTTCCCACGGTGGCCTGATTGTGTTCCAAGAGAGAGAGGGTGGGAGGAGACAGTGGCAAGTGCCTGGACCCAGGACTGAAGTTACTCTCAACAGAGTGGCAGACACTTCCTGATGGGCCTCTTACTTTGCTCCCTGGTGTGTACACACACACACACACACACACACACACACACAAACACAGTCTCTCCTTGAATTAGCTCTCCCCCTGGTTCTGGCATTCAGTCACACCATGTGGTTGTATGTAGAGATCAAGTATGAATGGACTGATGTGTTTGCCAAGAGTAGACAATAGTCTGACAGGAAACGTGAAGAAAGGCTGCCTACTTCTTCAACACACAGGCCTGTTGACCCCCATAGTGTTGCTTACTTTACCCAGTTCTTGTCTTTGCTATGGTCTTAGTTTACCTATAAAACACTATTTGAAAACGACCAGAGACGATGGCAGTGGGAACTCATAACTGGACTCAGAATTTCTAGCTCTGGATGAGATTCGGGCAACAGGACAACGGCAGAACGGGCTTTCTATGAATCCTTCGGTGTATCTCCTTGCTGACTCAGAGTCCTAAAGAAAAAAGGGAAGATTAACGCTTCCCCTAAGTAATGGGCTGCTGTTAAATTAGGAACGAATTGGTCTTTTTGAGGTCATCTAGACTTACACCCTCTGCCTGCAGATTGTCCTCTGATCAAAGCACCTTATGACTCAGTGGAACTCTTTTGGCCTGCAATTTGTAATTCTCTTCAGAGGTAAAAATACCAAAACAAACAATCAAACAAACAAAAGGTGGAAATTGTATTGAGCAATGAGAATGGCCATCCCCTGGGATATGCTAACTTTTCAAGGTTGAATTTCACTGAGAGAAAAAGGGAAGCCTGGGTAGGTGATTGATTTAGATTTTTTTTAATTTATTTGTTACAAATTTTAAATATTTGCTTTATTTTACTTCTTGTATAGTTGTTTTGCCTGCATCTATGCCTGTGTATCATATTTGTACCCAGTGTCTGCAAAGGTCAGAACAGGGTGTTGGACCCCTGGTACAGATGATTTGGAGCCAGCGAGTGGGTGCTGGAAACGAACCCCAGGTCATCTTCAAGGGATACAAGGGTTCCCAACCTCTGAGGCATCTCTCTAGCCCATCAGGTGATTAATTTAAACCTAGCCCTTTTGAGATTATATTTGTCCTTTTTCTAATCAGCATTTGTTTTGTTTAGTTTTTCATTTTTTAACTTGGGTTTTTGCTTTGATGGCTTTGCTTGAATGAATCAAATGAACTGGCTAATCACTGAGTTCTTGCCAGTGATTAGCCTCCATATCCCACACAGAGGAAGTCTTCATGGTGTACATAGGTCCCTTGAGGCCTGGGCTTTGTACCTCATTTGTGACCGGAGGAACATTTCACAAGATAGGAAATGTGAATTCTTCCTCCAAAGGCAGATGACATGGATACAATGGGAGGAGAAGAATAAAAGAGTTTACTTCCATCGCTGACCATGGCTGGCCTGAAAAAACCTATCAGGAGTTAAAGCTAAATAAAATTCCCTTTCTTGCAATTTATCTTTTTCAGACAATCAGACCAATGGCTTTCTCTGTGGCCCTTCATCCAGCCTTCCTCTTGGTAGTACTGTCCCTGAAGACATCCCGAAGTGAAGGTAAGAATCCAAAACAGAAGTAAAGAACATGTAAAGACGAACCAACTGGTGCTTTAAAGAAACATTAAGCAATTTCCTTAATTAACTTCCATGAGATGTGCTAAATCTCTGGAAGCCACAGTTGCCTTGGGTGTGGCTTCCCTCATCCTGATGACACCATTGGTAAGCCCACACCTTAGCCTTGGTTTTCTGCTCACTGCTCTGCTCACTGGTGCGGTTGTAAGTGGATCTGAGACCACAGAATTTCAGGATTGCTCTATGTTATATAGACCATTGCCAAGGTATTTCCTTCCAAACACTGCTGGGCAAGATGGAGCAGCCCAGACTAGTTCTGGCAGCTGATTTAGAACAAGTTCTAATGCCCCTTAGGCACACTTGCCGAGAGCTGTTCAGCTTATAAAATATGGCTGAAAGCAACTGTGGTATGGAAAGCACTAGAAACTCTCTCAAGAATATTCAAGGTAATATGTGAAGTGTTGAAATCTGTTTACAGCCCGAGAAATAATGTTTGTCAATTAGCTGTCCCTAGAAGACTGTAGTTTGGAATAAATCAACTTTGTAAATGTACATGTGTGTGACTAGTTTATCAAATGTGTGTGGATACTTTATTTCTTTCAACTTATTTAAACATAGATTCTTAGACTTGAAAGCATTTTCCTAGGTGAATAAATTTCCCCTGCATTTGTTTACATTGCATAAAACTTTACATTTTTCTTCCTGTATATATTATTCGCTGCATTTCCTTTTTAATAAAGAGTACAGATATAGTTCCATACATGGATTTTGCAAAACTGCCACTTGCAAAGAATATGCATAGAATTCCTCATTTATCTCTTAGAACTACAAGAAAAGTTATGTGGGGAAAGGGGGAGATTTAGTTCTGCTAATAGCTCAAGTTCTGCCTCACATCCTTTAGGTTTGGTTTTGGCATGTGGGAATATACTATTATTTCTGGCTTCTTAAGCACCAGTTAACTGAGCTCTTCCATAAGTTGGGGCTGCCAAGGGACAGGGCTTTCTCACTGGTGGCATGTGTAGCTCTCTCAGTCTGTCTTGCTGTTGGAGTCAAGTACACTGTGACTGATTAGGGAGACTGAGCATGAAGAATGTTCCAGCCCAGATCACAGCCCCTGGTTCTGAGACAGCCTAAAGCACCAAGTCCGTGTGGGGAGGCACTCCTGAAAGAGCGAGCGAGCATTCACTGTTTTTGCCACAGCTTGTTCCCCTAGCAGAGTCTCATGATGTGACCTGACTGTCTGGGCATGGCATATCTTCTGCATGTGAAATTTACTGCTCTCAGGTCAGCCTTTGCAGCTTAGTTTCTATTGGTTAGATCAAACATGTTTCCCTAATTTCCTGACAATCCAATTTCCATTTCTGCTTCCAACTTTCTTTACAAAGCAGGGTTTCCTTGGTAGATCTTCATCTTCACCAGAACTGTGGAGACTTTTTTTTTCAGTGTCTGCTGCCTACTACACCTCCATTATCACTAGTGAGCTCACCACTTAATTAATTAACTAGACTCAGGTCAGAGACTGCAAATAACCCTACCTAACTTCTTCCAAGCACCCTTCAGTTGGCCCTGTGCATGTTTCCATCAACCAGAGGAGTTGACTGCAGCATCTTGATGTATTTTTTTCTGTCTTTTCGGTACATATATAATGTAAATGTGTGGAGATTAATTTTTTTACATTCATTTAGATGTGTGTGTTGTGGGGGTGATCAGAAGACAATTTGTGGGTCTGTCTTTCCCTCCATCATGTCGGTTCCAGGGACTGAACTCGGGTTACCAGGCTTGGCTGCAGGCACCTTTACACACAGAGCCACCTTGCTCTCCTCCAATATACATTACTATCACATGGCATCCCATTCTGGGAATTAGCCACACATCATTTCCTCCAACAATATTAGGGCTGGTCAGAGAAACTGTGGGGAAAGTGGAACTGTCTGTGACTAAGCCTAGGATGGAGTCCCCAGATGGCCTTCTTGGCCACACTCCAGTGTCGTGGCATGAGAGCTGGCCTGGGAGCCAGAAGCTCTGAGTCTGGTCTGGTATGAGCCTTGGCACAGTCATCATCTCCACTTTTAACCTCAACTAGCTTCTCTGAAGAGTCAGCAGGATTGGATGTATTCATCTCCATGGTCCCTTTGGCCTCTCTGGCTTCACCTGGAAGGAGTTTTAGTTCTCCCCCCCCCACGATACTTCTAACTGATGTTACTCAAGTACCTGAGTCATCCCACACTTGCTGATAACGTATGCTAATTTCAGGAGCTTCCCCTTTGTTGAAACAACCTAGGACAACTGGGTAGAGCTTCCAGAAATCAGGTTAGGCAGGGAGTTGACTCATTCATGTGTCAGTTGTAGAACTGTGTGTTACTAATCTTGATTTCCCTGAGCTAAGTAAGACATAGTCACACTCTTGTTTCCGTCATAACCCTCAGTAGAAAACCAGCTTATTACAACCTTCTGTGGTCATGGGTGAGAAAAGTCAGAGGTCAGGCAGACAGAGAGAGAGCATGGGAATTATTTGCTTTCAGGTCACTATGACAAAATACTTGAAGAAAACAGCTGGAGGAAGAAGTTCGCTTTGTCTCACAGCTTGAGACACAGTATAGGCATAGAGGGAAGGAAGGCGTTGAGGTAGAACTGTGGTGTAGCTGGTCACATTGCATCGGTAGCCCTGGGAGACTGACTAGGTTTCCAGTACCAGGTGTGATTTCTCTCCTTTTAGTTGGTCCTGACATCTGATCAGACATTGATTTCCACTAGCGTGTTAGTTACACCCTACCTCTTAATCATTCTCCCATATTTGACCATCCCCACATGAGAACCAAGTTTCCAAGAATCTCTGTTGGACACTCAAACCATATACAAACCCCAACATGGAAGAATTTAAGTCAAAATATGTGATTTAAGCTTGACAATGTAGTAGGAGTGGAGTTGGCAGATTCTAGAAGCTCAGCTTTCTATTTTTTTTTTTATTGAACCCAGGTGTCTTGAAAGTTTTTATTGAGGTAACAACAGTCCCATAACATAAAATTAAGTATCTTTATGGTTACAGTGAGCTAATCATCAGTGGCATTTAATATTTCATAATATTACTGTAACCATCCTGTGGGAACAAAGATATTCTAAATTTGTGCCCCTCCTTTGACCTGTCAGATTATTTGTTCCTCAAGGAAATGGAATTCCCCTGGGAGTCACAGGGCAGAAGAAAAAAAAAAAAGGCTGAAACCTAGTGTCTGCCCGAAAAGGAGCTTGTTTCCCAAGAAAAGATTTCCCAGTTCTAGCAACTTGTTAGAACGTCTTGCAGGAGAGACTGGTGTATCAGGGTTTTGCGTCTGGGCCACCAACCAGCTCCCAAATTATGACACAGAGACTAAGTTATGAATGCTTGACCTAGCTTAGGCTCATTTCTGACTAGCTTTTTTTTTTCTTTAACTTAAATTACCTGTTTCCCTTTCTCTACCTTTTGTCTCAGGACCTTTTACCTTTCTTTCTTTCCATATATTTTACTTCCACTGCTTCTCATGTCTGGCTGGCAGCTTCCTGGCTTCTTGCCCCTTATCCCGGGCATGTCTGTTTCTTTCCCTCTCTTTCTTTCCATTCTTCTCCTGAGCCAAGATTTCTCCTCCTATTTATTCTCTCTGCCCTTCTAGCCTCACCAATCCCTCTCCTGCCTCGATATTGACCATCCAGATTTTTATTAGACCAATCAAGTGCTTTAGGCAGGCTATGTGCAACACATCTTTACATAGTTAAAGTAATATTCCCCAACAGACTGGAGCTGAGACAGTGATGGACAAGACCACACTTTGACTGGGATTGCTTACTTATGATGATACATACCTCCTGCCTTCTATTTAAACCTGTACCTCATTTCAAGATAGAGTCACTGGGTCTCTTTGTTTCTCTTCCCAATCTAGACAAAGTAAATAAACGTGCTTTCTGTGCTGTGTGATATTATTCATGTATTTAGTTGGCCTACTGGGGATGAATGGTGGAGCCTTGCTTCTTAATGCTGCCAGAGCCCGGGAATTCTAACAACTCTAGAAACACAGCCTCTGGCTGCTGGAAACATTAATATCCATCACACAATAGCTCCTGATTTTTCAATCCCCCATGCCAGCAACTACCAAACCACTTACTATTTCTATGGCTTTACCTATTCTGGACATTTTACATAAGAGAAACCATACAATATGTAACTCTGTGTCTGGATTCTTTTACCTATCACAATGCTTTTGAGTTCCATCCAATGTGTAGCATGGATCAGAACTCTATTCCTTTTTACTACTGGATATATGCCCTTTGTATGTAGAAACCATGGCCTTCAATGTGAATGTCATCCACTGAAGGCATGTGACTTGTTTCCAACCTTTGGTGACTGCAAATGGGGCTACTCCAAACATTCATGGGGAGACATGTATTTGAATCCCTGGTTTCATCTGGGAGGTGGGTGGGGTATAGACTTAGGAGGGAAATTGTGGGTCACTTATTATAATGCTATAGTAAGTTTCTGAAAAAATTACCACAATGTTTCCCACAGTGATGAGCCATTTGACATTCCACCTGCAGTGTACAGGAACTTCAAACTTCTCCATACCCTCATCCACATGCGTTATTTCCATGCCTTTAATGATTATTGACGCCCTCCTCGAGAGTGTGAGGTGGTGTCTCATTTGAGATGCCATCCTGGGTTTGATCTTCCTTTCTTAATGACTAGTGATAATGAGCATCTCTTCATGTCGCTTTTTGGCCATTTGTTTATTTTATTTGGAGAAATGTCTTCCAAGTCCTACGTCCATTTTTAAACTGAGTGTGTTGCTTTTCTGCTGTGAATTTGTATGATTTCTTTACATAGTGGAAACACTAGAAACTTACCTAGCACATGACTTACAAATATTCCTCCCATTTTCAGTCTTCTTATTTTCTTTATAACACTCTTTAATAGGCAAAATTTAATACTGATGAAGTTCAGTGTATCTTCTTTTCCTATGTTACTGGTGCTTTTCATTTTATACAGAAGGAACCACTGCCAAGCCCAAAGTTGAGGTGCCCACACTAAGCATATCCATCCTTCCCACGCTGTGTTTGGGAAAATGTCCCACAGGATGGGGAACCTGTAAACAGCTGTCTTTCATTTTATGGGTGTTCTCATTAGTCTCATTTCCAAAGAAGCTACATCTGCAACTTTCTGCCATCAGAAGGCAATGTCTTGTCTGGATGTGAAGTCTTCCACTGTGGAAAAGTCACATGAAAGCACTTCATTCCCATCTCAGCTTATGTGGCTCCATCCAGGATCTCATTCTGCCGGCAGTATCCTGGATGCTGCTGAGGCCATGAAGCATGCTTCTCTGGCATCGAAACCCATGAGACCACGGATCTGACAAGGGATCCTACCTTACCAGTTGTGAGACAGTGTAAAAAAGGGAAGCACATGTTTTGATATCAGGGAGATCACTATTATTTATGTTTCACAGAGCTTTTGTAAGTTATTTAATCTCCCAGAGCTTTCATTTACTTATCTATGATAAAAAAAATTGTCTTATGGTTTTACATTGTTACCTGATACATCAAAAGCAAAGCAGCTTCTACTATGCCTAGTAAATAACACATGCTCAGGATTGATGCCAATATCCTCCATGAGAAGAACAGCATATGTGCACTGGTGATTTGAGGACCCTCCTTCATGTTTTGCAGATTGCTAATATTTTTATAAGGAAGATACTCCCTTGCCTTTGTGGAGGGGAGAGGCTGCAAGGGAACTGAACTGAGGGCTTTATTCATGTTATGTGTGTTTAGTTACCAATCCACTCCTCCCCTAGATACTCTCTTGCCTTTTAAATGTGATACAGGAAGCTTTCAGATCACCAATATTTAAAAGACTAGGAAAATGTATGCCAAGAAGCAGGTGTCCCTCTTATACATTGGTCAGCATACGCCAGCTGATTTTATGAAGCGAGTCTTTATCTTTCCAAAACCTTTGTAACATTCCCAGTTTACTTCAGACACCCTCAGTCCAACAGCTGGAATAATTGAATTTGCAACACATAATTCCTTCCTATTCTCCATGGTGTTTCCCACTGTTAATCGGAAGTCAACAATTTAGTCTCTGGAATTGGCAGTAACCCAAGTGGATCCAGGCCCACCCTCTCTCTTGTGACAGCGTGTGATGCCTCTGTGTGCGCACAATGGCTGTGATGCTATTTGGGGTTTAAAGATGGTCGGAGAGACACTGGGCACTTCTGGAGGTTATTAACCTGCACAACTCTGTTCATGTTTAAACTCCTGTTCCTTTAGAATCATTACACTGTTCACTGTTCTAAGCTTGCAATCTTGATGATTTCTGTGATTTTGTTGTGTCTCTCCAATTAGGCTCTTCCTCTGACTGAGGAACCTTGTCACAAGTGTTTGTTTCACATTAAGTGCCTATAATTATTGCTGCCTCATCCAAAGAGTTCGGCAAACTCTTGCTGGAGGTGTGTAAGCTCAGCACGTTGAAATACATGGAACCATGTCTCTATATATGATATGCTTCCACTTTCGGACCTTCTAATAAGCCATGGAACCCCGAATTTCCAAAAACTGATTTTTAGTTTTAAATTTTAGAGTATGAGATCTTTAGGGGAAAAAAAATCTCTTTGTCTCCATTATGAATTAAAATCCGTTAGATTACCCACGAAAGACACATTTGTGCAAGTGTTTACCAGCTTATTACGCTGTGCATTGCTGAGCAAGTTTTCTGCTTCATTGGAGTCTTAATTTCTTCCTCTGTTGATGTAATTTCTAATTCCTTCCCAGCTTCTCTTGGTATCTGATGCTAGGATGTATACACAAGCATACTGTCCAAAGCTCACCAGTGAGCATGTTGAAGGGTGTCTCTGTTAGATGTGTAGCTATTCAATCATGCCCTCATTGAGAGTTATTTTCTACCTGTTTTTGGCCTTTCAGTATTGGGCGAGCCTTTCCAGTTGACTCCTGAGATACTTACTGTTTCTACTGAGTCTAAACTTCAGCAAGTGAATTTACAGTGGACTGTTCCAAACCTTACTCACCAAGAATTAAAAATGGCATTTCAGATAGAGATAAGTAGAATTAATACATCCAACATCGTCTGGGTGGTAAGTATTTTTTGGCTTAATATTTAAAAAATTCTTTTCCCAGGCCATGATTTGTCTTTTATACCATTCAAAAAAAACCTTATTATTCCACAACATTTCCCTCTCAGTACAAGTTTCCTAAACAATCCTGTGTTTTTTTAGTTAAAACAGTGGTTCTCAACCTTTCTAATGGTGCAACCCGTTAATACAGTTCCTTGTGTCATGGTGAGACCGACCCATACATTTATTTTCATTGCTGCTTCATGACTGTAAGTTTGCTACTGTTGTGAACTGCAATGTAAATACCTGTGTTTTCTGAAGGTCTTAGGCCACCCCTGTGAAATGGTCATTTGACACCCAGGTTGAGAACTGCTGAGTTAAAACAAAGTAATATGGCCCATTGGGTTTGATGGATTTATTAAAAAAAAAAAATAGATTCTCTCTGTTGTGCTGTTTGCCCCAAGACAGTCACTGGGTCTGTCCCTGTAAATACTGGATCTGTACGTTCTCTGCAGATCAGTTATCTCACTCTTTTCTCCTCTTTTCTTCTCTGTCCACCCAGGATCACCAAGGAAAGTTGGGTTGTCCTGAATATGATATAAGGACTTACTAAAACTTTTTCACAGTGAGAGTTCTTGGGGTTCCTTTTACTTGACCTGTGTTGAGGGCACAGAAGAGCAAGTCCCAGAACTTACTATCTGGCAACACAGAGGTTTCCATGGACTGCACTGGACAATAACTTAGTGTCCTCTGTTTCCTGGAATGTGGGTTTGCTAATACATAAATTCATTAATTAAATCCTTCTTAAGGGGTGGAGGCTGGACGATCAGAAGTTCAAGACACCACGTGCTACAGAATACATTCAAGGCCAACTTGGACTACAGAAGCCCTTGCATCAAACCAAATGAAAGACAACTTTCAATTTTTTTTTCTGCTTTGAATTATGTGGGGTAGATTTTCACTCATCTTGATTCAGGCAATGATGTGTCTGCTGTGTCTGACACAGTCTCATCATAAGAGCACATTGGTCACAGGCATTAGATATTACTATGACATGTTTCAGGACAGTTTGTCAAGGCAGCTTAGGAATATTCTGGAGGTAAAGGACACAGATGACTGATCTGAGAACCCATCAGCCCTCTTGAGGTCCCTCTTCTCTCGGCAGCAAATGCTTGCCACTTAGTAATCAGGAATGTCTGTCCTGCTAGTTAAGCCTGTCACTAATGTTAAAGTCTTCAGTTCTTTTCCATATCCATTACCAAATACAAGGTCTGAGCAAATGGCCTACGGTAAATAAAATCTGACTCAGTCCACTAGGGCTTATAGCAGGTCTGTTGCTTGGCTGTCTTTTCAGAGGGCAGTTTCCCACAATGGTAGCTGTTGAATGTGTGATGTCACCTTAGAAATACATATGTGTAATAATTAGCTGTCCACGTCTCACCATCAGCATGGTTTCCCATCATCCCACTTTACACTAAGAAACCTGATTGTTGTGATTTTGATAGGTATTGATTGGCAGTTTGGGCCTAAAGACACATTCAACAAAGGTCCTATTGGACAAAGAATGGTCCAAAAAGAGAAGGTGGGAGAAGTGCTGAGGGGAATTTTAAAGTGTGAACACTTATCACCATAACAAAATAGCAATAGAACAAGGGAATCTTTTCCTGGATTTCTCTAAAAGACAATTCTTATCAGTTCTCGTGTCAGGAAAAGTGAGTAATGTTAGTCATGGAACAAGTGGATCCCATCCTTTATTTTCTTAAGTCTGATTCCCTATTAGATTCACGAAATGTAGTCTCTTTGAATAATGGGAAAGCAGTGTGTGGAAATTATTTTTGTATTTCTGAGGGGTTAAGATCCCCAAGGGTGGACTATTATGCCATCCATTTATGCCACTTAACTCAAAACATGCAGCTCCAGCCTCAGTACAACAGGGACAACCACCACACAGATAATTGTTTGCAGTTCTGTCAAAGAGGGACAGGGAAATAACCTCATTCGTCACCTCCATGGCCAGACAGGGAAGATGGTCACATGCTAGGGCTAGGAGATGTCCTTGTCTGACTCTTCTTGTACCTGGACTTGAGGAGAGACATGAGATCTTCCTTCCGTTAAGGGAGGGAACACACTTCCTTCTGGAAATTCTTCTTTGCTTAAGCAGTTCCTTGTAGTGTAAGCAAGGAACCCCATAGCACTTATGCTGAGGGAGACAGATTACAATCTCATCATTCATTGTGCCAGATGAAACGCACGTTGACCTAGGGGCTCATACTGGAATAGGACACTTCCCTGACAGTATTAGCTATACAGAACTCTGCGGACAGCCACACTACATGGTGCTGCCCTGGGCTAAACTTTGCTCTTTCCTCTAGAACATTTTCTGTATTTTTTTGTCAACAGCAAGAGAAGGCTCGAGCTTGGGAAGATGCCAGGGATGTGAATCATCTAGGGATAGGATTCATGCTTCAGCAATTGAGTCATTGACCTCAGATATATTTCTGTGCCTGGGCATATGCCAGTTTCTTTGACCTACTAGTGTATCCAAGGGCTATATTCAGATCACCACTTCAATGACAAAAAAAAGTTAAATTCATCACTTTTTAAAAAATCTCTAATTTGATTAACATAGTCAAAGTTTATCTTCTTCATTGGCAAGACTATGAAGACTGCACAGTGCAGAAACTTGATGATAGATAGAATCCACAGTGTCTGGGGAAACATGACCTACTACATATTAATCAGATGACTAAATTAGTTAGTTCAGAAGGTTGGACTGTGTGCCTGCATCAGGCATTGTGCATGGTGTGGGGATTTAAAAGCTGAGCACACAAATAGGATGTGTGGGTCCCTTGTGAATGCTGTGGATATAGGACTAATTTTCTCCCACAATTTGAATGAAAGATTCTTTGAGCCAAGATATGAAAGGAGAGTTAGAGTTAATTTAGCATGAAAGGTGGGAACAAGATCTCTGAGAAAACCCAATGGGAGCTATCAGAGGCCTTGAGAGAAGGGTGTGGGGTGGCTACCCGATTTGAAGTCAGGCTGCAGTGCGTGGGCTCAGAGTACATGGAAACAGATTGGAGCAAGGAGGTGCAGGGCAAGACCACCCAAGGCCATGGGAAGAACAATCAGATGTGTTTACCTGGAGAGCAGTAAGAAGAAATGGTGTGGCGAGATGTGAGAGTTGGCTGCAGGGGACTGCCAGGGCAGGAATGGGTGTATCTAGGGCGATTCACAGGGGGACCCCAACTCTGGCCTGCTGACAGCATAGCAATTCACTGTCATCTAGTTTCCTTCTTTTTTTTTCTTTTGTTGTCTAGTGTTTGCTCTATATTTAACAATGTTCAAATGTAATGTCTTAGAGCTATTCGTTAAATAGTGAAGGTTTCATGAATATGGATATCAAAACAGGCAGGCAGAAATATGTTGTGTGATCCAAGAATAAAGCAAAATAATAAGCTGATATAAAGTATTAACATTTTAAAAATTCTGTATAGAGTAGAAAGGAGGTACATAATTAAATTTACCTGGGTGGGCCACAGTGTTCTTGTTCCACAGCTCTGTGAATCTGTTGTCTCCATGATTTAAGACTGGTGATCTGAACAGGACAGAGATGTTAAGAGTTGTTGCCTACAAGCCTGACATGTGGCCATTGGACTCCATATACTGAGTACAGACTCACATTAGCCTCACCAGGAAATTTAAGGTGCTGTAAGGAATGTGTCTTCCCTAGGCTTTCTATTGCAGTGATGAAATACTGTGACCAAAAGCAACTTAGGGAGGAAAGGGTTTTTTGTTTTTTTGTGTTTGTGTTTGTTTTTGTTTGCTACCCTTCCATATAATAGTTAACATTCGTCATCAAAGAAATTCAGGACAGAAACTCATGCAGTGTAGGAACCTGGAGGCAGGAGCTGATGCAGAGGCCATGGAGGAGTTCAGCTTACTGGCTTGCTCAACTTTCTTTCTTATTGAGCCCAGGACCAGCAGACCAGGGATAGTACCACCCACAGTGAGCTGGGCTCTCCTTCATCAATCACTAATTAAGAAAATGTCCTACATCAGGCTTGCCTACAGCCTGATCTTATGAAGTAATTTTCTCAATTGAGGTTCCCTTTTTTCAGGTGACTCTAGCTTGTGTCAAGTTGACTTAAAACTTGGGAACAGGGCAGGGATTCTAAAGGGGCACACTAAAAAAAATGAGCCCCTGAAGCTATGGGGGGCTCAAAGAAGAAAATATGATCTCTGCTCTCTTGGGTCATACCAGATTCACAGGTAAATTTCAGGAAGGCATTATGGTGGTTGGAGATAGGAAGAATTTAAAGGAAAAAGCAGAAAATTCTCATAGGAACCTGAAATACAGTTCTGCAGGAGAGTTCTCACTAACCATGTTTGAGATACCAGGTTCCATCTTCAACAATGAATTATTTTAAGGCTTTATGAAGGAGATTGAGTGGCTTCAATAAATGCAGCTAATCCCTAATGCAGAGGGAAGTGGAGGACACTAAGCAACAATGCCTTATGAGCAGATATTGAGATGTCCAATAAGCCCTCAAAAGTGTTGGGTCCAGAGAGGAGATACCTTCAGACTAATGGGAACCAAACTGTGGAAGCCTTGAAAGACAGAGAAAGATATCATGGCACCATTGAAGTTGATCAACTTTGAGACTAAAGATGCCAATGTCTTAGACAGATTAATACCCAGTTCACCTTGAGTAGGTCCTCAAAGAGGAATGCTGTTCCATTGGTGTCTCTAAGTCCTAAGGTTCTGACAGAGGGGGCTTTGTGGGGGGATGTGGTCCATCTGGCCACCACTTTTGAAAGGACAAGAGAGAAAAACAAGGGCCACTTCTGGAGATGTTGGTGTTCCCAGAGTGCCATGGAAGATTTCCCTGTTTGCTCAAATTTAGTTAGTCTGATCTAACCCTGGCTAATATGAGTATTTAAAAATACCAATAAATATTGCTTACTTCTAAAAGGAAAATTCAATTAGTTAGTTTTCTAGAATTTTCTTAGGGTTTAAGTGACCAGCATGGTTGAACATCTGTCTCAGATCTTTGGTTCAAGGTTTGAATGACTTCTCTTTTCTCTCACTTGATCTGTATGGGCCCCTGGGCAATATGACAGGCATGGGGATTGAGGAGACAGGAGGCCATAACTGCTGATGCACACTTCAGAGCAAGGAAGTGATGGGTTGGAAGTGGACTTAATTTAGCAGCATGGTGGAGTCAAAGCGGGGTAGAAGTTTGTCCTTTGGAATAATTCAGGTTAACCTATTTTGCAGGATGCAGTAACTGTATAACTCCAAATATTTCCTTCATTTTAGGAGAATTACAGCACCACTGTGAAGTGGAACCAACTTCTGCATTGGAACTGGAAGTCTGAGATCCCCTTGGAATGTGTAACACATTTCATAAGAATCAGGGCTATGGTAGATGATGCCAAGTACCTTCCACAGAATTCTTGGAGCAACTGGAGTTCCTGGAAAGAAGTTAGTGGTAAGAAGTGAAATGGTTACAAGTGAAGTGGTCACAACAATGATCAGATTTAGTATAACTCAGAGATCAGTAGTCAAGTGAAAGACATTCCAGTCCGTTTGAAAGCCCCTGAGCTTACACTGGCATTATTTTCATTTGGTCATAATAGAACTAAAAAGTGGCTTTGAAATTCCCTCATGGAGCTCTAGATGGCTGAAGTTTTACCCCTAAATTAATTTAATTATGTTATTTAATTATGTGATTCAGATAACTTTGCATTCATTTTCCAAATATGCAAAATATGTTTACTTTAAAGCTGCATATGTGTTTTTATTAAAGCAGCACACACATTCAAATACATACACACACACACACACACACACACACACACACACACACGGAACATGTATTGGGAATATTTCTGTAAAGGGCCCCATAGTTTCTTTTGAGACTATAGCACTTAAGTCTTCAGAAAGCAGCCTTAGACAATGTGTAAACAAATGAGGGCAGCTGTGTGTCAATAAAACTTTATTTACAAAACAGATGGCACACTTGGCTTGGCTCATGGGCTAATCAATTTAGAGGCAGGGAGCAATATGAAGAGAAGGAAAGCAACTTTTCATTACAGTGATAGAATTGTGAACAAATAACTTTAACAATCCTTTAATTTTGATCATTGAATGTAAAGATAACTCCACCAGCTGCCAGAGTTCTGCCACCGCTTTAGGGCTCCCAAATAACACACAGAGTCCTATATTGGTTACAATGCTGCTGGCCAATGACTAGGATTTCTTATTTGCTAGCTCAGTCTTAATTATCAACCATAACTACTAATCTATATATTTTTATAAGGACTTATCTTACTGAGGACACCAGTAAGATAAGTGTCCTCTCTTCCTGGGATCACATGGCGACTCTCTCTCTTCCTACATTTCCCAGAATCCTCCTTCTCTCCTAGTCCTGCCTAACTTGCTTCCCTATTGGCCAACAGTGATTTATTTATCAATCAATAAGACAAACATATACGCAGAAGGATCTCCCCCATCAATTGAACATTGTTGTAGTTAAAATTTAGAGTGGGCCATAGATTCTCATATTCCACTAGGCTACAGGCTAGATCTACAGCAATAACATCTCTATTCCTCACTATATATCCTGACATATTATATGAAATTCTACTAATATAATCATTCCTTTGCCAAGCATTGATGCAAATTTATTAACTGAAACTAGCAACCTATTAACCCAGGAATAGCCTAATGCATACATTGATAGCAATAAAAGTAAGTATACGTTCTACAGTTTTAAACACTAAACATTGGTTTAGATATCACATTAACCCTAAGAAATAGGCTTTATTTTTATTACCACTTGACAGATACAGAAAATGAGGTCCAGGGAAATTACCTACATAAGCCTTGTATTTCACAACTGTATCTTACTGCTGAAAGATTATATATAGTATAAAATAGTAAAAAAGCCATGCATGTTAGCATATAACCAGTGCTCACTAGGTGAGTCAGAGGTTAACATAAATTCATTGTATAAATTTAATGTACTATATAGTGCGTTCAAAGCTGGCCAAGAGTATGTAGTGAGATCCCATCTCAGAACAAGCAAGCAACAGCAAGAGAAAAATAAATAAATGTGTTATAAACAATTTTGGTAAAAATGGACTAGACATCTTAAAAACTGTAACCATAAATTTATGCAAGAATAAATGAAAATCCTGACCCTCAGAGGGATGTTTCTCAACCATAGTTGTTCAGTAGAATCATATGGAGGTGATTAAAAACCTTCAGAGAAGTTATGCACAGAGCACTTGGCACAGGTGAGGTCAGTGACAATAAATAGCTAGTGGCCTAATAGACTACTGAAGATAAAGGTGAGGTAGTGAAGCCTGAGTCGAAATTAGGGGGAAGCTTCTTCTAAAAGGCCACCTAGAGGGAGATATGGTGGCAGCAGGAAGTTCCTTCAAAGAGGGAGAATCCTCAGGATTTTGATATGTCATAGGTCACAGCAAAGAAAAGACTGGAGCAGAAGGAGATGGAAACTGAGTGAGCAGCATCTCTGGGAAGGGGGAGAGGGTATGACTCAGTATGATGGAGAGCGACATGGCTTTGGGGCTGGGCAAGTCTTAGCTGTGTTTAAGCCGTTCAAGGGAGAGATTGTTTGTTCAAGGGTACAGTCCATGATGGCATGGACGGTCAGGTTGGTAGAAGCTTGAAGCAGCTGATTGCATCTCATTCACAATCAGGAGACAGAAATGCTAGTGCTCAGCACCCATTCTCCATTTCATACAGTCCAGGACCCCATTCAGGGACTTGTACCACCCACAGTGAGAAGGACTTCTCATCTTGATTAACCTAATAGCAACTTTCCAGTAACTGGAAGTGATGATAATGATGCTGTTTTAGATGGAACACTATGACAAAAGGTGATACAGTGGAAAGGATTGGTTTGGACCCACAAAAAGGTCCAGGAATCATGTGGAAGTTTAGGCTGCTATTGTCCCAAGAAAGTAGAATGAAACTATATTAACTACAGGGAGTGGGAGGGAATTTGTCTTAAAATCTGAGTAAGACTAACCAAGATTTTTTATCTTGCAGTACAAGTTTCAGTTGCACCTAATACATTATTAATATTTCCTGATAATAAGCTGTTGGAAGAAGGCTCCAATGTCACCATCTGTTTGCTGTATGGACAGTATCTATATAATGTATCCTGTATGTTGCAAAAAGAACCAATCCATGGAGAACAACTTGATTCACACGTGTCATTAATAAAGTTGAATAATGTTGTTTTCCATAGTGTCTCAGGAACAAACATCCATTGTAAAGCCATGAATGCCACTAAAATGATATTTGGTACTGTCCTGTTTGTCTCAAGTAAGTTCTCAACTTTCCTAATGCTGTGATACTTTAATACAGTTCTTTATGTTGTGGTGACACCCCACCACCAAAAAAATTATTTCTTTCCTACTTCATAACTCTAATTTTGCTTCTGTTATGAATTGTAATGTAAACATCTGACATGCAGATTACCTGATATGCCACCCCTGTGGGTGTCACAATCCACAGGTTGAGAACCACTGTATTAGAATGCTGTCTCCTTCCTTCCTATTTCCTATGAAGCACCTTGATCTATGAAGCACAGAAATATGTTCACATGTGGTTTTAGTTTTCTTCGATTTTGCAAGTCTTCCAAAAGAGGTTTTGAAAATCGTACCCAGAGCAATATTCCCATGATTTCCTATTGTTTCCTGTTTTAGTGCTAACAGTTTTATTCCTAGAACCAACAGTATTAAAGGAGAGGGGTTTCAGGACATGGTGCACAGAGATTCAAAGACCTATGTTGACCCTGTCTCTTGGCTAAGTCTGTCCTCTTGGTCATTTCCATGAATGGGCATTGTAATGGCTTAGAGAATCTATGAATATGGGTGGCTTCTAGCCCCAGTGTATCAGTTCAACCACAGTGGCCAATATTGTTCTTAACTTGATGGGAAATTAATTCCTTGGCCTGTTTAGCCAGAGTGGGAGCAGGCTGACTTTTTTGTAGGCTGAAATATGCCTATGCTATGGCCTTCTGTGTCTGCTCTCAAGTTTCCAGCATCCTAAACTATAGGAAAATATCTTAAACATCTCTCTCTATTGGAAAAGGAGGCAATTCCAGACCTGGATGCTTCCATAATCTGGATCACTTACTGCAGGCTCTGGGAACAGAAGCAGTTCCACATTTGTGATGAGCTTTGCCCTTCCTTGTACTCTCTGCTCCCCATGGCAGAACTGAACTAGTTCACAGTCAGGCTGACATCCCTAGGCTTTTTAATGTAAGCCACAGAATCAAAATGGAATACCAACCCTCTTTCAGGTAGACACAGTTGACAACCCCCTGCCCAATATTGACTAAGCATCCTCAAGATATCCCACACTGGGGAAGAGACTAGAATGGGAAAACACCTGAAATATACCTCTCTGAGCCACTGATCTGCCAATTTCCACCTCCTGATCTCTTTGTTTGAGGGACGGTGACTTAAGAACCCAAGCAGAACTTTCCTTTTGACTTGTCATTCAATGAAAGGGGTTAATTAGATCTTTCATCTTTTCCTTTGTATGGACAGAAGTGCTTGAGGAGCCCAAGAATTTTTCCTGTGAAACCCAAGACTTTAAGACTTTGAAATGTTCGTGGGAACCCGGGGTAGATACTGCTTTGGTATGGTCTCAACAAGATTCTCAAAGCTACACTTTATATGAATCGTGAGTCTACTCTGGTTGCATCACCTACAGGGTCTTCCTTGTTTAATTGTCACAGGACAAGCAATTCTCCCTTAGAGAAGCACCCACCCTTAGAGAAGACACACATACTCTTAAATGTGTCTCCTTTCTTCCGGATGAGCTTCTGTCTCCTACCCTTTTTAGTTAAGCTTATATTAAAGTGTCTTTAGAAAATTCCAAGTCTATTTCACATATAAAAAAAAAACCAAACAGATGGAGCACAAGGAGAGCTATATTGCAGAAAATGTGTACAAAACTTTCAGAACTGCCTGCTGGAATCACAAGGAAGTCTTTTAGTGTCTACAAGGGGTATAGGACCTTCTACCTGATGTGCTCTGGAAAAACATGTACAATAAAAATAAGAACAATTGATTGTGTATCTTTGTATTAAGATAGTATTATCTGTTGATATGACTTTCCCTATTTTTTCTAAAATTTTAAGAATATTCAACTAGTTAATTGATGGATATACCACCTACAAGAAAATTTCATCCCATATAGAAAATGCATGGAAATGTTCTTATTATTGGGGACAGAACAATGGTGACAGAATAATGAATTCACAGCTTAAAAGTTCCAAGGGATCAGGATAAATCTGCTTTGGTGGAAGTGTTTAAACTGTCTTTGCTATCTTGTTTTGTTCCATTTTTTAAGGTTCTCTGGAAGACGTGAGCTTTGTGACCACAGAAATTCACATAACTGGCAAATCACTGATGATTCACAGGAAACATATAACTTTACACTCACAACTGAAAACAACCTGAGGAAAAGAAGTGTCAACCTCATTTTTAACCTGACCCATAGAGGTGAGACAGTGATGCCACGGCCCATGATGGATATTAGCATACCATTTTATGCAGTGAGACCCAGTGAATGCACTGTAGATGTTGGCCTAGTTCACAACCCTAGTGAAGCTAATCTTAGTACTTCTATATGCTCACACTTATCCTCTTGGATGTGTGCATTCCCAAGCACTCGTTTTGATCATATCTCAAGTATCAATGAGTTCTCTAACAAACTTTAATACTAGCATTCTGATGTGTACTTATTGTATAGTCTATTTCAGAACCTTTCTTTCTACTCTCCTTCAACAAAAATTGCCTCTTGCTTTAAATTGTGGGTAGAAATGTGGATTTGTGTTCTCATTTCCTATTTGCTCTAAGGATCTGTGAGGTTTGGGTCTTATTGTAGATGAAGCCATCTATAGCTATCTAGTAGTTGCTTCTTATGTAATATTAAGTTGCCAAGATATGCTTGTACTGGGAACATTGCTGTACTTACTCTCTTTGCTGTGCTACTATGTAACACTTCATGGAAATGTGCACTATTTTATTCACTCATCTCTTTCAATGGCTTGCAAGTTGTATCACGTTTTGCTTGGGGTACTGTTTTCATTAATATTAGAATTTTACATGTGTCTGTACACATGGATTTCTTTTTTGGTATGTATCTAAGAATGAATTGGCAGAGACATAGTCTTCCTGAGTGCTTACTTCTCAAACCATGTTCCAAAGTTGTTTTTCTGGTTACACTCTCATTCTATGGATTTACTTATTCTCCCTAAGGTTGTCAGGTAACTTATTTTTGACAATTGAACTGGGCATAAAATGGTATTTCTTGATGGTTACAAATTTAAATATCTCTTCTTATACTGGAAATATATACATTTTTCTTTTATGATATGTTTGATTCTGTTATTAATTCATTCCTTTATGGGTTGTTATGTTTTTTATTGGTGAGTGTTTTTCATATATTCTTAAT
The DNA here is from genome assembly GCF_003668045.3 of Cricetulus griseus. Classification (NCBI taxonomy): domain Eukaryota; kingdom Metazoa; phylum Chordata; class Mammalia; order Rodentia; family Cricetidae; genus Cricetulus; species Cricetulus griseus. Next base: position 340,570,243 of record NC_048595.1, on the reverse strand, counting down.
GTAGACCCTTTGTTATTGGTTCCTATGTTGCGAATATCTTCACTCAGTTTGCAGTTCTTAATCTCACACATGCCTATTGACAAAAAAAATCTCAATTTTAACATAGAAAAGTGTACCAAAATCCTGTAAAGAAATCCTTTCCCATTTCAAGGTCAAAGCCAGAAATACAGTCATTCATAATTTTTTACTGAGTGTTAAAGTGTTTTTAAATATAACTCTTTTATTTTTGTATACCAAATAAAGTTGGGATGTAGCAATGAGGTATTTTGATTTTAGAAGAACCACTTGTTCACTTCTATTCATTTAGTAGCTTTTATTTCCCTACTGATTTAACAGGCCAACTCTTCCTGTTATGAGAATGTATTGGAGTCATAGACTCTGGACAGTTTCTATCTTTCCACACTAATAGTCCCCTCTAATTTTGTGGACTTCAATTGTAGTGGGTGTGAATGATGCTAAGTCTCTCGATGCCCTTTGCCAGGTGGGTTCCTGTCATTGTAGTTGTTATACTCTCTCTTGTGCATAAACCCTGGGACTTACTTGTCAAATTACAGTTAATTTTGATTTGCATTGAATCTATAATTGTAACCTGGATAAATCAGTGTCTCTGTGATTTATCTAAGCCTTCCAATGCATGATTTTTATATTTATGTAGGCCTTTGTTCATAATACTTTAAATTTTGCACATTTTAAAATCTATAATCACTACAGCAATTTCTCTGTAGACCAGACTGGCCTCGAACTCACAGAGATCTGCCTGCCTCTTCCTCCTGAGTGTTGGGATTAAGGCATGAGCCATCACCACCTGGGTGACTCCAACAATTTCTAAAACTGGCTTATGTTTTATTTTCTGATGTTTCTCTCCTCTCATCTTACAATATTATATTTGCATTTATATTATCCCTTTAAAAAACATTGTTGGGTCTTTGTAGCTTATGAATATCTATATGTTAATGCTCACCATTAGTTCTCATACAAATGTTTGTCTACACATGTTTGTTATTTGAAGCTATCTCTGTAGGGTGTTCTTTAGAAATGGCTGATGGAACAGTAGTCCCATGAATCCTTGAATGTCAAAGTGGGAATCTTATCTTTGTATTTAAAAGTCAGATTGACTGGGTATAAAATTTAACACTGTCTCCCTTGAGTTTAATGAGCTCTATTCCTGCACTCTCTAGTGACATAGAGAAGACTGATGAACATCCAAAGATGCTTGCTGGCCATGCGGTTTTTCCCATTATTAAACACTAGATCTTTTGACCTAGCTGCCATAGGATTTTTTTCTTTAAATTCCAGCAATTGTACTGGAGTTTGCCTATTTTAAGCTGATCCTTTTAGTGACATGGTATGTTCTTTCAGCCAGCATGTAGTTCTGAATGTTTTTAAGAAAGATCTTTGAGTTGCGGTTTTCCATATTAGCTCAAGAATCTGCCATATTGCCATTAGGGAAGATGAAAGGCTGAACCATACTCTTGTTATCCCCCTTCCGAGTTGTTCTTCAGAAAGTCCAACTATCCATACATTACATCTTCATGTGCCACTTTATCTTCAATTCCTCTTACTTTTGAAGTCTTTCTCCCTCCTAGTTGCCTAAGAAGCCACCTGTCATGCACATTTGCCCCTCCTTGGTCATACCCCAGGATCCCTCTTTTCACTTAACCCTTCCCTGCATTGTTCCCCTTTCTTCCCCATTATTAGTTTCAGTTTCTCTGCTGAGAACTGTTTTCCTTCTATGCATTTCATCTGTTTTACTTTGGCTCATGAACCTATTTCAAACATTTGTGTAGCAATTCTATCATATTGGTCATTGGGGGCATCTGTTGATGATCTTTTCCTTTGGTGACATTATTCTGGGATGTTATTATTATTGGATTGTTTAGGGCTATTTCCTTGACACTGTTAATATTATTTTAGTTAGACTCAGGTTACATTATAATGTTCTTCCATTGACTGTCTTCTTTAAGTTTTGGCTCTTCCTCCATAAACCAATTGATCATATTTAATTTTAAGAGTCTGTGTGGAATTACTTTTTGTATTTTACTTCAGTGTCTAATCCAACATTAAATATATAAGGCAATTGGTGAGTGAGTAAGATTGCATACTGGTCACACTACATGTTGTCAGCAAGTCCAGTGTTGTTTGTGTTTTCTTAAACATAAACCAAAAGCACTGGCGAACAAACAAGTGACAGAATAAATTGCTTATTTACTGAGTGTTACTGAGTTCTGTTTGGATCTGCTTGATTCTCTCCTTTGTTCCTTTTCCTCTTATTGACAGTTCATCAAAAGGCTCCCCATGATGTCACCCTGGAAAATATAGATGCTAGAAAAGCCAACATGACCTGGAAGGTGCTCTCCCGTGGAAACAACTACATACTTTTGTGTCAGATTGAACTCCAACATGAAAGGGAAGTGATACATGTAAGAACATTTCTTTGTTTCCTACTTTAAAAAAATCTTGATGTACCTAAACAGAGAGATGGCCAAATAAGCTTTTTTTTCTCCTAATTTAATTTTGGGTGTCACACAACTATAATCCTAGCAGGCAGGAGGCTAATTTGGGAGATCACGAGTTTGAAGCTGGCTTTGGCTACATAATGAGACTCCATCTGTAAAAACAATCAAAATACAAATAAAAAATGTCTTATTTCAGGACAAACATGCTGGGGCACACCTGTAACCTCAGCATTTGAGAGGCAGAGGCAGGAGGATTACTATAAGTTGGAGGCCAGCCTAATGTACATAGTGAGTTCCAAGATAGCCAGGGCTACCTTACAAGAACTTACCCAAAGCCAAAAAGAACAATCTAAAAGTAAGAAAACTCACTCTATTAGGCCTTTATTTCAACATTTGTTCACAGTATGGGTGATCATTTGAAAGGGATCCTGACATTCATCTAAACATTTAGCACTGAAAGGAAAACCTTAAGGAAAAAAAAAATCCCTCTTAAGAAGACCCAGACTTCTAAATCAAAGATGACCGTGTTCTGATTCAGCTTTGCAATACAAACACAGCTATAGTCTTTGTTTTTCCTTCACCTTCTTGACTCAGGAGCACAATGTTTCTGTCCACATGAGTGCCAGCTACCTCTTCAGTGATCTGGAGCCAGACACAAAGTACAAGGCTCGAGTGCGCTGTGCGGATGCCAACCACTTCTGGAAATGGAGTGACTGGGCTCAAAAGGAGTTCTGCACACCTGAGGCTGGTATGTGGAGCTCCCTGGCATTGAACTCACAGTCTAAGCCTCATGATACGCATGGGTCAACTTCCTTCAGAAGTCTTGTTTATGCTAAACACTGAGAGGAAAGTATTAAGGCAAAGAAAATATCATACTTTAAAATTAGATTAAATACTTAGGGAGCAAAGGCATTTGATAACAGTTTTATTTCTAGTGTGTGTTTTCTCAGGTAGTTTCTTTGCTACCCCTGGGTTCACTTTGGATTTGGGTGTGGGTCTTTGACTTAGGGTTGGGGACAAAAGAATGAATCAGCGTCTTGGAAAGCATTGGCCTTATACCACATAGCATCAGACAGTCCTTGGGAAGGCATGGTCTTTGGGACAGTCATCTTTATTAATAAGTGATTCATCCCAGTGCTAGTACACTGGGTTCTTCTCTGATTGTCTTTGGTACTTAAGGTTTCTTCAGTCCTGAGTATACATAGCTATTCTCCAAAGAACTATGTCACAGGACTTAGGTGGGTGTCGGGAGACAAAGTGGCCTGGCCCAGCTCTCAGACCTTTCCAGTTCAAGATAAGAAATCATGGCTATTGTGGATGAACAGATTAAGGTACAAGGGACTCGATAATATAGGTTAATTTTATTTGGGGAGAAGCCACTTACACGGGAAACATAACCCCAAGTTCCAGCTCCGGGGATCAAGGTCAGCTGCTCTCTCTGACCCAACAGGAACCAAGAGAGCTTGTGCCCTCTCTCTCAGCCCTTTATTCCACACACCTTCTATGTACCTCTGACCACGCCCATTCAGTGGTACGAGTATCCAGGGTCTCTCCCTACAGGCTGCCATCCTTTTTTTTTTTTTTTTTTTTTTTTAGATAAGACAACTAGTAAGAGAGAATTGAAGGGACTCGACTGTGTTTATGCTGTTAATGAACATTAGGAACACAAGCAATAGGAGCAGTTCATCTGTGATTGTGATACTTTGACTCCCTGTTACATATGCAGGAACTTGTTGTTTGAAATGGTTTTTTGGTTTTTTGGTTTTTGTTTTCTCTTTTGGATTTTTTGAGGGGCCCACCACCCAGCACCCAAAATAAATATGCACACCAAGGCTTATTGTTACTTATGAGTGGCCAGCCTTAGTTTGACCTAGTTCTAGCTTGCTTTTCTTAACATTAAATTAACCCTTTCCCTCTAGCCTTTCATCTTTCTTCTGTATATCTTACTTTCTTTCTTACCCCATGGATGGCTGGGTGGCTGGGTAGCTGGGTGGCTGGGTGGCTGGGTGGCTGGGTGGCTGGGTGGCTGGGTGGCTGGGTGGCTGACCCCTGATGTCTTCCTCTCGTTGCTCTCTTGCTCTCCTGCTCTCCTTTCCTTTCTCGTTTCTCTTATTTATACTCTCTGCCTGCTAGCCCTGCCTATTCTTACTCTTGCCTTGCTATTGGCTGTTCAGCTCTTTATTAGACCACCAGGTTTTTTAGACAGGCAAAGAATCACAGCTTTACATAGTTAAACAAATGCAACATAAACAAAAGTTGCACACCTTAAATTAATAATCTACCACAGGAACTGTTCTGATTCTCATGTTCCATGGGAGACCACTAAGGCAGAGAGGCAGAGTAAGTGATTGCCCTGGCATTCACTCCCAAATTGTTTTAAAGGGAGGTACCCAGAGTGGTCTTGGGTTAAAAGACTGGTTCAGCTTGCTTGGGTTGTGGGGTGGCTCAGTACATGTGCCTAGTATGCTCAAGGACCTGGGTTCAATCCCTCACCTATAAAAAGATAGATAGATAGATAGATAGATAGATAGATAGATAGATAGATAGATACTGATAGATAATGGATAGATGATAGATAGATAATGATAGATAGATAATGGGTAGATGATAGATAAACAGATAAAGATAGATGATAGATGGATAGATGATAGATAGATAGATAGATAGATAGATAGATAGATAGATAGATGGGAAAGAAAATGAGTCTTCCTAATATATCAATGGAGTAAGCACAGATGCAGTACAAATCAACTCTCAGTTTACATAAATTTCTGAATGAAGTGCAGAGAGAAGAGACAATGACATTTAAGCAGGTTGTTTTCTGGGCTTTTACTTCCCTTTTCAGTCTTCTAACAGTGTTTCTGGAGCTTACCCAGAGCATGAGCTAGGCTTTCAAAGTTAGATGAACCAAGACCTGGCTGCGGTGATTCCGTCTTCCAGTTTATTTGTATGGAGACCATAAAGTAGACTCTTGAAAGCAGAACATGGTGCCATGACTTGGGGACCAGGCAGCAGGTCTCCTGTGTGTCCACAGGAGATACTTGACAGGATCAGGAAGCAGAGGGAACAAAGTATTTCCAGGTTGTGACTCCAGTGAGGGGCAAGCTGGAGGAAATCCTGAAAGCCAGCAAGAGCCCTTAGGCTTCCTGTTCCCAAAGGCCTAGGTTTCTCTACCTAAGCCTTCCACATGGCAATGGGTTGCTGTCTAGAAAAAAAAGAAAAGGGGTGGGGACTGACCTAACTCCTCTTAGAATTGTTCTGACAAATGAAAATTCTTTGGTCACTTCCAGATGCTCTGGGGCCCATTTATAAATTTCAAGTTTGGTATTGTGTTCAAGGGCAGTTGATCTTTGATTTTAAAGAACCTACTATAAACTTAAATGGAAATGTTTTTCAATGTAACATGGTGTCATGTACAATGAATATAGACAGTAAAATGTAGTGACATTTTGCCTGTGAACCTGTAACAGTGCATGGGTACAGATGCGAATGAGACCTGTTTTAAGGTAGAAGAGCTGGGGTCAGAGACCCTTGGGTTGTGGAGAGCATCAGGGAGGCAAGGACTGCATCCTTCGATCAGGAACACTGCGACTGTTACTTGTTATTATCTGTTAGTTCTTTCCCAATAAACACCTAATTATCATTCATCTTGGGTCTGTGAACTCATTTTAATATCTCGCCTTCATTTGGCACATGAGTGGGTGGATTCCCATGACCCGCCCACAGGGCTGCCTTAGTAGTCTAGCTGGCCAGAATTCCATGACCCTGGGTCAACTGCGCACAGCCTCACTGCATTTTGGGGGTCCCACAAAGGGACAATCTACACTTCTGTAGTCTGTGCTGCCGGAGTCTGCTGTCACCCGAAGCCCAGCGTACATTAGCGAGCATGAGTGCCGAGGTTTAATCTGTCCACGTGTGAGGATTTGCCTGCTAGCTCAAGTGGGAAGTTATGTGTTGTGATTTGCCCGCACAAGCGTGTGGGAAGAAGCCATGGTTTTTTTTTCTGCGGCGGGTTTGCAAGACTGTGCTAGGTCTCTGTGGCACTGCCGACATTTCCGTTTGCTCCCATGGTTTCCACAGGCTGCGTCCTTTCTCGTCTATGTAACAAAATTTCATTTGTTTGGATTTGTTGAGTGTGGCTTAGAAATTACAGATTGTAACACATTAAAAAAAAAAAAAATCAGACCGGAGGCTTTTCCCTCTGGACTCACTTTGGCAGTACGGCTGCAACACCTGCTGGCCAAACATAGTTATTACAATTTGAGACCAACTGGTGAACAGTCATCCAGACATCAATTTTCCAGAACCCTACTTAAGGTAAATGACTTCATCTTTTGCAATTTAAACTAATAAATAAACAAATAAATACATAAGTTTAACTACTCCATACCAATGGCAGATAATTTTACTATACAGGAAGTAAAAAATCTTTTTGTTTCTTATATGGATGGGATTTTAGAAGCAAACTTACTATCAGCTGTAGAGACTATTAGGTTGGTCATCCATATAATATCCTTAAAGAATGAGGAACTTATAGGAATCATACAGTCTTTTTAGACTGGAAGTGAAAGCTTATTAGAAAAGTTTCATACCATTGAAAACACTTTACAGACTGGTAATGAGAGCTTAGTAAAAAGGATTCAGACCATTGAAAACAGCAATGATGATTAGACAAACAGAATGCAAAAATGGAATATAATAATGAACTCTTAACAGAAAAAAAATTGTTCCATGTCTGATTATTTGACAAACAGAACACGGAAAATGGAACAAAATAATGAACTACTAACAGAAAAAATCGGTTCCATGTCTGAGGTCAATGACAAGCTTGCAGATAGAACATTGTTTTTGGAAGGCAATCTACATGCCATCCAGATGGCCTCTAAGGATGAAAATATTAAATCACTAGAATCATATGTGAAAGAAGAGAATAAGAAACTGACTGATTTAATGAAATCCTTAGAAGTCTATACTGTCTAGGAAATTCAAACACTCTGAGAAGCAATGGTGAATAGATTACAGGCCATAGAAAACCTTAAAACTGAGACACTGAGGAGCTGAAGTACAAATGAAAGAGAATGAAAGGGATTTAACATCACCAGTACCTTTCAGAGTCAGAGATGACTTACCAAAGGTCATAACATCATTACCTGCTGTGGTCTATCCCGTTACTATTACTGAAAAGCCAACAAACAAGAAACATCCAGAGGGATTTGTGGAATGTCATTGGCAGCCAATATGTATGAAAGACTTAAAAGGAAGCAGTAGTTTCTTATGGCATGCATTCACCATATGTGAGGCAGTTAGCAGAGTCATGGGCTACAAGATACAGAATAAACCTAAATGATTGGAGCCAATCGGTCCCCAGATTCAGTGGTGTTCATTATGGAGGGAAGAGGCCAAAGCCCTTGAACATCAAGGCCAAAGAAAGGCTATAAGGTTCCCCAAGATAAAATTCTTGGTGAGGGTCTTTATGCTGATGCAGAGACTCAAGCTGCATATGATGAACACATTTTGTCCCTATGCTGTACAGCAGCTTTGAATACTTGGGACAAGATTCAAGAACCAGAGAAAAGAATTGAATCACATGCTAAGGTCATACAAGGCCCAAAAGAACCTTTTAGTGAATTTGTGCAAAGATTGACTAAAGTGGTACAAATAGGGGTAGCAGATCCAGACACTAGACAAGTACTCGTTGAATCTCTAGCTTTTGAAAATGCTAATTTAGAATGCAAAAAGGTGCGTGGGCTCTTAAAGATCAGATCAGCACCAATGAATGAATGGATCCTGCACACAGCCAATTTTGAGTCTTTCGGTTATAACACTGAGGCTTGGGTTGGAGAAGCAATCTACCCAAAGGTATGAAAAGACATTAAAATACCAAGTGGTTTTTTTTTGTTTGTTTGTTTTTTCTGAGACAGGGTTTCCCTCTGGCTTTGGAGGCTGTCCTGGAACTAGCTCTTGTAGACCAGGCTGGTCTCAAACACACAGAAATCCGTCTGCCTCTGCCTCCTGAGTGCTGGGATTAAAGGCATGCACCATCACCGCCTGGCAAAATACCAAGTGTTTTAATTGTGGTAGAATAGGGCATCTGAGAAGAAATTGTAGACAAGGCATTCCTAGAAATAATGCTTCTTCTAGGAATAACTCAAACAGAAGGCCCCAACCTTCTGGATTATGTAGAAGATTCAGCAAAGGCCAACACTGGACCAATGAATGTAGATCGACCAGAGACAAGCAAGGAAATCCTTTACCTTGAGAGGGCTCTCAAAGGCCCTGATGTTGAATGTGGTCCAGTCATTCCCAATCACTGTAGAGGACATTGCTCCCCAGAACAATTAGAAAATCCAGTGCCTATTGTAAAAAATCATACTCCTCTGGATGGTAGATTAGCTTTGGAGGATGAATCAAATATTCATAAAGGAAACAAAAACATATATTTTGGCAGACTTCTATAAATAATCCAGGACCAAAATTAAGAGTACAGATAAATGACATTATGCTTGAAGGTTTGCTTGACACAGAAGCAGACATTACCATTATAACCAAAGAATCTTGACACCCAAGTTGCCCTCTTCAGGAGGTAAACATTCAATTCTTAGGGGTTGGGACCCTATCTCAGTAAAAACAAAGCATGAGATGGGTTGAATATATAGGGCCAGAAGGAAAAAGAGGAAGGCTGAAGCAATATGTGGCTAATATAACAATGAATCTATGGGGTAGTGATCTATTACAGAGATGGAATGCCCAGATAAACATTCCTCCATTATCAGATATGAACCTTAAACAAACTCATGTTTATGGGAAAATATTGTAAGGCAATATATACAACAGACACCAACAATCCAGGCGGTACAAAAATAGAATACAAGTGTCAAACTAACGGAGGAACCAAAAACCCTACCCTTAAAGTTGCTAACTAATGAACCTGTCTGGGTGGGGCAATGGCCTATGACTTCTAGAATCTAGAGACTCTAGAAAAACTAGTTCAGGAAGAGCTAAATGTTGGACATATTGAAGAATCTACCAGCCCTTGGAATTCTCCTGTATTTGTTATTAAAAAAGAAATATTGAAAATGGAGAATGCTTACAGACCTAAGAGCCATCAATAAAGTAACTTAACCAATAGGCTCTCTACAGCCTGGAATGCCCTTGCCTTCTCTAATACCTAAAGAATGGTCTATTATAGTTATTGATCTAAAAAACTGTTTTTTCACTATACCTTTACAAGAAAAAGATAGGGAAAAATTTGTCTTCACAAAAGTGTGCTGGAGGCCTCAGAATTTCATAAAAACACCATGTGAATAGCAAAGATTTAAAGAAGGTTTTTTCCATCACTTAGCAACAAGCTAAGAAAATAGTTTTTAAAAAATGTTCTACTTGTCCTTCTATAATCAAACTCCTTTACCAGGATGTAGTAACCCTAAAGGTATACATAGAAATGAAATTTGGCAAATGGATGTGTTTCACTTTGCAGAATTTTGAAAATTAAAATATGTGCACCATATAATAGACACATTTTCAGGATTTCAATGGGCAACTGCTCTGAGTTCTGAAAAGGTTGATTCTGTTATTACATACCTATTAGAGGTAATGGCTATTATGGGTATACCTGCACAAATAAAAACTGATAATGCTCCCGCATATGTATCCAGTAAATTGAAACAGTTTTTAAAAATATTATAACATAAAACATATTACTACTAAACCACACAATCCTAAGGACAAACAGTTGTTGAGAGATCTAATTGTACTTTAAAGAAATGCTCTATAAATAGGCAGAGGGAACCAAGACCCCCCCCCAAAAAAAAAAAAACAGATTGCATAATGCTTTACTAATCTTACTGCTAATGAGAAAGGAAAAACAACTACAGAAAGACATTGGACAATACAAAAAAAACTTCTGAGTTAAATCAACCAGTGTACTTCAAGGATGCATTGACCTCAGTATGCTACATTGGGAAGGAGTTTTCGCCTTTTTTTTTTTTTTTTCGTTTTTTGAGACAGGGTTTCTCTGTGTAGCTTTGGAGCCTATCCTGGCACTTGCTCTAGAGACCAGGCTGGCCTCGAACTCACAGCGATACACCTGCCTTTGCCTCCCGAGTGCTGGGGATTAAAGGCCTGCACCACCAACGCCTGGCGTCGCCTTTTTCTCTACTGGAGAAGAAAAGCTGTGGATACCATCAAAGTTGATCAAGATATGATTTGAACAGGAGAAACCTCTTGATGAGGAGAAAGGATAGGTCATCCACCAAAGTAAATCCCAGAAGTTCTACGGAGACGTCACAAAGGTCGGGGGAGTGTTCTTTCTTTATAGGAAAACAGAAAACACCCATCTTCAAGAAGCCAAAAGACATTGGAGGTGTAGATGCCGAAAGAAGAATGGATAGCTACCCAGAAAGAATCATCAAACAAAGAAGGGTCTGACTCATGGTATCAATATCTATTCGTAGTAAAATCTCTCTACCTAAATTATATCTCCTTACTTCCCAGTACAGTCGTAGTCCCAATTCACATAAAAGTCAATGCTGACTTTTGAGTTGGATTTGGCTTTCCTTCTCTAAATTCAAGCATGTTGTTAAAATAAAATTCAGTGTTTCTGTCTCATATCAAAAAGCCAATTGGTATAAGACAGAAGAAAAAAATCTAGAGACTATTATTTGTCAAAACTCTGTTATCCCCCAAAAATTCTCAGGATGCATACCTATAAAAGTTAAACTTTCTGTGTTGATATTAATGTTTAAGTCTTCCACAGTGAACAATAAAATTTCCTAACAGCAAAAATTGAAGTCTCCAGAAAGAAGATGGAACCCACTTCTTGGATTCCCCTTGATTCAACTTGATGTCTTTGAACTAGTAAATTCCATTCTAGGACCATTGGGACTAATACTGCTCTATATGATTCTAGATGAGCTAGCTGAGATGGTGCACCTTCTTATAACACTCTGGCCAGAACTTCAGATAAGTGCTTCAGTCACACATCACCTGCCACTTAGAGATGAGCTACAAATGTTACAGCTAGTCCTCTTGAGACTTTACTGTTGCTTTCATTTTTTTTTCCTACAGGATCCCATAGAATCACCATCACCCCACTACAGCAAGAAGTAGTTCTAAGAAAACAATGCCCCCTTTCCCTACTGTTGGCTTTAAGGGTATTTTGGTTTTGTTTTTCTCTTGTTGATAAAAAAAAAGGATAATTATCACCTGCTTTAGGTTAGTTTTAAGTTGTGTAGGGTTGGGTATAGAAGGTGATGGTCAGACATGGATATCTCTTTTAGAAAAGTTTAAGAGTATGGGTGGGCAATGACAGTTTATGCTGGACAGGATGTGGAGAAAGGGGAACACTTCTCCACTGCTGGTAGGAGTGCCAACTTGTACAGCCACTCTGGAAATCAGTATGGTGACTCCTCAAGAAAATGGGAATCAGTCTACCACAAGATCTAGCAATACCACTCCTAGGCATATACCCAAAAGAAGCACATTCATACAACAAGGACATCTGTTCAACGATGTTCATAGCAGCACTATTTGTAATATCCAGAAACTGGAAGCAGCCTAGATGCCCCTCTACCAAAGAATGGATAAAGAAAATGTGATACATTTACACAATGGAGTACTACTCAGCAGAAAAAAACAATGGAATCTTGAAATTTGCAGGAAAATGGATGGAACTAGAAGAAACCATTCTGAGCGAGGTAACCCAATCACAAAAAGACAACCATGATATGTACTCACTCATATGTGGATTTTAAACATAGAGTAAATGATTACTAGTCTACAATCCACACTACAAGAGAAACTAGTAAACAAGGAGGACCCTAAAGAGACAAACATTGTGCCCTGGAGAAGGGGAAAGGGTCATGATCCCCTGAGCAAATTGAGAGCATGGGAAGAGGGGGGAGGGAGCTAGGAGAATGAGAAGGGAAGAAGAGGAAGGATGCAGAGGTCATGAGGGAGCAGAAAGGTTGAGTCAGGTGAAGAATAGAAGAAAGGGTATGTGATAGATAGGGTTTTAGTTGGGGAGGGTGGTAGGGGATGACAGGAGGGAGAAGGGAACTAGAATTGTCATGTAAATCAATCTTGTTTCTAATTCAAATAAAAAATGATAAAAAAAAGATAAACGTATTTCAGAAAAAAAGAGTATGGGTGGGAAGGTTATGGTTAGGATGGAATATAGGTAGATTAACACATCTTCTTGTGAACTAATTTTAGTAACTATTAGCTATAGATAACTTATTAGATTTTTGTATGTTAACTGTGTAGGATCCTCTTTCTGTTTCTGATGTTTTCCACACAAATATATATATATTATATATATATATATATATATATATATATAGATATAGAGAGAGAGAGAAAGTGAGTATATTGACACAATTTAGGATATTTTATCATGAAGCACTATACAGTTCTACCTCTGGTCTAGACATTTCAGTTTCTACCTCTGTTGTTGAAATATATATATTTGAAGTAATTGCCCCTGCTAAATTATTTTGGGAAGCTTTAGTCATTGAATAATTATGTTTCTAAGAACTATAGAGTATAGTTACCCATGCTTCTTATACCAAAGAGGTTAGTCAGACATAGGTATTTGATCTTCAAATACTTCAAAGATCTACAGAATACGGCATTTACGAGACACAATTGCTCCGACAGCACCAAGTCCCAAGAGTATGATGGGCACTGATGACACTCCTTCTGGAGTTCGTACCCTCCTCAGCCACTGGCCTCTTGAGCAAAGAACTGCCCCGACCTTGACCGCTGACTTTGGACATACTGTCCTAATGGGCTAGCAGGAGATAAACTTAAAGAGACTGCTGAACCCTGCCAAGTCAGGGTAGGACAGTCTTTCAATTTCCCTGCTTCTGTGTTGGTCTGTCAGATACTCTAGGCCTTAGACAAAGTTGGTTGCCCCAGTGCTGCTGTGACACCTTGGATGACTGTTCAGGTAGCCTGCTGTTTCTGTCTTCGCTTGCACCTTTTGGAAATAGCTCACTTGCACTTCCTGCCTACCCCAATAATGTTATCTTCCTTCTCAGGTCCTTGATAAGGTTGAAGATTTAACTGTCACAGTTATTGTCCTCTTTTCTTAGATAGAAATATTAGGTACAGACTTAGACTTTCTAGTTTAGGACAGCTTTGCAGTAATCTCTGTTATGCCTTTACCCTGGGACTGGACATGTAGTTCACGCCAATTGATCTATGTTGCTTCACTGGCAGTAGGTCTTTATTTTTTTAAAGATTTTATTTATTTATTATGTATACAACATTCTGCTTCCATGTATATCTGCACACCAGAAGAGAGCACCAGATCTCATAATAGATGGCTGATGCCTGTGAGCCATCATGTGGTTGTTGGGAATTGAACTCAGGACCTCTGGGAGAGCAGCCAGTGCTCTTAACCTCTGGGCTATCTCTCCAGCCCCAGCAGTAGATCTTAAATTGTGTATGTTTTTACCTTTCCTTCTCCTAGAGCATACTTAACATTTGTTATCATTGTATATAGTTTTTGTATAAAGCCTAGACCTTCTTCTTTAGATCAAAAGGGGAATTGTAGTGACATCTTGCCCGTGAACCTGTAACAGTGGCCACACCCTTTGGACATGGTTACCAGTGCAGATGTGACCCATTTTAAGGAGCTGGGGTTGGAGACCCCTTGGGTTGAGGAGAGCATGGGGAGGCAAGGACTGCATCTTAGGAGTATAAATGCCTTGACAGTTACTTGTTGTTACCTGTGTAAGTTCTTTCCCAATAAACACCTAATTATCATTCATCTTTTGTCTGTGAACTCATTATAGCACCTTGTCTTCAGTGAAAACATTTAAAGCCCACTCTCTGAGTACTTAGTGAGCAGTATGGCTGTGGCTTCATGGACAGAAGTCACAGAAATGGGAGAGTTGACCAACAAGACTTAGCCTAGACTAAGTTAATTGGCAAGATTTAGAATAGTGATGTTCAACACGTAGGGGTCATGCAGCACTAGGAGGGTTGAGAACCACACTGTCTTAGAACATGGGAAACATGGCACAAATATGACCCCAGGACTTTTCTTTGGTTAATTTCAGCTCCCTCCCAGGCTCTTGATGTATGGAGACAAGTTCGGTCAGAGAATGGAAGTTATGTTGTGACCTTATTCTGGAAGGTAAGGCGTGAGGCTTCAGGTCTGACTTGCTGCCTCTGCATAGCAGTGTACTCCCCAGCCATGAGAAACCATGGTGTCAGTCTCACAGGGCTGGCCATCAGGAAGAAGGAGCCACTCCAAACCCCTGTCCTCAGGCTACAATTTCCCTGAGCCCATCTGACAGCTGATTCTGATGGCTAGAACCTTTTCTGTATGTGCAACTCAGGCCCTCCATAACTTTTGCAAGGTTTAAGACCAGTAGCTATGTCTAGAGTCACATACCCTACTCCTAACTATCTGTAAATACAAAAGTTTCAAATCAAGCTATTAAATTATAATGGAAGACTGACATTATCCTTCGGCCTGGCCCAATACACTGCATGACAACCTGGAAGGCTGGCTTTAATGTCTCATATCAAAACATGGTGATAGGAGGTGTTTGGCACCTGGCCACAGACCCTCTTGCTTTTCTTTTCCCCCCAAGTTTGGCACAGTGTTCTGGCCTCTGCATATATATGTGTGGCTCTGCTAAGTCTATGTCTGAGTTCTGTCCACACCCTGAGGGAAAAGCTGCTGCTTGATCTGAGATCTAGGGGTACGCAGAGCAGGGTACAGTCTGTCCCAGGGAAAGCGGATCTTAAGAGTCACTGACATAGGTGTGTGTATGTATGTGAGTGGATATGTTCTTAGGTTTATGTGGATTGGGCAGCTAAGGGATGGAAAATTAAAAAGTAATTAGAGAGTAATTTTACAGTAGAGCTCATTTTGAAAGGATCACCTTTTTTTTTCTTTTTCAGCCACTATTAAAATCACAGGCCAATGGTAAAATTGTATCCTATAATATAGTTGTAGAAAACCAAGACCGACTCTCTGAGTCAGAACACTACTCTGTACCGGCACCAGCCCTTGGCACACAGCTGAGCCTTGACCCGTGTTCTTACAAGATTCACATCACAGCCAACAACAGCGTGGGTGTGTCGCCTGAGTCAGTGATGGTCCTCTCTAATGATTCCGGACATGGTGAGTCGGCATGGGTCAATTTGGCTTCCATTCTTGAGCAAAATATTGGTGATACTTTCAAGTCGTGACAGACAAATAACACCATAACTTGAGGCACCCCTGTGCTATTAGATACTTCCTTTGGAGCTGGGCATAGCCACAGGTTGCAATGTGTCGGTGCCTTCACAGTGACCCCATGCACTCTATCCTTGGATGTTTCAGCACATTAAAGAGATGATATAAAATTCATTTGGGTATATGCAATCCCATAGCAAATCCTCTCTGAGAGTCAAGACAGTGCCCTAGAGATTTGTGGATTGTGGGATATGGACCATGTGCCGGAACCACTATTTGTCCACTGTTGTCACGTATAAAGACTTTATGGAACAGCCATATGGAGCATGCTTGTATTCACAACACTCAGGAGATTGAGGCAGGAGGACCATGAGTTTGAGGTCAACCTGTGCTACATAGTGAGACTGTGTGGAGGGAGGAGAGTGGTGGGGCAAAGGAGACCATGGACATCATAAGGGTAGCTGATGTACTCTTCCAGGAGACAATGTAATTTGGCCAAGTTTGTAGAATAACAGCAGATGATAATCTGCCAATCTCTCAACCAAGTAGAGAGTGAACAAAGTGGAAGCGATCTGACACCTAAAACCAAGACTGGAATTAATGTACCTCTTGACTGGGCCACCGAAAAATCCTGGCACAGTAAATCCCCAGTCACCTGCAATGAAATGGTATACATGTGAACAAAAGGCAAATGGAGTTGACATGCTGAGGTCACGTACCTTGCAACAATGCTATCCTTCAGTTCTTGCTGTTAAATGTAACAGGCTTGTGAGGCTATGAAAGATTGTGTGGTTCCATTCCAGTTCAATTTAAGCTAAGTGAACCATATTAGAAAGCATTTTATTTTTAAAAAAGAACTGTCCTTTGTGAAACCAGTTCTATTGCTCTGGACCAGGGCCACACTTTGACCTTGAGGGCAAAGAATTTTACCCATTCCCACAGAATCACACCAAAGACTGTAGTTTAGATTCTTTGGGCATCCTGTGACATTGGACAGTTCTAATTACTAGTTAATATCAGCATGAAACTAAGATGCTGTTCATCCATCTGGGTCATGACATTATTACACAGCAGGAGCACACAGCAGGGTGTAAAGCTCTAGGCATAAGGTCTTTAAGATAGTTTCTTCAGGATGCTGGTTCCCGGTTCAAGTTTGCTCACACAGCCTCCTCACCCTCCTCTATCAAAGAAACAAGTCTGTCTCACACCAAAAGTGACATTTCCTCTTCATTTTTTCATAGATGTGAGAAATGTGTTTTCTAAGAAGAGCATTGGAAACTCAGGATGGTGGGAACAAGGCAGTTTATTTTATGACTTTACAAAACTGGGTGTGAACCCAGAATGGCCATTGTTGGAGTGTGGAAAAGTTTTTGTAACCCTAACATAAGTGTCCTCTTGGGCTGAACAATCGGGAGAATGGACTCCTATATGTCAGTGGGTCTTACGTTTCTCTCTGCCATTTACCATTGTCATTTTCCAAACAAAACCTGTGCTGGACTAATCTAAATGTTTTACATGCTGTTTATTTAAAATGTATCAGGCAGATGGCCTTTCAGGAAAGCTTGGCTCTTAGTAATCTGCTACTTTATGCTTTTCATTTGGTCGGTGGCAGGAAGAGGTGTCTTTAGCAAGCTGTCAGCAAGGTTCCAATGTTTCCTGCTCATTGTAGCTGAGCCTACGCTTGCTGGAGGCATTTTTTGAAAGTGAATCATACAGATACATTACAAATGAACCATTTAAGTAGACATTCCAAACTTAGGGTCCCAATGCTTATCCAGCTGTGTCGTTGAAGCTGCAAATATGATTTAAAGAATGGAGATAGTGAGGAATACCTGCACTCATCCTATATAGTCATTAGAGGCTCTCACCTGTGAGATAGCTAGTCAACTTCCCATTGTTTGGATGAAGTACCTGTGAGAAACAACTTTTAAGAAGATAAAGTCTGTTTAATCCATGGTTGAAGAGACTGGTATCATGGTTGATTGGTACATTGGAGGTTGTGGGGAGGATGGATATCATGGTAGGTAGCTTCTGGTGGAGCAAAAGCTGCTCACCTCAAGGCTTTCGGGAAGCAGAGAGAGGGCAGAACCAGAGTCCCAATATCTTCTTTTATAGCATGTCCAGTATTCTAACTTCCATCTTCCAGTGTCAACATCTCTCTGCTTCCAAGAAAGTTCCATAATCTGGGGATCAAAATTTTAGGTATGGGAGCCTTTAAGAGACATTTTAAAGCAAAATTATAAACAAACATTGCACGTGTTGATTTATGCCCTTCCTTGGAAATTGCAAGAGAAATACAATGAACTGAATCAGGAGTATTATTCTATTTGTTTCTGTACAGAAGAGGTCCATGAAAAAAGAATTAAAGGTACAAAGGATGGATTCCATATTTCTTGGGAGCCCACATCTGGAGATGCTTTAGGCTATGTTGTGGACTGGTGTGTACATTCCCGGGACCAACACTGTGATTTGCAATGGAAGAACCTAGGTCCCAATACCACAAGCACCAACATCACCTCAGGTGAGAACTCTCAGCCCTCCTCCTTGCATATCCTCCTTGCAGCAAGTTCAACTTAGACTTCTGTTCTAATGTAAAGATACTCTATGCTAGGCTAACCATGTTGAAATGACAAATTCAATGTGGTTGCTTGGAGGCCAGATTTCATGAGAATAGATTCAGACCTCTGGGCTTAAAATCTACTACAGCAGAATATGTAAATGTAGACCCAAGTACCTATTTTAATAATTTTCCCCTCTTAAGTAGAGGGACACAGGAACCATGTACAGAAAGCTTTTACAGATGAAAAGAACAGCACATACTTGGGACATGTTTAGGGCGTAGAGCTGATGGGGGAAAAAAATCAGCTTTCAGTTTCAATAAACTTGTAGGCATGAACTCTCACCTCTTTTATTGAATCTACAACTTGAAGATCCCTGCTCTTTTAGGGAAGTCAACGGAGCTCCAGTGAGTGGCTTAAGCAGGAGGAACAGGTGTGTACCATCTACCAGGCTGAAGGACTGATATGGGAATTGGCTAGATCCAGAAAGTGATGTAGATTCAGGGCCCAAGAGCTTTGCAGGCTGACTATAGGGCTGCAGGTGAAAGAGGAAGAAAGAAAGAAAGAAAGAAAGAAAGAAAGAAAGAAAGAAAGAAAGAAAGAAAGGAGGGAAGAAAGGAAGGAAGGAAGGAAGGAAGGAAGGAAGGAAGGAAGGAAGGAAGGAAGGAAGGGGAAGCCAGGCTTTCAAGATCCCGATTGTTAATGGAAGGACAGAAGGCAAATACTGTAAGGACATTTGATGTCAAAAACAGTGTTGGAGCAGTTGGTGAGTCCGGCCTGGTTCTGCACCAGTTCTATGCACATAGACAAGGGCAGGCTGAGGGTCCTGGTTCCAGAGTAGATGGCAGTCTCTATAGAACTTTCCAGATAGCACCATGGTCATCACAACATAGCAGATTCTGAGGTCTGTCAGAAGGAGGGAAGCAGTAGAGGAGTAAAAACAGAAAGATTTTTGAGAAATAAACTACTAGGGAAGGGCTCACTCATTGGTTGTCCATTCTTTCACCTCAGATGATGTCATTGTGTCTTGTTAAAAATCCTTGACTTCTCTTCTCTAGGTGCTTTTAAACCAGGGGTTCGGTACAACTTCAGAATTTTTGAAAAATCTATGCAACAGAAAGCTCAGTTACTAGAGAAACAAACGGGATACACCCAGGAACTGGGTAGGTAGATGGTGTTGGCTTGCCTCAAAGAGACTTGTTCTGGGCCATCCATATGCTCACAATCTTCCTAAAGGGAGATTCCCCTCCCAAGCTTAGTTCTATGGTCCCATTTATTTTAGAAATTACATTAAAATTTCAAAACTATATAAATGAAGCATCTTCATTAAAGGTGATTTATAAAATGTTACATGAAAGACGATGTAATCATTGCTAATTTTAACACCCAAAGATCAATATCCAGTTAGTGTTTTATTATACACTAATACCCATTTCTCTATGTGGATACACACTTTTAAATAAAAATAGGATATCGCTCTACAAAGTTTGTTAACTGCTTTCTTGATTAATGCCACAAAATACTAAATGACTACAGTGCAACTTCTGTGATTGGAAAGTACCTCCCTCTGCGGACACCAGAGGTCACCTATCATCGGATAATTACAGTGACTTGCACTGAGAAATTATATTCTATCTCCAAGCAGCTTGTAGCTTCAAGTCATAAACCTCTCTTTTTGTGTCCATGCTCTTGTGCCCAGTCTGAATTACTTTCATTTTAGCTAAGTATTTGTCTTTATCCATACATGTGCGTGCGTGTGTGTGCGTGTGTGTGTGTGTGTGTGTGTGTGTGTGTGTGTGTGTGTGTGTGTGTATGCGTGCTCGTGCACGCACTCGAGTGTGCGCGGGCCAGGATTCACCCTGTACATTGCCAGAGTGTCTGGTAACATGCACTGTCTTGTTCCAGGCATGGGATTCTTCAAATCCCCTCTCACATCTTTGAACACATCTTGCCTCTCCTGTCCCTTCCTCTTCATGGCTGTAGAGTTTCAGGTTCAGAAAATACTGTTGAGACTTCAAGGCCAGAATCAAGACTAAGACATACCTTTTGTTTTTACTCCCTGCCTCACCCCCACCCCTGCTGCCGTGACTTTTCCATAAGTTATTTCAGTTATTTAATCTCTCAGGATGTTTATGTCTTCATCTACAGAAGCTTTGAAGGAGGCAACTGCACATCCCCTCCCAGGTCTCCCGTGTCTGGGTACACATCATCTCCTCCCCTCCCAGCTCTCCTGTGTCTGGGTATACATTATCAGGGAGAAAGACAAGAAAGACTCCTTAACTTGACATAAGCTCTTAGTGTCCAGAGTTTCCTGTGGTCTGATTAGTTTGCATGCATGATTTGAGACCATTCCCAAATCATAACTTGTTCTTATCCTATCTTCCTTTCCTAGCTCCTCTGGAGAACCCGGAAGTGACCATTAATAACTTTACTTCCAACTCCTTCATTCTGAGCTGGCCCAGTTATGACAGCGACTTCCAGTCTGCTTTTATAGAAGGGTACCACGTGTACTTGAAATCCAAGGAGATGCAGTGCCACCCAAAAGGGAAAAGGATGACTCTTCCAGGTGATGCTTGCTTTTGTTACCTAAGCTCTTCGCACCATTCAGAAAGCAATGAAATTGATGCTGAGTCTTCCCCAGAGCTAGGAAAAAGCACAGAAATGGTGCCTTATGTGACTGGGCCAAGCTAGGGACCAGGCCAGGGACCAGGCTGATGCTATTTCCATGTTATTTTAGAATCAATAAGCAAACAAAAGGGGTGTGAGTACAGGAAGTGGAATTTTGATTCACTTCAAAAATAATGCAGGACTGGCCATCAGCCCCTTAAGAAATTCTTCCACTTGGAAAACTTGCTTGCTTTTCCCAGCCCCTACTTAAAAAAACAAAACAAAAAAAGAAAACTTTGGAAAATGCTATTTTTATTTTTATTCCCTTATCTGTGGTGCTGAGGACCAAAGCCAGGGCCTTCCGTGTATTCTGAGGAAGAAGTCTGTCTTTAAGCCACATCTCTGGCGTTGGTTTATTTTCTTCCCTGGTTTGTGCTTATTGTATTTGGCAGAGTTGTGGACCTGTAGGATTACCATTCCCTGGTTAGTGGATATTTTCTTTATTGTGGCAATCTTCGAAATCAGTGAAATTATAATTTGGTTTGAGGTTGGTTTAAAATGCTGATGGTCCTGAGATACCTGGGTCTTTCCATGCCCTGCCCTCCCCCAAGGTCTCTGCCATGAGTCATTCTCTTTTTCTTATTAAGTCAGAGTTCCATGTACCCGGGGCTGGCTTGAACTCACTATGTAACTGAAGATGGCCTTGAACTTCTGTTCTTCCTGCTGGGATCAAAGGCATGTACCATCATGCTTTTGTGTGTGGTGGTGGGAACTAAAGCCAGGGCCCATGTATGCTAGGTAAACACTCCACACACAGGCCCTCTCCCACACTGTTAATATGGTTATCCTGATAACATTGATTTTCAATCACAGATTATTGGGTGCTCTGTGAATATGAAATCAAAGACCCCGAGCAAAAGGCATTCACTGTGGAAAACCTTCGACCAGAATCCCACTATGAGTTTCTCGTCACTCCGTACACCAGTGCTGGCCAAGGCCCCAATGAAACATTCACAAAGGTCATGACTCCGGATGAGAACTGTGAGTTTCTCCAAATCAAATCTTGCCCTCAAGATCAAGTGCCTACATTTGTTCTAGATCTGTACGTTTCAATAATTTCTTCTCCCCATCTCGTCCTCTCTCTTCCATACATAAGTGTTTACCCAGAATCCTGTTCCAAATCCCAGGTAAAAGTAGCAGTAACCTGACCAATTACGATGTAGAACCTTTTTTCATCTTTATCACTGACCCTGGATGCCTGTCTCTGGGCGTCAGTCTCAGGGTGACTTGAAAATGGAAGCATATTTCAGAGTTGACATCAGAAGGGCTGGCAGCTTCTCTCTCCAGCATGGGTAGTCATGGGCTGCCTTCCTATTCAGCCTTCCTTCTACCCGTTTTTCTTGGCTGACTGGTGGCTTTCTGCTCTGCTAGGGTCTGGGGAGGATAGTCAGAGCCTGGCAATGTAAGGTAGATTGGGCAGGTACATTACCAGCTTTGTGATTGTGGATCCTGTTGGGGAGGGGTTCAGGTGAAGAGATATGTCTTTTTAAAATGCATTTGACTTGAGAGATAGAGGAAGAAAAGACATAGTAGGAACTGTATTTCCATCACCAACTCTGACAGCCACTGTCAGAAAGGTGGGGAGAGAATGCAATCCGATGGAGGGTGCTGGGGAGAATGTCTTGGGATGGTTCTCCTCAGAGAACCATCTTGACTGTCTCTTAACTTTCTTCCCGAATGCCTTTCTTTCTTTTAATCCCAATGCTTAAAGTCTTAATAAATTTACCCAAAAGGCTTCAATTCTGCTTCAACTGGTTCATCCTGAGATTCTTTCCTGATGTGAAATCAAGATCCAGTCTTGAGCGGTCCTAAAAGATGAAGGGAAGTCTTGCTGGAGGCACTTCTAGCCACTCTCTTGCTGCACTAGGATTTGGAGCATTGTATGAGTGTGTGCACTGGTGGGTGGGGGGTGGGGATTCCATTAAAGAATTCACAGAAGGGCTGGGCTGAAGAAACCATGAAGACAATGGTCTTTGAGAAAAAAAAAAAAAAAAAGGCTCAGCTGGAAATTCCCAGCTTCCTCCATGCAGCATCCATTCACTGAAATCTGAGCTGCTAGGATGGGACAGGGCAGTCACACTAGTTAGGATGGTAGACCTGCAGTGTTCTAACTGGCGTCACAGACACATACAGCTGCAGCTGCAGGTGCTAGTGGTAACTGCCTGAGGGACTAAACCATGATCTGATGTCTCTAAGTCTATGTCAGAATTCAAATCAGATTAAGATTTGAGCCAATGGTTTACAGTATTTGAGCACTGCTGCCACTTTGAAGTAATTTTGTTGGATGGGGAGATGATTTTTTGAGATTGGGGTGTCATGTAGTACAGGCTACATAACTAAGGATGAACTTGAACTCATGATCCTCCTGCCTCCACTTACCGAATGCTGGAATGCCATGACCAAGTCTTAGCATGAGTTTTAAATTTATTTCTATATTATTTTCCCTCCACCTTCTGAATTTATTTGATTTGTGCACAAAATGATAACTTTATATTTTTAAGATTTCATTAATCTTTGTGGTAAACCTTATGACCTTAGCCTTATTAATTGTATTGACTGTTATTAATAAGAACATATTTCAATTATTCACAACTTCCCTGACACACTGTATTTATTAAAACAGAATGTTATGTGAGTTTGCTAACCACACCTCAGCCCTTGTTACTTGGGAATGGGAAAAATTTACATTTACTAGAAGGAGACTTGTTTGATAAAAAAAAACATAAAAATGAACAAAAATACCAAAAAAAAAATACAATGTGGAAATTCCAAGTTGTGCAGAATTTTTCGCTCATTTTGTGGTACCATTTAACAACAGGTCCCTCTCTTTGTGAACTGGTACTTTGTCTTTGAATGGTGACTAGAGTACTAAATAAAGATAATGAGGCACAGAGGCCAGGAAGTCTATTTAGAGACTTCCCTGGTGCCCATCTCCACTATCATGTCTGCCTCTGCTTCTGAACATTTGGAACTATGTTTCCCCTGGATTTAACAAGCACACTGGCTTCAGCTGTTTCCCCACCAAATGATGTTCAACTTAAGATGCCTTTGGATTGATGAGGTGTAAAAGCAGGACAAGCTCAGAAGAAGATGCTCCTTCCATTTTGATCTTTTTCCAGGCTGGTGAAAGGCTGGATGGTGGCACAAGCCACAGCTCCAACCCCCAGACCCATCCAGAGGGTGCCCAGTAGGTGCCTCTGCAGTAGGTAGCTGCTGGGAAGCCAGGTTGTTAGTAGACTGGGTGAGTGGGATGCATCTTCTGCAGTACTTAAAACCTAGGGTCTGTTGTTGGGATGTAGAACTGGGAGTAACTTTTCAGCCTCAGTACAGAAGTAGGTTATATTCTGAAGTTTTGTTTTCAAAATTGACCTGAAAGTAGTTGAACTAAACTAAAACAAATGGAAAAAATCTCTCTCTCTCTCTCCCCCTCTCTCTTTCTCTCTCTCTTTTCAAGACAGGATTTCTCTGTGTAGCCCTGGATGTCCATAGGTAGGGAGAAAGTTGACATAAGCAACTTAGGAAAACTGGTAGCATTTGTGTCTTCTAAAGAAAGTGTGTGTTCAATGTGGAGCTTAGACCCTCATTTTTTGAAAAGAAATGTCTGTATACATTCCCACCCCAAACCACCTACAGACAACTATTAGAAATCCCACATTCATGAAGCTCACAAACTGGAAGTATCCATTCTCCATCCCCTGGGAAGGGTACATTACTCTGCTATAGTCACACAATGGAGTATCATAGAGTAATGGAAATACAATCTCTACAGTTATAAAATAACACAGTGAAACCTGCAAGTGAATAATGGCAGGTGTGAGTTCTGCTGTGCAGTTCTATTAGAGTGCAGAGAGAGAATGCTGTCACACTCTGAAAGGATTAGCCTATGGGTTGCTTGGAGATAAAGAGTGGCTGGGTTCCTGGGTGATGCTCCTCTTGCTCTGTATACTAGTTAGATGGGTGTGTCTAGGAGTGAAAACAGTGGTTTGTATGGCATCTCTGTCTCTCCCTTCAACCCCCACCCCCACACAGGCTGAATATGCTAAATGTGAAATTCCAAATTCCAAATCAAAACATTTTGAGGGCTACCATGCCATAAAAGGAAAATTCAACTTCAGGCCTTGTGTAATGGAACACACTGAATGTACTGCACAAAATTACCTCCAGGCTATACAATGGAGATGAATCTTGTATGAATTTTGTAATTAGACTCTCTTCATACATTTCACTACGAATATGCAAATATTCCCCAGTCCAAGGAATCTGAAATGCTAAAAGCCTCTGTCTCCAAGCATTTCTGATAGTGGATACTTGTCCTCTATTTATTCTTCAATAAAAAATATGTAAATCAATACTTTTTCCAAACTTTAAAACTGATTATAGCACTCAAAGGGCAGGTCTTGAGAGCAAGAATCCTCATCACACTAGTGTGGATCTCTACCCAGGCCATCCTCCCTTCTAAAACTGCAGCACTGTCCAACACCCAATGTCCCTCAACCCAAACCCAGTGTTCCCAAACCAATACCCAGTGTCTCCAAATCAACACCCAGCATCCCCAAACCAAGCTATTTTTTCTAGTCCAGGAAGTCCTGGGTAAGGAGTGAGAAGGGCAGGAAAAGCACACGTAGAATAGGACCACGTGTCCAAACACAGTGACCACATGTCCATACACAGTGTCCACATGTCCATACACAGTGTCCACGTGTCCATACACAGTGACCTCAGAACCTTCCAAGTCATTTGCTTAGGAGGTTGATTACACACAACTGAGTGATTGATTCGTTGAATTGCAAGCAACTGAAACAAGGAGACGATTTTAAAAAAAATAGTAATGTTTGATATATTTGAGAAATAAAGCAGAATTATTGAAGGAGTCTAAGATGGACACAGGTAATTTAATGTAAGACTAACTACAAGTCTTGTCTCTAAGTCCAGTCTGCAGCCCACAAGTCACATGTGTAGTTGGTTGTTTTTTGACTCTTTGGGGGCCCACCACCCAGCTCCCAAATAAAGTCACTGAGACTTATTCTTATTTAAGAATGCCTGGCCCAGCTTGGCTTGTTTCTAGCCAGTTTTGCTAACTTAAATTATCCTGTCTACCTTTTGCCTCTGGGCTTTCACCTTTCTCTATTTCTGTATTTCTTTTCTTTCCTTGTTATCCTGTGGCTGGCCCGTGGCATCCTCTTTTCCTCCTTTTCTCATTTCTCCCCTTCTCTTTCGAGCCTAGATTTCTCCACTCTTCTCCTAGACCCACCTATCCCTCTCCTGCCTTACTATTGGCTACTCAGCTCTTTATTAGACCAGCCAGTTTTTTTAGGCAGGCAAAGTAACACAGCTTCAAAGAGTTGAACAAATTCAACATTAAAAAAATGCAACACATCTTTGCATCATTAAACTAATATTCCACAGCATAAAAGAATGTAACACATCTTAAGTATTCCACAACACACATGTACCCCAGGACAGTTCCGAATGTAGCCCAATTTACTTAAAATATTGTGACTTTTTAATGTGTGTGTGTGTTTGTGTGTGTGTGTTTGTGTGTGTGTGTGTGTGTGTGTGTGTGTGTGTGTGTGTGTGTGTGTGTTTATACTCCATTGCTTAGTTCCTGAGTGTGAAATTTGTAGGTAACAATGTTGTCACAATATCAAAAGGTAGGAAGTCCTGAGCCCAAGCAGTTTTTAATGTATGATAAGCACCTTAGAGCTTCTGTGGCAGACAAGCATTTGTCTTCTGACTGGGGTCCCATGTCAGCATGACTTGGATGACGGGGCCCCCCTGACCTCCGGGCTTGGGTCTAATGGAGATATGTGTCTTTTAAAGTCATGTGCTCTCTGGTAAAGGGCAGCAGTAAGTACATGAAAAGTCTTCTTTTCAAGGTGGATGAATGAGGAGAATGCCTGTGCAAACATAATGAAGCCCTTACCTAGATCACAGCTATCAGCCATCGGTCATCATACTGGCCCAACTAAGGAACGGAGTCAGTCCTCACTGAGAGGCAGGAAAGTACTCCCACCTACTACAAAGCTTGGGTGGGGAGTGAGGAACCAGGCAGCTATGCTCTATCCTATCAGACTTAATGTGTTTGACCTATGGAGTGTTGACTCACAGCAAAAGGCTCCCTGCACTGGTTAGTGTCTCATAGTTGACTTTGAACTCCTGCGGGTTAGAGGAGTGTTAAAGGTATGCATCCCCATACCCAGCTTAGTTGGTCTTTTCTCTTCCGAGTCAGGGAGAAGTCAGAATGAATTTTCCCTGTAAGTTTCACCCAGTTGAATTTTTATAAATCTAATTAATAAGACTTATTTATTCATGAGAAGTAAGTTTTCAGAACTAAACTCATTTAAAAAACTCATATTGCATCTGGCATAAATACATATATTTGAGGAGCAGTAAGCATGGAAAATTCTTCACCCTCATACCCTTTTATTCTTTCAAGGAGTCCAGTGCATATGTGAAAATGATCCCTTTCCTTCTTGTTCTTTAGCCAACATGCTGCTGAAGATCATATTACCCATGACTCTCTGTGTCTTGCTCATCATCATTGCGTGCTACTGGAAAAGCCAGTGGTAAGTGAAGAGGGAGCTTTTAGAGACAAACCATGAAACAGAAATGATATGCAATAATATGGGGAAAGAACAATGAAAAGGTTCAAGAAATGTAGGTGAGCATATGTATGTAATGTGGTGGACAATTTTGCCTTCTGGATCAGTAAACTGGGAAAAGAACCACTTCAAACTTTGCTCCATGGCTGTAGTTATTTATGCCACCTTATGCTTGGCAGCAATCTCTTTGTATATGCTTTATATACAAAGAGCAAAGGAATGCCTGCAACAATACTGTATTCATGCATCCTACGATATGGAAATTAAAGCAAGGAAGTGTTATGTCCTTTGCTTCATAGAGGATCCTTCGGAGCTCTCACTCCTAACATTCCACTGAATTGTGCATTTGTTCTCAATTTCATTGTTCTGTTCTTCTAGGGTGAAGGAGAAGTGTTATCCTGACATTCCGAATCCATACAAGAGCAGCATCCTGTCACTGATAAAATCCAAGGTAAATGTGGGTATGTTGTATGTTTAACAGGTGAAGGACTAATCCAGGCACATTCCTGTAATCCCAACCTTTGGAGGGTAAAGGGTAAAGGGGATCTTCGTGAATTTGAGGCCAGTCTGGGCTATATACTTAGTTCTAAGCCTTCCATACTACACAGTGGGACTCTCTCAAAAACCCAGAGTGAGTAAATCCTTCCATGCTACACAATGGGACTCTCTCTCAAAAGCCCAAAGAGTGAGTGAATGAGTTTGGGGCTTCATTGAACAAGGTTTCTTATATCTCTTCAGGAAAAGATAATAAATTAAGAGGCACAAACACAGCCATCAGACGGGCAATTGGATGAACTAGCTCAGTGGCAGAGTGCTTGCTTGCCTAGCATGAGTAAAGCCCTGGTTTTGATCCCAACATAGACCAAACAAACATGATTGTGTCTTGCTCATTGTGGACTACCAGAAAAGTCAGTGGATAAGAAATCCTTTATCCAATGGGGAGTCAGACATGAACTCCTGCAATAGAAATGATCTCTTCTGCCCTGGCTTTTGTCACAACCTTCAAGTTAACATGTGGCAGGAAGGAATGGGAAGCACTCAGTGCACACTACATACATGATGCACTTGGATACTCCCATAGATACATTGATATTACTTGTTTGATTCCTTTGCAGAAGAATGCCCACTTAATAATGAATGTCAAAGACTGCATTCCAGATGTCCTTGAAGTTATAAACAAGGTAGAAGGCCCCAAGACACAGTGCATAGTCTCTGGGAACCCACACAATGAAGATGTATCCATGAAGCCTCCCTCCTCAGTGCCAACAGAAGATGGTTCCTCTGGCTCTGTGCCCTTCTTCTTCTTCGAGAATTTTACTTATGATCAGTCAGCTTTTGATTCTGGTTCCCATGGCCTCATTCCAGGACCCCTAAAAGACACCCCATGTCAGCTTGGACTATTGACCCCACCTGAGAAGTTACTAAATGTTCTAGAAAAAGACTACATGAAGTCCCTGGCAGAAAGCCCAACTGAAGAAACTAGCTTGATTTATGTGTCTCAGCTGGCTTCACCCATGGGTGGAGACAAGGACAGTCTTGCCACAAATCCACCCATGCCAGGGCACTGTTCAGAATACAAAATGCAAATGGCAGTGCCGGGGAGACTCCCATCACTTGCTCTGAGTGAGAATAACAGCCTGACCTCAGAGATACTTTTAGGTCAAGGTGAACAGTAAAGTTAACTACCACCAACCCAATTCATACACTACAGGCACTTTTGGGGATGTGACTGGTACCATGCCATCACCATGTGCCCTGGTTCTTGACTCCAGGAGCACCCATTATCTGCAGCACTAATTTATAAAAGATCATTAGGCTGACAGAATAAAGACCAGAGCTATACAACTTGGCATTTGCCCTAAAGGCTTCCTTAGAAATGGCACATGCTGACCTTGCTATTATCTGCTCCAGGCTCACCCTAACACAGGACCCCTAACCCTGACATAGGATATTCATCAGCGATTTCACAGACCCTATTTACTCAGGACTTCGCAAAGTGGCAGTGGTCCTAGGATTTTGGTTTGCAGTGAGAGAACATCTTCATGTAAACTTGACCTAATGTTTACTATTTTAAGGATAAAGCAGTTGGATTAAATGCTTTGATTAATGCCACAAGAGATTTATTACTCCTATTTTGTAGACTTATCACATTTAATGAAAGGTTACAAACTAGATTTTGGCCTTGCCTTGAAGTGAATTTGTAGTCATGGATAAAGTAAAGTAACTGTTGGTGCCTACACTGAACCTAACAGGTAGGACGTATGAATGGGACAGGAAGTCTTGACAGGTTTCCTGCCATCCAACTTACTGTGGTAAAACAGGATCAAAAAGAGCTCCAGACTTGGTGTGCTGGTGACAGCAGCCTGTTCAGTAGACTCCAGTCTTCCTCCTTAATTTTTGACTACCTCAGAATAGAAAAAAAGGACATTTCATTGAGTGATTCCTTTTACATTTAATGTCCCCACCCCAAAGCTGTATCTAAATGATCTATTTCCACACATTGTCTGGTTCAATAGAATTCTCATTTTCATTCCTGTCATGCTATATTGCCGCAATATTGGGTATAACTTAGCTTTAAAATGTTCTATGGAGTTAGAAGTTAGTTTAGTGTTGTCCCCAAAGCATGTCTTCTCAGACAATACACTTGGTCCTACCTGTGGCTTCTACATCAAGATCCAGCCAACTCTAGGAAGAAAACATTATTTTTAGATAAGGCTTGGACTCCCATGGAGCTTGGTAGCAGCCTAGCTCCTGTAAACAATCTCAGGAAGGTGCTATATGTAATAGCCGGACACATACATGTGTTCAATACATTAGTTTCTTCCTCTTGATGCTTGTCACATTGTAAAATAAGATAGAGACTTTTGTCTTGTTTACTGTGAATATGGTGGAAGAATGACTTTGTGCACATGCATGGCTGTTACCAATACTGCAGCAATATCCATGTGGCATGTGGCCTCAACATAGCTAACACCAACCATGAATGATCTGTTAAAGCTGTCCTGTCTTTTCTTGCCTATAACCAAGCCTTTTGATAGAGAAAATGGTTCTGAACTAACCTAGTACCAGACAGTATCCCGAACAGTCTAGTTTGGAGGTGACTTTGGTCAGTACTGCCAATACCATGTCTGTTTTTCTGTCAATGTATTTCTAACTGGAAACTTGTACCCAGAAACGTTAATAACATTGATTTGTAAATGTTTTCTTTCATCTCAATTTTGTTTAAAAAATAATCCATAAAACATTAAAGTTATTTTTGCTGTTTTGATAATGCTCAAATTAAAGCATCCATTGTTTTCACAATCCCATTGTTTTAATTCCCTCAACAGAACAAAAACTTAAGTCAATAAATCTCCTCATAAACTTAACAAAAATGTAAACTTCTAGGTACCCCTTCAATCTAAAAAGGGTCTCTTCAGCACTGACTTGGAATCCACACATTTCATCCATTCCTGGATGAAGTCAAACACTTCCAGGCGCCTTTCTTCCCTCTCATGGTCCCCTTCCTGTGTTCCCGTTACAGTCCAACAGCAACAAACTAAATCTAGACATTGAAAGGAAAGTGATATTTTGCTAAGTCTGGCTTATTTTAGTACCATAATGACCTCCAGTTCCACCCATTTTCCTGCAAATGTCTTATACTCGTTAGAGCTGAATAAACCCCATTGTGAAAAAAAACCCATTTTCTTTATTCATCTACTTACTGATGGCTCCCTAGGCTGGTTCCTATCTTAGCTCTTGTGAACAGAGCAGCAGTGAACATGGATATGCAAATTCTGCGCTATGCTGATGTAAGAGCCCTTCAGGTGTACATGCAGAAGTGGTAGAACTCGGTCATATGGCAGATCTCCTTTTAATTTAAGGAACCACCACACTGACATCCATAGTGGTTGCTATTTACACTTCCACCAGTAGGGCAACAGTGTATCCTATTCCTCTTCCCCCACATCGCCACCAACATGTTTTCTTTCTCCATAGCAGGGATTCTTCTGGCTTGAGCTGGAATCTCAAAGCATTTTAATTTGCCTTTTCCTGATGGCTAAGGTTCAGATAATTCTTTTTTCTCTTCTAAAAGTGTCTACTCAGCTCATCAGCCCATTATTGACTTTTAGATGATTTAATTTTTGAGAATATATATATATATATATATATATATATATATATATATATATATGTACTCCAGGAGAAAATTCTTAGATCTGAGAAACACATTCGGCAAGTTCCAGGATACAAAACCAACATAACCAACATCTAAAAATCCAGTAGCATTTCTATATTCCAATAATGAACTTGTAGAGAAAGAAATCAGAGAAAAGCCTCATCCATAACTTTTTTGTTTTTTATTATTTTATGTACATTGGTGTTTTGCCTACATGCATGTCTGTGTAAGGGTGTCAGGTTCCCTGAAACTGGAGTTGTGTGTCACTATGTGGGTGCTGGGAATTGAACTCAGGACCTTGGAAGACCAGTCAGTGCTCTTAACTGCTGAGCCATCTCTCCAGCCCCCATAACTAACTTTTAAAAACCCTTAAAGAGAAAGACCTGTCATTATCCTGAATTAGTAGAATGCTGTAAAAAATGGTTGTGTTACTCAATGTGATTACATGTCCAATGGAATTCTCATCAAAGTTCAAATGCATTCCTCATAGAACCAGATAAAATAATCCTAAAATTTATATGAAAGTAAAAAACACTGAATACCCAAAGCAATCTTAGCTGGAGACATCACAATATCTGACCATAAACTATTATACACTCCAGGCCACATAAACATAAGCATATGATATGGGCACAAAAAAAAGACACAGAGTATTGAGATAAAGTAGAGGACTTGGAAACCCACACAGCTACAGCTACCTAATATTTGACAAAGGTATAAAAAATACATGAAAAGACAGGCTCTGTTTCACATCCTTAAGATTGAAATTAGATCCCATCTCTTTCACTTTGTACAAAAATCAATCAGTGGATCAAAGACCCCAATGTAAGACCGGAAACTCTGAAACTGCTAGAACACATCAATAAAACATGTCAAGATAGAGGCATTGGCCAGCACTTTCTGAAAGGACTGACAGCAGAGGAGACAATTCCAAGAACTGATAGATGGGATTACATGAGCTAAATGTTCCTGCACTGCAATAGTATCCCTCCATAGAGAATGGGCTCCCAAAGTCTGTTTGTGCACTAGGGATAAACACTGTCTCTATTGTTAGAGGTCCCATAGACTACCCAGGCCTCCTAGCTGGCACCCACATTCAGAAGGCTTGGTTCAGTCCCAATGCTGGGTTCCCCAGCTTTAAGACTAGAGTCTCTGTGCTCTCACTAGGTCAGATTAACTGTTTCTGTGATGTGACAGACTTTGAAGATTCCCCCACGGAAGGTCTCACTATCCTTGGGGAGTAGGTGATGGGAGGGTTGGAGGAGGGCGAGGGAATGGGGGGATTGATATGTAAAATATATTTTTAAAAAGTCCCTATACAGCAAACAATCAGCAGACAGCATGCAGAGTGTGAGACAGGTTTCCTGGAGCCCATCGGCCATAGTCGAATCATGATCTAAGTTCATCAAGAGACCCTATCTGAGAAAAAAAGTGGGAGTGATTTAAATATTTGACCTTGGCCTCCATATGTAAAAAGATGTCCACGTATAGTCTCTCTCTCTCTCTCTCTCTCTCTCTCTCTGTGTGTGTGTGTGTGTGAGAGAGAGATTGTCATGGTTAATCTCATTTTCAAAGTGTGCACTTATAAGAACACCAAGTTGAATTAGACTTAAGGTCGAGTCTATGAGCTGTTGGTTAAGCTTGCTTTGTCTCAAAGCTCTTAGAAGATATTGCATGGAGTGATTTCAGAACCCTTAAAGATAAAATGGAGATGGAAAGTCCTCAGAATTAGCAAACAAGACCATGAGTTATCTCCAATTAAAAGGACTAAATGTATGAAGTTGGCCTAGGGCTACTAAGAAAACCACATGTGGATGCTGGGAATTGAACCTAGGTCCTCTGAGAAGAGTCAGTGCTCTTAACCACTGAGCTATCTCTGTAGCCACTTGAATACTTTTATATGGTAAAGCTTTAAAAATAAAGACTATCGTTTTCTTATTCTACTGTAAATTAGGCATGTTTTTCATTTTACAATTCTGATTTACAGTATCAGATGAGACCAATGATACATACATACAGATGTCCATAGGCCTGGAACAAGTTTGCTTAAGGTGGGGAATATATTTCAGCAACTTTAACAGACAATGGCTTTTTTATTATTATTATTTAGAAACAATCATTTTACATATCAATCCTCCCATACCCACTACAAATCCCCCACCCCTTCCCCAAGGATGGTGAGGCCTTCCATTTGGGGGAGGGCCTAGGCCCTCCTCCCTGTATCTGGGCTGAAATAGTATCCCTCCATAGGGAATGGACTCCCAAAGTCCATTTGTGCACTACAGATAAATACTGGTTCGACTGTTAGAGGTCCCATAGCCTGCCCAGGCCTCCTAACTGGCACCCACATTCAGAGGGTTTGGTTCAGTCCAATGCTGGTTCCCCAGCTTTACGACTGGCAGACCGTGATTTTCACACTCAATTTCTCAGCTAGCCTCTCTGCTCAGGCCAGTGTGTGCTCACTCCATCTCCATGTCATTTTCTTACGACCTCAGAAAGTCCAAAGTCCTTCTAGCTAAAGCCATTTCTATTTCCAAATCATTCACAATAAGGAATAAAGATTAAAAAGTTTAGTATGTCAGATTAAATTCTGAAGAATGCCAAGGAAGTACAATTACTTAAAATTGGGAGCAGCCCCCTTTCACGGTACAAGATCATCCTCATTTGAAGGATCAAAAAGCCATGTGTCCTGGAAATTGCACTGTCAACATCAGTATCATGTGATTCAAGTCAAGGCCCAGTGACACACATTTTCAAATAAAGCAACAATGCCACAAGTTTAACAATTTTAAGTACATTTTATTAACAATGAATCCCTTTGATAAGATTGTTTCAGGAGGCTTTAATGCCCTTAACATAAACTGTACACATTATACAAAAACAATAAAACCACAACAACAACAAAATCAAGGTGAGCAAAACCATTTGGGAACAAATCTTATTTAAATTATACACAACTCAATGAAATATTCTTAAGGAAAATATATAAATACTTTTTCTTTCTATGTTACAGTTATACAATATAAATCAGATTTCAATGTCTGTTCAGTGACCTACAAACACCAGAACCTCCAAAAATGTAGCAGCGTATTACTAAATAAAAAAAAAAAAAAGTCATGTGGTCAGAGAGCATTGAATCTGAGATTCTCTTTATGATCCCTTACCACTTTTCAAAGCTAATTTAATTTACATCATTTGTTTCACAATGCATTGTTAGGGTTTCTGACAGGCCAGTAATGGAACATTTTTCAACAATCATACATAAAAAATTTTTACTATTCCCTCTCTGCCCCAAGACTTTACATTTTGTGCTAGACCAACCTAGTTAAATGGGAAAATTGTAAGATGTTTCCTTTTTGGCATATTTTAATTTTAGGTATCTTGTAGAGTCAAATGTGCAATCCATGCTTCTGTGGCAGAGTTATCCACCTAACTATAAAAATACTCCAAAGGGGAGGAATCCCACATTCTGTGAGTCGTATAAATGTACTAGAAATGAAAACCCCATGGGGACCTGTAATTAAAAGAAAAAGGCTCCTGGAAAGCCCTGTGCAGACTGCTGTGTCCTTCATAAGTTCACTGGCATGCCTGAAGTGGGACTCGGTGTAGTGACACTCTCGAGGTTAATATGGGAACAACAGACTCTGCCAGTACGGAGGAAATGGAGCTCTTTGCCAACCCACACTTAGGTTCATTACAAGCAGCTTTTCTTAGAAGTCTCTCAAACAATTCTACTTTTCTTTCATGGATTGTGAATTTGAGACAAAATGGAAGTCAAAGTCTAAGGGGGGGGGAAACCTTACTTCCAAAATACATTTCCCAAGTGGTCACAAATTCTTCTCACACAAAATTAGCACCTCACTCTTACCACACAAGAATAAGTGCAATTATAATTTGAATAACAGACAATTTTGTTTCTTATTGCTTAATGATCTGTGCTTTGATATGGGGCATAAAAGGCATCCTCTGAAAGGAATGAAAAATTTTTTTTATATAAATAGCAGTAGACAAATCCAAATAAACAGTGACATCCCACTTTGAACACTCCACCATGGTGACATGGAATTCAAGCTTTAACCATCTCAAGCTCTGGACAAGAGGGGAATGCTGCTGAAAACATTGCTTCCAGTGACCTGATGTCACCATAGCAACAATGCATGCAGTTTCAACAGCCTTGCAATATCACTGTCTCAGGGATGTCTATTCATTACTCTTTATTAGAAACACTTAAGTTAGGGAGAACACTTTCCTCCTCCAATATACCCTAAGCACAAACAGAAAATAAAAGGACAAGAAATTTTAGAGCCTATTTTATTATAAATACTAAATTTCTCCTTATTTGTCAGTATTTACTTAGTATGTGAAGCTGAAATCTGTTCTTGAAAAAAATTCAATTAGAAATGACAATTTACAATTAGAAATTCACAGTTTACAACCAGCTTAACTGTTCAAACTCCTCCAAATTATTAAATAATTACCAATAATACAAATTTATGTGACTAAGATTAATTCTAAACTCTTGAAAAACTACAGTATTGACATTATTTTGGTAAAATCTATTATTTATAGATGATTTCTCAATGATTTCTATTACCATTGACATCATTCATCATTCCTAATCTGCTACAATTTAATAGTCATAAAACACCTACACTAATCACTTGGCACTGCATGTAGTTTTCATCATGAAAGTCTACTTTTATACAAGTAAGTACTTAAAGGAAATGTATTACACCTCCTGGTGAAATCATGGTTAAACCACATAGCACTATAAATTTAAGTATAGACAATTTACTCCAATAGACTGATCATCACAAAGCTCCGATATCTTCCCAAAGTAAGTGCTATAGGCAGACATGATCGAACACACACACACACACACACACACACACACACACACACACACACACACACTCCTCTTTCAAAGTAACAATCAAAACAAACACCTGCTTAGGACACTAGGCACAGTCTTAATTTAAGGATGGCTGACTTAGGTGCGCAGGATAGGGAATAGTTTTGTGTGATGGAAAACAAAAATAGTTACTGTTTATTTTTGAGGGATGAAACCACAGATTTTATACTCTATGTTAACTGAGGTAGTGTTTAAAATGAATGTCTAAAATGTTAATCCCATTATGAGTAAGACTACATTCCTTCCTTTGGAATTGTAACCACTATTTGGTCTAGTATCTCTGACATTTGGTTCTCTGGAAAGGCAGTTTTATTATCCAAGACCAAAGACCAACGTGATAGGCAATGCTCTTAGAAGTACTGTTGACATTTAAATAAACACTTGGGTTCAGTGATGAAGTTCAAAGTTTTACCCTCACTGGATTTTCTGAGTAAAGGAGAAGAACCGTGTTGTAACATGAGCAGCAGCTTAGAGCCCTTGTCTGCTTTATCGTCATGGAAGTTGCCACACAGTGCATGTAAGAACAACTTGCTGAAGTGCAGTCAGAGGAGTTAGGAGGGAGATGAAATGCTTCATCCTAGTGGGAGCTTTCAGTGCCAGTTAAAAAAAAAATCTCTGTGAGTTCTGTTTCCCAGGTCTCGAAAACAAGCCCATTATGAAAAGGGTGTACAACATGGGAAAACATGGACTGATGTCTATGACGGTGTTCAAGCTTATGTGTAACTGTAAAACAGTCTACACAAAGCAGTTACAAAAGGGTCCTAGGCAATCCAGCTGGATGTTTTTGTTCTGTACATATGATTCCAAGAAAGATAACCCTTTCACTCACAAGCATTCTAGAAATGATGTTCATGCTACTTTATGTACAAATTTGCATATTTAATTTCTGTAAAGATTTCCAAATATCTTTATACATACACAAATTAGACACACAAAACCCTGCCTTCATCAACTTCACATGTGATAAAGGCAATGACTATACTCAACTCACCTACAACTGCAATTATTTTGTGCAAAACAAGAACACTAACAAAAATGACATTGTCGCAGCTTTAAAATTTAGTGATTAAGGCTTTTCACCACAATTTTTAATCTTAATGAGTCTCAATGACTTTTTAAACACAAATATGGCTCTTTTTTTTAACATGGAATGTGTGAATTGTATTTAAGAGATTGGAAGTATCACTTAATGCTTTTCTTTGCTTTGGGTGCAGACTACTAATACTTGCTCAGTCTGTTTAAAGTGGTGATGAGAGGAGCTCATACAGATGGAAGTCCACTGGGGTTGTGTATGTATGTATGTAAATATATATATATATATATATATATATATATATATATATATATGCATTCTGGATATGGGAAGTATTTCCATTGAACTATTTATTTTAACCAACAACTGTAGTGAAAAACCTTAATTGGTACAATAACAATATATTGCAACAAACATGAAGAGATGGAAAACAAATAAGCATCTTTATGCAGTCTAACAATATAAAATAACTCTTAAGTTCCAATTGTTGAGGCTCTTCTTTTGCTCCGAGGTCAGAAACCTCTGAAGTAGTGTTACAAACATTAAGGAAATGTGGAAGGGCCAACGAAGCCCTCTTTACCAGCAGTTACAGCACAGCCTATGGGATAGCAGGATGCAGCCTCAGAGACAGTGACTCCTGGTTTCCATGAATTAGCTAACAAACAAGGCATCTTTTTGATTTACCCTTAAGAAGCATTCAGAAACAACTATGTGAAGGGTACTTCTTCATGTCCTGTTTTTGTTCCACCGCCATTATGCTTTTAAAATAAAAAAATAGAAAACCTATGTAGGTATTCAGTGCTTGGCTCTTGCATATGATGGGAACTGAATTAAAACTGTGGTAATGAATCACGAACCCGGAGAAGGGTCCAACAGGGAAGAGGAAGTTGGCTTGGTTAGGGACGACAGCAGTTGCAGCTGTTCTGTACCAATGACTGCTGGGACAGAAGACATTCCTGCCTCCCTGACAGCCAGTCAGTATTTCGTGAGGCCTTTAGGAAATCCACAAGTTTGGATAAATATATAGTGTCTAGCTATACACATCATAAATATGAGGTCAGGATTCATCAGATTCATCAACTATGGGTTGTTTTGGTGGAATTGCCAACACAGCCTCTGCTTCTTCATGCATCTAGGAAAAATGATAAATTGTTAATAAATAAAAATGGCATATAATGTAGATACACTCTTTCAACTTCTTCAAGTATAGAATAATTCTGGGAGACAAATTTCAGAAATAGTCTTACTTACTTGTAAAAATTGTACATCCTGAAATAACTCTTGTATGAACCTCCGGCATTGAAGTCTAAATGTGCAGTGTGCCAACAAATGAGAAACTTCAGAATAAAGGCATATGTCATCAAATGTTTGAGGATACTTCTCTTTAATTCTAAAATGAAAAGACAATGCTGTGATAATTTACTCATTTAACCCTTCAGAATATCACCTTCTGCTAATTTTTTCTCCAGATATTGACTGGATGGAATGTTAGGAGTGATGGCTTAGTAATATAGTGAGTTAGTTTGTCTGTCTCTTTTTCCCTTTTTTTGCTACAGGGTTTCATGTAGTCCAGGCATGCCTTGAACATGATTCCATGTCCCTAGCATCCCAGATCCTCCTGTCTCTGAGACCTCCCAAGTGCTGGGATTACGAGTATATGCCGCCAAACCTGGCTTATTACAAACTACTTCTATTTCATACTTCTTTTGAAAACCACTACTTTAAATAGCACAAATAGGGATGATTTTCTCAAAATCATTTTTTTTCATTTATCAGGCTGCTCTGAGTTAGAAAAACAATAAATATCCTAAATTTTTTCTTAAAAGAAGGAAAAGAGAAAAATAAACGATTTTAGCCTCACTTCTAAAACAGTTGGTCTTAGGTCTTCCTCACTTTCTTGAAATTTGATTGAGAAATCTAAAAAGCTTGTTTTTGTATTTGAGTTATAGCCACCAACAATTATGCCAGAAACTGAAATTTAGGAATTAAAAAAAATGTTTTATAGGTTTAACATAAATAAGTTATTTAACTTAAAACCCCAAATTTTACCAAGACTAAAAAAATGGGACAAGAGGGGTCCTGCTTTTAGATACAGTTTTCCATTTTTGCAGATTTGTTTGAAATTATTGCTGGATTCTCACTTTCTCTTCAATCTGCTCTCCAGACTAAGGTACCACAGTGAAGCAACTTTAAGCCCTATGTATAGAAGGCAGCTTGTGACTGCTGTTGTGCAAGTGTCTTCCTGCAATTTACAAAGTAGAACAAGCTCACAACCTTCACATAGTTACTCACGTCAAAAGCCCTGTTTCGTGACACTTGGTAGAAACTGAACTACTCAAATTGACGACTAATCTTAGCACTTCTTTACGAAGCAGGATACGGCACATTGGTGTATCATCTGGAATGGTTTTCACACCTGAAATGAAGACGTCAGTGTGAGGTCACTTATCATATCACAATGTAGAAATGACTATGGTTCACGGTTATTTATTTTCCAACTACAAAAGCAACTGAAATTGGAATCAACTGCACAAAATCTGCCAATGAAGTAGGGGCAAAGCTCTCATAGAAGTAGAGCACGGAGAGGGAACGGGCTATGAATGGCTGGCATAGGTGCAGTATTTAAGAGTCTGCTAAATGTCTTACACAGACCTGTTAGAGCTCTGAGACAACTGTACATTACAGTACATATGCTAGCAGGCAAAACCAACTGAATGCAGTTTTATTAAGGATGCAGAAACTGCATCTAAAGACTCACCCAGTAGCAGCTCTGTGCTTTTGGTGCTGCTGGCTGAGCCTTCCTGAGATGCACCGTCGCTGCATCCAGAAATCCCTGAGAACTTAGAGGGAACCACTTCTAAGGGATTGTGGATCGTCTGCTCACACCAATCAGAATACGGAATATCTTGAAGGTCTGAAGGTAAAAGCATTTCGATTAGAGCTCATTCCTGTGGTAGGACTGCACACTCTAAGAGAACTCCTTCCCTGTTCTCAACAATTTCTTTTCATTAAGATTTTTCAAAGTAAATCTAGACTGCTCAGATATTGAGAGTTCAAACAAGAGAACCTGCTATGTTCTAGAGTTGATTTTCCTAGTAAAAATGTAGGAATAAGTCATTAATTTTCAAGCAAATACGTATAAAAGAACACACCTTATTATCTTCTCTTCTCCCATCCTTTCTACCTCTATCTGAATGCCTCACCCAGCAGTAAATGCAATTAAAAGCATAATGTTATTTCAGACCTCTCCTATTTTAATTTTTCCTTCTTGTTCTTCTCTCCGTGCACTGTGCCCACGCTGGGATTCTGAAGTCCACCTAACATTAACATCTAAGCTAACATGCTTTTTTGGTTTAAAAATGCCCTGGCCATGGATCATCTGTATGGTTCAAAGGGTTAGAAGGGTGCTTGCTGCTAAGTCTTACTACCTGAATTCAACCCCAGGACCCACAGGGTGGAAGGAGAAAACTGACTGCAATCAGTTGTCTTCTGATCTTCAAGGTCCTGTGGTACATGTACCATGATACACATGGTACATAAACACAGGAACAAATAAAAATGTAATTTAAAAAATCCCTAGGTATTACAATCAATGATGAAAACAAATGTGAAAAAAACTGTTGATCATCCTTTCAGGATAACACTGGACATCCTACAACAATCAGACAAGCTTAGTGCTACATAACGCAATGGAAGTTAGTTAAGCATTCACTCCGCTCATGAAAAATATAACTCAGCGAAAATAGACATTCAGCTAGAAAGTCAGACCTTCTAAAAGCTGGCCTACTTCCCTTTCATCATACCAATATTGAAGAAAAGAGTTTCAACCTCACCCAACCTTGGTTCCCAAAAAATAAACTTTGCACTACTTTTTATTCCATCTCCAAACACTTCTCAGATTACTATTTCCATGTCTACTGTGCTAGATAGTTTTATGTCAACTTGATAAAAGCTATGTAATCTGACAGGAGAGAACTTCATTTTTTAAAAAAATGCCTCCATAAGATTGGGCTTAGGCCAGAACACCAATAGCACAGGAACTAAGATCAATAAATGGAAACTCTTGAAACTGAAAAGCTCTGTAAGGCAAAGGATACCAGCAACAGGACTATCCCACATCTGGCTAACATCCCAAACACATAAAGAACTCAAGAAACTAGACACCAACAAATCAGATAATACAATTTAAAAATGGCATACAGATCTAAGTAGAGAACTCTCAAATGGCCAAGAAACACTTAAAGAATTTTTTCAACATCTTTAGCAATCAAGGAAATGCAAATCAAAACGACTCTGAAATCCCATTTTACGCCTGACATAATGACTAAGATCAATAACACAAGTGGCAGCTCATGCTGGCAAGGATGTAGAGCAAGGGGATCACTCCTCTATTGTGGGTAGGAGTCTAACCTTGTACAGCCACTATGGAAATCAGTATAGAGATTCCTCAGGAAACTGGGAATTGATCTACCTCAAGACCACTCCTGGGCATATACCCAAAGGATGTTCCATCCTACCACAAAGACATTTGCTCAACTATGTACAGAACAGCTTTATTTGTAATACCCAGAAACTGGAAACCACCTAGATGTCCCTCAACCAAAGAACTGATAAAGAAAATGTGGCACATTTATACAATGTTAAAAAAAGATCATGAAATTTGCAGGAAATTATCCTGAGTGGAGTAAACCAAACAAACCCCAAAGACAAACATGGTATTACTCACTTATAAGTGGCTATTAGCTGTAAAGTAGAGCATACATGGCTTTCTCTGGGAACGGCAGAGTAGAGGAGTTCATGGGTAGACTGAGGGCAGGTGGGGATGGGAATAGAAGGGATTAGATGGGGACAGTGGAGGGAGAGAGTACTGGGAGAGATGACTGGAATCAGGGAATTTCAGAGGTGAGGAACAAACAGTGCAATGGAAACTCCTAGGAATCCACAAGGGTGACCCTAGTGAAGAATCCTAGTAATGGGGGTTATGTAGCCTGAACTGGCCATCTCCTGTAACCAGACAAGACTTCCAGCCAATACTTTTGAGGTACTGGTCCCTTCTGGGTGGGGCCTCAGGTGCTACATGTGGACTGGCAGGAGATCTCTCTTGGGTGGTGATGGCAAATGGGATTTCAGCTTCCAAGGCTCTGGGCAAAACACCTTGGTGCTCTACCTTATTTTTTAATTCATGAGTGATTTACCAAAAAAATATCTGACTTCCCTTTATCCAAGCTTTTGTGGACTCTATTACAATTGTCAATTACAGGATTGGGACACCAACCAAGCCATAAACAAATCTGCTCTGCCTGCAAGATATGCTGGGGTAAAGGTGGTATAAAACTTGTGGGTGTGGCCAACCAATGACTGATCCAAACTAAGACCCACACCTAGATGGTGCCCAGGCCTGACACTACTAGAGTTAGGAACCAGAGTCTGGATAGTCCAGAGACCAAACATGCTCAGGAGGGGGGGATGTCAATAAAATGATTCTTAATGATACTCTCTATACTCATAGACCAGAGTCTAGCACAATCATCATCAGAAAGGCTTCATGCAGCAACTGATTCGAGCAGATGCAGAGACCCACAGCTAAACATGAGGCGGAGATTGAGAAACCTGCAGAAGAGTGAGGAAGGACTGAAGGAGCCTGAGGGGTTGAGACCACAAGAAAACTCACAGAATCAGCCAACCAGGGCTTATTCTCAAAGAGACTGAACCAACAATCAGGGAGCCTATATGGGTCTAACCTACATCTGCATATATGTTGTGGTTGTGTAGCTTGGTCCTCTCATTGGACTCCTAACAGTGGAAGCAGGGACCATCTTTGATTCTTTTGCCTGCTTTTGAGACTCTTTTTCTTCTACTGGGTTACCCTGTCTAGCCTTAATAAGAGAGGATGTGCCTAGTTTTATTACTTGACATGCCACATTCAGTTGATAGCCTTCAGAGGCCTGTTCTTTTCTGAAGGAAAAGGAAAAGTAAATATAGGGTGTGTGCGTGGAGGAGGGTGAACTGGGAGGAGAGAAGGCAGGGGAAAGGGAGGGAGGAGAGAGGGAGGGAGGCAGGGAGGAATAAAGCTTAATAGGTTAAAAAAAAAAAAAAAAAAAAAAAAAAGACTGGGCTTAGGCAAGCCTTTGAGGCATTTTTCTTAATTAGTGACTGATGGGGAAGGGCTCAGCCCACTGTGGGTGGGCCCATCCCTGAGCTGGTGATCCTGGGTTCTATAAGAAAGCAGGCTGAGCAAAGCATGAAGAACAAATCCATAAGCAGCACTCTTGAATGGCTTCTGCATCAACTCCTGCTCCACGTTCTTCCCGTTTGGGTTCCTGTCCTGACATCCTTTGAAGATGAACAATGATGTGGAAGTGTAAGACAAACAAACCCTTTCCTACCCATGTTGCTTTTGGTCATGGTTTTCATCACAGCAAGGACAACCCTAAGACATTTGCTAAGCATGTAAAATATTCTACTTAAA
Source organism: Cricetulus griseus (assembly GCF_003668045.3). Lineage (NCBI taxonomy): Eukaryota > Metazoa > Chordata > Mammalia > Rodentia > Cricetidae > Cricetulus > Cricetulus griseus. The sequence continues at coordinate 340,526,192 of NC_048595.1, read as the reverse complement.
TTTTACAGTGATTTTAAAAATAAACTTGTAAGGAAAATATTCTGGAATCAAAGATGTAATTGAAAACAATGTTTTCCTCAGTCCCAATGGAAAAAAGTATATGCAAAATAAAGTGCTACTTTACACTCACCTGATGAGCTAACCTAGGGAATAATGGAAAGTACTTCTGAATAAATAACAGTTAAGAAAGGGACACTTTCTCCAGCTGACATGTTTCTGAAAAGTAATGAACTAATTTAGCATAGCCTCACCTTCAACCAATGACAATTCCTAACCCTAAATTGTCAGAACTATCCCCTATCTTTAAAGATTCCCATGACTTTCATTAAGCATTCATTCCTCTAGGTAACCAAGGTTTAAAATACTGCATTGCTTTCTAAGTCTGTAAAGTACTCTGTGCTCTGACTCTGTAGGATGTCACTTGTGAAATGTGCTGAATCAAGGGGATGTTTTAAACAAGATCATGACCGATGTTAACTAAAAGCTACAGACAAAATATGGGCATGATTTTAAACCAGCAAGATAGAGAACCAAACATTCTTGAAATTGGGGAAAGGAACAGATAGATTCTAGATTTTTCTTATAGCTGTGTGCATAGGCAAGAGAAATACGGTTAGATCACCATCACCAACTATCAGAATCTGTGAGCATATTCTATACTAAACAACTTTTATGTAAGTTACTGTTCACAGAGTATTTAATAATTCCTAGCCTGGCTAAAAAATACTATAAGGTATTCTTATTCAGAGGCTTAAATCAGTACCCAAGCTAATGTTTACAGATATTAAGTACTAAGTACAGAATTTAAGTTCAAGAGTAAATAGTCTGTTTCTTTTTTTGAGACTACAATTTCATCATTTTCCCTTTTCCTCCTTCCATATATTCCTCCCCACTCTGCTTGAAATTGATGGCCTCCTTTTTTCATTGTTTTATATTCACACCCCTAACTGCTCAGTCCATACAATGTTATTTGTATGTACAGATGTCAGGAGTGGCCATTTGTTATTAGCTAACAACCCATCCATGTGCTCTCTCTGGGGAAGACCCTTTCCTGATCTCAGCGTTCCTTGTTTCCTGTAGTTCTTTGTGCAGGGCTGAGGCCTCACGGGCTTTCTCTGATCAACAAGGACAATAGCTCGGCTTTTGTACCAGACTCCCTCGTACTTGAAGCCCAGGCCTCTGCTGTTTACACCTGTGTTCTTGTTGGCTGGATGTCTTGGACTTCCTGGCATTTCCTCACCCACTGTAACTTTGGGAAGAAGGTCAAGTGGACAGAGCTCTGTTTCATGATTCCTCAACACCCTCATTCACAGCAGTAGTCCTCTAACATTTAAATTAAAGAATTTAGTTCTGAGATCAAAATAATTTAAAAACCATCTCAGTCTTTTGGCTCCTCTGTCCTCTAGTTGCAGTCTTAGGTACTCCACCAGTTTATGGTTTAATAACTGGTCCTCCTACCAGTGCTTTGTTGTTGTTGTTTTTTGAGACAGTGTTTCTCTGTGCATCCCTGTCTGTGTATATATACCACTATTCTTTATCCATTCGTTTTTCAGTTATGTATTTGTTTGCACTTCTTGGCTACTGTGAATAGTACTGCAGTTCACTAGCGATGGCATGTCTTCAACATACTGATTTCACTTTCTTTATCTCTCTACAGTAACGGGATTGGATTGCTAGTTGTATGGCTTGTATCATTCTGTTTCTCTGATAATCTTCCTTACTGCTGTAGTAATTTACATTCCAACCAACAATGTGCAAGGACTTCCTTTTTTTCCTGTTACCATTTGGCATTTTGACAAGTATTCTTGTTATTGTAAGCTGATAGATAGGTCATGGTTGTTTTGATTTATATTTGACCACTTTTATGTCCTGGAAAATATTTTTAAATCTATTGCACAGTTTACTCCTATATTCTGTATATTAATTTTTCTTTTTCAGACAAGTTTTCTCTGTGTACCTCTGGCTGTCCTGGAACTCACTCTGTAGACCAAGCTGGTCTGGAACTCATAGAAATTTGCCTGTCTTTGCCTCCCAATTGCTGGGATTAAAGGCGTATGCCATCACACCTAGCTTGTATATTAATTTCTTACTAGACATATAGTTTGCAAGTATTTGCTCAATTTCTGTATGTTCTTTCATTCATTTCTTTTTCTCTGTAAAAATGTTTTATTATAGTTTTGGACATTCTAATTTTTTGTTTCCTATAGGGTTTGTTTTAGGGTTTGTAGTGGGTGGTAGGTGGGATTCCAGAAAATCCTCACTCATCTGAAAACTCCAACACAGTTCCTCAGCACTTTCACTTTCAGGCTCACACTAAGGGCCAAGTTGACCTTTGTTCAGAGTGAGAGACATCTAACCTCATTTATTTCTAGGAGGATATCCAGTTTTCCCTTTATCAAAAACATTGTCCTCTCTCCAGCAGGTGATCTTAGCACCAGTGAAGAAGAGAGCTGAAGATGCACAGACTGGCTTCTAGCTCCTCCATTCTGTGCTACCAGAATGTGTTTAATGCTGACCTCATGCTGCATGGATTACTACAGTTCTAAGGACTCAAGTCACGTGGCTGTGTTCTTTTTGCTTAAGACAGCTTTGATGGCTGGTCTGCCTGTTTTTTTGTTTTGTTTTTTTTTTTTTAACTATAGAGCTCCACACTAAGTACTTCACACATACTGTTGAGTGAGTAAATGAAAAGAACTTGAAGGCCCTAAATCAAACAATATTGCCAACTGACCTAAGATGCCCTCTTTGCTATGGTGTATAGTGCATCTAACATTTTACAGACTCTTAAAAAAAAATAATCAAATAAATACAAATTTGTTTAAAAAAAAAATCACAGCATACAGAGGCCCTGCATTCATAGTGTGAAAAGCCTAGTTTAGGAATCTGTCAAATTCAGGCCTATACTGGGACATGGAACCACTGAGAGGATGGATCAGTTTCTAAGCACAACCTCAACCTATTTGTGCAAATCACAGCAAGCATACTCCTGGTTGGATGTCATGGCATAGTCCACAAATTGGAAAGTTATGAAGTCCTATGGAGAACTTCACAAGAATCATCCAGAGAACTCTGATCATCACTAGACTCCTGAGGGTAGCTAAGTGATATTTACCAAGAAAAGGTACATACATGACACTTTAAATATATAATATATACACCTGGTGATTCATATTAAGAAACTGACCACTGGTGTCCACTTTATTTAATTCCTCTCTAATAAACATATACCGAGAACCCACTGTACAAGGCAGCAGCTACCGTCAGAGACACAAAAATGAAGAGACAACAGATGATGCTCTGAAGGAAGTCACCATGGTAAAATTAGAAGATGACTGAGTAATAACGAGTGTACAAAGGCAGTGAGAGCAAAGAGGAAGGAGCTTCCATGCCTGACTTAGGAATCAGAACACTTCTCAGACATGAGACTTAGGATGAGGCAGATCTTCTAGACAGACGATGTGTGTTTATGTAAGAGCATTGGTATGTGGGGGACAGGAAAAGATAAGGGAAGAATAGCAAGGAAAATATAGTTTTCATTCCCAGAAGCTGTTGAAAACTTCATGTAGTTAGGCGTATGGTCTACCAACTATAAGAAATGAGAATGATGAAAACCACAGAGCACAGAGCAAAGAATCTTGTATGTTGGGTTACAGAGCCAATAAAGAATTAAAATCAGATTAATCTAAATAATATATTAAAATATAAAGTGGAGAGAACCAAAATTAGAGGCTGAAATCCTAATAGAGTAATAGGAAGCTGCTAAAGGGCTAGACTATGCCTGAGGTAGAGATGGAGTAAGAAAGTCTTGTCAGTAGGGCTGCTGGACAGCTTGTGACCGGAGCAGATTCATCTCAAAGGACACTATCACCCACCTGAGTGACTACAAATGGAACTTAGCTGGTTACTGGGCTGGAAGCCCAGAATTTCGATGCAGACACAGTAAAGGCAATTGTCATCTGTGTGCTCTTGCAGTCCAGTGTCTTCTGTGCTCTCTAAAAACAGAGAGGCGTCCGAATGGACGGAGTTCATTATTTCTGTGAGACTCATCTGCTGCCGTAGCAAGTGAAAAGAGTTTTTTACAAGACCTCCAGTTCCAGATGGAAGACCTGTATGTTTAAGTAAATAAAAATATAATCCAATAAAGACACCATTGGCATCTTTTTCATGATGTCTTAAAATAACACTTTCTTCAGATGAAAACTTAGAACTCTTTATGTCCCAACATTTAATTTTAATTAAGAAAGATAATTTGTTTTAAATTGTAACCATAAAAACAGATAGCACATCTACCTTTATTATTTCAATAAGGATTTTTCTAAATACTGACAAAAAACAGGTTATATGAACGTATCATTTCAATTAACTCTGATAACTGCCTAAACAAAATCAGTACTTCTGAGAGGTATATGTTGAAACAAGATTATAAAACTATTAAAATGGTTCACATGCACACATTCACTAAAACGTAGCAGTTCATAGCACAGAATAACATGTGTAAAAAATAAGCAAATCCCCATTTCCTTCATTGCAAAAAAAAAAAAAAAAATATGCCTCTGACCCATGAAACTAGTTTTAACATTCCTCTTGCACTTTAAGAAAGAACTATTCTGGGTTTTATCAACTTGAGAGATTGGGGATTCTCACTAGAAAAACAACTGTGTTTTAATTTTTAGTTGACTGAGTTATTTTGGTTTAGTTTTACTTTAACCCCAAAGTTTAGTAAGCCTAATTTTTGTTGTCACCTCACTAAAAAGAGAAATTCATTTTCAAGGTAAGGAGTCGCATGAGAACCAAGAGAACACATTACCTCCTGAATCGTGGGAAAACATTCTTGCACCTCGGTCATCTGGTGGAGGCACGTGCTTTGATTGAAAATAAGGAATATCCTTTATCTAAAATGCATACAGAGCATGGTCAGCTTCACCATACAAAGAAATTCATCTTAGGAACATGAAGGGAATTCAGGGAAATGCAACAAATAGAATTATTGTAGCATAAATCTATAAGGCAAAATTTACTAAAGTTTACCAAAACATAATCAAATAACTGTCTCTGAACCATCATGCTCTTGATGAATTAAATGGGTATTCAAATAGTTAAGTGTTTATATAAAATATCTAGGCCCTAGGGATGGTTCAGTGGGTGAAGAGTGCTTGCTGTAAAAGCATGAGAAGTTTCAATGTCCTTCATCGACAGAACATGCTGGGTGTGGCCATGTGCTTGAGAAACTAAGCTGTGAAGGGTGGAAAAAGAATGACTGCTGGGGCTTGCTGGCTGCCAGCTGAGCTATAAATTCAATGAGCACTCCTATTGTGGTGATACTGTGTTTATGATCTAATAAAGCTTGCCTAAAAACCAAAGTGTAAAGCTAGCCAGCCACAGCTAGAGGCCAGGCAGTGGTGGCACATACCTTTAATCTCAGGATTCAGGAGACAGAGGCAGATGAATCTCTGTGAGTTCAAGGCTACCCACTAGAAATTGTGTATTATCTTACTGGAGCATGGCCGTTCTGAGTGTAAAAAGGGATCAATGACTAAAAATTAGTAAGTTACATGAATCTAAAAGACTGTTAGGAATTTACTAAACTTCTATAGACTACACATAAATCAAACAAGATGCTAATTTATTACAGTCAGACAAGGTTAGCATTTCAGAGACTGGAGACTAAACAAGATTCTTACTCACAAGACACGAGTAAGCGTAAAGAACGTGGGATTCTTAAAAACCTTTATCTTTCTTTCCCATAGTAAATGTATCCACTATAAACTAAAGTTCTAATAAGCAGTTACAGAACAATAAAAAGCAAAACAAAACCAGCAGGAAGCCAGCTCGTAGGAAAACAGTAGTACTCTGAATGTTACCTGGAATATATCATTGATGTCCACTGGAAGGGCAAGTCCAATGTAGTCATCAGAACCTCCATATGTAGCACTGGATACCATGGACCTAACTGAGGAGGATCGCTGCAGGGTATTTTGATTAATAGGACTTAATAAATCTTCTTTATCTAATGATGCGTAACTTAAAGCTTTCATAAACCTATAACATCACAAAAAAAAACCTTAAATTAGCTTCTTGATTTGTACTATTAAGTATATTAACAAAAAAAAAAAACCCTAATCTTATACCACTATCAAAGTAGCTGGTCAAACATGAAGCAGTACCATCTTAAGTCTGCTGGGAACACATAAGCACTTAAACATTAGCTGCTATTGGCCAATACACAGGTTGCCAGTAGTGTTAAATGTCACCAAAAGAACAACTGCTATGTTCTCCCAGGTGAAGATGAGAAGGTGGGTAAGGAGAGCAACATCAGCATGCAGAAGCAATAAAGGAAACTAACCTATAGACAAGTACAGCTCAAAGACTACCTGTGCAGTCAGCAGAGGTTGCTGGACTTGCTATACTGCTAAAGGTATATCTATTAACACCAGGTAATTTATTATGAAAAGTGCTTTATCGCATAAGATTTGTGTAGCATAGAAGGTACACATACCATAGTAAATATTACAAGGGTATCATTTGTAAATATTACAAGGGCTATCTCACAGAACTCTAGTCTTTCTTTATAGGGTACTCTTCACAAATGATTCCCTAACCATGGTATGTGGACATCTCTATCAGATACACTTCTGACATACAGATCACTATTCATGCAATAGACACAGTTCACTCTGTATATGCCTTCTCAAATATATGAAGCACCATTCAAAGTCTCACATTACTGACTGGAAAACCAAGTCTTATAAAGTGTAAAATGGAAATCAAAGGATTACTTCACATAAACACACAAAAGGAATGTGCTTTAAATAGTAGCTACTAAGGTTATAGTAGCAAAAACAATTCCTAATTTCCAACAGTATTCATATCTGAAATTTATGAATTGTATGAAAGAAGTCAATGTTTTTCAAATGGTATGGTTTAGTTTCTTTGATTCTATAAAACTCTCTAAGGACTACTTGAGTCAGAGGGATTATGAGGGTATTTCACTTTCCAATTCTATTTCAATCATCAGCAGCTCCATTTTAAACCGTTTTATTTATTGGGTTTTTATAGAAAACCTTCAAGACGTTAGTTTGTTTCTGCTTAGAAAGTAACATTTTAAGAGTTTACAAGCACTCATTTAGCCTAGTCTCCACCAGACAACTCATAAGCTCGGTTTCTTGGCTGGAGCTCTTTATCCACGGCTTGCTGAGAGGCGTGTGGTTCTATTATGGATTCACGAAGATGCCAGAGATAGTGACTTCTAGTTATACCAACCGTTACTGTACCATTTTTTAAGAGGGGACGAAATTTACTATCAGTTACCAGCACCTTCTTTATAAAAAAATGCTACTAAAAATCAGATGTGAGAGACTGATGGATGATATAAATAAAAATAACTATTATATTGATAGTGAGAATATCCTGCAAACTAGTGTTTATTTTTTACCAGATACTGGTCTAACTACTTGACACCTAGTTATCTATTTAAAGGGATATAAATCATTTAAATGAATATAATTCAACTATGAGAAGTCTAACAACAAAAACATTAAAAAAAACCCTAAACTTCATACTATTAATAGCTTGATCTAAATATAGAATATTTAATATATAAATAGAAACTTTTGCTTAATATTGAGGAGCCAGGAATTCATTTTGTGTTTATTAGGTTTCTATTTAATAATGACATGTACTTAAAACAAATTAAAATAATTAACTGACATCTTCAGTTATTTTAAAAAATATTAAGAGGTCAACTTTTGGAGCTTTAAATTGACCTACCTGAAAAGGTTGTTTGTTATTGTAGGTCTTAAGCTCCTGATTCCCCCGACATGCTTCTTTTTAAAATCGATCCTTGCAGAAGCGAGAAATAGATAAAAAAAAGCTTGTGACTTGTGTAACCTTGCAAAACAAGTTTATTTTCAGGGCCTAATGGAGTTTATTTTCCCCCCTCGCAGCTGCAAGAATCCATTTCAAATCATATCAGGTAACAAGGAGCTTACAGCCTACTGTGGTAAATGGATCAGTTCTGAGACTTGGCCTCTGTGGTGCTCAAGCTGACTAATGTCTTACATTTCTATCTATTAAAATTCGACCACTTTCACTTATTTCTAAGCACGTATTGCTCACCTGCTTGGAGTCAGTCTTGACTCAAAACTGTTGGCCTTCATGGTGATGGTATCAGTAAACAGTACGTCTTTTGCTGGGGATGCCAAAGCTTCGGAGTGTGATAAGGATGGGTGCATTCTTTGCTGCTGTAATCTTTTCAATGTAGCATAGCCAAAGGCATCTCTGGAACTTGTGTAGCTAAAGTTGCAATCTGCTAGACTTTTTATTGTTGCAATGGAGGGCGCTTTAAGGGACTGTGCTCTTCTAGGAAGTGTATGAGAAGAACCTGGTGGCACCAGGGACACTGAGTTCGATTTGGAGAGAGACAGATGGTTAGACTGTGGTGTCAAATAGTGGCTTGTCTTAACAGTTTTAGTACTTACCACAGTACTCATACTTCCACAATCTGTGTCCATAGTTGTAGGGTCTACACCAACTGTCTCTCGAGAGGGACTTGAGCTCATTGAACTTATGCCACTTGTTGTAGTGTCTGTGTTAAAGCTTTGGCTGCGGATCTTCATATGTGAGCTTGTTGAGGTTTCTACAACCAACCTCTCCCGGCTTGTGTTTTCTCTGTGATTCTCTGCACCAAAACTCTTGGGGAATTTCAAGTCATTCTCTCCAATACTTGGAGTGCTGCCAGTGTCTTCAAGGTGCTTATTCCCAACAAAAGAAGTTTCAAGCTGCAATGTTTTCTGTGCTGTGGAGATGGGTGTAAAGTCGTCACTGTGATTAAAGTCAACACTGGGCTCTGTAAGTGTTCTGATTCGCCGGTTGCTTGTCTTATTTTCAGATGACAGTTTTCCTCCTTTTGGATCACTGCTACTGCGGTGTTTTTTATTAGGCAAAGTAAGTGAATTTAAGATACGATTCTTTACAAGTTTGCTAGAGGCAAAAAAAGGAAATGAATTTTTATCCTTTATGGGTCCAGGTCGGTCATAAAATGCTGGCTCTGCATCTTCATTGATGTCAAGGAAAAATGTACTGGTGGAGCTGCTGCCGAACCGGTCATCCTCCAGTATGAACATGCCTGTAAATGGAGAGCTAGCTGTCAAAGCATGCAACTATGAAGAGTTCATCACAATGCTCAGCGCTATCCCACCTTTTAAGCAAATCATCTGGGGGGAACATTAAGAAATAAAAATGTCCCCTAAAGATCAGAGTTAGAATATGAATAAAATACAAGATTGTTGTCATGTGAGTATCTGTCATTTCTAAAGAATAACTACAGACTTATCCTAGTACAGCATATATTAAAGTTTTTTTTTTCCCAAATATTCTGGCTAAAATTAAAGAGAAAGCAGGAGACATCCATCCCTTGAGCATGCTCATTCTGTGAGTTCAGAATGGCATGGTTTCTTCTTCCCATCACAGTGGCAGGACACATTCTTCTTAGAAACAGATTCCTAAACTTTAAATACACTGCAGCCTTCCAAGTCAATGAATTGTGTACGTATGAGTTCAACTAACCAGAGACCAAAAATACTCACAGAAAGGTGCTTAAATTAAATAAGTACATATATTTTTCTTGCTATTATCCTTTAAGAATAAAATTCACTATTGAGTGTCTAGATTAGGTATTAAATGATCCAAAGATACAAATTATTTCGGAGATTTGTATATAAGTCAAAGGATTTAAGTATCAGCGGATTTGGATACAGAGGTGGAAGTATGGGATCTCATACAGAAATGGAAGGATAACCATACTAATGGTTAACAAAGACATACATATAAGCTTCATATTTAAACCAATTATGTTTACTGTCCATGTGCACTCACCAAACTTAGTGTCTAACTGTAATACCTCAGTTATCCCAGGTGTCTAACGGTACCAATAAGATTTATTCAATTTGTAACTGTTCTACTGAGTAATTATTAAGAACTTTAAATATATTTTCAAAAAAGGCAAAAGTAAAACCCTAAATGAACTTGCATATTACACTAGCTTTCTATGTCTGTGAACGCTAAGATATATCTTCATGTGCAATCTCTCAAAAACCAAGTTTTACCATGTAATAAAGAGTATGAAGTGGTGTAAGGGACAAGATTTTTTTCCTCTTTTTGTGGTGGAATATAAATATTAGTACTTCTTATAATTCAAGGCATCATGGACTTGGTGAAATATGGTCCAATATATGTTAGATTATCTTTATTTTTTGAGAAATGATTTTACACTGCTGCCCAAGCTGACGTCAAGTTCAGAATGTATCCCTGACTAGTCTTAAACTTTCAACAGTCTTCTTGCCTTAGGCTTACATACTAGGATTATAAAGATATACTTGCAGACCCAACCCCTCTCCATTCCTTCCTTTCCTCATGGGTACTGGTGAAAACACTTAGCCTTGGCCTTATCCTTCAGACTAGACAGGCCTCAAGAGTCTAATGCATGAGCCTCCTGAAGAGCTAGAATGAAAGTCATGGGCAACGAGGCCTAGTTTGTTATCACCTTTTCTTTTTGTGTTTTTTCCTTCCTTTGCATTTCTTGAGACAGGTTTTCTCTGTATAACAGCCCTGGCTGTCCTTACTCTGTAGACCACACTGGCATAGAACTCATGGGGATCCACCTGCCTCTGCCCACCAAGTGCTGGGATTAAAGATGTGCGCCACTATGCCTGGCCTGTATTTATCATCATCTTAAATCTAAGAAGCATTCCTTAAATTCTGTGCAACCCATAGCACTCAACTCTTGAAACATCCGTTTCATACATCGTTTATTTCTGACATCCTATCTTTTAACACTTCCACCAATTTCCTTTTCTCCTCCAGTTCTGGGGCATAAAACCAGAGATTCACCTAAAACAGAAAAGCGCTCTACTACTGAGCTACCCTTGTGGTTCCCACACCATGTAATATCTAATGAAGATATGACTCTCTTAGCTCATGCATTCTACTTCATTTACGTATACTTAAGAAAAAGAAGGAAAGTATTGAGTACATGAGGCAAATTCTGGCTAGGTTTGTTTGGTCTGAGAACAAAGAGAAGTAGTGTCTCTGGTGCATGACTTATTATCATCTCTGAGCACATAATTCCCACAAGCTATTTAAAAAGCACAGCAGCCTTTAATAGGATATCATCATCAAGCCATTCTCTTTGAAAAAGTACACTTCTACCTGAGTGTGGCTACATGCCTGTACTCCCAGCACTCATTAGACAGAAGCAGGAAGAAAATCATCCTTGTCTATTTAGCAAGTTCCAGGTCACACAAGACTATCTCCTAATAGTCTACAAACTAAGCAGAAAAGAGAAATGTGAACTTAGAATGTAACAATACATTTAAGCTTTGAACTCACAAGTAAAATCACCAACAGATTAATTCATGTGAATCCATCACAATACTCACTTGATGGTGCAGACTCACTTTCACTGTTATGTCTAGAGCTGGTCGACTCGGAGTTCAAACTGAGGGTGCTGGGTACAGAAGAAAGCTCATTGCAGAGCTGTTCCACATCATCTGGAACCACTGGCCACAGATGCTTGCGATTGTGCCTCACAGAATCCCAGCTGTGACATTTTAGAATATCACAGCCTTGCTTGGTTTTAGCTATGAGCCCAAGAACATATACACAGGTCCTATAGGGGTAGAGGGAAAAAAAAAACATAGTAAAAAGTTTATAATTCCAAGGTGAGATTTTTAAATAACCATAAAATAGTAGGCTACATGGATATCTACATTTTCCTTAAGAAGACATTTAAAAATTGTTTGATTGTGGAAAACAGCACATTAAATCTAGTGGGGGAATGAATGAAAACCATGTAAGTCTCCCTAATAAAAATAATTAAAACAAAATAAAGGCAGTACAGCAGGATCCTAGCAAAGTATATTTAAATTGACAATATGAATCTTGAAATACTTTGTCTTACATCTATTTGTGAATAAGAATATATTCACTAGAAAGACTTAGGTACGTAACATACCCTCTGATGGAAAGAACCTCACACTGTTTCGCAAGTTTTAGTATATCTGGAATCACATTTTCTTCCTGTAGCAAATTAAGCCCCCAATTCGATGAGCCAATATTTCCCTAAAAGAAATAATATCAAATATTTATGACTAATATTTTGAAGAAACTTTAAAAGCCACCAAGAAAGACATTTAAAGCCAACTATAAAAGAGAGAAAAGTCTATGCAAGGTAAAAACAAAATCTTAAATGAGGTGTGCTAGGAGTAAGCAAACATACTGTTTGTCTTAGGAGAACAGAGGCAAAAACACTAATTGCTTAATCATCTATTTCTTCAGCATAAGAAAAACCTTTAAATTGGTAGGAACAATCTGGTCTTTAAATATTAATCTAAGAACATGTTCAAGGTAAAGTAATTTTAGTTTATTTAATATTAGTGGGAGGAGCCTAAAAAACAGAACCCATAATCACTGCAAAGATCAGAAATGTTTATTACAAACCAAGGCCCAAAGAGCAGCTTTCAGCTTTTTAATTTCTTCCCATTTATCCAAGTCTGGAGTGCGAACATTATGACAGAGTTCTGTGATAACATTCTGAAGAAAAAAAGAAGTATCATGTAAATAACAATATATTATCCTTCTAAAACATTTCCTCATACTTTGGCACAAGTCCACCAAAGGTTTGCTTTCGTCATTTCTGCATATAGAATTCCAAGAGTGACTTTACATACAGCTTATTTAGAAGCCACATAGAGCACAGGTACTATGAGTTCACATTCTAGACTTGTCATTTGTGGTGATATACTGTTTATGCTTTAATAAAACTTGTTTGAAGGATCAGAATGCAAAGCCACCCACACTGGACAGACATAGAAGCTGGGCAGTGGTGGCTCACATCCTTAATCCCAGGACTCAGGAAAAAGAGGCAGATAAATCTCTGTGAGTTCAAGGCCACCAGGGCTACACGAGAGTGAATCAATCAGTCAAAAACAGTAACAGAGCTCATGCCTTTAGTCCCAACACTATTGACATACTATATAAGGAAGAAGCAAAGGGTCTCATATGACAATTAGTCTCCAGCCATGTTGAGGAGAGCAAAGCAGTCTAGGATTCTGAGGCTTGGTGGAGAGCAGTGTAGTCTGGAGATGCAATTTGAGGTTCAGTGGATCCCCCTTCAGTCTGAGCATTTGGTAGAAGTGAGAACTCTCTAGTGGCTGGCCGCTTTGTTTTTCTGATCTTCACCTTTAACCCCAATATCTGTCTCTGGGTTGTTATTATTTGTGCTACAGTCACTAACTAATCTGTATTAAGGCTCAGCTCAACCTCTGGTTCAAGAAAGAAGGCAGTTTAGTTTTGTCATATTTGATTATAATTTCTTCAGTAAACAGACCTGAGCTGAGGCTAACTCTATCCAACAAATCATTAACGAATCATTTACATATGATGTACTTGGCACCTATAAGTCATAGACAGTAATGCTTTAAACAATTTAGTGTGTGTGTGTGTGTGTGTGTGTGTGTGTGTGTGTGTGTGTGTGTGTGTGTGAATGCCACAAAACACTTGCAGAAATCAGAGGAAAACCCACACATGTTGGATCTTACCCCTCTACCACATGACTCCTAAGGATCAAATAGACTGTTAAGCCAGTCAACGGGTGTCTTTGTACAACACAACTTTTGAGAAATCTTGGCAAAGATATTTATTTTAGCACTATTAAGAGTTGTATTTTACTCTTTTTACAATTTACAATGCATATTATGTTTTTACCTGTACTTCCAGTAAATGGCATCCTGTTTTGTGGTGTACCAGTTGTCCATAAAGGTGTACCGGCAGATAGACATGAGGTCGTTGTAATCTAGTAAGATGAAAAGACGACAGAAAAAGTTACTAGAATACTTAGATATACTAATTAAGTAAATAACTATTAAAAAGCAGGATGATTTCTAACAAAACAATAAAATATGACACTACGAGGATTTCTCTGAAAAAAAAATAATGGTTTCGTAAGGTCTCACAGTTCATGGTAAAAAAGATGGAGCTAGAAAAGCAGACTGGATTGAGAACATAACTGTATCGAAGTCAGGTGACACAAAGCATGTTTAGCATGCAATAAACACCACTGGAAACTTGGGGCAAGAACTGCTCTGCAGAGATTTTCCTCCATCAGTGTATGGAAGGCCTCAAAAACATTTTTAAATGCCCTATTAAAAGCTGATTTTAAATTTGACATTTGAGAGATAGTAATACATGGGCCCACTGACTGGACCATACCTTTGGTTACTCCGACGAACATAGTTATCACCATCAATAGGCTTCCTGTATGTAGTGAGTGCTTCATTAAGTTGTTCCTCAATCAAGTCAACATATTTTGAATTGTATTCCTAGAAGATAGTATTGTTTTAATTTTATGTTTTCATAATGACCCTGTCACTACATTATGTCCACTATTTATCAATCTTTGAAGCATAAATATGAGAGAAATAAAAAGTATGTTCACACGATTTTGGAAAGGGACAAGCATGAGTCATGAAGGCAATGTTCTACCCCATCTACAAGTGTTCTGTCTAGCTTCTATCTCTTTCCAAGAAATGAGCAAATCACGGTTTTCCTCATATTTGAGGTCTCCTTGAAAAAGTTGCCTTCTTATTAAACTCTAAAGATATTCAGTATAAATTTAAAAAAGAAAAGTAATTGTACTATATGATTTCAGTGTGTTTAAATTAAATCCTTTACCTTACCAATTTAAATCAGGTAAAAAAATAAATTTATTTCCTACATACCCTTTGAAACAAATCCCAGTTCAATGGGTTTTTTTGTTTGTTTGTTTGTTTTGTTTTTTGAGACAGGGTTTCTATGTGTAAAAGTCCCAACTGTCCTGGAACTCACTGTGTATACCAGGCTGGCCTCAAAAATCACAGAGACCCACCTGCCTCTGCCTCCTGTGTGATGGGATTAAAGCTGTTAGTCACCACTGCCCAGCCCAGTTCAATGTTTTACGCTGAGTCTATCATGTTGCTATCTGTATTATAAAAGTTTTCCATTCCAAGCTTCAGCAAAAACTGGTAAATCCAATTTGGAAGGCAATTCAGTAGTATTTGTTACAAATTAAACTCTGATTCTTTTTTGTAGTAACAATTACATTTTAAAAATTTAATCCAATTTATATGCTTTCAGAATTGTGAAATATATACCTTTATACATACCTGTATGTAATAATATTGAGCAAGCACCATTTATTTAAAAAATTAAGCTGTGTTGGGCACAATTTAAGTATACATTAATAACAGGATTGGCTACACTATGCAGTCACTAAAAAAAAATAAGGGAGTAGCCAGTGAGTTAGCTTACCAGGTAGACACTTGCTACCAAGCCTGACAACCAGTTTAATCTCTATAGAGACTACATGGTAAAAGCAGATGAATGACTCCTGCAAGTTGTCCTCTGACTTCCACACAAGGTTCATAGCATATGCATCTATCCATCCATCCACTCCCTACACACACACACACACACACACACACACACACACACACACACACACAGAGAGAGAGAGACAGTTTACAAAAAGAATGAGATAGATTTGAATAAATTGCTCTGGAAAGTTGTTTAAAGATAAGTATTAAATGAAATTTTTGGTTTATGTATATTTGCAAACTGAATTCATCCCTTTATATTTTGAATAAAGAATATGTATGTATGTATGTATGTATGTATGTATGTATGTATGTTTACAGCTGTACACAAGATCCAAGTGCATGAAAAACATTGTGAAGGTACAGCATCTTCAGAGAAGTCTCAGTAAGAGGATAGAGAAACCTGTTTGCACTTTAAACCACAAGACTATGTAAGTCAGGCACTTAACTTAGTG
The DNA here is from genome assembly GCF_003668045.3 of Cricetulus griseus. NCBI lineage: Eukaryota > Metazoa > Chordata > Mammalia > Rodentia > Cricetidae > Cricetulus > Cricetulus griseus. The sequence goes on along the minus strand of NC_048595.1, from coordinate 340,510,330 downwards.
CCCTGCTAGGTCCACCGAAAACTTTTCCTGGTCATGAGGTTTTATATTCACTCTAGAATAGTAAAAAGTATTTAATTAAATATTATCACTATAATTACCTCTAATAAAGATGTCAGTACGAAACTTCATTAAGGCAAGTATTTGAGCTCTTTACAGAATTTGTTACTATCCATGGAGTATATATACTCCGTGATCTCTTACCAGTGACAATTGGGAAAAAACTAGCAAAAGCCAGTACCATTGCTGAAAGCTATGAAACAGATCGAGTTTCTGGTATGATTATCTCATGGATTCAGTCCAAAAAATACTGACCTGGAAGGACAAGGAGATACACCCCTCCATCTCAAGTGTGGATGTCTACTACTAGGAGGTGTAAAGAGGACAGAAAAAACTGCCCTTGTCTAAAACTGTACATGAGAGAGGTAGATGAAAGCAGCCCCCAGAAAGACTCAATACTGTAAATCATCCCATTTAGAGCCAACAAGCCCATATGATTGCACCAAGTGAGAAAGAAAGTAACTGATACCTCCTTCCTTCTGTTCCAAACCTGGAGAGGTATGAAATTTACGATCCAAAACAGAGGAAAGGGCTGCAGAGATGGCTCACTGGGTAAAAGCAATGGCTGCTGTTTAGACCCAGGTTTAATTCTCAGCACTTACACGGAGGCTCACATCTATCTATAATTTCAGTGGTGGGGGATCTGGTGCCTGCTTCAGGTATCTTCACAGGCCCCAGATACACATGTGGTACACAAACACACATATGAAGCAAGATACCCATATACATAAAGTAATAAAAAGTAACTGACACAAAAAAATAGAGGAAGAAAATGAAGGGTGGGGAGAAATAAAGAAACAACCCTTATTCTTTCTCCACTGATATTTTTTAAGCCGACAGCAGGCCTGTGCTGGGTAAGAGAAGTGTAAAATTGCATGACTACAATTTAATAGTATGCTGACTTGAATACTATATTACCTTAAAAACACATAAAACTGCTTACTAGCTGACAAGAAAAGTTGTAGGAGAAGCAAAAGAAATGATCACAATTAAATAGGCTGAAAGGCACAGTGGTGAGAATTTCTTTTATGCTTCTAAATCAGTTTGTTGAAAAATCAGTTACAGATAGGTAAAATACCAAAGAAATAAGACAGCAATTATAAAATGGCATGCTTTCCAAAACAGCTGCTACATCTTAATTAGAAGAGTCAATGACATATATGATGAAAGCTAATACTCAATAGCTAGATTAATTGCATAAGCAATTATCTACAAAGTTTTGAGAATTAAAACATCTCTCCTCTCAAAAATCACTATTTTTAAGAAAAACAGACAAACTTTTCTATAAAATGCCTGAGAGTAAGGTATTTTAGTTTCTGTGGGCCATACATGTCACCATTGCTCCCAACCCCCCAAACTCCAAATCCCCAAAATGGCAACACCACTGGCAGTATCCTATATGATAGTCTGGGTTCAGCTCAGGCTATACTACTAGAGTATAGTATATCAGCCTAAAGGACTGATGGAGGACAGACAAAAGTTAACACCTAGCATTCCTCAGAAACCCGTGAAATGGGCTGAATTACATTTTTAAAGTTTTTGTCTGCCAAAAGAGCCACTTCCTTTATATCCTCCACTTCCGGCAAATGAGGAAGATGTCTAGTTCCCTATTGGCTCATACTGAAACATGAAACCAAGTCCCAACCCTTTCTCCCAAACTGTTCTGGTCTACACACCTCCAGACCCTGCAGCTACCTGCTCTCCTCAAAACCCGCAAGACTTTATCCAACCTTTTGCTATCCTTCCTGAGAGGTAGCCATGACAGCTTTGGACTCCCCCCAGAATGCCTTTGGCTATTCTTGATCTACCACTAGAGAGAGAGAGAGAGAGAGAGAGAGAGAGAGAGAGAGAGAGAGAGAGAGAGAGAGAGAGAGAGAGAGAGAGAGAGAGAGAAATGTGGCAGTTTCATAATTCCAGATAAACCTTCCTTTCTAATCATGGAGTGCTATATAATTCGATGGTTTCCCTGTGCCACTTACAACTATGCCAGTAGAGGTTTGCTCTCAGATTCATGAAAGGTAGTACCCTAAAATAAAGTATAAGCAGATGATTATATTGCTTACACAGAACTGTTTTCAGCCTTCCTCATTCGGAAAATTTTATTTTAGCATAGAAGGGCTAAAGCAAAGCCAGTCTGTATAAGGGAACCAAGAACAAAACAATTGGTGGTTATTTGGGTCTAAGAAATCACAGTAGAAAAACAGACAATCAAGGTTAAATTCCATAGAGTGCAATCAAAATAAATAGAGACAACAAAATGGCTCATGTAAAGGTCCTTGCTGCCAAGCCTGATGATCTGAGTTTAATTCCTAAGATCTACAGGATGGAAGGAGAGGACCAATTCCCATAAGTTGTCCTCTGATGTCCATGTGCCTGCCATGACATGCATGACCACACATAAAAATCAATCAGCCAATCAATCTAGCATTGAAAAAAACAAACACACTACAATTAGGAAGTAGGTAAGTATACATGTATGAGTATAAAATTGATAGAATTTAGCATTACACATTTGTGGTAGTTTGAATACATATGGCCCCCATAGACTCATGCTTGGCCCAGAGGGAGTGGAACTATTAGGAGGTGTGGCCTTGTTGGAGTAGGTGTGGCCTTGTCAGAGGAAGTGTGTCACTGTGTGGGTAGGCTCTGAGGTCTCATATGTTCAAGCTATGCCCAGTCTGGGACAGAGTTGCTTCTGCTGCCTGCAGACTCTCAGCTCCTTCACCAGGACCATTTCTGACTGTACACTGACATGTCCCACCATGATGATAACAGAGTACACCTTTGATACTGTCAGCCAGCCCCAATTAATTTTCCTTATAAGAGTTGTTGTGGTCAAGGTGTCTCTTCATAGCAATAAAGACCCTAAGACAATATGAAGTATTTGTTTTTGTCTGGTTTTAGATAAGGTTTCATGTAGTTCACAGTGGTTTGAATTTCCAAAGAAAAAATAAATACCAATTAAATCTTATTATTGAATGAGAAGTTACCTTGTGCCATTTTTCCAATTGTTTTGCTACATAACCCCTTTCATTCAGGTAGGAAAATCCTTTTGGAATGGAGAGAAATCTGTAAATTAGAAAAATCATAGCTGAACACTGAGTCTAAAAAAAAAGAAAAGATCTAAAGTAACAAAGAATATGCTTAGGAAACAAACAGAGCTTGGAATATTTCCCTGCCTAAAATAAAAAGGTTAACTGTAATTTACTCAAATTTCAAACACTAGGACTTCTGTTTCTCCCTACATCTGACGGTTGTACAAATAAAACGACCGGTGCATTTTTGGGATGGCTTTTAGATAGACATGCTGAAGGAATACCCTGACCACCACTCCTGATGCTCCTCCCCTTTCAGTTGGAAGAAGCCACATCAGCCATCATCCAAACCCATCACTGGCTCTCAGGCCCATAGCACTGCAACCATGCAGCTTGTGCATCTATGCAATTCAGAAATCTCATGTTTCCCTTTTTTCTTTTTCTTTCCTAAGTATGCTTTCCTTAAAACTTGTGTGTTTCCTCAGCATTCTGGGTTTCCTCACTCCTTCTCTGACATTTCCCTCCCTACCATGTTGCTGCTTGTTTGCCACGAATCTGATCTCCATGTCAGATTAAGGTATGGCCTTTTATCCTTCTCTCCTCCACTGTCTTCCTCTGGGCAGCTGTTGAGGTTTTATAGTTTGTCTGCCCTGGGATTTTTGTCTTTTAAATTCTAACAACATTGTCCTTGACCTTCCATTTTTCAATTGCAGACAAACTTTTCAATTGCAGACAATTGCAGACTGAGCCCAACAAAAATATAGAAAACTTCATGAAAAAACATGAGAGGAATATTAACCATAAGCACACAAACAAAAACTAGCTCAATTCTAAAATAGGCATGGTTCAGAATTTTAAAATAAATTCACAGTATTTCCTAGTCAGATTTGGATCTACTAATACACATAGCCAAGAAGGCACAATAAAGAATATCACAAGGAAATGTACTTAATACTTACCTCAGGAGGAGAAGCAAGCCTTTGTCTCCAAGGTGGGATAAGGCTGGTTTCATCTGAATAAGAGCATGAAGATTGGCCTAAAGGGATGATCAAGTTAATAATTATGTAATGACACCATATTCTCTGTTTCAAAATGCTTATTCATGCTGTACTTTTTTAACATTGCCAAATAAAAAGTATTTGAATAAAATTCAGCCTAAATGTTTCATTATATCAACAAAACAGCTCAAATTTACCTTGTCTTCACAAGCTTCATCAAGGATATCCAGAGCTTCAGAAGAAATTGTTTTGTTTTTATCATGTAGCTGAGTCACTAGTAACTCAATTCCCCAATTGTTGAAGAATTCAACATTAGCTCTCAATAAAACCCTTAAATGCTTTGTTGCATACAGTCTGCAGGCCTAGAGAGATAAAGGAGCACATTAAAAGTCATCATAGATATTTAGTATTGTCCTGAAAAAGCCCTTTTACTTACAAAGGCAGAAGGACTGGAGTTGAGGATATAGTTAGTATGTGATACAAATATTCCCTTTCTAGCTAGCAGCTCCATCCTTATGACTTAAAAGGGTTCAATAAGTTCTTCTGAGACAGTAAAAAATGTACTAAGAGAATATGTGAGTGTAATCCTCAACTATCATAAATTATGTATCAAACTTCCTGTATTCTGAGAAATCACAGGGGTTGGCATATGTGGAGTAGGATGGACCCTGGAAAACCATTTTTGTGGTCACAGAACATCCCTTGTCAGGTAAGTACAGCAACTAAAATGAAGGTTGACTCAACTTCCACCCCATATTCTTAGTTTACTTAGACTAAAAATTGTAGTGACTTAGCCTTAAATTACTGGTTAGAAACTACAGCTTTATCTCCCATGTTATACTCACATCAGTAGCTGCCGTGAGGATTTTTGAAAGAATGACTCTAGCTAATCCATCTCTGCTATAGTCGAGGCTAGAAACAGTGAGTTTCAGCAGGTGATCTTGGTTTTTCAAAGAGCAAAGATTAAGAAGACTAAAAAAGAAGAGTTATTATAAATCATTGTGTTGATTCATTAATTCAATACATTTTTCTCCAGTTCAATTGAAATATGACTGCCAAACAGAAAATTAAGCACATTCAAAGCAGACAACCTGATTAGATACACAGCTACCCATTAGGTGATACATTCAATAATGAATCCATTAGCACAGATGATTACTATTTTAGAAAATGGGCAGGGGAAAACAATTCAACGTATATTTTAAAAATCCTATATAAATAAATATTTCTGAGAAAAAGTATTTACCAAACACATGTACACAGATTACAAAGCATATTGTGTATCTGGACTCATTAAAACTAAAGTTTAGGTTTACATTTCAACAAAATGTGAGAATGCTCACCATTGAAAGACACTACATTTTTCCAGCATTTTCACACCATGAGGATGACAAGAAAGTGTTCCAATAAATAAGAAGTAGTGTTGACTAAGGGTGGTCAGTAAACCATTATTCTGAAGGCTTCTTTCAGGTTTCATCCCAGATGAAGCATTGAGCCACTGAACAATATCTTTCACGAGATCTTCCAAGTATCCCTGCCCATCCTGCAATTAGAAAGTCATCTCTAATAGTCATAAAAATCTTAGTGAAGGCTGGGGGGGGGTGGGGTGCATGCCTTTAATCCCAGCACTCAGGAGGCAGAGGCAGGCGAATCTCTGTGAGTTCGAGACCAGCCTAGTCTACAAGAGCTAGTTCCAGGACAGCCTCCACAGAGAAACACCCCCCTCCCCCAAATAAGAATAAATAAAAATCTTAGTGAAGGTAAGTCACTGGTAACATAGGATCTCCGAGTATGTGGAGTTTAATACCTTTGAATTAAAGAAGAATTTCAATTAAAAAATGTTACCTGGAGAGCATCTATTTTCCTTTCCCCATCTTATCTGAGAGTAGACCAGATCATCTAGAGAGTGGATCATTCCCTAAGGTTTCCTAACTAGGTAAGACTAAGTCAGGGTTCAAATATAGGCCTAAGCTCCTATTTCAAACAGCACTTATAACAACTAGGAAAAAAAGTAAACCATAAGAGCAGATGTGGTGGCATACACTTTAATCCTAGCACTCTAGGCAGACAGACTGTGAAGTTTGAGGCCAATGTGGCCTACACAGTGAACACAGGCCAGCCAGAGCTACAGAATATGACTTTTCTTTAAGAAAAGAAAAGAAAAAGAGTATGTATCAAAGGGTGGTAATAGAGGTGAAACAGGGGGCATATTCAACAAAAAATATTTGCTGTCAAAGTCTCTGGAAGGCTTACCTCTTCGGACTCAAGAAGAAACTCTGTAAACTGACAGCCAACAACTGTGAGCTGCTTGGACTTGGCAAAGTCCAGATCTAGACTGGCATATAGCTTACTGCTGGGCTTGTAAAAATAAAGAAGTCTGCGAACGAACCTAAAATCAAGATGAGATTAGCAACAAAGTAGGGAATAATTATTAAAGAATTACTAAGCAATCTTTTTAATAATTAGTATTAAATAATTATTCAATAATACAATTGTTACAATTACTAAAGAACTATTAAAGAATCTTGAGCACAGATTAGGAAACTTACTAAACTTGGTATGTTTCACATTTTAAAAAGATATCACTGAAAAACATGTTGGTAGAATAAGAATTTTAAAGGGAGACCTAGTAGAGAAAATGCAGACATAACCGGGCATGGGCATACATTTGAAATCCTCAGAACTCAGGAGGGAAAGGTAGACAGAACAGTAGCTCGAAGTCAGGTTAGGCCACATAGTGGGTTTCAGCCTATCCTGGGCTACATAGTAAGATCGTGCCTCAAAAAAACAAAACTAAAAGCAACCACCACATCTCCAACAACAAAACTACAAACTGAGATGCCACATGTAGACTAGAAGGCTGGAGAGATATAAGGAAGACATCAACTTAACTGGATATATGAACATATATATATATAACTTTCAATGTAGTGCTCACTTAATATAGTGCACCTTAATTTCATATACTACAGTAACCCACAGAGGAAGCTATGTACAGGAGTTACAAGACAAATTTATTAAAATATCATTGTTTTATTCTTAAAGAATATCAACAATACCATGCTTCTCATTTTCACTGTAACTTGTATTTCTATGTATTTATCAAAACCTGACAGAAACATTAAGTTACATATCATTAAATATGAACACAGAAATGTTTATTATATAGCCTTCTCTAGACAAAGTAAGGCCATTTTATTCAAGGAGATTGGTAACAGTGGCTGTTTAGACAATCAGGAGTAAAAGCACACCAGGTGTGATAGCAGCTTCACGTACTCTGTGTGCTATGATGTCAGCATGCTTTATAGTGTGGTAGCTTCATGTGCTGTGTTATGATGTCAGCATTCTTTACTGTGCAGATAAGCAGTTAGGAAGGAGAAATAACTCTCAGAAGATGACTTGTGCACAAGCACAAGAGTTCCAATAAAAACATGTCATTTCTTATTGCCATTCGTGTGTCAGGGTTAAGACTATAACCTAGATAAGGCTACCCCAGCATAAGAAACTTACTATAAAGATTAGAGTTGGAAGAATATAGGTAACAAGAAAATTAGCTGTTGCATACTAATTATAACACTGCACATACAATGTATGCATCATTTAAAAAAATCAATGATTACTTTTAACAGGCATTAACCACAACACAAATTTAAGTTCTTCAAATTTAAATGTATAATAGTTCTTACATACCTGTGCAACTGTTCATCTTTATAGTTTCTTAGATTGACATTTGGCCACTAGAAAAACATAAGATCTTATATTAAATAGTGTATATTTGACAATGACTATAATAAAATAACAGTAATAAAATGAAGACAATTTAGCAATCCCCATGAAGTACTCTATCATACCTTAAGAATGGTCCCAATAAGATTCCAATTCCATTCAAGATTTTCTTTATGTTGAAGGACTTGGCTGTCCCTAAGGTTTATTAAGAGAGCTTCCTCTGTATCCTAAAATCACCAGATAGTAAGAAGGTTAATTAAGCAATCTATGCTCACATCAGAAAACTAATTTCTAATTTTAAAAATGAAAAGGAGGAATTATCGTGAATCATCCTCAATAATTATTTATTTTCAAAAGCTAATAAAAATAATAATAAAAACTAGGGCGGGGAGATGGTTCAGTTAATAAAATGCTTGCCTTGCAAGCAAGAGAACCTGAGTTCATTCGCCAGAACCTACCCATGCTGAGACTGGTGTAACACACTCGTCATCCCAGCACTGAGGAATAAGATGCAAGGTGAATGCTGGGCTGCTGGCCAGCCCAGCCTGCCTAGCCTATGTGGTGAGTTTTTGGTCAGTGAGAGACCCTGTTTCAAAAGCAAACAAAAACAAGTAACTCAAGGTCCATGGTGTCTTGAGGAACTATTATCCTCTGGCCTCCACACAAATATGCACATACAAACATCCACAATACACACTACCTTCACATACACCTAAACCCAGCTCCAGGGTTCCTCTTCATGGTAAAACTAATAATTTGAAAACCCATATGCTTGAATGAAATTGAAAATCCAGACAAATATTAAGTACAATACAATCCAGTTGTTGAGAATTAGGAAATAATATTAACATTCATGTCAATACCTTAAGAACAAATATATCTTTCTGAACCCGAAGATACTGATCCCGTTTCTGGTGTGTTGCAATTGCTTTCTGAACGATGTGATCTAAATGAAGGCTGTAAGGCTTAGGTCCTCGCTTCTTCATTTCATGGAAGCGTTTTAAACAGTTCAGGGCTGCACTGGCTCGACTATGAGGAAAGAAAAATCAATACTGTAGCAAGGCTAGCAGCATACTTTTAAAGTAATGGTTGCTAAGTTATTTAAGGTTACATAAATTCAAGAATAGAGATGACTAAGCAAAGTAAACTACTCAAGCATGGAAGTATAATGATAACAGATCAACACAGCTGATTTACATTAAGAAACCCATTTTGGGTTCAAACTTTCACTTACAAATCTTTTCTAAGGTGGTGGGCCCATTTTGTGTACTGGTTTTAAGAATTCCTTATGGAGTACTAGTGAGACAGTTCAATAGGGAAGACATTTGCTCTGCAAGCATCAGGGGGACCTGAGTTTAAAAGCCCAGTGCCCACACAAAAGCTGGCACTGCAGTGTGTACCTGGAATCCTAGTGCTTGAGTTGAAGACAAGCAGATCCCAGCCCTGAGAATTGGTGACTACTCAGCCAGCCTAGCCACAAGGGTGAGCTCCTGGTTCCCTGAGAAATCCTGTCTCATAAAGTAAGGTGGAGAACAATAGAGGAAAGACACCTGGCTTCTACATATGTATCAAGTGAACCATCACCAGCCCCCAAAACCACACACACTGAGAGGGATTAACATAAAGTCAAGAACCCAGTTTTCTTATTAACGTTTTACAGCTTTTTTTCACATGTAAATCTTTTTTTCTACTGGAAACTGATACTTGTTTACATGAAGCTGCAATAAAACTTCACTGTCTATCAATATACTCAATGATTCTGGTAACAACTGAATTTTCTCTATGTTCGGGCACTGACTGATAACCATAACTAGAATCTTTTTAGTTATTTAATTACTTCTTTGTTATATGTAGATGTTATATGTACAATACTGAAGAATTTGGCAGCAATGAAGTCTCAACTTTAGGACTTTTGGTAAGTAGAGTCTAAAACCCTTAGAATGTAGTCATATTGGCAAGTACTTAATTTGTCAGTAAAGACAACTTAGGGATTCTAAAAAAAAAAAAAAAAAAAAAGGAAAAATTTAAGAGTACTACTACTTGGGGCTGGAGAGATGGCTCAGAGGTTAAGAGCACTGACTGCTCTTCCAGAGGTCCTGAGTTCAATTCTCAGCACCCACATGGTGGCTCACAACCATCTGTTATGAGATCTGGTGCCCTCTGCTGGTGTGCAGATATACATGGAAGCAGAATGTTGTATACGTAATAAATAAATGAAATCTTAAAAAAAAAAAAAGAGTACTACTACTTTTGTTATTATAAGCATAATTTTAATTCTCGAGGATGCCTGAGACTCATAACGTTAATTTGAGAGAGTAGAGCTACCAGGCTTTAAAACATCATTCGCTTCCATCATGGAACTACTAAATAAAATTGAAAACTTCATTATACTATACACCTCCTGTTAGAACCAAAATGTTCTGCTTATGTCTCAGTTAAATAGTATGTCTCCAGTCTATTCATTGGAAAAATTAAGACGAATAATTGCTATTTATTAATGGTTAGGTCCATTTGTAAACATTTGTTTTACTAAAGCTAATTAAACTCTTGAAAAATGTGTAATTTTAAAGAAAAGTTTATAGTTTCAAAGAGCAATGAACTGCACTTCACTTATATTGGGGGGGGAGACGATATGTTGTGGTTGACATATATAACTTTTTCCAATTATAGAAGCAGGCAAATTTAAAAAAAAAAAACAAAAAAAAAAACTCACCACTTCAGTCAGACAGTAAAGCCTATTTCTTTGCTCAGAAACATGAAAGAAAATAAGTCAACTTATTATTAACACTTTGTGGTCTCAAATACAAATTATTAAATATTTTGAGAATTGTAATTTTCCCTCCTTGAGGTTTCCAAAGAGAATTTCCAAGCACAATCTATCCATGCTCCTTGTTTTCTCCTCCTGTTCAAAGAGAAGATTATCTAGGAAGGTATTAAATATATTAAATACAATTTGCTAAGGCTCTAATACTTACAGTCTCTTTTCCTTGGGAATATCAAAGGATGCAGCCATATTCATAAGGGTTGGCAAGCAGTGCAAATGATGGCTATGCGAATGAGGAAGAATTGTGTTTGCCTATATGGAACATGATGTTTTACAAGATTTTAGAAACAAATATAATTACCTAGAGACATAATACAGTATGTAAGACTAAACTTAAAGCTTTTCATTAAATTATTTCCACTCACACATACTTGTAATTTTTATTCCCATTGAATTCCAGTAAGGACAGATTGGAACCAGTGAAATGGCTTTGCAGGACTGGGTATTTGCCATTAAATGTAAGGACCTGAGTTTTATCCAAGGACCCATATGTCAGAAAGTGAGAACCAACTCCTCCAAAGCTGTCCTCTGATCCCCATGGCAAAATTGCACCTACACATGTGTATACATACACTATTGAAAAAAGTTTTAAACAATGAGAACAAAAATTAATAATGTAACCAAATTTTGTTATCTGTTACTATTAAATACAGCTTCTAAAAGGTACCACACTCACTTTTTAAATGACTCAAAGACTTATGTAGCAAAGCATCGTATTTGAGAAAAGTACAGAAACATTATCAATTTTCTCAGAACATGCTGGTCCCATAGCAACAATCCCTAAATAAAAACATTATCTCCTGGGGCCAGGCAAAATTTCACTACCCAATCAGCTTCCAACCAATAAGTACGTTTATTAAATATAAGTAAGATATGATAGTAAGTAGTGAACTAATATTGATATCCTATAATCTGGCCAGCTTTTCTGTTTCATGAGAATCACAGAATTCTGAGGCTGGAGGACAAAGGTTAAATTAATATAAAAAGACTCCTCTGTACAAAAGAAAAGAATACGGTATCATAGGAAATGGTGTCTTGAGAACTAACATACAGCTCATCTGACTTGAGAATCCACAGTATTGTTTAGAGCTTCACAGATAGGATCAATAGGCCCCTAAGTCACTGATGGAAAGACAGATTTTATACACTAATTCTTTACCTTACACACACAGCTCAGCTGTTATGTGGGGAAAAGAGGTGGGGGAAGAAAGGAGAAAACGGACATACTTTTTTGGTTTTGGAGACAGTGTCTATTATGTAGCCCTGGCTGTTGTGACATTCATTATGTAGATCAGGATGGCCTCAAACTCAGAGATCCACTTGCCTTGCTTTCTGCATGCTGCGATTATGATTAAAATCATGTGCTACCATGATCAGCCAGAAACACTTAAGAAAAAAACAAAACCAAAACAAACAAAAAAACTACAAAGAAAAGCATGACGTATATAAAAAGATCTGCAAAAAATCACTTCTTCCTAAGCAAGTTCAAAGTGATTTTTTATTTAGTGTTTTATCAACTCGTAATGACCTACAAGTACAAATTTTTATAATGCACAATTCCTCAGGTTACTAAAAGCACAGAAAGGTGCCCAGAACCTCTAGTTTCTAGTAGTTAGTAAGGTCATAAAAATCATCTACCCAAAGAATCTTATCTCTGAACCTAAAAGTGTTAGTTTATGGAAATCAGTGACATTCACGTAAGACAATTATATTTGCAACTGTTTCACTAAACTTTCTGAAGGTCAAGAAGTCACTACAATGCTTGGATTACATTCCTAGCAAAATGAGATAAAATTCATGGTTTTGTAATTTTTATTTCTTGCTTTCTTCAATTAGGATGCCTTTCTGAAATGCAATCAAGATTTACAGGATCAAAATATCTTCATCAAAAGAGGTTAAAGGAAAAAAATTCAGTATTTGTTACATTTACAAACACAGTTAATACAGATACATAACATCTCTATAGTAATGGGTACCAAAGGCTTTAGCAAAATGAAAATGTACTGTTTGGGTTATCGCAAAGTAATGCCAGTTAAAACCTGTTTTACCATTTAAAATCCTAAAAGTTCAACCCACATAACCAGAAATCACTATTCTTACCATATGTAAGAGCTCTCCTAAAAGGATGGTCGCTCTAACTGAGATGTGTTCGTCACTGTTCGTTATCACTTCAACCAAGCCCTATGAAGGCAAGAAGAAAACATCACTGCTGTACAATGGTGTGTATGGACACATTTCTGCATCAGATTGGTTTTCCACTCTAAAGAATTTTGTTAACAGATAGAACAAAATAAAAGTTTGTAAATATTACCTCTAAAAGTCCATTACGAATAAATGCAGAAAGTATCAGTGCCAAGTAATTGTCCATGAGGTCTGGCCTGGAAATGAAAGCACATAAACAATTTAATGTTTGACATAACAGAAAAGCAGTAATGGCAATAAACGAATCATTTTTATATCTAGATTGTACCTGGATCTAGCACGATGGGGAAGAATAGTTTTTGCCTCAGCTGCCACAAAGCCATCTGAAAGCCTCCAACTGTCCTGGAACCTTCCTGGATCTAAAGGAGTTAAAATAGGTAATTACCAGATTAAGCAATAGTGAAACAGAAGAGTGTGGGACTATCAGCTATCCAGGCTACAAAAAACTTCAAAGGAGTTTTAAAAAATTAATCCACTTGTGGAGTGGTAGAGACTGTACCAGGATCAGCAAGGGTGTGGCTACCTGGCACTATTATGTGGACACTTCTATAATGCCACTCTTGTCAAGCAGTGTGTGTGCCTGTGACAGTGGTATATGGGAGTGAAGACAGGCACCTGGAGAGCTCAAGGGTCAGCCAGACTAGCTGACACAATCAGCCCCTGTTTCACTCTATCTCAAAGCAGTAAGGGAGTGACAGAGGAAGACACCTGATGGCCTACTCTGCTTCCTCATATGCAGTGAGCATTCCTGCACACTCACATGCAACACACACATCATAAAACTATTGATGTAAGTGTATGCAGTTGTAACTTCCTTCATTCCAGGACTTAGGCATCTTAAGAATTACATAATTCTCAGCCGGGCGTTGGTGTCACACGCCTTTAATCCCAGCACTCGGGAGGCAGAGGCAGGCGGATCTCTGTGAGTTTGAGGCCAGCATGGTCTCCAGAGCGAGTGCCAGGATAGGCTCCAAAGCTACACAGAGAAACCCTGTCTCGAAAAACCAAAAAAAAAAAAAAAAAAAAAAAAAAAAAAAAAAGAATTACATAATTCTCTACCTCCCAGAAAGAAGAGAAAATGATATTCAGATTAGTATTTCACCATTTAGTCATTTGTTTCCATCGATCCAGTAAGCAACGGATCCCAGTGCACATTAGTACTTACCTACACTGAGCAGGGCTTCTATGAACTCGTCTGTCACAACAGGTAGAGGGAGACGAAATATATCATAGAGCACTTCAAGCAGACCTCGCTAGAAGAGCAAATACAATTGATGTATTTCTACAGAAAAAGTCGGTAGTGACTTTTAAAAGATCATATTCACAGAATAACAAAATTAATAAAAACATACTTATCCCATTCTATCAAGATTGTATTAGGGAAGGGATAGTTACTAAATATTTAATACACATGTCACTTAAATTTGTTTGTGCAAATTTGAAAACAGGCTTCAGTTCTTTCCATGTACAGTTGAGGGCAGGGTGTGCTCAGTGGCAAACTACTTGCCAACAAGGTCCCAAGGTGTGATTCCCAAAACCTCAAAAAGAGTCAACAAAATTGCTCCTATTGTTCTTTGCTCAAAGATGTTTCAGTTTATAAACATATCCCCCATCCCCACTTCCATGATCTAGTGCACTTTATTTCACATTTTAAGTGAGGTACACCTAGACAATGTCTCCTTAGTTTCTTTCAGCTACAGGTATGTTTCATTTAAAGAAGAAACTAGGAGGATAAACGGAGAAGCACAGTTAAAGCAAAAACATTTAAAGAAAAAGATAACTTAAGAGTTAATGTATTTTTCCTTCCACATTTAATTTGGTTTTAGCTATTTAATATAAATGTCCTAATTATAATAATTTAGGAATATATTTAATAAAACAACAATAAGTGACTTAGTTTTCATAAAAACCACCATCTTTGAAATAAAACATGGTAACATGGTATCAAAAATAAATTACAAAGCATGACTACATAAATAATACACCTATTTTTATTATTGTATTTGTTTGATTCTTTTAAAATAAGAACACCCTTCTGTTTAGCTGCATTATTTTAATAATTTATATTTTAATTCAAGTTTTTATAAAATTTTATAAAATTGTCATTGCTAACAGTATTTTAAGTGATTCATACATTAAGTACTATTCATACTATTAAATACTCATGAACTGAAAATGCTCTCAATTGAAAATTGCCAGCTTGAAAACTTCACCTGAGATTTCTAAAACTTATGCAGTGTGCACATGAGTGCAGAGGACTGTGGAGACCAGAGGCATTAGACTTTACTGGTACCACAATTACAGATAGTTATGACATGTGTGTTAGGAACCTGGCCTGAGTCTTCTGAGAGAGCAGGACACAGTGCACTCTTCATCGTGAGCCCTCTCTCCAGTCACTAATGTAACTTTTAAGCGTCCAGGCATGTAAGAATTACAATAACTGTTACTCACCCTTATTTCCATATTTGGTATGCAAAGTATTCCAATTAGAGATTGGATGCCAGAATTCCCAGGTTTACATAAATTAATAATACCTAAGGAAGATGAAAGTTAAAAAAAAATAATACGTCATGACATAAAACCTGTGATTATTTTCCAAGTAATACTATTTGATTATTATAATTGATATAACTAAGGGACACCAAATATTCTCAGACTACCCCACTAACTGGAAACCACCATTAACTTCATCTCCTAAATTCCTCATCAATTTCTACTTCATATTGAATATCAAGTGGTTATAAATGAATGCGTCTCTGGAAGTAAGAACACAAGAGAAAAAAGAAAATGGTATTTTCCCTACCTACCACTCCTCAGACTATAGTTTAAAAAAACAAAAACAAAAAACACATTTGCCAAACTTATTTCTAAAATCAATTGAATGCACATATGAGAATAAGTAACATATTCCAAATAAAATTCATGGATCAAAGGGGGGGTGTTTTTTGGTTTTTCAAGACAGGGTTGGTTTCTCTGTGTAGCTTTGGAACCTGTCCTGGAAGTAGCTCTTGTAGACGAAGCTGGTCTCGAACTACAAGAGATCTACCAGCCTCTGCCTCCCAAGTACTGCGATTAAAGGCGTGCACCACCACCACCTGGGAAGGATCAAAGAGTTACAGAACGCTAAACATGCTAAAATTTTATGTCACAAAAGATATGTAAATATATGATAAGCAAGCCTAAAATGTTCAAAATCATTATAACGAAACGCAAAATACATCAGTGGACAGACCACTACACTACCCTAAAGGAACTAACACTAAAGTCTGCAACAACAAACACTGAAAAGGATGCAGAGCAACTCAGCTCACACAGGCCAACAGTGCACAACAGTGCACTTACACTGAGCAGCTAATCATGAGTGTGCATCTGTACTCTTTCAGGGCTAAAGAATGCCAGCATCTGCAAGACTCTTCATGGCACATCAACAGAAACTCAGATGGAATGACGAAGACACAGAGGTAGAGACTGACGCACAGATAGTGGAGACGGAATCTACATAATGGGAATATATGCTAACCACTGCAGTTTTCAAAATTCTTTCAAATGTTTTATATTAAAATGCTAGGGAAAGTATTTTTGTATAGTCACACAGAACTCTGAAGCTCTCTGTCACAACTACAATGGCAGAGTATCCAAAAAAAAATCCATAGAACCAGTTATGTTTCAGATTCCATTTTTTTTTTCTTTCAAATGTCAGAATACCTGCATGTCTCATGGGATAACTTAGGTATGGACCCAACATAGTCATTTATGTTTCATATATACTTTATGTACATAACCTGGCACACAATGCCTCGTGTTATGACTGGAACTAATTACATGAGGTCACATGTAGAATTTTCTATTTACGTCACAATAAATCTCAAATAAAATCTCAAATATTGTAGCATTTCGGATTTCATGTTAAGAATGTTCAATGTGTATGTCTGTATGCATGAATAATCTATACTTTCTCTTTGACTTATAATCAAAATTCAAGTTAAACACAGCAAGTTGAATTAAAAGCTTAAGTTCTTGAAGTGTAATTCTCATACTTTGATATCTGACATTAGTTTGAGAGGCCAGAGATTATTGTAAGAGGTATAAACCTTCCTCTCTGCTAACAAAGGAAAAAAGCTGTTGACACTTGTTGAAAATCTATGCTGCTGAAGTTACTGCTCCATCAGTTATGTGAAACTTGAAATCTGTCATAGAATTAACACTGCAGAACCTTATTTAATTCATAAACACTGCCACAGACTCTAAACACTAAGAAAATACTTCTGTTAGAAAAATATTTTTAAGGTTGTAACTTGAAATGCTGTTATTTTTCTTAATTCAATAGAGGGTAGAAAGCATGTAACATTTAAAGTTTCTAATCACAAATCAATATATAAAGGAACTAGGAGAAAGTCATTTAGTAAGAATGTATGAGGTAAATTTTAAAAAGAGACTGAGAGAGTCAAGTCTAGAAGGAAAGTTGGAGGAGTGAGCAGTTAGGCTATCTTGGTGGTTAAAGCACAGTGCAATGTGTTTTCGAAAAACAAAAATAGCACCAACAGTGGTTAAGCTGAGGGATAACAGAGTACACTTAACGACAGAAAACAACACAATCCTGGAATAAGTGCAGAGATGGTGAACCTCGGCAGGAGGACCTAAGGTGTGTCTATGTTAAAAGAAGACATGGGCGTTACTGATGTACTGCTCTGCACTGTCAGCTTGAATGACCTCAATGACCATGTACCAGAAACCAAGGGCCCAAATACACGTTGATGGTTTTGGGAGAGGTGATTAGGACTAGATGAGGACATTGTAACAAATCCTCAAATTAACTCTAGGGGAGCAAAGCCTAGAGTATGCAGCCTATCATTCTCACCACATGATGCTAATGACAGGTTCTTGAATATTTCAGACTGTAGAGGTAGAAACTACCTAAATCTTAATTTTAAAATAAATTACCTACTTTTGGTATTTTGTTTTGGCAATAAAAAATGAATTAGAGTAAGTTTTGAACAATGCTATGTTTACTCTTAGGTCCACATAAACCTTTCAGCTGCACATGGGAAGGTAAGCATAGTAAGTAAGGGAGAGTTTTCACTGAGGTACCAAGAGGGCAGAAGCACACTGGAAACACAATAGCTAAAGCGGTGGCTAGAACAAATATAAATGGAAGATATTTGTTAAGGAAGGTAGGATTACTGAAGTACACATAGTATTTAAGTTTCCTTGTTCTGCTTGCAGTTAACATTCCTTTATAAGCTCTCTCTACAGTAATACTGTGAAATTAAGAGGGTAATCATTGACAGAAAACAAGCCAATGGTCATATTACTTTATGAAAAAATTGTTTTTTACTCCATAGGAAGATAAAACATGTATAAGTCCTATACTAAAGAAATCTAGTGAGCTGGAGACCATGCTCAAGACTACAGTTCTTGCTTATCATGCACGAAGACCTGGGTTCAAAAGAAACAACAAAGTTTGAGATTCCTAACACTCTGCCCAACACAGCTACTATTTATGGCATTACTACACCATGTTTAAGTAAAAAGCTTCAACAGTACATACACACACGGTTTGCCTTTTAGTTTGGGAACCTTCTTCGGGAATGTAAACCATGCTGTATTTTTCTTAAAATGTCTAGGTAACCATTACCACAGTGACTTGCAATTATGAGTATGTATAGACAGAATGCAATATCCTACGTATTATAAACTTCCTTCACCAAGTTTTAATCATTTTGTGTAAATTTCCTTGGTTATAATACCATAAATGTAAAACTACATTTGTATTTAAATTAGATGCTACCACAATTAAGCACTTGAAAAATCAAGTAAGGTTTATTCTTTGATGTCATTGAGCAACAGACAGAACCTACCTGCCCAGGAGCGGAATGTCGCAATGATTCCCATTTTACTGGCTAGAAATCGTGCTTCTCTGTCTTCTCTGTTGGGGTGGAGGAGGTGAATTAGTAAAGACACAAGATTTAAACTAGGTGAGATTTTTTTTTTCTGGTAATAGTATATCAGAGTAAATCCATCATTAATATTAAGTATTCACACTTGAAATCAAAGCAAGGTGTTTTGAAAAAGATGAGATTATTCTAAAGTCAATTACTCAACTACTACTATAAATTGCTCTTCAATTTTAAGTTGACAATATAAGCCAGGTGTGGCAGTGCACATCTGAGATCTAGGAACTCAGGAGACAGAGACAGGAGAACTGTTGTAGGTTCAAGGTAAAACTATGCTACATAGCAGGTTCTTGGCTAGCCAAAGAACACAGTAAGTCAACAATAAATAAATCAATGAAAAACTAACATCCACACCATGATTTATAACTAAGTCATAAATCTACTTTTAGATGTGCTTCAAATGAGCAGCAGAGCACAGTCGGCTGAAGAAGCACCCATGGAGCAAGTATGCTGGGGAACCAAGAGCCCACCAAGAATGCTTGTCAACCTGCATTCGCTTTAGCTTTCCTATACACCATGCTTGGAAATCTGCAGTCATCAAACAATTACTAAATAAGAGGAATCCAGTACTGTATGAACTTGGAGATCACAAATTAACATTTAAGTTTCTCAAAACTTTCTTTTAATTTGTACTACGTAACTCTGAAAGAGTGCAGCATAAGCCATGAATAGGACTTCTACTCCCACTCCCCTAGCTCTGTATACCTCAGTGTAAACACTGCGCACACAGACACCCCATGCCCTAGAAACTCATGGCACTTACTTGAGCTGTCCTTCAGCTGTATCTGGACTGTGTCTGTAGTGGAAATCAGTATAGGGTGCTAAAATTCGCTAATTTGAAAAGGGAAGAGAAGTACAAAGAATTTTTATTATAAAAGTCATTTTCTCCTATAACACAAAACTAATTCCATTTCTCTGTATCTTTAGGTGGAGTAACTGTTTCAGATATTCTTCAAATTCATTTTAAAAATGCAGTGTGATTTTAATTCATTAATTAAGGTACAAAATGCATCCAAAAAGAAGCAGGCACAGGTATAAATGTGTTTCTGGACTGGGTTGGCAGTCTCTTCCTGCAGCACTCTGAATGATGCTCCCTACCAAATACGCCTGTTTTCATTTCTGCTCTTGGGACCCAGCTATCAGATCTGTTCTTTGAAGCAATGTCTTACTCTTAGTTTCTTCTTCTCAAGTTGCTCTTAAGAGTTTACGTGATCTGGATTTAGAAGTCTTATGATGGAGTCCCTAACAACTTATTTTATTTTCTATTTGGAAAATGCAGTTGAATCTAGAAACTAAATTTTAGTCATTGTTTCTCTTGATCCTTGCTCCTGCCAATCCTCCTTTCTAAGGGCTGAAGCTTCTTTGTGCGATGTGCTGTGTCCTGCCTTGGAGCCGCTCACCCCACTGTGGTCTACTATGGTTATTACTACTGACTCTGCTTTCAGATTCCAATTGATATCTCCTTGTCCACAATGAAATCTTAACTTCATAGAATTCTGAATTAGATATATTTTTTCACACTAAAAATTCCATTTGACTCATTTTGTATGTCTAATTATATGACAAAATTCATATTTTCACTTAGAGTATTTTCCAGAATTAACTATGGTTTACTTAACATCTTTTCTTTCTTTTCTGGATTATGCCTAAGCAAGTTCTAAGACATTTTTTTTTTCTTTTGGGTTTTCAGTAATGTGACCATGTCTTTTTGCATGAACAGAAATCATATGTGTATACAATTGTGTGTTGGGAGTTGACTTGTCTGTGCAAGCATATGTGCTTTTCCACCTTATCTTCTGAGGTAGCCTCCCAATGAACCTGGAGACCACTGTTTATGCTAGCCTAGAAGGCACCAAGTTCCCAGGATCCATCTGTCTGTGTCTCTGGCACATTCCAACACACCCAGTTTGTTCATGTGGGTGCTGGACATGCCAACTCAGGTTCCTCTGCTTTCACCAAGGATTTCATACAATGAGCCAACCAGCCAGCCCATGACTAGAAAATTCTGACTGAATAGTCCACACAGTTATTTTAAAAAAAAAGAATTATCTGATGTTATCTCCCACCAGAGAAGGTTCATCTTTTCTTCTATGTAGATAGATGAAAGCAGCCAAACATTCAAGTCCAGTGACTGTGTTAAACAAAAGTTACACTGCAATTCTAGAAACACTAAGTATATCTGTCTGTGCTGTCATCCTAATACATTCTGCCAGTGTTTTCAATAGAACATAGGTATTTTTATTTAATCTGTAGCAATGAGAATGAGAACAGGATTTTGAAAAAGATTTCTTTTTTTAGGACAAGGTCTGACTATGTAGTCTTGGTTGATCTGGAATTCACTATGTAGACCACTCTGGTCTAGAACTCAGAGAGATCTGCCTGCCTCTGTTTCTCAAGTACTGGGATTAAGGGCATTCACTATGCTGGGTGAAATTTTTTAGACTATATTTTGTATATTTAAACTAAGAACTTTATCTATCCTGACACCTTTGAGAACCTGGTAAATGTCAAGAACAGGAGATTAGTTCAAGTTATCCAGTCTGTTATTTTAGCACTACACATCCACAAAAGGCTCTTAATTTTCTGATATCAAGGAAGAGCATATGTGAATTTCCCTTAACACACCCTGAATAGCAAATTGTCCAAGAAAAAATAAGCGCTTACATAGCAACTTGTATAAATTCACTACAAATAAATACCTGGGTAAACTGAAAATTGAGTCACAAAACTTTAAATTAATAATCACACATCTAACTTTAACAAGAGGAAGATGATGTCTGGCAACAGAGACAGGGTTACTATAAGTAGTTCTTCATAGAAAAGAAAAAAGAAAAGGTATTGATTTAGAATGAAAACAAAATGGATATATTGTAATAAAAAGATTACATTCTCTTAACTGATTCCACAATGAAGACAGCGGTGAAGACAGTGATAAACAGCCAAGGAAGCCAGTACTTACTACATGTGAAGAACTATGTAACACATTTATGTAGAGTAGAGCATAGAGGAAATGCATATAACTTAATGTAAGCTTGTATGGTTGCCAAGTACTATAGTTACTATTGTTAAGATTTGTTATTTATGTCGGGCTGTGGTGGCACACACCTTTAATCCAGCACTTGGGAGGCAGAGGCAGGCAGCTGCTCTGTGAGTTCGAGACCAGCCTGCTCTACAAGAGCTAGTTCCAGGACAAGCTCCAAAGCTACAAAAGGAAACCCTGTCTCAAAACCCAACCCCTCAAAAGTGTTATTTAGAATATTTAACTTTCAAAATAATTTTTTACCTTTGAAACCAATGACCCTTCATTTTACCTATGAAAAATATAAGTCAAGAGATGCTAAATAACTTGCCTAAAGCCATGAAGTTAGTAAGGTCATAGGATAAACTTACACGAAATCTAGTATAGTAGCCTAGAGCTCTCCCCCACTGACCTATGTTACCACCACACAAATGGAACCTGTACAGCCTAAAGTCTGTCCTCTCCATCTTTGTGCCACTGTGGTGACATCTTATTAAGGGAGAAAGACACTTCTGGCTGTAACCACAAAATATAGAAGTTTATTTAAAAATATACCATAGTTTTTGCAGGCTATTTTTATTTACATAAAGGTTTGCTAGTTGGCTTTATAATGTATAGAAATATAAAGAGCCTATGCTACTACCTTCTTTGAGTCATCGTCTCACTTTAAATATAAAACCTTCAATTTTTAATATTAATTATTCTACTTGATAAAAATTAAAGCTAAGCATTCTATGGAAGATCAATAATACCCATTGGCATAGGACTCCAATGAATAATACATTTAAAAATCACAAAGAGACTATTGTGCTTATTACATTTCTTAGTAATGATAGTCTGATGGTGTTTTATCATCTGTAGCGTTCTTAAAAATAGTCCTAATGCCAAGAACATTGGTGAGGCCTATAGTCCAATCAACATGGAGAGCTGAGGTGAGAGCCTACAATCTAGAGACAAGCTCAGGGATCACAGCAAAACCCCATCACAGGAGAGGAGAGAGAGGAAGGGAGAAAGGGAGGGAGGGATCTAATAAAATCAGAACTACAACATTTATAAGTGGTATATCCTTCCCTAAAGTGGTAAGAATAATTAGAAACAAACATTTTTAAGTCTTAGATAAGTGTATACTTAAATCCTTGGTTTAAACTTACTTTGGATGCTATCTTCAACAGACAATACTGTACTACATTCAAAACAAGCTGTTAAGATTAACTGTGATAGCTATTCTGCTCAATGCAGTCTCACTAGCAGCCCTGGCTGGCCTCCAACTCCCATGGCTCCCCCTCTGCCTCATGAATGCTAGGGTTATAGTCAGGTGCCGCCATCCTCAGTTAACACCACTTTATAACAAGATGTGTACAGTAACTTTACTATTTTAGATAACTATAAAATATTTCTACCTGAATCAGTAAAATATTTTACATGTATTATATTTTTTAAAGATACACTCATGTTTTTAAAAGATACATTCATTACAGATAGTGCCAAAGTGCTTTTTGTTCTGTTTTGTACTATTCGTTTATTAATTTAGTATGTTTGTAAATGTGTGTGCACACACACGTGATGGGAGTATGGGTGCACACATGCTATGGTGTGCATGTGCAAGTTAGAGGACACCTTTTGAGAAGTTTGTTCTTTCTTCCACCTTATTTCTGAGCCAGATTCTTCTTGCTGTTTCTGCTCAATTTTTCTACAAGAGTTTCCAGCCACTTCTTGTGCTTCTCCACAAATGCTAGGATCACAGAATTGAACCACACCCAGCTTTTATGGGTTCCGGGACAACACTCAGGCTGTCAGGTTACACATTAAGGGTTTTACTTTCTATACCATCTGTTCAGCCTCCAAAGTGGTTCTTATGTTAGACAATTTTAGTATTATTTAATGAATAGACAACATAATTAGCAGAAGATAGGCAATATTAACATACTGAGTTTCTTATATAGGCATATGTCTTAGTGTAATTTTATTCATCCTTTAGTTTTCTCAGGAAACTTCTTAGAGCTAATACAAAGTGAACTATTTTGCATGTTGTTGAAATATTCTTGATAATAACATTTTAAATTCATTACTAATTAGTAACTATACAGAATGGGAATAAACCAAACTAACACAGGTTATATAATTAATGTAGCACTTGAGTCTACTATTTCAAAATTTCAAAGTAAGGTTATGCATTTAAACTTATACTTTAGGGCTAGAGAATGGCTCAGTGGTTAAGAGCATTTGACTGCTCTTCCAGAGGATCCAAGTTCGATTCCCAGCACCCACATGGTACCTTACAAGCATCTGCAACTCCAGTTCTTGGGGTTCCAGTGCCCTTTCTACCCTCTGTGGGCACTGTACACATATAGTGCACTAACATTCATGAAGGCAACCCCCCATACACATTAAATAAATTATTTAAGAACTGTATTTTAAATTAGAAACAACTGAAAGTGCCTACCTCTAATTCTACATCAGCTCGTACATACTGTCGGGTCTTTGGATGATTAAGAAGGTGCAAAATTGTAGTAATGAGGGCCTCATTTATTCGACTTAATTGGCAATCAATCACATTTTTCAGGATGGTGTTTAGTCCGCCTCGAATGGCTACCACCTCTGGGTTCTGAAGTGCTAAAATGAAACAAAAACTAATTACATTCATAGTACTAAGTATTTAAAACCTATACTTCTACTTAACTCTTATGTTTCCTTTTGGATTTGAAAATTCCTTATTTGGGGGTGAGAGGAGGGAGAGGGAGAGGGGACTTACATGTGAAACAAGCCTGTTCCCTAACTTGAATTAATAATAATAAAAAAAAGAAAATTCCTTATTAACTATATTTACAAATAAAAGATAGCAGCTAAGAGTCATTTACTATCTTTTCCCCAAACTTGGTTTTTAAAATGTCTTTGAACAACTTTGTCATATTCTTCAGATATATTACTGAATACTTTGTCTTCAATTTCAGAGTTCATTTTACTGTAGAGACACTAACCCCTTTATAGAATTTGTTATTTTAAAATTTGCTTCAAGTGGTGCACATGATTTACTTTATAAAAAAGCACACATGCATGCAAACATACACACATATGCCTTTGTAACTTTAAGATGAAAAACTTCTCTCTCACTTTGAAGACTTAGACTGTTCCTTGCACGTACTTTGTGCTTTTTGTTGTTTTGGAAACAGTGTGTAAAAGTCAGCACAGCACTCAGGCAGCCTCACAGGCACTATTGTGCCTGAATCCTGAATGCTGGGAGTACTGGTATCTATCACTACACATGAGCCCAACATGTATGCATCTTCATGAATTAAGTTCCATTTGTTTCAATATGTCATGAAGTTGAGATTCACTGAGATAATAAACTCAATTTTCCCCACAAATATTTTACTAATTATCTCAGCATGTTTCTCAAATTCATTTTTACACTTTTTTCTTCCTTTTACGGAGACAGTGTTGCTATATTTGCAAACTGGCTTTGAACTTGGTATCTTACTGGCTCTGTCTCCGAACGACTGAGATGACAGGTATGTGTTATCATGTCCAGCTTTGGAATTTATTCTTAAATGATATGCCAACATGTTTTCAAAATAGGATATGCAACTTTAAAAAAAAAAGTTTTTCTCTTAAGAAATGAGAGTGATAGGCAGGCAGTGGTGATGCACGCCTTTCATCCCAGCACTTGGGAGGCAAAGCCTGACGCATCTCTGTGAGTTTGAGGCCAGCCTGGTCTACAGAGCAAGTTCCAGGACAGGATCCAATGCTATAGTGTCTCAAAAAAAAAAAAAAAAAAAAAAGATATTAATAGTTCCTAAAAATAATACGAAATGAAAGTTTCCTTTCTCCTTCGTATATATCTTTCTATAGTTTCTTCTGTCAAGTCTATTCTCTTGGATGATTTTAGAAATAGGTTTTCTCAAATTAGGTAAAATCACACAGAACCACAGGGCACAGATCTTAATGGCATTGGTCAATGTGCTTCCTCCAATGTCATCACTGTTCTCATTCTGTATGTCCCTTAGCTGTACCTTCTTGAAACTCAATTTGATACACTCAAAACTATCTCATATACGCATATCACCGTATTTCCTACACACTTATTATGTTTAATCTAGTTTACTTCTGAAATATATCAAATTTAAATTTTCACATGATTCCACAATGGTAATCTCATAGGTCATCTCTTCACTGGATTTAGTTTTCTCAATATATGTTTATAGTGACAACTAGCTGCTTTCCAATATTTAAACTTCATTTATTACTTTATTGATAATATGATTAAAAGTTTTAAACAATGTTTACTAAGAGTGTTGTCTCAAAACACAAGGTGCAAAGTGTCTAAGGAAGATGATGAATGTCAACCTCTGCCCTTCACATGTGTGCACACACATCATGCACGCCCATATGAAAAGGTTAACACCATGTGTTGATTTAATAGGAATTCTCCTTTCTCTTCCATTATTCTTTTCAAAGGGGCCTCATGGTGTCTTCAGCTGAACATAAATAACTTTTAAATGAGTACCTTACCCTAAGTATAGCTTTTCAGGTATGCCAGGCATGCAGGAAAATATTTTTGTCCATAAGATGTTTATGACTTTCTTTCTAGGCTATCAAGGAAGTAACCTTCTAATTACCTAAAGGTTTCTAGATGTAATATGCTCCTTTAATCTATTATTTCAAAGGTATGTCAGTGACCTTTCTAGAGCCAATAATCTCACCAGTGTTGCCAATCACACCTTTGGGTTTTGATCGACCACATATTCTACTTTTGTGTGACAGGATACTAACATTTATTTTAAAAACCTGTTTCTTTCCATGAGTTTCCAAGCATATATGCTTAAAAAAAAAAAAGAAAAAAAAACCTTCTGTTTAAAAATTACATTCTCCTTTATAAAAGAATTTCTCAATTTTGAGTTTTCCAAAGTTAAAGTATGTATTTCAATGTTTTCTTCTTCCAACTAGTATAAATTAAGGCTGAGCAATCTGTCTTGCATCTTAATATTAAATTGTAATTTTACTATTGTTTGAATCCTACGTGTAGTCCTGTTGGGTATTTATTTCCCTTCTTTCTTACTCTGGTTTGCTCACCCAATTACATTTTGCTTCACTTTATGATACACATCAATCAATATAGTTTTCTAGGCATCAGATACACGGTTATATTGTAAAATTTTATAATTTTCATAATAATTGTAATCATATTTCTGATCTTGTTTTTACACCAGGTATTAAGGAAAGTGTTTTCAATCTTCTGTGGCTCTTATTTTTGTAACTTAAACTTTATTAAATTATTTACTACCCCAAGAGGAAATATGATCTCCAAAATTTGTACTTTTGGTAATAGAAAAAAATCATCTTGTTACTTAAAATTATATTCCACTGACAACAAATGAGGTTGAATTTTACAAATTAGCCATGTAGGTATTTAGGGATTATCTGTGTTTAATATTTTACTTTACACTTGTTATTTTGTTTGTTTGATCTGCCAACAGTCTTTTTTTGGTTCCTTAAACTCTGCAGCTACTAAAATCCATTTATGATTTATTTGATAATTCAAAATTTACTCTCCTCTCAGTGCCCATATAAATAACCCACTCATGTTTTTATTCTCCCCTTTTTCATTCTAATATCTGATCTTTAATAAAAAGGGTTTATCAGAATTCATTTTTTGTACTGTAGACTATTACTTTAAACCACATCAAGATATAGTATCATCAATGTCAGAGGGCTAGACTAGCTAGTAGATTTCATTATCATTACTACTACTACTACTACTACTACTACTACTACTACTACTACTGGATTACAGATAATCAAATTTCATGATAGCAAATTTGAAAATTCACAAATATGAATTTTTGAATACCACATCTACTTTCCTAGCAGAAATTAACATTTTCTTATTTTTATAGCAATAACTAAAGCATTTTTCTTTTAAAGACATTAGGGAATGTTATAAGTACTTTATAAAACACTTCATTACTTCAAGAAAATTCTGACCTAGTTCACAGATAATGGCAATGCATGCCCGGACCATTCTGTCTCTTTCTTGAAGTCCATCATTTCCAACTGCAATTAATGAGTTGGCCACAGAACTAGGAAACAAGGAAGCGTTCACAGTAATCATCTGTAACAGAGAAGAATCAGAAGATAAGTCATTCACTTTTTAGTACATTTTAAATCTTATTTTATTCAGATGGAGATAGTTAAGGGCACAAAATTCTCTAAGACTGAGGCACCAGTTTTACTATTCAGCTTTGTATGGACATCCCAAAGAACTGTTTTAGCCGTGAAGGCCTTTATCATAACCAACAGTAAATATTAGCAATAATCACCATGGAAATGTTCCTCATTCTTTACTAATAATCTAAAGCTAAACAAGATT
Source organism: Cricetulus griseus (assembly GCF_003668045.3). NCBI lineage: Eukaryota > Metazoa > Chordata > Mammalia > Rodentia > Cricetidae > Cricetulus > Cricetulus griseus. The sequence continues at coordinate 340,482,148 of NC_048595.1, read as the reverse complement.
GTTTCTGAGATTCTAAGTCGCTCCAGCATAGGAGTGGCATCTTACACAGCTCCTTGGTGTTCGTACTGTTGCTCAGTGACATGAACAGTGGTGGACATAAAATTACACTGCTCCATCATCACCATGTCCCTCTGCTCCTCCCTCCTGATCAAACTGATTTGAACCGCACCCAGTCAATAAGCTTTAGCTACCATTACTTGTTGCTATGCCAAAAGGTAGACGAACTAATCATAATCCTGATATGTGAAAAATTCTGAGGTATATATATGTATGTATGTATATATCTTGTGATAAAATTCTGCATGAACCTCAAATCAAAGGTTGAATCAGCAATAACATTAACTGCAATTCTGGAAACACGTCAAGAGTATCTACCTTTGATTTAAAAAGCATGAAGAAAATAAAGCAGATGGAAAACTACTGTTTAATACAGACTATTTGGTAGATCAACTATTCCAAAATAACACCCTAGGGTAGGAAAAGAGGTTATATTTTGGTAGGGAGAAAAGAAATTCTCCTGGATGTTACTGGAGTTAGAAGCCTGCTAGACGAATTAAAATTTGTGTTGTGACAGGGTACAAGATGGCTAAAGAAAGACACTCAGGTAAGGTTATGAGGACCAAAGGAATAATCTGTGCTGCTCAGTCTGGCTGTAATACAGGGGGCTTATGTCATTTAAGTAGCAGTAAGTAAATAATACTACACAGTTCAGCAGAAATTAAAGAATACAACTTCACAACCATTTCCAATCACTAGATTCCAAGTATGGTTTCCTAACTGTTTCTCAGTCAATTCTTCCCACTAACCAAATAAAGGAGGACGAAGATGGCAGGCTAGAAGAATGTAATCTTCCTAAGGAGGAGGAATCTAAGCCTCTCATATTTTAAATCATAATTTTTACTGGTGTATTAGTATGTTCAT